>NC_091069.1:163698123-164323123 GCF_032405125.1 Capricornis sumatraensis
CCATCAGCAGATGAATGGATACGAAAGCTGTGAGTACATATACACAATAGATTATCACTCAGCCATTAAAAAAGAATACATTTGAGTCAGTTCTAATGAGGTGGATGAAACTGGAGCCGAATATACAGAGTGAAGTAAGCCAGAAAGAAAAACACCAATACAGTATACTAATGCGTATATATGGAATTTAGAAAGATGGAAACAATAACCCTGTATGTGAGACAGTAAAAGAGACACAGATGTATAGAACAGTCTTTTGGACTCTGTGGGAGAGGGTGAGGGTGGGATGATTTGGGAGAATGGCGTTGAAACATGTATAATATCATATATGAAATGAATCACCAGTCCAGGTTTGATGCATGATACTGGATGCTTGGGGCCGGTGCACTGGGACGACTCAGAGGGATGGTACGGGGAGGGAGGAAGGAGGGGGGTTCAGGATGGGGAACACGTGTATACTTGTGGTGGATTCATGTTGATGAATACAATACAATATTGTAAAGTAATTAACCTCCAATTAAAATAAATAAATTTATATTAAAAAAGAGAGAGAGAGAGAGAGATGGAAATACCTAGTCACCTGACCTGCTTTTTGAGAAATTTGTATGCAGGTCAGGGAGCAATAGTTAGAACTAAACTTGGAACAATGGACGGTTCCAAATCAGGAAAGGAGTACTTCAAGGCTGTATATTGTCACCTTGCTTATTTAACTTTATGCAGAGTACATCATGAGAAACTCTGGGCTGGATGACACACAAACTGAAATCAAGTTTCTCGGGAGAAATATCAGTAACCTCAGATATGCAGATCATACCACCCTTATGGCAGAAAGTGAAGAACTAAAGAGCCTCTTGATGAAAGTGAAAGAAGAGAGTGAAAAAGTTGGCTTAAAACTCAACATTCAGAAAACTAAGATCATGGCATCTGGTCCCATCATTTCATGGCAAAGAGATGGGGAAACAGTGGAAACAGTGACAGACTTTATTTTGGGGGGCTCCAAAATCACTGCAGATGGTGACTGCAGCCATGAAATTAAAAGATCCTTACTCCTTGAAAGGAAAGTTATGACCAACCTAGACAGCATATTAAAAAGCAGAGACATTACTGTGACAACAAAGTCCATCTAGTGAAAGCTAAGGTTTTTCCATTAGTCTTGTATGGATGTGAGAACTGGACTATAAAGACAGCTGAGTGCTAAAGAATTGATGCTTTTGAACTGTGGTGTTGGAGGAGACTATTGAGAGTCCCTTGGACTGCAAGGAGATCCAACCAGTCCATCCTAAAGGAAATCAGTCCTGAATATTCATTAGAAGGACTGATGCTGATTCCAATGTTTTGGCCACCTGATGCAAAGAACTAACTCATATGAAAAGACCCTGATGCTGGGAAAGGTTGAAGGCAGGAGAAGTGGATGACAGAGGATGAGATGGTTGGATGGCATTACTGACTCAATGGACATGAGTTTGAGTTATCTCTGGGAGTTGGTGATGGACAGGGAAGCCTGGCATGCTGCAGTCCATGGAGTCTGAAAGAGTCAGACATGACTGAGCAACTGAACTGACTGATACTTCACTATACATTTGTCAGACATGAAGAGTTACAACACCAAGAAACACTAATGTAAACTATGGAATTTGATTGATGTATCAGGATTGGTTCATTGATTATAATAAATGCACTGCTCTAGACCAGGATGTTGATGATGTAAGAGGCTGTGCCTGTTTGAGGGCAGGGGACATCTGGGAACTTTCTGTACTCTCCACTCAACTTCCCTGACCCTAAAATTGCTCTTTAAAGAAGGGTATATATATGTGCGTGCGTGCGTGCGTGCGTGCGTGTGTGTGTGTGTTTGTAAGTATAATCAGGCCAGATAATCCATTCTGGGGCCTAGAAAGTTTCAATTAGTGGGCAAAGCTGTCAAATTAACCACATAAAACAAATTAGCCTATCCACTGGGAAACCTACATTAAAATTACCTGGGGTGTCCTTTAACGGTGAAGATTATGGAGTCATATCCTAGATTTCCTGAATCAGAATTTCTTAGTGCTGGGAGCTGGTAATCTGCAGTTTTGAAAGTTTTTCAAGTTGTTTTATATTCCATAAGGTTGGAGAATCATTCTCTTTCATTTCCACACTTCTTTTGTATATAAAGCAATACCAAATTGATTCCAAATGTTTTTAATAACTTTATCTTCTTATTGGGAATAATCAGCAAGTTTAATATTCATTAAATTACTACATTTTTTATATTTTATTAACGATATAAACCATGTAGATGATACTGAAATAGATTTATTGGGGACATATATAACTCTGACAAATTTTATTAAGAAGGAATAAAAAATGTAAATAATTTGTGGTTTGGGTAGCATGGTACAAATATAAGTATAAATCCTTTAAAGTGACAATCATCATTAATGCTATCTTTACCGTAAGATATGCTAAGAATGTCTCAATAATAGAAATATTTTGTTGTTTAAATTCAAGGAAATCATGAAGAAACCGTTCAGCTTTGTGTGTTTATCAGATAAGGAGAGCTAAATATATCCTCCCCATACTTCCTGTTTTTATTTCTAAAAGCATAGCAGCTATTCTAGTATATCTTTTGCAGTTAGTTGCCCATAAGTGTGTCTTGGCTGAAAGAGCCTCCCTGTAACTGGTTGTTCAAAATTCTAGGAGAGGTGCTATCATACTGGCTAGATGACAGTGACTCTAACACAACTTCCACAACCCCAATCCTATGCAGCAAAATCTGAATGCCAGTGTTACATAAGGAAAACTCTGCTACCAAATCTCAGTTGTGTCTTTCTGGAACAAAAACTTTTATGGAATGTCATACTCCCATCCCCACATCTTGTGGAATCCTTCCCCAAAGCCACAAGGCCTTCACCAAGGCCACAGAGGCTGAGCCATATCCAAAGTCATTTCTGGAACTGACTGAGCCCCTTTGGAACCATGGCCAAAGCTGTGCAGAACATCACCAGCAAGCTTCCTGACCCATATTAGGCAAAAATGCTCACTCTGGTACTCATCTTATAACACCCTAATCAATCACCCAACCTTCTGGAGGAATTTTCTTTATCTTGAGGCTATAAAAATTGGCTCCTAACCCACTAAAAGAATCAACTCTCACTAGCCTGTCAGGAGGTCAGCCCTCTGTGCTTGCAGCGTCCACATCCTCTCTGCCCTTTATTCTTAATAAACCTACTCCTTTCTGTGATACTACGTGTCTGGAAATTCTTTTGCCATCAACATATTAACTGCCATGACATAATACATTGTTTTCGTATATTTTCTTTAATGACCCATTTACTCTAATAGTTTGAGTTTCTTTAGTAAGCTGAAATGGAATGTCAGTTTTTTCCGTTTTTTTTTTTTTAACCATTTCTCTAAGTCATCTACCCTCCCTTCTATACAATAACATACACATACTTTCTCACATCCCACATTCACTTTTGCAGTAGTTTATGTATTTGCTGAAATAGATCCTAACCTTTGTTATCCACTTTGTATGAGGTCTATTGCATTATTCTCAGAAGCATCTGACCATCCTAAGAGCCTCAGGCTGTTGAATGTTACAAGCTATTTTTGAAATAATTAGACCATGTACACTGGAAATTCAGAAATTCATCTCTTCTTGCTTTACTTTTAAGTGGCTGCAACCTCATTATTTTAAAGTAAATGGCTATCAAATTGCACTACTTTACCATGTATGATCTGCTCCTAATCTTTGGTAAGAAGAACAGCAAGATACAGATAGAGTAAATTTTAGTATGTTGACCCATGCTGGCCAATTAAATATTATGGACTTTTCTCCATTCCATTAATTGTGCTTTTAATTTAGTATCAGGTAAACAATGAAGCAGTTTAAGCCATTAATCTGCACTTACTTGATTATACCTGTTGACAATGATTTTTACGTTTATTCAGACTCCCACTAGTATATTACTGTGTGTGCATGTGCATTCAGTCATGTCCAACTCTTTGAAACCCCATGGACTTTAGTCCACCAGACTCCTGTGTCCATGGAATTTTCCAGGCAGGAATACCAGAATGGGTTGCCATTTTCTACTCCAGGGGATCTTCTTGTCCCAGTGATTGAACCCAGGTCTCCTGCATTACAGGCAGATTCTTTACCAACTGAGTCACCAGGGAATCCTATGCTGCTGCTGCTGCTGCTAAGTCATTTCAGCCATATCCAACTCTGTGCGACCCCATAGATGGGAGCCCACCAGGCTCCCCCATCCCTGGGATTCTCAAGGCAAGAACACTGGAGTGGGTTGCCATTTCCTTCTCCAAGTGTGAAATCCATAGGTTGGTACAAAAGAAATGGCAGCTTTGCACTGTTGAACTTTGGCCTTTGATATTGGAACATATTCTTAAATAAATATGGCTATGTTATACATCATTTTAATGTGCATTTCTTTGTTTATGTTTTTCTGCTACAGATTTATTACTTGCTATTTATTTTATATTTATGTTAGACTATAAAAATGATGCTATACAAAAAGCAAATTCATGAGATCTTTTTATTCGAGTTCAAATAGGATGTAAAGCAGCAGAGACAACTCACAATATCAACAATGCATTTGGCCCAGGAACTGGTAGCAAATGTACAGTGCAGTGGTGATTCAAGAAGTTTTGCAAAGGAGACGAGAGCCTTGAAGATGAGTATAGCGGCTGGCCATTGGAAGTTGACAACGACCAACTGAGAGCAAGCATTGAAGCTGATACTCTTACAGCTACAGGAGAAGTTGCCAAAGAACTCAATGTTGACCATTCTATGGTCACTTGGCATTTGAAGTAAATTGGAAAGGTGACAATACTCTATAAGTCAGTGCCTCGTAAGCAGGCTGCAAATCAAAAAAAAAAAAATCATTATTTTGAAGAGTCGTCTTCTCTTACTCTATGCAACAATAACAAAATGTTAACGATTGAGAACTGTCTCAATCAGATTGTGATGTGTGACAAAAACTGGATTTTATATGACAGCCAGCAATGACCTGCTCAGTGGTTGGATGAAGAAGCTCTAAAGCACTTCCCAAAGCTAAACTTGCACCAAAAAAAAAGTCATGGTCACTGTTTGGTAGTCTGCTGCTGGTCTGATCCACTACAGATTTCTGAGTCCTGGCAAAACCATTATATCTGAGAAGTATGTTCAGCAAATCAATGAAATGCACAGAAAACTGCAACTCCTGTAGCCAGCACTGGTCAACAGAAAGGACCCAATTCTTCTCAATGACAATGCCTAAGCGCATGTCACACAACCAGCATTTCAAAAGTTGAATGCATTGGGCTATGAAATTTCACTTCATCTGCCATATTCACCTGAACCTCTCGCCAACTGACTACCACTTCTTCAAGCATCTGGACAATATTTTGCAGGGAAAATGCTTCCACAACCAGCAGTAGGCAGAAAATCCTTTCCAAGAGTTGTCAAATCCTGAAGTATGAATTTTGTGCTACAGGAATAAACAAACTTATTTCTTGTTGGCAAAGACGTGTTGATTGTAATGGCTCCTATTCTGATTAATAAAGATGTCTTTGAACCTAGTTATAATGATTCAAAATTCACAGTTCAAAACTGCAATTACTTTTGTCCCAATGTAATAACTCAGTAGCATTATGTCACATTCATATATATTAGTCTATGTTACCCACTCACAGTCACTTTATAAATGCATCATATATTAATTGCTATATTTACTACCTCTATTTGCTTAGTAATCTAACAGGATCGATATAAGCATTTGCTTGTCAGGCATGGGGAACATCTACCCTGTATCCAGTTGGTATATTCCACATCTTTATTGCATCATTTATTCTTTCCATTCTTTTCTTATATCATCAAGTTTAAAATTATTTCTCCTTTACATTTAAGAAATTCCAATATTAGATTGATAAAGAAAATTTTCTTATTATGAAAGACTGGAAACAGACACACAATCATCACCATATTTATGTTTAGTTATCTGAATTGGGACTTCTTTTTCAAGAGTATATAGTGAAATGATCTAGAGAATCTAAACCTTTCTGTCCTACATTCTCTGTAGTCCCAAAGAAAAGACTGAGTTTGTGTATCAGGTTAAATGTAGCTGGGTCTAAAAATGATGTCTAAAAATGACATCATTTGGCTTTGGAGAAAAGATTTTACTGCCCAAGGCTATAAACGTAAAAAGCTCCCAAAAAAGTTTCTGGGAGAAATTTTAGTCATTTGTCCTGTGGATGCTTACGACCCAAGCACCAAGGTGAACCTCCTGAAAGTGAAACTTCTCAAGCCAAGGGCCATTGTTTGACTTTCTGTTGGTCTTCAGTAGTAGTGCTGACTGACCCATCAGTTGCTGATCACTGGTGGGAGATCAGGACCAGATTTAACTCCTCACACATATGGTTGCATACTCCGTAGGTGCTTCTTGCACATTTGTTGCCTGTCTTGGGTTCATTCCAATGACTGAATGCTTCAGGGAAGCATAAACAATGCCCTGTTTGTTTTCTTCCAGACTTCGGTTAAAATAAACCCCAGACTCTCTCCGGACCCTAAACCAGGGGTCGTTATCATAAATTCCAGTTTCCAAATGCAATGTTTGGGAACTTTCCATGATGTTGACTTCAGTCGGCTCACTCCTAAAGAACTGGGGGACATCAACCTAAAAGAGAGAGAGAGAAAAAAAGATTTCTCTAATTACAACTTAAGGATGTGATAGTGCGTATCCACTAGGAAACTATGAGTGTAGGCTAAATTGAGTGTTTATACATGGAGAGAAATAATCTGTTCTTCATTGCAGGTGTTGACATCACTCCTTAAAGCAGATTCTCACTTATTAAAGGGTGAAAGGCTTAAAGACCACTATGTTCTTCTGAAAGAGTTATTTTGTGCTTAAAAATATTACTTATTTTTAATTGGAGGATAATTGCTTTACAATACTGTGAAGTTTTCTGCCATACATCAACATGAGTCAGCTATAAGTAAACATATGTCCCAATCCTCTTGAACCTCCCTCCCATCTTCCACCCCATCCCAGCCTTCTAGGTTGTCACATAGAACTGGGTTTCAGCTCCCTTTTATTTACCGTAATTTTTGAGTTCACAGAACCCTTTTTGGCCCCTCTTTGAAATGGAAACCACACATCAGATTAATAAGAAAAGCATAAAATATCCCTTCAGAACATTAGGAGATGTGTAATATAATGTATAGCATTAACACAGTTTAGGATAAAACAAGTAAAGATAAAGCAGAACAGTTACTCTCTAAGGGACAAAAAGAATAAATACTATGAAGAATAAATATTAACCAAGATATATTATTATGACTTGAAACCTGGGACTGGAAGTTGCTGTCAGTTTGATGTGGGTGGACAAAGCTTAGAAAAAGTTGTAAAAATATTCCAGTTGTTATTTCCACCACAAGGATATTCTTACACTTCCAAATTGAGTCAAATATCTTAAGGTTTTCAAGAAAGATGTGAACTTATGTAAACTAAAAGTACTGGAACCTGATTTTTTAAAAAACTTTTTTCAGTTATTTGTTAGCTATTTCTACCTATACAAGGGACCCAGCTGGTAAAAAATGAAGATACCGTGTTAATGCTAAGACTTGTTATTTCAATTTTCTAAATCCCAGTGTTACCAGTCAATTTATGTTCTTGAGGTTTGGCCTAATTTCTTTGAGGTATCAGGCCCATTACCTGATATGCCTAACCTGATAACCTATATGCCTTACCTGCTCTTTTGTCATCCACTTTGTGATGTATACAGAGTTCTATACTGGTGGCTCAGTGGTAAAGAAACTGCCTGCAATGCAGGGGAGCCTGGTTTGATCCCTGGAGAAGGGAATGGCAGCCCACTCCAGTATTCTTGCCTGGAGAATTCCATGGACAGAAGAGCTTGGCTGGCTATAGTCCAAGGGATCTCAAAGAGTCAGTTTTGACCAAGTAACTAACACACACCCCCACACACACACCATGCAAACATGTCTAACTCGGTTCTGACAAATGAAGTGTTAAATGCTGAGTATACTGCCTCCCTCCGATGGCTTAGCTGCCTAGGAAATTACACCGAGGCTGAATGATTGAAAGAAGCAAGATTCATTTAAGCTTCTTTGTCTCTTGACTCAGATGGAAAGTGTCTCAAAGAAGCCTTACTAAAGTTTCTGGAGGAGCTCTGGAGAAGAAGACTGTCATGTGACCTAATAACTGAAAGTTTGTTGCTGAACCATGAAAGACACCAGGATTCTTGGCCTCTGGAGGAGAAGAATTCAGTCCAGGGCCAAAGACGAGGCTTGATGGCTCAGAGCTTTTCTGTAATAAAGTTTTATTAAAGTATAAAAGGGATAGAGAGAGCTTCTGACGTAGACATCAGAAGGGGGCAGAAAGAATACCCGCCTGCTAGTCTGTAGCTGTATGTTATACAGTTACTATCAGTCTGTTAATGAAAGAAAGGAATGTCTCAAAACTCAGAGAATGGCACTAGGCTCCTCACCCACAAGATGCATTTTGAGATAATCTTGGCACCAGGGGAGTCATCCTGGGCCATATTATGATTGATTTGAATCTTGAAGAAAAGCAGATTACCATACAAATGGTTTTGTTTACATGGATTAAGAGAACATGTATGAGTATAACATACTGGTTTGTAAAGTCAGTTCTGAGCCTTTAGGAGAACTGACTTGAAGACAGAGTCTGGGGTAGATGCATAGCATATAACATAGCTTAAGACAAATATTTCCATGAGAAAAATGTATTGGTTAGCTCAAAATTTGAGAAAAGTTAAGTTCAAGTGGAACCAGGTGTCATTATGGCAACACAGTATTTTAAGAAAAACCTCTTTTTAAATTTGTATAGAGAAGGGGGAAAAGTATATCACTAGTTTGTTTCCTTCTGCCACTTAAGAGAGAGATAAAAAAATGTCTGATGCTTGCAGCCTATTTCCTCCGTTTGGAGACCCGTGGCCTTCCTGCCTGTTCAGTTCAGTCACTCAGTCATGTCCGACTCTTTGCGACCCCATGAATCACAGCACGCCAGGCCTCCCTGTCCATCACCATCTCCCGGAGTTCACTCAAACTCACATCCATCGAGTCTGTGATGCCATCCAGCCATCTCATCCTCTGTCATCCCCTTCTCCTCCTGCCCCCAATCCCTCCCAGCATCAGAGTCTTTTCCAATGAGTCAACTCTTCGCATGAAGTGGCCAAAGTACTGGAGTTTCAGCTTTAGCATCAGTCCTTCCAAAGAACACTCAGGACTGATCTCTTTTAGTGGTTGGATCTCCTTTGGACTGGTTGGATCTTCTTGCAGTCCAACAGACTCTCAAGAGTCTTCTCCAACACCTGCCTGTTCAGTTCAGTTCAATTCAGTCGCTCAGTCGTGTCTGACTCTTTGCGACCCCATGAATCGCAGCACTCCAGGCCTCTCTGTTCATCACCAACTCCCGGAGTTCTTACCCTCTCATAACTAGCCATAAATCTTTAACATATCAACAAGGTCTCTGTTGTATTTTTCAATCTATGTAGTTTGTCAACTCAATTACCTGCCTCCCATCCCAAAAGATGGCTAGTTTCCATGGAAAACTTTTTTAGAGTAATTATGTAAAAGAAAACATGGTGGCTGAACCTATTCTCTGGCACCTGATCAAAGTGGGTGGGTGCCACAAGGCTGGTGCACCATGGTGTGGTGGGTAGAGATGGCAAAACAGAAGCAGCTGTCTTATTCTATATTTGTATAGCACTCCACATTCTGTAAAGCACTTCAGAAAATACGTAATTCATTTATTTTTACTAAACAAGTACTTTCATATCCTCTAAGGACATCCTGGAATAGGATTAAAATTTTCACTTTTAAAGGTATGTTTTATATTATCCTTTCTCTACTTTGGATTTCTATTCCACTGGTTCACATATAATTCCCTCTTAACAAAATTGAAGTCTCAAAGATCTAATACAGTATCTCTTTGATTATTTTCTGAAATGCTTGATAACTCAAATGGGGCAAAACTCTGAATTCCTATGAAATACATGAAGATCATAAAACAAAATTCCCTGATAATTGTACACATAGAAAAACCCCCTCTTGAGTTCAACTGAAAATCATAAATAATTCATCCAGTTTACACAGAAAGAAATGTAACTATATTCTGGCCAACCTGGGCTTTACATGTCCAGTAAATTATTTAGATTTTTTTTTTTACCTTGCCAAAGCATGATTGATATTAGTACCCTGACCAGGGATAAAACCCAAGGCCCCTGCAATGGAAGTTCGGAATCTTAACCACTGGACTGGTTAAGGAACCAGGGAAGCCCCTAGATCATTGTTTTAAATGCTGTCATAGCTTTTAGGGCTCATTGTAACAGAGTGTAGTTTGTTGTTGTTCACTGTAGAAAGAAAGGAAATCACATTTAAGAAAATTTCCCTATGTGAAGAAACAAAACATTAGCACCCAACACAATAATACTAAAAATTTCATACAAGTTTCTTAATTTGAATTTATTTACTTTTATTTAATGTTAAGCTACCTGGTGGGGAATGCTGAGTACCATTTAATATTATATGTAGAACTATTGGTTATATCTGCCTCTGGCATTTCTGGAAATTTTAAGACGTTAAATACACCTTTATTAATACTCCTAATGGAAACACCCACACACACACAAATTCTTTTCGTGGTACCTTGTTTATGACTATCTGTTTTTAATCAGAGCTACATAAAATATTTTTCTTGAAATATGTTGCTTCATTTTGCATTCTATTTTGAGTTCCAGTATTTACAGAACATTGAAGCCAAAGGAAAGGTCTAAACTGATATTCCAAGAACTTGTGGGGAAACTGCTCTGCTTCTGAAGAACCTTTTGCTTTGTCTACCAGGTCTCCTCCTTAATGAACACACACACATTATGAGTGATTTTGCATAGTAACTAGACCTGTTGTCATGCTTCTTTATCTGCTGGTATGACTCATTAAGAAATCATACTTGATTTTATGAGGTTATTTATGATTCATTCTTTTATTTACTCCCACCTGCAGGAGATAGTGAAGAGCAGGGAAGCCTGGCCTGCTGTAGATCATGGGGCTACAGAGAGACGGACACGACTTAGTAACTGAACAACAACCCTTCTGGAAACACTTAAGGCACTTTTGTGAGAATAAATCAATAGACTGAAGTCACATAACAGGTTGAGAACAGAGTCAATGTTGTATAGTTCAGACTCTGACTTTTCTGCTTAGATTCTACACTGCCTTCTATGCCTAATAAGACTCACTTATGAGATTTGCTAATCTCAAGGAAGAGCTTCCCAGGTGGCTCAGTGGTAAAGAATTTGCCTGCCAATGCAGGAGACACAGGTTCAATCCCTTGGTCTGGAAGATCCCTTGGAGAAGGAAATAACAACCCACTGCAGTATTCTTGCCTAGGAAATCCTATGGAGAAAGGAGCCTGGTGGGCTATAGTCCATGGGGTTGCAAAAGAGTTGGACATGACTTAGCAACTAAACAACAATCTGGAAGAATCTTTGCTACCGACTAAAGTAAATGTAAAATAAACACATTTTAAAAGTAAGTAAATGCATATAGCATTTAGAATAGTGCTTGGCACATGGTGTTACATAGACTCAATTAAATTTTTTAAAATATATAAATATTAGCATGGTATAACACAGGTTGTGTTATATACCATTAAACATACCAGGTTAGTATCCCTTCCTGTTGAATTAGAAAGCTTCTTTTGTCTCCCTGCAATTCAAAAGGAAAAATAAAATAAAAAACCAAAAGAGGTAAAGAACAGCACAAAATAAAATTCTTCCTCAATTCCTTGTAAGTTAGGGTCATTTAAGAATATGGATTCTAGAATCAGATTGCTAGGTTGAAATTCAGTCCCAGAAGTGGGGATGCCTCCCCACGCACTCTCACCCACGTGCACACCATCTACAGCATTATTATTAGTTTGGGCTTCTTTATTTGCTATGTCCATCATGACACACAAACCTCTGTTTGTGAGAATTCGTGCTGTCCATTTTGTTCTTTGGTTCTTCACTTCCCATTCCAGAAGAGCCTATGGCATAGCCAAGAGGAGGGCACAGGACCTAGCCCAGCACCTTAAAAACCTGGGGATCTTTTTTCTGGGGACATTCTGTATGTAATGCCACACTCCCAGCTGTCCTGTCACCTAGACAGCTGGGATCTCCTCTGGCCTAGTTCACTTTGAATGTGGTAAATCAAAAGATTTATCCTTGCTTTTTTTCCTGAACCTCCAGCTACCTCAAGAAAGGTGGTGGAAACTGGAGGCGGGGGGCAGCATTGAAAGAGCCTTGGTGTTGCAGAAGTGGAGTTGGAGTCACAGAGGAGTCTCTCAGCATCCTGAGAAGGTTCCAGGCTCCAGAATTCCTCACCACAAAACACCAAGAGCACTTTTGCTCAGACAAAGCTTTCTCTTGTGGCAGCAATAAGGATTGCTCTGTCCAGCTTAGTTTCTATAGCTACACTGTGGCTGCTGCTGTGGAAAAAGGAATTAGACAAGATGACTGAGGGGGAAAAAGGAAAGAGAGAGAGGAGTGACCTGGTTTCGACCCCAGCTAGACCAGAATTCGTCATGCCCCTCTCTCTTACGTGTTTAAGTGCTTGCTAACGACCTTAAGTGAATTCTTACAGAAATAGAAAGTAATTGTTTTCAAAATACCACCTCTCTGATCATAGTCAACCACGTTTTTCAAATGCATTATTGTTGGGTAGGGATTCAGTTCAAGCATCTGTTTATGATCGCGACAGTCAGCACAGACGTAAGAATTTCCTTTGGGGACATTGGGTTTTCATTTAGACTGGGGTGTGGATGACTGGCATAATGTGAAATGACTGTGGAAAACAGGACCAGACAAACTAACTCAATGCACATATGTTGATCTATGAAATTATTTCAACCTCCTTTTCAACACCCTGAATGTTAGAAGAATTCCTCCTATGATGGACCCAAGTAGAATGAATAAGTCCCAGCAATATTACCTCCTCACCACAAGCCTTTGTTGTGGTGAGCATGCCTGTTTAAGACTAGAGGAGATCTGAATTTATCCATTTGCCTTTCCAGTGGAAAGATGAGTTATTCCCCATGACATCACTGTCCATGGTTTATAGTAGAATATTGTGGGAAAACCCACCGGAAACTAACTAAAAATCTATCAGCCACTGTAAATGAACCTCAAATGTGTGGCACAGAGCAGCAGAGAGAAGACGGAACTCACCTCGGTGCCTTCTAAGGCAGCAGAATAGGTAGAAACAGGTAATAAGCAGAGGTAAAGCCCCCAAAGGAAGCAAACTATAAAGGATCCATTGTCGGTCTACCATCTCTTCCTTGGAGAGCGGTCTTGAGGCATTCTTTGTATCTGAAATGTTCATTAATACTCAAGACGGTTAGAAAATATGAGACAAATGAAGTAACACCCTCTAAACTGTCAGAACTTGAATGGAGTTCTAGCTGATGCCTCTATTTCTCTTTTAAGAGGTTTCTCCCAAGAACCCCAGGACTTAGTCCTCTCCCCAACCTCTTGCTTTAATGCTGAGTGTATGTGAGTGGCTATAATTTATCTTTCAATTCTGCTAGGGCTAATCGCCTGTAAAACACTATCCATAACAGCTCTCAGAAAGTATTTCACCATGCCCTTTCATTTACAATGTCTTATTCAATTTTCAAAATGATCACTTAAGAAAAGTAAACAGAAAACAACAAACAGAGGAGAAGAAAAGTAAGGAGTATATATATATATTTAATCCAGTCACTTGTTCTGAGAAGAGTAATTGTCCCAAGACTTGCCAGAAATCCAACAGCTAGTAAATGGCAGTTACCGGGACTCAACCCAACATATTTTTGAAACAAAATTGAAGTTCCTTTAATGCTTTGTGTTGTCTCATTAACCCTGATATTTCCAAATACTTTTATTAACTTCAAATATCTTTGGTATCTCCAGATATGCTTCTATGGGCATACAACTGGTTCCCATTATTATTGATCAGTGTTAATGTGCGTTATGGAGAAGGAAATGGCAACCCACTCCAGTACTCTTGCCTGGAGAATCCCATGGGCAGAGGAGCCTGGTGGGCTACAATCCATGGGGTTGCAAAGAGTTGGACACAACTGAGCGACTAACACACACAGACACACACAATGTGCATTAAGGCCCTGTTTTTCCATGATAGGTTGTAACTTACTAGTGGGTCGTGCAACAACTTAACAGATAACAAATGAAGCCAAAAAATGAAAGATAACAAAATAGAAAATATCAGAATTCATCATAAATCTTTTAACTTTGTACTTGTGCTCAATTTTGTTTGTTCAGGAAGGCTTTATTTTTAGATATATTAACCTAGCTATACATTCCTTCCTCATATGCTTGGTTTTGGGGTAGATGTGGTCAGGAGCTACTGGATCTGGGCATGAAGTAGTTTGGTAATTGAGTGGTAACAAATACTGTATTGTTCATGTGGCAGCTGCTATTTAGTTTGGGCGAGCAGCCAGCTTATTACAAACAGTGACAAATTTAGCTGTCTGGGGGAGGGGAATGGATAGGAGCACAGCACTGTTTCCCACAACAGATAACTTAGTACAAACAAATCCACTCAATGAAGAAGATGGAACCTGTATTACTTTCCAACCACATAACAATCTATTTCCTTGATTTTATTTGGCAAGTTTGATACTTACTTATAAGAGGATGCTCTGAATTATTTTGAGTCCGTTCTGAAACAGAAAAACAAGATAAAGAATTGAAATTGGTTGTGAAAACAACGAAGGTTCTACTCAGTTTTGTCCAAAATCAGAGCTAGTCTCTGAGAAGACATTTGTATTTACATACTAACAAAGAATTCAATAATTCAGCTGAAAGGCAGTTTGGAAAATGTGTAGATCATCACTTCAAGTTCATGGACAAAAGTCCCTGGGTTTATTTTGAGTCTTAAAGAAAGACTATAAAACACTGCTACACTTAAAACGGAAAACCAAAATGTGTATAGTACATGGAACTCTGCTCAATGTTATGTGGCAGCCTGGATGGGAGGGGAGTTTGAGGAAGAGTGGATACATGTATATGTATAGCTGAGTCCCTTTGCTGTTCACCTGAAACTATCACAATATTGTTAATCGGCTATACCCCAATACAAAATAAAACTTTTTTTTTTAAAGAGAGACTGTATAAATACAACCGAACTTTCTCTGTCCGCTTTGACTCCCTCTTTCCACCTCCGTAAGTATAAGGAACCCATTCAGCCTATAGGACTTCTTTTAGCACTTGGAATAACAAGATATACATTCAGCAGGTGCTCCAGGGGAGTACAGAATGAATGCTACGAGGAAAGAAGGCTTTTGATGATGTGGTGGGAACTAATTCTGAAGAAAAGATAGTGCTTCTCACCTTCTGCCCACTCCTGCACACCCACTCTCCTGCTAAAATCATCACCATCTGCCTTTGTGAAGCTCCTAATCAGGGAGTGGTTGACCAAAGGCAGACTGGAAAGAACAGAGTTGCAGGCCAGTGTATGTTTCAGAGACTGTTCTGTTGACTTTCCTCCCGAGACTTTGCAAACTGTTTTTCTTCCTTCTGGAAGATAATCGCTTTCCTGGATAACAATTGGATAAGCATCCAAACCCGGACTCTGTCACAATCCTGCTTTCACAAGGGCTAATCGACCCAGGGATCGAACTGGGTCTCCTGCATTTTAGGCAGACTCTACCGTCTGAGCCACCAGGCAACCCACTGATTTTTAACTTGAACATAAAAAGCAAAGCAGAGTCAGGCACAAAAACAGGAAAAGTTCCAATACTCCATAAGAAAGATACTTCAAGGGAAAAAAAATGAAAGATTTTATATCATAGCTCCAAAATTTATTTACCAAAAACATGGTCCTGAAATATAATTTCAGAGTATATTTTTCTCCTTACATCATGCTCAGTTCATTGAGTACTCCCTGATACAGAAAGAAAATAATTTTTCTTTGACACTCTTCTTGCTATGTTTGTTTTAATCACTTCACAAAAGGAAAATCCACACCCAATTCAAAGACAATTTCTAAATGAGTCATTTGACTATTGTAAAGGAAGCAAGGATGATCCAAAGAAATATGACATAGTTCCTGCTTGCCAGTGTATCATAACCCTTCATGGGATAAAAGACATTTCCCTACATATCTGTGGTACAAGGAAATCTGTGATAAATGAGAGGCAAAGACCTTAAATAACACAAAAATTACTAGGAAAGAGAAGTCACTTTCTCTAGGGTAAACATAGACAACGTCATATAGAATTAGAAAATGAGTTGGGCTTGACAGGAGGGGTAGAATTTTGATAGGTGGAGGCAGATTGGTGTCAGCCCAATAGTGTAAGCACTGAGAATGCTCTGCAGGGGACTCAACTAAAGAATGGCATAATGAAAGAAGCCTAAGTATGTCAGGAAGATTTTTGGCTGAAATGAACCAAAAGAGGGGATAATTAAAAGACAAGTAGTTCATACAACTAATTGGAATCTTTAGAAGGAAGATAGTGAAGATCTGAGCTGATTATGAAGCTCCAGGAGGGAACCAATTACAGAGTGGAAGGCTGTTGACAGACAAGAGTAGAAAGTCAAAGCAAAGTCTTGGAGAATTTCTACTGGGCTCAGGAGCACGAATCATCAATGTGATAAAAAGGGAATGATAAGAAGGTGAGAGAGTAGGAAATTAGAATAGAAATCTTGAGAAGGAACTCAAAATGCCCTTCATGTCTCCTACACTGCTCTTAGATGTCCCCTCTCACTTCTTCACCCTTCACACTCTTCTCCAGTCATCCCCTTGGGACATACAGTTTAGGAGGGAATGCTGCCTCCCTTCCCTCTGAAGTTAGGCCTCAAGGGAGACAGATTGTAGATCTTAATTTCAGCTCTGACTTAACCTCTATCCTTCTCAAACTATTCCCAAAAATTGAAGAGGAAGAAAAGCTTCTGGACTTATTTTACCAGGCCAGTAATATCCTGATAGAAAAATAAGAAAACTACAAGAAAAGAGTATTTTAGGGCAATATTCCTGATGGACATACATGTAAAAATCATAGTGAATGATCCTGAAGCAAAGAAAACAAAGATATCATAAAAAAAAGAGAAAACTACAGGCAAACATTAATGATAAACATAGATGGAAAAATCCTCACAAAAATAATAGCAAACAGAAACCAATAATACACTAAAAGGATCATATACCATGACCAAGTGGGATTTATCCCATGGATGCAAGGATGGTTCAATATCTGCAAATCAGTCACTATGATATACCAGATTAACAAACTGAAGAATAAAAAACATATGCTCATTTCAATAGGTACAGGAATAGCTTTTATAAAATTCAGTGTTCACTCATGATAAAAACTGTCTGCAAAGTGGATACAGAGGAGATACACCTCAACACAATAAAGGCTATATATGACAAGCCCACAGCTAACATTGTAATCAATTTGAGGAAAGCTAAAAACATTTCCTCTAAGATCAGAAGGAAGACAAGGATGCCGATTCTCATCACTTTTATCTAATGCACTACTGGAAGTCCTAACCATAGCAATCAGACAGGAACAGAAATAAAAGGAATTCAGATTGGAAAGGAAGAAGTAAAACTGTCACTGTCTGTGTTCATAACACAAATTTGTTGAATTCATTTATTGGATCTAGTATAATGGTTTGTGCAGATTTTTAAGGATTTTCTAATATTTAAAATCCTGTCATCTGTGAAAAGAGATAGTTTCACTTCTTCCTTTCCAAGTTATTAATAGATGTCTTTTATTTTTCTTACCTACTTGCTCTGGCTAGAACCTCCAGTTCAATACTGAATAGAAATGGCAAAAGTAGACATCTTTGTCTTGTTCCTGTTCTTGAGGGGAAAGCTTTCAATTTTTTATCATTGAGTATGATATTGGGCTCCTTTGTCATTGAGATTCTCCAGGCAAGAATATTGGAGTGGGTTGCCATTTCCTTCTCCAAGGGCACCTCCTGACCCAAGAATTGAACCCAGATCTCCCATATTGCAGGCAGATGCTTTACCAACTGAGTTATGTGGGAAGCCCAATGATATTAGTCGTGGAATTTTCATAGACCAACTATTTTTTACTGTCTTCTGCTTTTCTCTATTTGTTTCTCATGTTTTATTCAACATAGTTTGGCCCAACATGACCTGTCCTTCCTCTGTTGTTGAGCCTATTGAGGGCCTCTGAGGAGGGATTGGGTGGCAGTGAAACCCATGAGTATTCTCAAAACTCATCAAGGAGTCAGATTGTTTGTGTGCTGATTGCCCTCTGTGCAAGCTGTGAACTATTAACAAGGGTGTAATTGTCTGAGCAACACAAACATAAGGTCAAGGATTTATTATCAAAAAGTCAAGAACTGATAAATATAAGAAAAAAAATTTAAAGGGCAAAAAGTAAAAAGCTGTCTACTATTAAATTTGATATTCACCGCAATTTTTCTCATGATTCTGTGATAAAATTTTAGACTTACCAAATAAATGTTATGTCCCCTAGAGGCAAGACCAACAATTTTATTATATATTTTTCTCTACTCTTCACTGTCTCATTCCAAACACACAGACACGTATATGACCACACATCACAATTTATGATTTAACATGAGTTCAATGTCTAACATAATCACTTGAGAATCTGAGCCCTCTTTTTCTTAAAACATGACCAAAAAAAAATTAGATAGTCTTGATATCTAGAACTCACCTGTCACATTAATGGTAACTGAGTGGCTTTCAATGAATCCAGATGAAGAGTTCACAAAACAGCGGTATGAGCCACTGTCACTAGCAAGCACTTGATTAAAATGCAAAATAAAAACTGAAATAAGCTTCCTTTCTTCCCAACCCATAGACCCCTGAAGTCTGTCACCAAGATGTAAACAATTGTTTCCTTCAAGCTTGCACCAGGTCACAGCAGGTCTATTAGCACAATATTTCATAGGGCATTCCAGTTCAAATGGGTCCCCTGATGATACAACATACATGGAATATTTCTTAATGTAAAGTTGTATATCACATGACTTGTCTCCTGGAAGAAAAAAGCAAAATTAAAATCAATTCTGTTTTGGAAGGACTAAATATTTGCCACCTCAACAGTTTCAGTGAAAGATTTATTACGCATGATTTTACAATTTTCTCAGATAACATTTTACAGTATATTAACCCTTACTAGCAGAGTGTCTGCTGTGACACATAGTAGATACATAATAAATATTTGTTAAAAAAAATTAAACAATTTTCTCAATTGTTCAATGATTTCCTCAATTTCTAAAATGTTGACAGTTTATTATTATAAAATTATATTTCATTCTAATTAGGTTTATTTTATTATCATGTAGCTACTCCAATGTGAGAGTCACTCAGTAATGGAATTCTCCATGGAATTCTCTAGGCCAGAATACTGGAGTGGGTACCCTTTTTCTTCTCCAGGGGATCTTCCCAACCCAGGGATTGAACCCAGGTCTCCTGCATTGCAGGCAGATTCTTTACCAGCTGAGCCACAAGGGAAGCTATTTCAATAGTATCAAATAATAATAACTTCTTGTTACTTATATTCCAGAGGCTGTTTAAAACATACTACATATTTTAGTCATTTAATCCTCACAACAAAATAATATATTGTATTATTATGAATCTTGTTTTCTGCATAAGGAAACTGAGGTAATAAAGACCTTACCTAAAGTTATATTTTAATAATTAAAATAATCAAGATTTAAACTCATACTAGAATCCATTACTCTATAATTCATTATCCACTACTCTGCTGTTGTTTCTTGAGTAGTAATTACTAATTTTCTATTACTAGCTCAGGTATAGTTCAATAACTGGGAGAGAAGAAATTTTTGTAGACAAATATTTCCCTATGATAGTTGGCATTACATTTCTCTAAACTTGTGTTTCAATGGCTTTAATGACACATACCTTGAAAATTTTCCATTCCCTTATCTTGTATTGCATGTACAAGATAAATGCAATACAAGATAAATTTCTGAAGAGAGGATGTTTTGAAATAATTGAATTTTTTATGTTTTCCTAAGTGGGAAGAAGAGCAGTTATCCACCTCTTTTGGAATTTCTGCCTACAGACCTGACATACAAGAAATATATTTTCCTTTGTTTTGGTGGGAAGGGCAAATTTTCCTGGAAACAGATTTTTCTATTATCTTCTTTGAGCCTTCTGTTAGTAATAGTCAGTTGCACATAAAATCTGAAGCTAAGAAAAAATGTTTTAATTCTCTATGTTATTGAATAAGTTCTGTTACCCTTAACTTATCAGGAAAGGTTATACCTGGTTACCTCAGCATCTGAAATATAATTTATAGCCAAGATATGTGAAAAAGAAATTCTCTCCAAGCAAACAAAATAAATATTACAAGATTCAAAATTTATCTCATTTTTATTCACAATTCTTACAATTCCATTATTATTTCCTATTTAACCCAGAGCATAATTATGTTATATAATACAGATTAATAACTTATTTATAATAACATTGAATCAACAATAAAATTTTATGTTTAATATTAATACCATCCAATTTTAGAAACAAAGAAGTGTTTAGTCTGTTTTACAAAGAATTTCATCAGAAATGATTACTTCAAAAAATGTTTTGGCTTCCAAAGGGGCAAGTTCAATTGTTTAGAATGTACGTTTATGTGGAAGTATCCATCTATTACGGAGAAGGCAATGGCACGCCACCCCAGTACTCCTGCCTGGAAAAATCCCATGGATGGAGGAGCCTGGAAGGCTGCAGTCCATGGGATCGCTGAGGGTTGGACATGACTGAGCAGCTTCACTTTCACTTTTCACTTTCATGCACTGGAGAAGGAAATGGCAACCCACTCCAGTGTTCTTGCCTGGAGAATCCCAGGGACGAGGGAGCCTGGTGGGCTGCCATCTATGGGGTCACACAGAGTCAGACACGACTGAAGTGACTTAGCAGCAGCAGCAGCAGCATCCATCTATTAATTGCTGGAGAATATCATGTTTTTGACTGTGTGGATCACAACAAACTGGAAAATCCTCAAAAAGATGGGAATACCAGACCACCTTGCCTGTTTCAGACATGCAGATGATACTACTCTAATGCAGAAAGTGAAGAGGAACTAAAAAGCCTCTTGATAAGGGTGAAAAAGGAGAGGGGAAAAGTTGGCTTAAAACTCATCATTAAAAAACCTAAGATCATGGCATCTGGTCCCACCACTTTGTAGCAAGTAGATGGGGAAAAAGTAGTAGTGACAGATTTTATTTTCTTGGGCTCCAAAATCACTGCTGATGGCAACTTCAGCCATGAAATTAAGACACTTGCTCCTAGGAAGGAAAGCTATGACAAGCCTAGACAGCATGTTAAAAAGTAGAGACATCACTGTGCCAACAAAAGTTCATATAGTCAAAGCTATGATTTTTCCAGTAGTCATGTATGGATGTGAGAGTTGGATCATAAAGAAGGCTGAGCACTGAAGAATTGATGCTTTCAAATTGTGCTGGAGAAGGCCCTTGGACTGCAAGGAGATCAAACCCATCAATCCTAAAGGAAATCAACCCTGAATATTCATTGAAAGGACTGATGCTGAAGCTGAAGCTCCAATACTTTGGCCATCTGATCTGAAGAGCTGACTCACTGGAAAAGATCCTGGGGCTGGGAAAAATTGAAGGCAAAAGGAAAAGAGGCCAGCAGAGGATGAGATGGTTAGATAGCATCACAGACTCAATGGACATGAATTTGAGCAAACTCTGGGAGGCAGTGAAGGACAGGGAAGCCTGGCATGCTGCAGTCCATGGAGTGGCAAAGAGTCGAACATGACTTAGCTACTGAACAACAACATGGTGCTTTTAAAGACTTATGCATAAAAGGAGCACGAGAAATTGCACCAGTTCATGACAACTGCTTAATCTTTTTGTCAGTTACCTCATGAGTGCATATAAATCATGAAATATTCTACTATGGGCCCAACACTGTATGGTGGTGAAACAAAATAACTAAAAGAGGCCAAGGTGCCTAGGCGCTATATAGCGATTCATATCTTTTATCTTATTTTTTTTCCAGTAAAGTCTTAAGAGTGTTTTCTCTCTGAGTTCTTTTCCTCCTTCCTTATAGTTCTTTTTTGGCTCTTTCCCCATTTTGTACACTTCCTCAGATTGTGGCTCAGCTGGTAAACAATATGCCTGCAGTGCAGGAGACCTGGTTTCGATCCTGGGTTGGGAGGAAGATTCCCTGGAAAAGGGAACAGCTACCCACTCCAGTATTCTGGCCCTTGAGAACTCCATGAACTGTATGGTCCATGGGGTTGCAAAGAGTCGGACACGACTAAGTGACTTTTGCTTCAGGAACATATTCCACCCATCCTCTTTATTAATTTCCTTCAGTGATTGCAAATTATTAGATTTACAGACTTTAATAGATTCATAGTATCATAGGTTACAGTTATATAAGTATAACTGAGATTATAATCAAAACTCTTTTTTAAAGATAAAGAAGGTTGAGGACTAGTCAGGCGTTCAGCTGGGGGGCAAATAATGGTCCTGCATTCCATGTATCACTTTACCTAGCGTAATGTTCCACTTTATTTCCATATTTTGGACAGCATAAATATTCTCATTTTTAGCTATTTCCTATCACTTAATAAATCTCTCACTGTAATTTATGCTTACATCTCAAAAACACTGTTCAAAGTTAATTGTAAACTGTTTGGATTTTCAAGAATCAGATTGAGATAAGTGGCCTGCACAGAACATTTAGAAAACCTTGAATATTTAGATATTTACAATTGCTCTGAGACCATAGACAGTTCAGTTCAGTTCAGTCACTCAGTCGTGTCCGACTTTTTGTGATCCCATGAATCACAGCACACCAGGCCTCCCTGTTCATCACCAATTCCTGGAGTTCACTCAGATTCACATCCATCGAGTCAGTGATGCCATCCAGCCATCTCATCCTCTGTCGTCCCCTTCTCCTCCTGCCCCCAAACCCTCCCAGCATCAGAGTCTTTTCCAATGAGTCAACTCTTCACATCAGGTGGCCAAAGTACTGGAGTTTCAGCTTTAGCATCATTCCTTCCAAAGAAATCCCAGGGCTGATCTCCTTCAGAATGGACTGGTTGGATCTCCTTGCAGTCCAAGGGACTCTCAAGAGTCTTCTCCAACACCACAGTTCAAAAGCATCAATTCTTCGGCGCTCAGCCTTCCTCACAGTCCAACTCTCACATCCATATATGACTACTGGAAAAACCATAACCTTGACTAGACAGACTTTAGTCGGCAAAGTAATGTCTCTGCTTTTGAATATGCTATCAAGGTTGGTCATAACTTTTCTTCCAAGGAGTAAGCGTCTTTTAATTTCACGGCTGCAGTCACCATCTGCAGTGATTTTGGAGCCCCCCAAAATAAAGTCTGACATGTTTCCACTGTTTCCCATCTATTTCCCATGAAGTGGTGGGTCCGGATGCCATGATCTTTGTTTTCTGAATGTTGAGCTTTAAGCCAACTTTTTCACTCTCCACTTTCACTTTCATTAAGAGGCTTTTTAGTTCCTCTTCACTTTCTTCCATAAGGGTGGTATCACCTGCATATCTGAGGTTATTGATATTTCTACTGGCAATCTTGATTCCAACTTGTGTTTCTTCCAGTCCAGCATTTCTCATGATGTACTCTGCATAGAAGTTAAATAAGCAGGGTGACAATATACAGCCTTGAAGTACTCCTTTTCCTATTTGGAACCAGTCTGTTGTTCCATGTCCAGTTCTAACTGCTGCTTCCTGACCTGCATACAGATTTCTCAAGAGGCAGGTCAGGTGGTCTGGTATTCCCATCTCTTGCAGAATTTTCCACAGTTTATTGTGATCCACACAGTCAAAGGCTTAGGCATAGTCAATAAAGCAGAAATGGATGTTTTTCTGGAACTCTCTTGCTTTTTCCATGATCCAGAGGATGTTGGCAATTTGATCTCTGGTTCCTCTGCCTTTTCTAAAACCAGCTTGAACATCAGGAAGTTCACATTTCACGTATTGCTGAAGCCTGGCTTGGAGAATTTTGAGCATTACTTTACTAGCATGTGAGTTGAGTGCAATTGTACGGTAGTTTGAGCATTCTTTGGCATTGCCTTTCCTTGGGATTGGAATGAAAACTGACCTTTTCCGGTCCTGTGGCCACTGCTGAGTTTTCCAATTTTGTTGGCATATTGAGTGCAGCACTTTCACAGCATCATCTTTCAGGATTTGAAATAGCTCCACTGGAATTCCATCACCTCCACTAGCTTTGTTTGTAGTGATGCTTTCTAAGGCCCACTTGACTTCACATTCCAAGATGCCTGGCTCTAGATGAGTGATCACACCATCGTGATTATCCGGGTCATGAAGATCTTTTTTGTACAGTTGTTCTGTGTATTCTTGCCACCTCTTGTTAGTATCTTCTGCTTCTGTTAGGTCCATACAATTTCTGTCCTTTATCAAGCCCATCTTTGCATGAAATGTTCCCTTGGTATCTCTAATTTTCTTGAAGAGATCTCTAGTCTTTCCCATTCTGTTCTTTTCCTCTATTTCTTTGCATTGATCGCTGAAGAAGGCTTTCTTATCTCTTCTTGCTATTCTTTGGATCTCTGTATTCAGACGCTTATATCTTTCCTTATCTCCTTTGCTTTTCACTTCTTTTGTTTTCACAGCTATTTGTAAGGCCTCCCCAGGCAGCCATTTTGCTTTTTTGCATTTCTTTTCCATAGGGATGGTCTTGATCCCTGTCTCCTGTACAATGTCATGAACCTCATTTCATAGTTCATCAGGCACTCTGTCTATCAGATCTAGGCCCTTAAATCTATTTCTCACTTCCACAGTATAATCATAAGGGATTTGATTTAGGTCATACATGAATGGTCTAGCGGTTTTCCCTACTTTCTTCAATTTAAGTCTGAATTTGGCAATAATGAGTTCATGATCTGAGCCACAGTCAGCTCCTGGTCTTGTTTCTGTTGACTGTATAGAGCTTCTCCATTCCTGGCTGCAAAGAATATAATCAATCTGATTTTGGTCACTTAAATACTTTTGGTTTCCAAAAATTCAGAAAAAATTAAGCAAATTCAAAGTCAGGTTATGAGGTTATTGAAAAATTGAGGAAGAAGGGTAAAATCATTCACCAAAAGAAAGTGTTTAAAAACATTATGCCTGGAAGTGGTTGGAACTGCAACAAAAATAGGGAAGAGGTCAAAAGCAGAAAGGTCAAGTGAAACCCATCTTTTAAGAAGTCCATTCCCCTCCCTGAAGTTAATAAACTACTTCAGCCTTCTAATTTCTGTTTTCATTTTCTTGGATAAGTCGATCATAGTCTATGAAGCCTGCAACTCTGTGCCAGCATCGTGAAAAACAAAATAGTTATAGGTAAAGAGCTTTTTAACCTCAAAGAATGTATCATTTAATTGGTGAGGTAAGATTACCCATCAATGACACTTTTCTGGAATAAATTTACTAACTACCACTCTTCAAGTTTAACTGAACTGAAAGGAAGGCTCAGAGGGACCTTGTATGCTAGTTATTAGGGGGTATAGAAATAAATAAGACAAGGTACCTCCCTTGAAGGGGCTTGTCTTCTAATGGGAATTAGGCTTGACAGATGGGAGAATGAAATAACACTATAAAAGGGTGCAGACCTTGCTTGGGTGTGCAGAGGATTAATTTCAACTGTGACTATAGGGGTAAAGCTGAATGGAAAGTTTATATTTGAGATGAACCTTAGTGAGTGAGTAGCTTTTTGATAATCAGAGCAGTAAACAGGACAGGGGAAGTATTTTAAGTCTGAGGAAGTTGAAGGGGAAAAGGTACACTATCCAGGTATCTCATGGCAGATTCAGGGAACTGATACACTCTTGGATCATGGTTTTCTGAAAAGACTGATATGTAGATCACTAGTTGTTTCAGAGTAAATGGAATAAGCACTGGGGTATGGGGAGAGAAGTTTAAATGTTGTTTATCTATCATGAGAAAACACAGAGCCTGATTCTTTTGGAATATTTATAAAGTTCATATAAATAGCTAAAAATGAAAATATTCAATTAAACCTGGTTGTTCAAATGCTAACAGACTGTGTGATATTGATAGCCACCCAGCCTCACTGGCCCTCAATTCTTTAAAAAATAAGATGAAAGGGGATTTCTCTGATGCAGTGGTTAAAGAGTCCATGCTTCCACTTCAGAGGGCAGGGGTTCGATCCCTGGTCAGGGAACTAGGACCCCAAATGCCACATACTATGGCAAAAATAAATAAATAAAGCAGATGAAAAAATTTTACAACAACAACAAAAAATAGGAAGTCAACCTCTCCTACACACATATATTCAACTTCACTTCTCTCAGTGTGTTACTGATGCTAAGTCTCTAAGACATCTAGGCCTCTCATTCTATTACAATGTTACCTTTCCATTTGGGCCTCCCAGATGGCTTGGTGGTAAAGAATCTACCTAGCAAGCTGCAGACTAGACTGATTCCTGGGTCAGAAAAATCCCCTTGAGAAGGAAATGGCAACCCAGTATTCTTGCCTGGGAAATCCCATGGACTGAGGAGCCTGGAGGGCTACAGTCCATGGGGTTGCAAAGAGCCAGACACGACTTGGCAACTAAACAGCAACAATAGTCACCCTTCCATTTAGCTACTGGGCTATCACCCAATGCTAGTAGCACTGTTGAACATCCTGACTAGTTCCAGGATTCCATGACTGTGGGCTTGGGAGGAGTGCATAAAGTGAATTACAAGTAGAGATGAGCTAGCTGTTAGCCCAAACCATATCAATGACCTGCAGTGGGATAATAGAAACATCACTGTGGTTCTTGTATGTTATCAGAAGGATGAAGATCATTGGCTGTCACACTGAGTAGCATAGGAATTTTTCTTGAGTGAAGGAAAGAACAGATGGAGACTTGAGAACAGGCATTAAAAGTCATCAAGGGTATTCTCTCTAGAAAGAAGACGTTAACACTGTCTACCTGCCTGAAACTAAAATGGATGTTTACAGTCAGGAATAATGCACTGAGGTAAATGATACAATTCTAATTTTCCATCTGACAAGCATGTTGACATTTTCTTGCTGCTTTTCCCAAACTATTAATATGCACAACCATTTTATGGGCTTCCCTGTTGGCTCAGATGGTAAAGAATCTGCTGGCAATGTGGGACACCTGGGTTCTATCCCTGGGTTGGGAAGATCTCCTGGAGAAGGGCATGGCAACCCACCCCAGGATTCTTCCCTGGAGACTCACCATGGACAGAAAAGCCTGCTGGGCTACAGTCCATGGGGTCACAAAGAGTTGGGTACGACTGAGCAGCTAAGCACAACACAGCACATAATCATTTTATGACACTCAGGAAATTCAAAGCTCTTCCCAAGGGGTTTGTCTTGCCAAACATCTCCTGGAAAAGAATGCCGATCACAGTTGCTTTTGGCTGGATATATCAGTCAATATTAGTTGTTGTTTCTGCTGTTTCCTCAAATATTTATATCTAATGGGTAGGACATTTTCAATGCTAAAAATAATTAAAATAAATGCATGCAGTGAATGATGAAACCTCTACTATCTCCAGGCTCTTAAAGGATGAAGTATCCCTTTTTATGTCACTATAGGTTTAGGAAGCCTCTCCTTTTAAAAATTCTCATGAAAATTGCTACTGCATTATTATAGAATATATATTCCATGGCTAGGGTATACCTAGTATAATTGATGCCCAGAGTGCATCATTTTTAACAACCTTTTTTTTCTGTATTCAGAAATAATCATGAAATGAAACAAATAATAAAATGGCCAGAAAAGAAACTGGCTTTTTTTTTTTTTGTCATTAAACTTCATATATAAAGCAATGCAGGGACTTCCCTGGCAGTCCAGTGGTTAAGACTCTGTATTTCCAATGCAGAGGGCACGAGTTTGATTCCCAGTAGGGGAACTAAGATCCCACATACCACATGGCTAAAAAATTTATTTTAAAAAAAAATGAAAGTTTTAAAATATCTGAAAAAGAGAATCCAAAAAAAGGAAAAGTGCATAGGTATTTATTTAATACTTTTATATGTATCTAAATAGTGTGAGGCCTGGCGTGCTGCAATTCATGGGGTCACAAAGAGTCAGACGCAACTAAGCGACTGAACTGAACTGAACTGAAACAGTGTGAACTCGAATCCTTTAGTTGCAGCCTGATATTGTGGTTTATATAAGTAATTTTCCAGTAATTAAAACTAAAGTTCTATAAAAAATATAATATAAACAATTACCATACTGTACCACTACTACTATCATAAAGTTTTATTTTCTTGATTCATTCTTTAATTTTAAAACAACACTTTAAAGATTATAAAATATAAATCTACAACTATATAGCTATTAGTCAATAAAGCATTTCAATTATAAAGATATCAATCAATAAAACATTTCAGATATAAACTTCAGTTCATGCATGAAAAAATATTGCACCTCACAGTCTGTGTTTTGTTTCACTGTTTAGAATTTTAAACAAATATTCAAAATATTTACATGGAACAAAAGAAATGAAACTTTACATTGTGTTTCCTTGTCTCTCTAATCACTATGATATTATTGCTTATTTAAAATCTACTGTTTAAATGCAGAAATATGTAGTACCACAGGGGTTTGAGACACAAACTATGCCTAAAGTAAGCTCAAGTAATTCTGAACATTATAAATTTACTCTTGAAGTGAACATGCCTGTGTGCACGCTAAGTCGATTCAGTCATGTCCGACCCTTTGCGGCTCCATGGACGGTAGCCCACCAGGCTCCTCTGTTCATGGGTTACTCCAGGCAAGAATACTGGGGGTTCTTACAGGGTTGCTATGCCCTGCTCTAGGGGATCTTTCCAACCCAGAGATCGAACCCCATAGCTCCTGCACCTTCTGCATTGCAGATGGAGTCTTTTCTACTGAGCCACCAGGAAAGTCCATATGTAGCTGAATTTGTATGTGTTCAGGGCCACCTCTCTAACAGGGATGTTTTCTAAGTTAACTTTCATGTAGATGTAATATTTATCAAAGGGAAAGTACTGAAAAATGTACTCATTTGAAACTTACATATAAATTATTAAAACTCAGGAGTAACCATAGTGTTTATTTAGAACTTAGACCAAAGTATTTGGGTGTGGAGGAAATATTTTATCACTGATATTGTTCAGAATTGCTGGTATGTGGTCATTAAAAGTAGATTGACTTTGGTTGTTTGTTTTCAAACTCTGTACAGATAATGTATGCCCTTACTGCCCACATCCCAGGAGTGTGGACATCACACTGTTCATGTTTATTTAGTAATGGAACAGTTTCCAGTGCTAAGGGGATACAGAAAGAGCCTCACTTGGCTCTTCAGTTTTCCAATATGATTTTTTTTTTCTTTAAATCTTGACAAGATATAATCTCTCAGAGTTTTCAGATCTCTTAGAGGGAGAAAGCCTTTCTGTCTGTCTGGACTATCACAGAAAACTTCAAGGAGGAGGTTGAATCTTCTCAGCCTCCAATTCTCACCCCAGGGCAGTCCTGGTGCCCTTTCCATTATCACAGTATAATATCACTGTCTACCTAATCACATGGCTAGAGCCTGGGTGCCATCCTTGTCTCCTGCCCCATTCCTTCAGCCACCAAATTAAGTTAATTCAGCATCCAAAATATCTTTTGAATTTGTTTTCATGCCACTGCCTTAATTTGGGTCTCATTCTACTTCATGAGGATTATTGTCACAGCTTAACAACTAGCCTTCTGCATTCCAAACTTGACCTTTTTCCCCTTCCCCAACCAAACTGATTCTCCACAGTACTGTCACAGTTTATATTCTTAAAATTAAAAGTCAATTGCATGATTTTTTTTTTGCCTGAAACCCTATAGAGTCTTCAGTGCCTACTGAAAAATGTCCATCCTTCACCAAATGGCATTTATTCCCTGCTTATTTATGCAACCTTATCCCCCTCCCCCTTCCACAACACACTCTAGCAACCCACATCCACTTGATGCCACACAAAATGCCCCATGCTATTTTGCGTGACATGCATTACTATGTTATAGTTAAATATGTATTTATGCTTCAGTCTTCTGATCTTCCCATCTTTCCAGGGATGGCAAAAGGAGATCTTCTGCTTCCCAGGGATAGCAAAAGGAGATGGCCTTAGAAAAAGTATGAAAGTGAGAAGCATGATGTACCCTGAGACTGAACAGAGAGAGCTTCATGAAAAGAAAAATCCCCTGCTCACAACTCCTATCCTGTCTGTGTGCTAAGGACACAGAACAGACACAGCTGACTCCTTAGAGTATGTGTGCTTAGTCCCTCAATCATGTCCAACTCTGCAGCCTCATGGACCGTAGCCCACCATGGAATTCTTCAGGCAAGAATACTGGAGTGGGTTGCCATTCCCTTCTCCCAGCTATCTTCCCAACCCAGGGATCAAACCCAGGTCTCCTGCATTGCAGACAGATTCTCTACCATCTGAGCTACCAGGGAAGCCCTGAGTCCTTTGTGACGTGGACTCAAAATGTCAAGGTGAAGGATATATGCATCTCAACATACCCTTTAGTGGTTATAACCTAAGCACGAAAGAAAAACTAGATCTTATAAGTATGTAGTGTAGAAAGGCCTGATTTATGTCCATTTGGGGTGATACTCAAAATATTTAAGAAATGACACTCCGTGGTCATCCAGATACCCAGATCAACCAATCAGAAAGGCATGCCAACCACAAAAAACTGGATGGCCCAATATCTTCCAGCTGAGCAAGCCTAGCCACAGGTGTAAATACCATAAGGAGCTGAAGAGAGTAAGTAATTTGTAAAACTTAATAACAACTAAGAAAAAAAGAGGTTTATAGTTATGAATCTTGAATGAAATAGTTATTTCTTATTTTTAAAGATGATATACCTTGATTACAACTATTGCCATGAGGAAAACCCCAACAGATTTTAACCTCTCTATTGAAACATTCTTACATTTATGGAAAGTTCAAAATAGTTACATTCACTGAAATAAATGAATGACAGTAATGAAGCCTGAGTGCCTTAGTTTGACCTAAGATTGTTTTAGAGTTGACCATAAATATGTACATAAATAACTTTTTTAAGAGCTAAAATGACTGTGACAAGTATGTGTACGTGCTAAGTCACTTCAATTGTGTCCGACTCTTTGTGACTCTATGGACTGTAGCAGGCCAGGCTCCTCTGTCCATGGGATTCTCCAGCCAAGATTACTGAAGTGGGTTCCCATGCCCTTCTCCAGGGGATCTTCTCAACCCAGGGATCAAACTCAAGTCTCTTATGTCTCCTGCATTGGCAAGCAGGTTCTTTACCACTAGCATCACCTGGGAAGCCCATGACATAATATGCCAATAATTTTCTCTTACATGAACCAGGATTTTAGCTTCTATCAGAAGGTACTATGGTAGAAAAACAACTAACAAAAACTTCAGATATGTGATGGGGAGGCCTCAGAAGATTAGTCTTCAGACTCAGGAAGAAACAGGCCTTCAGAGGATGCTGGTAGTGTGATCTTTCTTGCTTTAGAGTGCAGAGGGGTAGAGCAGAGAGATGGGTACTAATAAGGAAGGGAAACATGCGCCTCTCCTTTGCAAACTGGTGTGGTTTAGGGGGTCCCATGACACAGTGACTTGAGCATGTTGTTGTTGTTTAGTGGTTAAGTCCAACTCTTTTGCAACCCCATGAACTGCAGCCCACCAGGCTCCTCTGTCCATGAGATTTCCCAGGCAAGAATACTGGAGTGGATTGCCATTTCCTCCTCCAGGACTTAGGGCGTAGGCAAGGCCAGTCCACACATAACAACAGCTGCCGTGTAATCACACATCAAAGATCCTGGAAGGACATCCACCCAGACAGCCTCAAGGAATCTCATGTACAGCATCAGGAAGCCCACATGACCTACTTCCCATCACAAGCTGGCTCACAAAATCAGAAGTGTGGTGACTTGAGATGAGGGTAGGGGAATTCCATTGCATGCAGAAACCACTAATTTAATGTTGTATTACGTAGTGTTGATTAAACTTATTATTTTAACTCTGTTGTAAACACACCCATACCACAAGTCAGATATTTCCAGAAGTGCTGGGAATATCTGGGGAAATTTGAATAAGGGTGTACACATCCATTGTTAAAATCAGAAACTCTGTTTTAAAGGATGATCTTTGTTAATGGAAAACCCTGTGGCTTGATTTCAGGGTTGCAATGAAGATTTGCTGATCTCAGTCCTTATGGTGAGATGAAGGATTCACACATTTTTACCTGACAAACAAGATGTAATATAATAGAGGTCACAGACATAGAAATAGTATGAAAAAATAGTTCAAGGTTTTTTCCCTTTTCTGTGCATATTGTCTGATACTGGTTGCCTTAGGGAGAGGCAATCCATCCTTGTCTAAACACAAATACACCACACATAGCCACACACAGACTTATAAGATATAAAATTCCTTTAGCAAAAATGGAGCTGGAAAGAATGAACTTCACCCCAAGAATACATATGGTATGAATTCATATTTATTCCCTTTACTTAAAAAACAAAGACCATGAAATGAATAGAGAGAATTTTCACACTCATTTTCTATTACTATATTCTTCTTAAAATCTTCTTAAAATGGTATGTGAAAACTTTAAGTTTGCTTTCATGTGGTATTTATAGAGCACATTTTGAAACAATTTCTTCTAGGGCTAGAATTTCTCATAATGTGATGTGATTACTCTGGAGAATAGTTTGAAGTCTATCTCTTTAATTCAGTAGTATTGAGTAATCTAAGATTTTAAGCCATATAGCTCTTGGTTTTATCTAGTTTCCCATAACTCTGAAATTTTTTTTAGACTTGATACAGTCATTCTAGTATTTGCCACAGCTTTGTCAAACAGCAAAGTATACAAAGTGCCTGCACCATTTCCTTTCCCTGAGATATTAAAGAATAGGACAAGCAGAGAACTTCAGTGATCACCAGGTCAGATAGCTTGTCACATTTGGAAAATCAGCCTTCAGAATCACTGCCTCCTCTTCACTGCCACTTGCCCACAATTGCATCATATTTCACATTATCAAAGTACTATGAACCCATCCTAGGTGCTCCCAACAGAAGGAAAACAGGGATATGCTAATATTTTTGAGTTCTTATTATGTACCCTACATAGTTTCTTTTGATCCTCAAAGCAATTTTGTAAGGTAGTTATTATTATTATTATCTTTATCTTAAGTGGGAGAAACCAAGTATAGAGAAGTTAAGCCACATACTTAAGATCCCCAGCTGGCGGGAGTCAGAGCCAGGACTGGGACTTGAACCCAGGCCTGGCTAACTCCAAGGCACAAACTCTTATCTAGAAGAGTAGTTGTGAAAGCACATGGGAACACACAGGAAGGTTGTTGGCACTGTGGTTGGTTCACAATACATAATAATCAATGCCAGGCATTACTATATTTTGGATAGGATGAATTTACAGAAGTGACACGGCAGTTGAGTAATTGTCCAAGGGCACAAGGCCTGTGGGCAGCAGAGTCCAGGTGGAAACCCACAGTGCCTGCCCCAAGTGCCTCTGCTCTGAACACTCACTTCCAGCTGCTTTTGGGGATCAGCAGTGATCTGTATATTCACCAGCCAAACAAAAATTATAGAGATAGAAAACGGGTTCTATTCCAAAGAAAAATGTCCTTTTATGTGTATGTTAGTCACTCAGTCGTGTCCGACTCTTTATGACCCCACAGACTGTAGCTTGCCAGGCTACCCCTGTCCATGAAATTCTCCAGGCAAGAATACTGGAGTGGGTAGCCATTTCCTCCTTCAGGGGAATCTTCCCAAACCAGGGATCAAACTCAGGTCTCCTGTATTGCAGGCAGATTCTTTATTGTCTTATATGAGACATGAAATTCTTCAGAATTATACTAATGAAGAAGGCCAGTCTTGGCCAAAACTAGGAAGTAAAAAAATCTTTGTTCTGGGTGCTTTATCATGCTTTCTCTGAGTACTTCTTCATTACTTTCCCACCAAGTGACAAATGACCCCCCTGTGACTCTTCCCTACCGGTCATGTCTTTGTCTCCCCAGGCCAGAGGATTCACTCCAGTCTTGCAGAGTTCTGCCTGTCCTATATGATGAGGATGAGTACCTGGTGGAGAGTGTGTTAGCCGGTGTGTAATCACCTCTCTGGAATAGCAAAAGTGTCTAGCCAGTTCAATAGACCCTACAGAAAAATGATTCTTACTGACAATTTAGAGGATAGTTCTAGGCAGGGAAGACTCTGGCAAAGCTGGGCCAGTCCTTCAGAGATGCTAGGGCTTCCACCTTGCTCACAGTGACCTTAGGAAAAAAAGCAGGACAGGAAAAGCCTAGAGCATACCTTAGAAGCTGTAAACAGTAGCATTCAAGAGAATCTTTGGCATTTTATAAGAAACCAACATTTCTAAATATTGCCTTTGGTGTTTGAGTGGCTATGTATGATGTTTAGAGTAACCGTCCTTCCATTTTGTGCTGCTGGAAGGACACAAGGAAAGTCCATCTCTACTTCTTTTATAGATACTTCCTCACCTTCCTAAGATATTATACTACAGAGATTATACTGAGATTCATTGGTATCTTCAAAGCCCTAGAAGATACTTAGCATTATCATTGTGGGCAGAAACTGCCAATGGCCCTCCAATATTAATTCTCCTAATATCACAGAAGAAAAAAAAATGGGATAATCACCACCCAGCTGGAATCTAAATGTCCCAGCCCTCCTCATAGTCACTTCTGGACAATGGGTTGTTTGTGATATATTTAAGTTCCATGTTATGCTTATAAGATAAATGTGGTTATCAGGAATGAGAAAAGAAGTTAGAGAGCTCTACCAGACAAACCTAATGTTTCCCCATGACTGTCGAGATGGCCTCTCTATCCCTCTTCTTATCTGTGTTCAATGTGAACCTCATATTGTACATATTTAGATTCTAAGCATACTAACACGATTCCCCTGCATGTGTACACAGGCAAACAAGTAATTTCTTCTGTTGAGAACCATGGAAATCAGAGTCCATAACCAAGGAGATGATGATATAAAGAGTTGTTTATAGCGACTTCTCTGATGGTCCAGAAGCTAAGACTCCATCCTCCCAAAGCAGGGGGCCTAAGTTCAATTCCTAGTCAGGGAACTAGATCGCACATGTGTGTGCTCAGTTGCTCGTGCTATCTGACTCTTTGAGACTCCCATGGACTGTAGCCCACCGGCTCCTCTCTCCTACCCATGGGATTTCCCTTCTCCGGGGGATCTTCCTGACCCAGGGATCAAACCTGCATCTTTGGCATTGGCAGGCAGATTATTTACCACAGCACCACCTGAGAAGCTCCAGATCACACAAGCCACAACTAAAAAGAAAAAGACCCCACAAGCTGCAACTAAGAGCTAGCTCAGCCAAATAAATAAATGATATTTTTTGGTAAAAAAGAGTTGTTTACAGACAACTTTTTGTAAACCTCAAATGAGAGATGATCTCCCAATACTGCTTTAAGGAGACTATCAAGCTAATAAAGTTTTGTACTAAATGGGGGGAAAAAGAAAACTAAACCATTATCAGTAAACTTACACAGCACTTACTGTGTAATTTTAGCTAATAAACTTCAGGTACTATTTTAAGAGTTTTACAGAATTAATTCACTTACTACTAACAACATCCCTATAAGTTCAATATCATTGTTGTCCCCATCATTTAGAAGAGGAAAGAGAACCAGAGAGGTTATAATCAGAGAAGCAGTAAACGGCAGAGATGGGAGAGTAATCTAGTAATCTGGAATGATCTTACCTGCTCTACCATTGCCTTTCCAAGAAAAAAAGCAAAAGATTGGTTTTATCTTTGAACCTGGTTACAAATGCCTGTGAATATTTTTCTTTCAACAACTCTAAAATGTAAGTAAAGGTGAAACTCACAAATAATGGAAATTAAGTTGGAAAGTCCCAGAGAAGTAAGATAAACTGACTTCAATATTACAATAGCGGAAATTTTGATAGTGGGACAGAGGAAGTAATAATTAAAGAGTTCAGTAATAATTAATTAAAGTCTATTCAAGGCTGTGATCAACACAGGAATTAGTCTTTTCAATCCTTAATCCAGGAAATCCTGTAACTGCAGAATGTATTCGTAGACATCTACATATAAATTACTCATATCTTATAGCAGGCACTTTTGTGATAACAATATACAGGCATTTGGCAGAAGATTGAGCTCCATTTCTGGCATAAAACATGTGTATTTCAAGAGGAACAAATAAGCACATCCAGATAAATAATCCTGATAAAGACACTGTGTTACAAAACCAGAATATGAAGGAATGAGAGATTTTGCTCCAGCATTTCTGCTCTGACCCAAGGATATGGCCTACTCATACTGGAGAAACACAATGTGGGAGGAAGGTGGAGTATGGATTCAAGAGTTCCTCCTGCCTTTATTCAGAACGTGTATAGTCTACACAGTAGCCAGACATTAACTGCAGTGCTCCTGGATGCTTGATGCTGGAATCCTTGGCTGATGTTCAGATTGAATAAGTTGAGCATCAAGTGGTCCAGGGCCTCTCAGCTGGAGTCACTCACTGAGGATGGGGCAGGCTACTGACAAGAGCATTTCCACTCGGAGCCTTGTTCTTACCAGCATAATCAACCCATCCGTCCATGTATATGTGCTAACACTTCTATTACTTCCATCCAGACAGAAATCATATGCCAGATACAAAGGGACAAAGCTCCCCCTAAATTTTTTTGATAAACACAAAATGCAAGCAAGAATTATTTCATTATGAAGGAGGACCTTCAACAGGAAGTTTGTAGAGAACATTACCTTCTTCACAACCTTATTATTGATGCAGCCACATTCCTAAGAAGATATACACATACCTCACATTGCTTTGAAGTGGAAAGGAAACATTATTTTAAAACTGTTCTTAAAGACTTTGAAACTTTGTGCCTGTGTAAAGAATTCAGTAACTATATCACAGGAAATCCCTAAGATATAAAGGTTAAAATAAATGAGGTTTAAAGGAATAGAGTCATCAGCTGTCAGGAGTACAAATCTCACCAACCTATGTTGTTGTTCAGTCACTGAGTAGTGTCCTACTCTTTGTGACCCCATGGACTGCAGCACGCCAGACTTCCCTATCCTTCACTGTCTCCCTGAGTTTGCTCAAATTCATGTCCATTGAGTCTAGTGCCACCTGGGAAACCCCTCAACAACATATACCCCTAATTTAATTCAAGTAATGCTGCAATCCAAAAACATATATAAGCTATCTGGCTAATTCTTTGTCCAAGGCTTTCTGTTTTATCGTTCAAATAATTCGAGTCACTATGCTGCTGCTAAGTCGCTTCAGTCATGTCTGACTCTGTGCGACCCCACAGACTCCGCCATCCCTGGGATTCTCCAGGCAAGAACATTGGAGTGGGTTGCCATTTCCTTCCACTTTGGGCTAAATATATTGTACAATATACTTCATTTATTAATTCTATTTTTAGCTTCAAAACCTCAACTATTTTAAATGATAATGTTAAAATTTGTTTCCCATTTATTTGAATATTCTGTGGATTGTTTGGTATAAAGAATATTAGCAAAAATAACATTAATATTTGTAGTTTAGTCACTAAGTTGTGTCCAACTCTTATCAAACTTTTATTATGTGAGTTTACTATGCTGTGCACTTTACCTATTGTATCTGTAGTCTTCACAATAGCCCCATAATTTAGAGAAATTATTATTATCTCTATTTTACAAGTGAGGAAACTAAGGGTAAGAGAGGATAAGAAACTAAACCAAGGTCACGCAGAAAGTGGCAGAGCCAGTCAATGAACCCAGTTCTGACACACACTGAAAGGAGGAGCAGAGTTGAACTGTACTCCTGTGTGACACAGCACTGCACACTCTTCAAACTGGTATGATTTCTCTTTAATAATATTTAACCTCAGTTGTAACTAAAGTGAAAAATACAGCTGGCCATCTACACATTTCATCAGCACAATACCAGCTTTATTGTTGTTGTGCTTGGTTGTGTCTGACTCTTTTGCGACCACATGGACTGTAGCCCACCAGGCTCCTCTGTCCATGGGATTCTCCAGGCAAGAATACTAGAGTGGGTTGCCATTTCTTCCTCTAGGGAATCTTCTTGACCCAGGGATTGAACCTGAGTCTCCTGCATTGCAGGTGGATTCTTTCCCACTGCACACCTGGGAAGCCCCTTAATACCAAATACTTAAAAACATAAAAATGCTTAAGAGAAGGGTACTTTTTATTTTGCAGCTGTTTGTGTGCCATCCTGGTATCATGAAGACAAATTTCAAAACACAATTTCAGAACTGAAGATGACATGCTAAAGGATTTCAGTGACCATGTTTTCTGATTTGAAACTTACAAGAGTATGTGCTTGCAGGGATAAGGCAGGCTATTTACAACCAGGGAATTAGAAACTTCTGTTGTCTTTCACGGCCCCTCCCTCTTTACAATATATGGGCATCTCTGACAAAGTAAAGGAGCAAGTGAACTCAACACTTTTTCACTTGTATAAAATTTTTGCAAAAGTGGCCAAACATGAATGCAAAATTTAAGCTGTTTTCTATATCACATGACACCTTTAACCTACAATATAATAAAAGCAGTGACAGAATGCACTGATCCCATATTTCTCAGCATTGTCTCATTCAGTATTCTCAAGGCACATGCCCCATGAAGCAATTAAGGAGATTTTATTTAGCCACATGCCTGCAACACAGGAGACCCAGGTTCGATTCCTAGGTCTGGGAGATCCTCTGGAAAAGGAAATGGCAACCCACTCCAGTATTCTTGCCTGGAGAACCCCATGGACAGAGGAGCCTGGCAAGCTACTGTACATGAGGTTGCAAGAGTCAGACATGGCTTAGCGACTAAACCACCATTCCAGAGTAACCATGGAGTCATGTATAATCCCAGTTATCCAACACCTAACCTAACCAACACTCCTCTAGTCTCAGTTTGAAAAGAAGAAGTTATTTGTTCACCAACAGCATGACATCCAGAACAATTTTGCTAGTATAGTGATAAATTTATACTGAACTATTTATAGCATTTGCCCAATTCTCTGTTCTTACCATCAGAATATGTTTTTAAGAAAACCAGCCAAACTCTGACTTAAATACTGTTTTCTAATTTGGTCTATGTTCTTTCTACCATGTCTTCAGTGAGCAAATCCAGCTACTTGGTTTCATCTACCATTATCCACTAGGCAAAAACACTACATCCTACTAAGATCAGCAAGGGAGAACATTGCTTCCAACATCCCCCCAGAAATATATAAGAAGTCGGTGTCTTACCATTGATACTCCAAATGCCTGCATGAAGAATTAGGAAGAAGCCCCAGAACAATTTCCCAGTTCCAAGCACAGTGAGTGATGTCTTCATTTCCTGTTTATATCAGGGATGTTCAGGTAGAAAGCTTCCCTTCCTCCCCTGAATCTTTCAGAGTTGGATCAGGTTATCTACCTCAATGACATCTATAAAATAAACAAAGAGAGAGGAGGTGGGAGAGGACAGTAAGAAGAGCCCAAATATTTTGTGAAACAAAACAAAGACTAGGTGGGACTCTGTTCTGTGGTTTTTGCTTCTTGTCAGATTGGCTGTTCAGTTTCAAATGCTTTGATCCGTAAAGCAGCTCAGTCCTTAAATACTCCTTTTGTGTCAGCCTTTTTGCCCCACATTGGGCTTTTTCTCATTCCAAGTTCAGTGAAATGAACAATTAAATTCTAAAGAAATTTATATTGGTGAAATATTTAGGTTGAGATTTTAATCAAACCAAGGTCAGAAAATTCATGGTAAAAACTACCTATAATAAGTATATATTTCCCCACCTTTTCACAGTTTGTGATTACGAAACTTCTTTTATGTTAGAGATTTTAGATTTATCTTCCAAATATCATGTCATAAAAAGATGAGAATGCTTCCTGTCATTAGGCCAGTGGAGATTCATCTGAGGTTATGGAGAAAATGAGTTATAAGAAACCCTGCCTCAACAAAGGAAAGAAAGGCAACTGTCTTCAGTCTATAGATAAATATCAATGGGATAAGATCATCATTAGTACTGGCTACATGTTTTCTCTAAATATTCAAGTTTTAAGCTAAATAACATCTTGAATATCAACTAAAGGAAACTTCCAATTTCAGCATTCTTCAACATTCTTATGGTTACTATCTGAATTACATAGAATAGAAACAATAAAGGAAGAAATGAAAAGTTCAAGATCAGATAGCTCAGGATCAATGTGGAACCGTTTTCGTCACCTCCACTTCTAATAATAGAAGATAGTTAAATTCACTCATTTGAGATTCCAAGTGAGAAATCCAGATTTGTGACATATGTGGTCATTGACAAAAGTTGATTTTGTAAGTCTTTGTCTGAGAGGCTGGTGATTTTCTTCCAAGGCCAAATTTCATGACTTTAAGTACTCAAGGTCAAAGGTTAAATTTAGAGCTTCCCTGGTGGCTCAGACAGTAAAGAATCTGCCTGCCATGCAAGAGACACAGGCTCATTTCCTGGGTTGGGAAGATCCCCTGGAGAAGGAAATGGCAACACATTCCAGGATTCTCTCCTGGGAAATCCCATGGACAGAGGAACCTGGTGGACAACAGGGGTTGCAAAGAGTCTGACATGACTTAGTGGCTAAACCACCAACACTGAGGTTAAAAGACAGTTATCATGTATTCACTGATTCAAATAGACACTGAATGGTTGGAGGCACAAAGATGAAAAATAACTTTTCCTGATTTTAAAGAGCTCAGTCAACCAGCACTGTACTTTCCTCATATCAGCCTTTACTGTTGAGACTTAAATATTCAGGCATTTCAACCACCACACTGTAACCCAGAGCAACTACATGTAGCTTCTTAATACTTCCATTACTGGAGTAAACATCCTGCAAAATATTTATGTAATATTTACACAGCTTTCTTTCCCATGCTCAAGGTGGAATACAGATGACCTATAGCAGCTGAGATAAGTTCACTGTGCCTTTAAAATTGTCCTAGGAGTCAAAAGATGTAAGCCACAATGCCAAGGATCTCAGGATATTATCCCAAATCAGAAAGAAGTTCTAAAAATGTTGTTTATCTCAGCTAAAACCTTCATGATTCCCTACTCTGAAGATTTTTTTCATATAAAAATGTCTATGCTAATTAGATAAAATTTGGAAAAAAAATTTATAACACCTAATATATTTTTTAAAAGATATCTATTTGGGGCCAGCCATGTTGACTCCAAATGGAATGCTGATGGCCAATACTTGACTCAGAGCTCCCAGCTGACACAGCTAAGATTATGTCAGGCTTACAGTCTGACGTCTTTCTCTGCCCGATCTCCCTTCCACCACCTTTCTTTCACAGATGTTGATCTGTAGTCTATTTTGATGTCTGCTTCCAGAGAACTAAATCTGTTCTACATCTCCATATTCTGTTCTTAGAACACAGATGGTAATATCTGTTATGTTGGCTAAATGTGGTAATGTATGCAAAGTGATCCGTAACTTGTATCAATAATTATTTCTGAACCAAAGATGGGTGTTCATTTGGATAATATGAATACCAGGAAGCCCTGTATTAATAAAATGGTGGAACAAATTGAAACTGCTAATTTGCTAACAGCAGTCATCGTTGTACCGAGAATGGGACTGAAAAGTCATAGCAAAGCTTTGATTTGAGCAGAAGAAATGTAACAGCTTAAAGAAGATCTGAATTCCAGAAAATTTACAAGGATGGATCAGCTTCATAAAGAGGCCACAGGAATGAAGGGCAAAAAGATCTACAGGCTTGAGAACAGGAGATGTAAAAAGGGTCTAGCCATTGGGCCTCTTCCTCAGGGAAAGAGCTATATCCTCCAAAAGCCTGGAAGAGGTCAAAGTATCAGTTCAGTTCAGTTCAGTTCAGTCACTCAGTCGTGTCCGACTCTTTGCAACCACATGAATCACAGCACACCAGGCCTCCCTGTCCATCACCAACTCCCAGAGTTCATTCAGACTCATGTCCATCGAGTCAGTGATGCCATCCAGCCATCTCATCCTCTGTCGTCCCCTTCTCCTCCTGCCCCCAATCCCTCCCAGCATCAAAGTCTTTTCCAATGAGTCAACTCTTCTCATGAGGTGGCCAAAGTACTGGAGTTTCAGCTTTAGCATCATTCCTTCCAAAGAAATTCCAGGTTTGATCTCCTTCAGAATGGACTGGTTGGATCTCTTTGCAGTCCAAGGGACTCTCAAGAGTCTTCTCCAACACCACAGTTCAGAAGCATCAATTCTTCAGCACTCAGCCTTCCTCACAGTCCAATTCTCACATCCATACATGACCACTGGAAAAACCATAGCCTTGACTAGATGGACCTTAGTCGGCAAAGTAATGTCTCTGCTTTTGAATATGCTATCTAGGTTGGTCATAACTTTTCTTCCAAGGAATAAGCGTCTTTTAATTTCATGGCTGCAGTCACCATCTGCAGTGGTTTTGGAGCCCCCTCAAAATAAAGTCTGACACAGTTTCCACTGTTTCCCCATCTATTTCCCATGAAGTGATGGGACCGGATGCCATGATCTTTGTTTTCTGAATGTTGAGATTTAAGCCAACTTTTTCACTCTCCTCTTTTACTTTCATCAAGAGGCTTTTTAGTTCCTCTTCACTTTCTGCCATAAGGGTGGTGTCATCTGGATATCTGAGGTTATTGATATTTCTCCTGGCAATCTTGATTCCAGCTTGTGCTTCTTCCAGTCCAGCATTTCTCATGATGTACTCTGCATATAAATTAAGTAAGCAGGGTGACAATATACAGCCTTGACGTACTCCTTTTCCTATTTTGAACCAGTCTGATGTTCCATGTCCAGTTCTAACTGTTGTTTCCTGGCCTGCATACAGGTTTCTCAAGAGGCAGGTCAGGTGGTCTGGTATTCCCATCTCTCTCAGAATCTTCCACAGTTTATTGTGATCCACACAGTCAAAGGCTTTGGCATAGTCAATCAAGCAGAAATAGATGTTTTTCTGGAACTCTCTTGCTTTTTCCATGATCCAGAGGATGTTGGCAATTTGATCTCTGGTTCCTCTGCCTTTTCTAAAACCAGCTTGAACATCAGGAAGTTCACAGTTCACATATTGCTGAAGCCTGGCTTGGAGAATTTTGAGCATTACTTTACTAGCATGTGAGATGAGTGCAATTGTGTGGTAGTTTGAGCATTCTTTGGCATTGCCTTTCTTTGGAATTGGAATGAAAACTGACCTTTTCCAGTCCTGTGGCCACTGCCGAGTTTTCCAAATTTGTTGGCATATTGAGTGCAGCACTTTCACAGCATCATCTTTCAGGATTTGAAACAGCTCAACTGGAATTCCATCACCTCCACTAGCTTTGTTCGTAGTGATGCTTTCTAAGCCCCACTTGACTTCACATTCCAAGATGTCTGGCTCTAGATGAGTGATCACACCATCGTGATTATCCAGGTCGTGAAGATCTTTTTTGTACAGTTCTTCTATGTATTCTTGCCACCTCTTCTTAATATCTTCTGCTTCTGTTAGGTCCATACCATTTCTGTTCTTTATCAAGCCCATCTTTGCATGAAATGTTCCCTTGGTATCTCTAATTTTCTTGAGCAGTTGTGTATTCACAGCATGACTGGAGGGCTGGATGGGTAAATAAGGCAGGGGTCACTTACTGACAGTGGAGTACAGAAAAGGATAACAGTTATTGCCACCACTCCTGAGATGGGCAAGGATGCTGACTTGATATCGAGCTCCTCCTCTTGGCTCTTTAAAGTGTCCCTTTGGTGCGAGAATCAGTCTCATATTGTGAGGTGGATAGGGTTAATAAAAAAATTAAAAACCAATATAAAATACCCTTGAATGCAAAAGTTTGAAGATGCTTTGGGGGGAAAAAATTCCTTGCAATCAAAAAGTATATATACATGCAATATGCCCAAACACCATGTTCCCTTTACTTCTGTATTGGTAGACTTAAAATGTATTCTGGTTCTGTTATTTACTAGATATGTGTCCTTTAACAAGTTACTTAATTCTGAATCTATTATCTCTTTGAGTCCGATTATTTCCTCTGTAAAGCAGGAATCATTAGACTTACCTGTAACCTCGTCATGAAGTATTCAAGAAGAGACAAAAATAGTTACATATATTTTAAGTTTAACAAACATGAAACCACTTATCATAGCCACAGGAGCACAAAACTAGGATTCTGGTAATTGTGTTTTCCTGTCTTTCCTCCCACTCAGATAAATTGTATAGACTGCTTATGTCTTGTTTGGTTGTATCCTTGAAGCATGGGCACAGAGAGAGAAGACTTCTCCTTAGGCACCTGTGTGTACTATATTTGTATGTGCTTCTATTTTTATGCCATTTTGTATGTTTATCTCATTGTTTTTGTCATGAACCAGTTTATACATGCATCATTGCTCTGCAAATTGTTTCATCTTCTGCTTTTGTGGGTATGCACATGCTCTGATGTGCCTGCAGTTTCAGATCTCAGCAAAATGTTAGGGTCTGAAGCCATGAACTTGTTTGGGTTTACATGGAAAAGACAGGTGGCATACCCTGTAGATTTACAAATACAAGGGTTGTAATTGACCAAAAGCCCCAGGTTCTTCACACTGAGATTGATCACCCTGTTTGTGCCATGAGGTTCTGTTTCCTAGCCAGTGACTGAGTACAACAGAAACACCAAGGCAGGTGCGTTTCTGAAAGACACAGGACTGTTCTTTATTATTATTATTATTATTATTATTGGAGTATTATTGCTTTACATGTTGTATTAGTTTCTGCTGTACAATAAAGTCAATCAGCTATATGTATACATATATCCACTTCTTCTTGGACCTCCCTCCCACCTTACCTCCATCCTATCCCTCTAGGTCATCACAGAGCACTGAGCTGAGTTCCCTATGCTGTACAGCAGGTTCCCACTACCTATCTATTTTACACATGGTAGTATATTTATGTCAAATCGAATCTCCCAATTCATCAACACTCCCTTTCCGCCTGTTTCCACGTGTCCATTCTCTACATCTGTGTCTCTCTTCCTGTTCTGGAACTAGGTTCATCTGTACCATTTTGCTGTTCAGTCGCTTAGTCATGTCTATCTCTTTGCGACCCCATGGACTGCAGCACACCAGGCTTCCCTGTCCTTTACCATCTCCCAGAGCTTGCTCAAACTCATTCATGTCCATTAAGTCAGTAGTGCCATCCAACCATCTCGTCCTCTGTCATCCCATTCTCCTCCTGCCTTCAATCTTTCCCAGCATCATTTTAATGATCTACTTTAGCTTAAAGATCCCCCGAGAATCTCGCCAAACCTCCCGCGCAGTAGGCAGCACTCAAGCATGGTTCCATGCAACCTGCTTCCTGCTTTCACTCAGGATCACACTTACTTTGTAATCTAATAGTTCTCCCTGGCTTTTTTTTTTTTTTTTCTCATAGGGATTTCCCCTAATCTAATCCTTGCCTATTTCAAGGAGCCTGCTTTTTGGATCACCCAGTCTAACACATCAATTTTGCACACTTATGACAATGTTGAATATACAACTTTTTATTTTGCTTTTCTATATGCCTGTTCAATGGGTAATATTCTTCATAAGGGGAATCTATTTTGTAGAAAGTGGGAAGACATGAAAGCTAGTTAGTAGAAATCACAGTATTAAGTTAGTCAATTTGGGAGAAATTGTGAAGATCAGCCAATCAATGGGAATAATAGTAAAAAAAAAAAAAAAAAAACACCAAAATACACAGGCATGTAAAGCAGGCAGAAACTTGAAAAATTCACATCACTTTAAGTATAAAAGTGAAAGTAGCTAAGAGCACAGTGGGAATCAGACCAAATAAAGTGGAAGTCTTTTTCAGAGCAGCACTGCACATGCTTCGGGAGAAGGCGATGGCACCCCATTCCAGTGTTCTTGCCTGGAGAATCCCAGGGACAGGGGAGCCTGGTGGGCTGCAGTCTCTGGGGTCACACAGAGTCGGACACGACTGAAGTGACTTAGCAGCAGCAGCAGCAGCACGTGCTTCACTTGCATTTGTTGTAGCACTAGAATCCTCTCCTTATTTACATGGCTTTATGAGAAAAAGAACATGCAAATGAAGTAAATAGTATTTCACAGCAAAGCAAAATGGAGTTAGCTTTATTTTGGAATAAGTCAAAGAAAGAATTTGGGAGAAATTTGTCTTGAAGTTACATGTTGTTCAGTTGCTAAGTTGTGTCTGAGTCTTTGCAATCCCGTGGACTGCAGCACATCTGAAATTATATAGTTATGTATCCAGCAGCTTCCTGGATGTTCAATTGTGCCAGACATTTCAGTTGCTTAGTAATGAAGAGATCCCCAAATGAGAGGTCTAAAGGAAGGTTCCCAGGGGACCAGAAAAGCAGGGAGGACTCAAAGTCAGGGCAGAAACTAATTGCCTTTCACCAATCAGTTCAGAAGTATAGCATTTCATTCTGCATTTCGTAGACTCATATAAATGGTATCAGTGGTAACTGACTAGATTTGGGGCCTGGTTATCCTTTTCATGCTAACTGGAGTCAGTGCTAATAAATGTAAATAATTATATATTTAAATTTTCTCCCCTGATGGTTTGAAAGGAAACTCAGAAAGGCCAGGTCCAGGAAAAGCATGTTCTCCCAACTTCTGAGCTGACTTTTAGCTGCTGCTCAGTTGCCTTGTAGGACTGCTTTCCATGCCCTTACCTTAGGCATTTCTCCAAGTGATTTAGGAAAAAATACTCCCCAGTAGCATACATCTAAATAGCTAAGTAATATTTCATTTTATAATTATAGCAGTATTTATTTAGTCATTTTCCTATTGCAGAATTTTTAAGTTTTCTTAATTTTTCACATAAAGATAAGCATTTTTGCTCTGCTGCATTTTGGATGATTTCCCAAATGTAGTATTACTGAGTAGAGCATTTTTAGCATTCTTGAAACCCTGTGCAACACAAAGAAAGGCCAATGTACATTTCTAGAGGCAAGATATGAAAGCATCCAGATTTGGTTATCTGTACCCTTACCATTAGTAATATCTTATTATTATCATCATAATTTAAAAAGTAAACCTTTCCATTCATTTTGGATTTTTATGCTTAATATTTTTGTCATTTGTGAATTGTTATTCTTGTACAATTAACTGTTTATCAAAATAATGGAATCAGTAGTTTTCTTACTGTTTAAAAATTTTTTATAGTGCATATGCTGCATATATCAACTCTCATCACTGTGCCTATTATATTTTCAGCAAATTGTTTTTTCCATTAATCATTTTAATAGTAGTTTTCAATTTACTGAAAGCACCTTTTTTAAAAGGCAACCCTATCTAACAGTAACCATATGTAACAATTTATACTGCTTTTAAATTAGGAAAAAAATCTTTCCTGGATGATTTCTAATCAAGATGCCCAGATAAATGTGGTCAGCCTCCCAAATGTGTCCACATCCTAAGCCCTTTGACCCCTGCTACCTTATATGGCAAAAACTAATTCACAGGTTTGATTAAATTAAGGGTCTTGAGAGAAATTATCCTGGATTGGTCAGGAAGGCCTGATGTGACCACAATCATCCTTATAAGAGAGAAACAGAAGGAGTTGGGGTTAGAAGAGAAGGAAATGTGACAACAGAAGCAGAGATTGAAGTGATATGGCCACAAGCCTAGGAATGCCAGCAGCCTCTAGAAGCTGGAAGAGACAGGAGTGGATTCTTCTCTCTGGAGCCACCAGAAGAAACCAGCTCTGATGACATCTTGATTTTGGTCTTGTAAGACTCACTTTGGATATCTGATTCTCTAGAACTGTAAAAGAATACATTCGTGCTGTTTTAAGCCAGTTTGTGCTATTACAGTGGCAGTAGAATAGTAAAGAATAATGTTTTGTTCTCCATCATGCAAATTCCCAGCAAAGGTCAAAATGTTAATGTCCAGTAAATCTTCTATCCTAATACAAAAGGAAACTTGCTACATTTTTAAAACTTTCATGGAATTTCTTTTAGAAATAGTGTGGGTGAGGCTGAACCATAAGAAGCTAGAAATTCTCAAGCCTAGCTCATCTCCTGTGAAGCTTCATGCACCTGGTAACTATGGAGACCACTAGGCAGCACTTCCCTAACCTTCTCTAGGAAAAGTGATGGCATGGGTCAAAGGGCTATTCTAGGATTACATCACTTGAGTTCCATATCAGTGTAGATAGAATTCACCTATGTGCTTCCCTGGTGGCTCAGCTGGTAAAGAATCCACCTGCAATGCGGGAGACCTGGGTTCAATTCCTGGGTTGGGAAGATCCCCTGGAGAAGGGAGAGGCTACTCACTCCAGTATTCTGGCCTGGAGAATCCTGTGGACTATGCAGTCCATGGGGTCGCAAAGAGTCAGACATGACTGAGCAATTTTCACTATGTATAGAGGAAAAGTCCAAAGTAGTAATGGTTTTAATAAAATAGAACATTGTTTCTTTTACATGCAAAAGAAGTATGGAGGTAGGTGGGACAGGGCTGATACTGTGGCTCCTCATTAATCAGCACCCCTGTATCCTGGTTTTTCTTGCTTCACTATCTTAACTGTGACATCCATCTTCTGGGGCCAAGATCTAAGATGAGCGGGCTCAGCTCCAGGCATCGTGTCTGAGTTATAGGTTCAAAGAAAGAGGTAGAGGACAAGGGGAGCAGACCTTGGGGGTGACTGAGATGCTTTAGGGAGATTTTCTGGTAATCCAATACCAAGCTTGCACTTAACAACACTCTGAACATGACTTAGTCATATAACCACATTTTCCTGCAAGGAAGACTTGGAAATAAAATCTTTCATTTAGGCAAGAAAAATATACACAACTAAATTTCTAGATTCCATTACTAAAAAGGCCCAAAGCTTCAAGCACTTACACATTCTTGAACACACATCCCTCTCCAAAAGAAACAATATCAACATCTTACCTTACTAGTTTGTCCAAAGTTGAGCTATTTGAAGGACATATTCTCTGCATCAGATTTGCATGTAGCTTCTCATGGTTCTATGACTTATGAACTAAAAGTTAAGTCATATGCTCCCTACATTTCTATGATAGTATTTTTAAAAAAATTCATAAGCATTTTTGATTATTGAGTAAAGTGTTATTTGCAATGATATAACAACATAAAGGAGGCCTGCTTTTAGAACAACTGGAGTCCCCAAGTGAAGAATAAACATAGTACCCATAGTTTAAATTATTATATGACAATAATAAATTCTAATCAGTTAATCTTTTGTCCATTGTGATATAAATAACATATTTCTCCATATCTTTTCTAGACTATGGTTCCTCAGTGTTCCATATTATATAGAAAGATACTTCAAACCAAAAGTAAAAATGTTGATATGATTTATTTTCAGCTTGTAGGAAAAAGATAACACACATTTCTATACAGAAAAGGGTATAAAGGAAATAAAGGTAGCTACTGATAAGAGCAATGATGTCCTGCTGCAACACTGGACAAGTTCCTACATTTGTGCTTCCAATTGCCCTAACCCTTGGGCTCTGAAGTCTCTTCCTAGTTTTTGAAGGTTAAGTTTCTTGGACAGCAGTCTCAGGCTGAGATGAGCATGCAGGAAATTTAGTAAAGAGTGCTCTAGGGATCACTGAATGGAAGGACAGAGAAGACAGAAGTGTTAAGCAGAGGGATAATGAGGCTATGATACAGTCTCAGGAAAGACTTCAGCCAACAAGGGGAACATCTGGAACTGGACTGGTCCGTTAGAGAAGTTTCAAGTTTGGCTGAGAGGACTGGGACCGTACATACTTGTGCTGACAAGTCATTGGATGCAGGCTGTCTTCAGGAAGGGTGGTGTGTCCTTTAGTGAAGTATTGATACCTCTCTTCAGTTATTTCCCAGATAAGACTGACAGCTAAGAACACTCCCAGCAGCTGAAGAGTTGTCTTTCAGTCCTAAAGGGGGTCTGGACTGTGCATCATGGCTTCTAACACATCAGTCCTTTTTCCTTTATGACCACAGCTGAGCACGTGCTGTGAATTTTTAAGCTAGAAGACTTATCGGCCACCATCCTTTGTCCACCCTCCAGCTCTGTTAATGAGAGCTATGTTACACCTGTTTTAAAGAGGATTAAATGGGAAGATAATGCTTAGTCTGATCTTTATTAATAAACTAGCTCCCATTATCAGACAAACAACTCTTAAGGGACTTGCTTGAAAAAACTGGAGATCTGAAACTTATTTCTTTCTAAGGTTAAACATTAGTCTTTACTTTTGGAGTAAGAAAACAGTTGATTTTTTTTTAATAGACTTTGTTTTTTTAGAGCAGTTTTAGGGTTCACAGCAAAATTGGGCAGAAAAAAGAGTTCCTATATACTCACTTCCCCTACACAAGCACAACCTCTCCCACCATCAATATCCTGCCCCAGAGTAGAAGGTTCGTTACAACAGATGAACAAAAATCAACAGATCATTATCACACAAAGTCCACAGTTTATATTATGGTTCACTCTGGTGTTGTACCTTCTGTGGGTTTTGACAAATGCGTAATGACATTTAACCACTATTATAGTATCATACAGAGTAGCTTCACTCTCCTAAACTCACTGTGCTCTGCTTATTCATCTCTTCCTCCTGTCTAACCCCCAGGAAACACTGTGGCTACAGATTTACTGTTTCTAAAATATTATAGAATTGGAATCATACAGCTGCCCTTTCAAGTTGGCTTCTTTCACTTAAAAGTATAAAATGCTTTTAAGTTTCCTTTATGGTTTTTCCATGGCTTGATAGCTCATTTCTTTTTAATGTTGAATAATATTCCATTGTCTGGATATACCCCATTTTATTTATCCATTCAACTGAAGGGTATCTTGGCTACTTTCAAGTTTTGGCAATTATGAATAAAGCTGCTGTAAACATCTATGTGGAGGTTTTTGTGTGGACATAAGTTTTCAACTCATTTGGTTAAACACCAGAGTTGAATTTTGTTAACTCTGCAAGATTCCAAATTACTGAAGACTTAACCTACTTAGATTGCAGGCAACAAGCCTATGGCCTCTTTTAGCCAAGTTCTATTTCCTTTCGCCTATAGTTTGAGTTGATCTGTATCTTGCCAGACTTTGATGAAAGCAGCAATAACCAGCACATACACATTAACATTTTGAATTTTCCCTAACATATTGGTTAATGTAACAAGCTTGGTCAGCATGAGTTCTGCCATCTAAGGATTGTTGAACGTCATATAACTAGGTTCACAAGCTTTCCAGTCTTCAAAGTCTAAATTCTTAGTATTGTTTCCCTACCTTTCCCATGAAACCAAAGCCAGTTTACATTGTGATGCTTTCTGCACACAGTCCTGGAAAATGACTGCATTTCAGATAACAGAATCATCTGTATCCAGTTTAACCAGAAAAGAATTCATTTCAAATTTCTTCAAGTGCCAAGAAACCAACGTAGATGTTACATAATGAGGAGAAATAGAGCGAAGAGAAATATCCAGTTATCCAGTTGTTGTTCAGTCACTAAGTAGTGTCTGACTCTCTGTGACCCCATGAACTGCAGCACACCAGGCTTACCTGTCCTTCACTATCTCCTGGAGTTTGCTCAGACTCATATCCATTGAGATAGTGATGTCGTTCAACCGTCTCATTCTCTGTTGCCCTCTTTCTCCTTTTGCCTTCAATCTTTATCAGCATCAGGGTCTATCCAATGAGTCATCTCTTCGCATCAGGTGGTCAAAGTATGGATTGTTATAACAAAATCACACTGCTGCCACTGCACTCAACACACATGAGGCCTAAGACTAGGCCATCATCACTACTGTTCTAGAAACAAAACAAAACAAACACCTCAATGACTGTGCTTGTCAGATAAATCACTTGTCTGCTGCTCTTTGATGTATGTTCGCAGCCATGTTCTGAGTCTCACACACAGAATCCTGTCTAAAGAGAGTCCAGGGAATGTGATCATACTTTCTGCCTCTGGGGTCCCAGAAGGCAGGAGGCAAAGGAGTTGGAGTTCCATGGGTAATGGTTTTCACTGCAGGTGATTTCATTCCTTCAGGATAGTGGATAATGTCTGGAGATACTTTTGTTTGTCACAACTGAGGTGGGAGTGAAAATAACATTTAGAGGGTGAAGGCTAAGGATGCTGGTCAATATCTTACAATGTGCAGGATGGACTGTGTGGAGGAGCTGGAAGGCTTTGAGCAAATACTGAAAATGTATTTGCTCCACTCATGATGAAGGTTGGAAGCTGGAACGAGCATAACAAAGGGTTATGAGCATTCACCGAGGGCCTGAGGCTGGGAACGGATAACGAAGGGTTATACGCCCGGTCCTGAGGCATTCGAAGGCTTCCTTCTGACCACCTGTTTCTGGGAGCAAGGACTGTTGTTTCATGATAAGACTCCCTTTAGAGTTTCGCCAAAGCTCTGTTATGTCTTGGGTGGTGGGAACTGTATTTTATGCTTGAATGCTTTGATGTTTTTCGAGAAAGGCTACGTGCAAGTCTGCTTTATGCTCTGTTCCCTGAGACCATAAAACTGCGCAGCTGGATAATAAACTTTGTCAGTCCACTAGAGGCTGTCCCTGAGTATTCCTTTCAGAGTGCGGTTCTCCGAGCCTTACAGACTGCAAATAAAGAATTATCCAGGAACTTCTCTGGTGGTCCAGGGGCTAAGAATCTACCTACCAATTCAGGGGACATGGGTTTGATCCCTGGTCCCAGAAGATTCCATGTGCCATGAGGTGACTAAGCCTTTGTGCCACAACTACTGAGCCCGCATGCCTAGAACATGTGCTCTGCAACAAGAGAAGCCACTGTACACTTTGACTGGAATAACCCCCGCTCACCACAACTAGAGAAAAGCATGAACAACAACAAAGACCCAGCACAGCCAAAAAAAAAAAAGAATTATCCAGCTCAGTATATCAATGGTACCACGGTTGAGAAACTCTGGTGTACAGTGAACCAATCTACTGTATGTGCCTTAAAATTCCAACTCAGATTTATAGTCCCTGGTGTCTGTCTGGCTTCAAGTACTGCAGAAGCACACAATGAAGGCATACAAAGAAGAAGGGAAAAGGCAGTGACTATGTTTTGTCACCTGAGTCTTAGGCTTCCACTCACTTCCCAAGGCTCCTCCATTCCTCCACCTTGGAAACTTCTCATAAGCAAATTTTATGATAAATTTCTCATAAGAATTTTTTTTCATAAAAATTTCTCATAAATACAGAACTCTCTTCTTCAGTCCAAACTGAAGAATTTAAACAAGTACTGTATCAGTCTCTCACCAAGACCATCTCAACTTCTGTTTTAGATTGTTTTCCCAGAAGCAAATCTCAGTTCAAGGACTTGAGTGTAAGCAGTTTTTTCAGAAGTGTTTCCAACACAATATGAGAGTGAAAAAATTAGACAGGAATGGGAAGGAAGCAAATATATGGCTTGTTTTCAAGACAATTACCGCTGTAGATAAGGCACTTAATCCCCACCTCCAGAAACTCTGAGAGCAAACACAAAACCTACGGACTGAGGAAGCTGGTGCATATAACATTAGTTTCGTACTGCTCCTATAACAAACTCCCACAAACACAGTGGCTTAAAATAACACAGTATCTTACAGTTTTGGAGGTCAAAATTCCAAAGTGTGTCATATTGGGCTAAAATCAAGGTGACAGCAGGCTGCAGCTGAAAGCTCTTGAAGAGAATCCATATCCTTGACTTTTTAGCTTCTGGAAGCCACTGACATTCCCTGGCTGGTGTCTCCTTTCTCCCTCTTCAAAGCTAGGACAAGGCCTTGGATTCAGAGCCAACTTGAAGAGCCTCCAATTGGCCAAAGATAAGATACATAAGCAAATAAATGGGTAGCTGCAATATGTTAAAATCAATCAAATGTGATCAATGAAGTAGACAGGAAGAGAAAAAAGAGCATGTCTATCCTAGCAAAGCCAAGAGAGGAAGCTTAGTGTCACTTCAAGGGTTTTTCCTTCCATGTTAGATTGAGCATAGTGATTATTGAATTATGATTGACTGCAAAAATGATTCTAGGACAATCTATTACTCAAGAAACATCAGAACAGCTATGGGTCAGCTGGAACTCTACTCAAAGTAAGGAGTAGATTGCTGCTACTTAATAAAGTTTGAAGGAATGGTGAAAGATAAAAATAAAGTTATATTTTGATTATAATCCATGTGTCAATGTTATTCAACATACCAGCTGCTGCTGCTGCTGCTGCTGCTAAGTCACTTCAGTCATGTCCGACTCTGTGCGATCTCACAGACGTCAGCCCACCAGGCTCCCCCGTCCCTGGGATTCTCCAGGCAAGAACACTGGAGTGGGTTGCCATTTCCTTCTCCAATGCATGAAAGAGAAAAGTCAAAGTGAAGTCGCTCAGTCATGTCTGACTCTTAGCGACCCCTTGGACTGCAGCCTACCAGGCTCCTCCGTCCATGGGATTTTCCAGGCAAGAGTACTGGAGTGGGGTGCCATTGCCTCCTCCGAACATACCAGCTACATGCATAAAATATGTGAACTCCATTCCCATGGAGCAGATAATCTAGGAAAGATTTTACATGTGCACAAATAACTATAATGCAAAATAATATGAAATAAGTGCCACAATGGAGGCACAACCAAAATTCTTTAGTTCAAAAGGCAGAAATATCAGTTCTGAGAATGCTGAGAAGAGTAAGATCTGAGCTGGGTTTTAAAGGATGAGTGGTATTTAGTGGGCAGAAATGAGAGGGAGAACATGGTAACCTAAAGAAATAACTTGAACAGAAATGCAACAGATAAAACTAAGTGAATGTCTTAAAACCCTTTAGGAAATTCCACTTGTCTGGCAGCAGATGGTATGTGATGGAGGAGTGAGAAGCAAGACTGGAAACATGGATTGGGACCAGGAAATTAGACGTGGCCTTTATCACTGAGTAAAGGTTTGGAATTTATCTTACAGTTGGTCATTGAAGGTTTTTAAATGGGAAAAGTTCTACCAACTAAAAGCATTTTAGGAGTGCCTGAAGAATATGTTCAAAAGAAGGGCACGTGGAAGCAGAGAGACCAGCAAGGAGATCTCAGCCATCAAAGAACTGAACTGCCATGGTGGCAGAAAGGGTGAAAGAAGAGGGAGCTGCCAAAATTATTTTGAAGGAAAAATTAAAATATGTTTTTGATGAACGATGATGAATAATTAGATAGGGGGCTGAGAAAGTGGAAGGGAGTAAGGATAACTGAGGGTCTGAGACTGAGTGTTTGAGCTAGGGAGAAGAGAATTTTGTGCTTTATAAACTTGAAGTAAGTTGATGAAGAGAAACAGGACAATGAAAATGAGAGACTGGAGTCACAGAGAGGGCCTGAGGCAGGAAGTAGAGTTTTAGGAGACAGGTCTATAAATACAACCCAGAGAGAGGAAATGAGGACTCAAGGGAGTGGAGAGAAGGAAGAGAAGGGAATCAGCGACGAGCCCTGGGGAGAGACTGACATTTGTTGTGGCAGGAGGAAATGGATGGAGAGCAGGATGGAGCAGAGCAGGGACCCAGCGCTGTTCTCTTGGATATGCCAGGGTCTCCCAGTGCTTAGGCTGCCCCCAGACATGGATTAAATCAACCTAACCACTCTACCAGGTACTGTCTGAGAGTTGGCACACTAATTGTGGTGAAAGACCAATTTTCTTCTTTCCAATGTGTTGCCATTTTTTGTAAAATCAATAAAAGTTAATTAATAGAAAAATGATCCAGTGCTTGGATGTTGTGGCAATGTCAAATTGCTGTGGAACTTTCTGTGGGCTTTCAATTTCTTTACTTAAAATTTCTGTACTTACACATTGTGAAAATAAACAACAGCACACCTGAGTAGCACTAAGAGGAACTGAGCCAGGAGGCTATTCTGGGCTCTGTCAATAGCACTCTGTGTAGGCAAGCTTTTTTAATTTCACTGGGCTTACATTCCCTTGTTTGTAAAGTTGTTATTCAGTTGCCAGGTCATGACCCCATGGCCTGCAGCACACCAGGCTTCCCTGTCCCTCACCAACAAGGGAATTAAATTTGCCCTAAAGTCTAGAATGTGTGGTCCTTAAGTATTAGTTCACACTGAAAGGCCCTGACTAAAATCATTTTTGCCCAGACTCTCTTCCTTGCCCAACTGAGAAAGGTATTCTTTTCCTGGGAGCCTCCCCTCACCACGGACTCTAATATTTTGAGGTGTATTGCTGTGTGTTGAGGCTGGAGGGCTAATCATAAAAAAAGCAAGTCTCCAGGGAGCCTCATTTTCTGCAAAACTCTTCTGAGCTAATCTCGAATTATCTCTAATTGTGGCACATAGAAAACACAGGAAATTTAAAACAAAAATATTAACCCTGAAACAAAGGTCCCAGCTTACACAACAGGATCCATGACTCACTAGCTCAGGATTCCAGGCTACTGGCATCCTGCACACATCTGAATGTGTGCATTCCCACATCCGCCAGCTGACTTGACATGGTCAATGGCATTTACCATATTCCTGTTCATCATCTATGGTCATCTTATGTGTTCATGTATGCTCATCATATATGTTTATCAAATGCTAACATAACATGAGGCATAGTGGAGATGTCCAATAACTCTTTCTCAAATAAATAAATGAACGAGAAAGACTCATTTCCTTCAAAACCCCTCCATACCTCAGGCTAACACTACTAAACTTTTCTTTATTCACTGTCCCCCTAGCACTTATTCTGTGAAGAAATTACCTGTTTCTGGGACTTCCCTGGTAGTCCAGTGGCAAAGCTCTGGGCTCCCCATGCAAGGGAAGGAGAACTAGATCCCACATGCCACAACTAAGATCTGATGCAGCCAAATAAATTAAAAAAAAAAAAAAACCCAAACCTGTTTCTTGCCATTTACTACAGGCATTGTGATTCATATCACAATAGAAAATGCCTATTTGGGCTAAACTGTGTCTGCCTTCTCCTCCCCCTGCTATTCCCCTGCCTTCCAAATTCATGTGAAAGCCCTAATCCCAGTGAGACTATGTTTGGAGATAGAACCTATATGAAGGCAATAAAGTTTCAGAGAAACCATAAGGAGATAAGGCTGGTGGCCTGATAAGAAGAGGAAAAGATTTCCTTCTCTCCCCACCAGTCTCTGCACCCCAGAGAGGACAGGCCTTGTGTGGACACAGTAAGAAGGCGGCCACCTGCAAGCAAGAAGAGAGTCCTCACTACAAACAGATTTTCCAGTATCTCAATCGTGGACTGTGAGAAACTAAATTTCTGTTAAGACACACAGTCTGTGGTATTTTGTTTTGGCAGCCCAAGCACACTAATATAATACCCTTACTTGATTTCTCCCATGCAAACATCAGAAAAAGGTGACTGAGATCCCCTCACATAGAAGGCTTCTAATTTCCTTTACCACAACCTGAAGGGGTCAGGGGATTATGTTTCTGGAGTTTATATTTCATACCTTAGAATCATCATTAACACAGCCCATCTCTCAAGGACAAAGCTATTTTTATACATGAGGCAACTGCCTGTACTAACTCAATCGTTTTTACCCTTTTTGCAATCACAGACTCCTTTGATAACTGACAAAAGGTCTACAGTAGCGTTGTCCTCCTGAACTTTCTAGGATGATGAAAATGCCCCATATTGGCACCGTCCATCTGGCCTACCTGGCCAGAAATGAACTATCAAGCTTTTGAAATGTGGTTAGTGCAAACTAATGAACTGAATATCTAATTTGTTTAATTTTAATTCACTTAAAATTAAATAGTCCCCTGTGGCTTGCGGCTACCATATTGTATACCACAGCTCTTTAGTGTATAGACTTCTAAAAGTGCACATATGTATTTACAATCAAAATGTTGCAAACCACTGTTCAGGGATCCAATAACAGCCATGAACAACAGTTTTATCTACTCAGGTCAGGTGACTTGTATTGAAAACAAAAACCTATGCAAGAATGAATTTTTTTTCAGTGTACAGTTGATGTGTGGTCAGTAATTAGAAGTACATAGAGCAGATTAAGAAATCCAATTTCTTCTTTTTTAAATATGTATTTGGCTGCATCTTAGTTGCAGCATCTGGGATCTTGATTGTATCATACAGGATCTTTCACTGTGATGCATGACTCTCTGGCCATGCCGCATGAGCACAGCAGTTGTGGCACATGGGCCTCCGTTGTTGCAGTGTGCAGTGTCTCAAGTTGTGGCACTGGGCTTAGTTGCTCTATGGCATGTGGGATCTTAGTTCCCTGACCAGGCATTGAATCTGTGTACCCTGCATTTCAAGGTGGATTCTTAACCACTGGACCACCAGTATGTGTGTTTAGCGGCTCAGTTGTGTCCGACTCTTTGTGACCCTAGCCCACCAGACTCCTCTGTCCATGGGGATTTCCCAGGCAAGAATACGGGAGTGGGTTGCCATGCCCTTCTGCAGGGGATCTTCCCAACCCAGGGATCAAACCCAGGTCTCTCACATTGCAAGTGGATTCTTTACTGTCTAAGCCAACAAGGAAGCCCCCCAAAGCCCAACTTCTGTTTCCAAAAAATAGTTAACTAGTGCTTACCAGGTTCTTAATATACACATCCATCCCAACCCCTCTGGCTAATGAAAGATGTCTATCAGTTCAGTTCAGTCACTCAGTTGTGTCCGAGTCTTTGCGACCCCATGGACTGCAGCACGCCAGGTCTCCCTGTCCATCACCAACTCCTGGAGTCTACTCACACTCATGTGCATTGAGTCAGTGATGCCATCCAACTATCTTATCCTCTGTCATCCCCTTCTCCTCCTGCCTTCAATCTTTCCCAGCATCAGGGTCTTTTCCAATGAGTCAGTTTCTAGCATCAGGTGGCCAAAGTATTGGAGTTTCAGCTTCAGCATCAGTCCTTCCAGTGAATATTCAGGATTGATTTCCTTTAGGATGGACTGGTTGGATCTCCTTGCATGTCAAGGGACTCTCAAGAGTCTTCTCCAATACCACAGTTAAAAAGCATCAATTCTGCACCACTCAGCTTTCTTTACAGTGCAACCCTCACTCTTTCTATATCTACCCTGATTTCTGGACCTTTGGGGAAATAGCAGAGGTATTTAAAAAAAACCATGGCTTTCAATTTAATAAACCTGGATTCAAACTCCAGCTCCCTCTACTTTATTCAGGATAGATTTTTTTATACACTAACAACTCCCAGTTCTCAGTGTTTAACAAAATTTTCTTCTCACTTCTCAAATATCTGCTTGGTGCAACTACAGGGCACCATATTTCCAGTGGTGACTCAACAGTTCAGGCATTCTCCATTCATAGTTTAATCTCTCAGTACCAGGGGAGGGGAAACACTGAAGAATTTTGAGGGACTTTTTACTGCTATAGCTCATTGATAATAACTATTACTCAGCTCCACTTAATTACAAGGGAGATAGGAAGCAAACTTTTCAAGTTTAGGCAGGAAAACATTATAAATATTGATGGACACAAAGCATTGTCTTCTGCTATGCTAACCTCATAAACCTGACAATTAATCTTTCTTAGTTATGTTACTTGGAAAATAGTGATGATATATCTACCTCATACATGTGTTAAGTTTATTGCACAATGTTTTGCAAATAGAGTGAACTCAGTGATGGTGGATTCCTTTTCTTCAATAGAAAGGGACTGCATAGCAAACTTGCCACAATACAACATACCATGTCTCAGTTCAGTTCAGTTCAGTTCAGTCGCTCAGCTATGTCTGACTCTTTACAACCCCATGGACTGCAGCATACCAGGCCTCCCTATCCATCACCAACTCCTGGAGTTTACTCAAACTCATGTCCATTGAGTCGGTGATGCCATCCAACAATCTCATCTCTGTCGTTCCCTTCTCCTCCTGCCTTCAATCTTTCCCAGCATCAGGGTCTTTTCCATGAGTCAGTTCTTCGCATCAGGTGGCCAAAGTATTGGAGTTTCAGCTTCAATATCAGTCCTTCCAATGAATATTCAAACCCAGGTCTCCAGCATTGCAGGAGGATTCTTTACCAGCTGAGCCACAAGGGAAGCACAAGAATACAGGAGTAGGTAGCCTATCCCTTTCTCCAGGGGATCTTCCCAACCCAGGAACTGAACTGTGGTTCAATCCGCCTGCATTGCAGGCAGATTCTTTACCAGCTGAGCTGTCAGGGGAGCCCCTACCATGTCTCAAACTATCATAAATCTAATCCTTCCTACTTTTAACTATTTTTCCTCCCACTGGTCCTTAACATGGACCTTTCATTTTTTCTATTAGCACATATGGGTAATTAACCATAATTATCCCAACCAGTAGCTCCTATAATTAGTAACTATACAGAGAAAGCTTTAATATAAAATTACAATAAAGTCAAGTTCTAAAATATCAAACTCATAGATAAAAGGTGCTTTTCTCCTCCTTCCTTCTTATTCATACATGCTACATAGCCTGAAGTGACTAACATATTTGCTATATACTTGCAATTGTTAGTAAAGACAGATCTGAATAACACTGTCAATCACTTTGATCTAATTGATTTTTATACAAAAACATATCTTGCAACCATAGAATAGGTATTCTTTCAAGTCAAGTGCACATGGTTTGTTCTTTAAAGTAGACCAATGCTAGAAAAACAAGTCTCAATCAATTTAAAATGACTGAAATCATAGAGTCTGCTTTGACAACTGAATTAAATTATAAATCAATAGTAAGATATTTAGAAAAATTCTCTAATTTAGAAATTAAACAACAGACTTCTCAATAGCCTATGGGTCAAAGAAGAAACAAATAAGAAAAACTAGAAACTTTTGAATAGAATGATAGTGAATATTAAAGTATGTAAATGAAGCTAACTCAGTGCTTAGACAAAAATTTATAGTTCTGAATGCTGATTTCAGCAAAGAAGAAAGGTCAAAAATAATGGGTTAAGTTTAGAGCTCAAAGAACTAACAAAAGAAAAGCAAAATAAATAATAAAGAGAAGGTATAAATACCTTGAAATAAAACAAGCAAACAACAAGGAAAGTTATCAAACTCAAAAGTAAGTTCTTTGAAAAGATCAACAAAATTGATAAAGTTCTAGCTAGAAAGAATTTTCAGTATAAGAAATAAAGTATTTCCACAGACCTCACAAACATTAAAAAGACAATAAAAATATAATGGATAACTTTATACAAATTTGACATCTTAGATGAATGGGCAAATTCTTTGAAAAATAACACCAACAAACACAAAAAGACAGACATTTTAATAGGCCTCCCTACATCCATTAAAGAAATTATTATCAAAATTTTCTCAGAAAGACTATAGATCCAGGTGACTGCACTAGTGTAGTCTATCATATATTTAAGGAATATAGAATCTTAGATGCTGCTGCTGTTAAACCACTGCAGTCACATTCAACACTTCACGATCCAGGCAAGAATGCTGGAGTGGATTGCCATTCCCTCCTCCAGGGGATCTTCCTGACCCAGGGATTGAACCCATGTCTCTTAAGTCTCCTGCATTGGCAAGTGGGTTCTTCACCACTATTACCACCTGGGAATCCCAAAATCTTACATAAATTTTATCATAATCTTACATAAATCTGGTCAGTTTATAGATGAAGTTTTCTCAACTAGTTTTGTGGGGTCAGTGTGTCCAAAATATCAAAACCTCACAAAAATATTACAAAATATAGAGAAAGAAGAAAGACAGACACACAGAGAGACTGAATGAAAGGAAGGAGAGAAGGGAAAGGGAAAAATTACAGACCAATATATCTCATGAACATAGGTGTAAAATATCCACAAAATATTAGCAAATCAAATTCAGCTACATATAAAATGGATAATACATTATAACCAAGTAGTGTGTATTAAGGTTAGTTTAACATTCAAAAATCAATGTAATTCACAAAAATGGGGGAGGGGGAAGTATTCGATAATTTCAATGGGTAAAAATAAAGCATTTAATAAAATTCAACACTCATTCATGATTTTAAAAGTCTGAGTTTTTTTAAGGAGAAGGCAAGCCTTACTTGGAGTACATATATACAATTTTTTATTTTCAGAGTTCCTTCAATGTCACAAAGAGTAAGTTATTTGAATTTTTTAAAGTTAGTGTACTGGTGGTACACTGATAATCATCATTCAGAATGGCAACAGGCATGGCAGCCACTCATGCCACAAGTTCTAAATTTATTATATTTAAGGATTTGCAACTTGAGAGTCCTGATAATTAGATTTTTACTTTTTTTTTTGGCTGCACCACAGGGTGGCATGTTGAATCTTAGTTCCCCAACCAGGGATCAAACCCAAACCCCGTGCAGTGGAAGCAGAGTCTTAACAACTGAACCACCAGGGAAGTCCTGAGAATCAGATCTTAAAAAAAAAAAAAAAAAAACCTCATTAAAGTTATGAATAGAAGGGACTTTCCATAATTTGATTAAGGTCATTGCCAAGAATTATAAACAGTTAAGATTCCACTCTACTTACAAGTTAACCAAGTCAGCCTGTCATGGATGCTAGCAGCAGACACGAATCTAGCTCCACTGTAAAGGATAGTTTATTTCTCATTAACAACAGTAGTACCTGCCATATTATCATTTTCTTGTGCTACTTTCTCAAACCCCAGTTTCACAGGGTGACACAAAAGGGCTAGAAACCACCTGCACACACAGTGGCTTGCGTTGCAGAAGAGAAACACTGTTTCAGTTCAGTTCAGTTCAGTGGCTCAGTCGTGTCCGTGTCTGACTTTTTGCGACCCCATGAATCGCAGCACGCCAGGCCTCCCTGTCCATCACCAACTCCTGGAGATCACTCAGACTCATGTCCATCGAGTCAGTGATGCCATCCAGCCATCTCATCCTCTGTCATCCCCTTCTCCTTCTGCCCCCAATCCCTCCCAGCATCAGAGTCTTTTTCAGTGAGTCAACTCTTCGCACTGTTTAGTGAACCCAAATCTCTTGCAATGGGTTGCAAGCAACTGTGCCCAGCATTTGCCCCAGAGGGAGACATTATCATACTGGACAGTAAACATCTGATCTGGAGGGAGACACTATATATCCAAACCTTTTTTGCTATACAAATATCCTTGAAAAAGTAGTTCAGAACAAAAGAGTGCTTAGTACATCTGCCTGCAAGATGTGTACCCACAGGACACTCATGGAGAACTGTCTCCCCAAAGGTGACATATACCCTATAGCTAACACAACCAATGATAAGTATCAAATGCTTTTGCCACAAGATCAGGAGAAAGGAAAAGATTCACAGCTATGTCACTTCAATCCAGCATTGTACTGAAGGTCCTAATCATTGTAATAAAACAAAAGAAGAAAAGCATAAATTTAGTTTAAAAAGCAGAACTATCTGTATATGCAAATGACATAACTGTTCATATGGAAAATCCTAAGGAACCTACAAAACAACATTTTTTTTTGTAAAACATTTACTTAAATGATAATAAGGTTACATAATCATTAATATGAAAATATATATTTTTATTATACTAGCAGGAATCAAATAACAGAATACCATTCAGAATAGTGTAAAACCCAAAATATTCATTAGTAAATTTCAAGTATTCAAAATATTACACTGGAAGTTACAAAATACTGCTGAAATAAATAAAAGAAGACCTAAATAAATGAAGAGCTATACCACATTCATGAACTTCCCAGGTGGCTCAGTGATAAAGAATCCACCTGCCAATGCAAGAGACATGGCTCAATCCCTGGGTCAGGATGATCTCCTGGAGGAAACAGCAACCCAACTCCAGTATTCTTGCCTGGAAAACTCCATGGACAGAAGACCCTAGTGAGCTGCAGTCCATATGGTCACAAAGAGTCGGACACGACTGAGCGACCCATATTCATGGAGTAGAGGATTTAATCTTATTAAGATGTCAATTCCTGGGAAAGAACAAGTTGGCGGAGGAGTAGGTGGATGTGCAGTACATCTCTCTCCATGGATACATCAGGAATACACCTTCAGACCCAGAAGTGCATGCAGAACACCAGCTGAGAGCGGACAGGAGTACCTGACCGGAGGAAAAGAATACATAGAACTAGACAAAACTTGGTAGGATGAAGGAACTAGGGGGAAAAACAGGAGTGTTAGTAGGACTGGAAGTGTCTTCAGCGGGTGGGGGAACTGAAGCAGGAGTCTGATCCCCACATCAGGGCAATTGTCTGAGTCAGAGGAGAAACATTTAAGGCTGAGAGTGAAACAGCAGATCTGTGGCAGCCTAAATGGAATGAGACTCAGACAGACCTTGCCGTAGCCATACATATCCTAGACAGGAATGCTGGTCCCCTGGAAGGCACAGCGGCTGGGAGCTGGAGTTTAGGGATTATTGAGCAATCCCAGGGCAAGGGTCGCTGTTGACTGTGGAGAAACGGATTGAAAGGATGTGAAGGAGGAGATCGTGGTGGGAAATGCCACTGGAGAAAAGTCAGGCAGCCATGGAAGCAAGGCAATACTACTGAGTCATGTGAAGGGGATGGAGCCATCACCATAGCCTCTCTCTCTCCACACAGCCAGCATCCGCAGCTGAACAAGAGAGAGGCTGGCCCATCAAGTGCCTGATGCATTGAATTACAGAGTAGGACCCCACCCAGGGTGCCCCTTTAAGTGCCTGACACACCAAACAAAAGAGAAGGACCCCAGGCAAGGGAGCACTGTAAGTGCCTGAACCAGCAGAGTTATGGAGAAAGACTGGCCAAAGAGGCCTCCTGACCACCAGCTACACAAGAGGCTCAAAAAGACTCTGATAGGGTCATAACTTCTGTGGCAGAGGCAGTCTGTGTTCCTGCACACTTGGTGCCACCAGGGTACCCACAAGCCAAGCAGCTGGGCCACCTTCACACTCTCAACTCTCACTGGGGCAGAGCTGCCACAGGTAAAAAAAGTCTTGCACCTGTGCATACAGGGTCACTTCAGGAGTGTCTAACTTTTGTTACTCTGTAGACAGTGGCCTGCCAGGCTTCTCTGTTAGGGAGGGGGGTTCTCCAGGCTATACCAGAGCGTACTGGCCAATACTGGTTGCCATATCCTTCTAGAGCATTATATTTCCTGCTGCCCTAGCCACCAACTCCTGAGTACCCAGGGCTGCCAGAACCCCTGAAACCCAACCAGCTGCTCCACCTCCACACCTGGCCCTCACAGAAGCAGACCCAACTCCTCCAGGGTAGCCTCAGGAGCAAACTCCAGTGGACAACGCACATGTAGTGGTGGAAATAAAACCGTAATTGAAACCCAAGGGCAGTGTGGCTAAGGAAGAAGACCCCAAACCTTCCAAACAGCTGTACAAGCTGCAGATTAAATCCATATGATCAACTAGGCAGACTCTTGGTCTATGGAATATATAAAAGGTCATCGAGAGCTCCCACAAAGGAAAATCCACTAGCTCTGAGAGCTGTGGACATTGAAGGCAAGAACACATAGGAGTAGGACTCAGGTTGGAATCTGAGTTGCCCCCAAAGCAGGTCCAGAGATCAGCAAAGTGTTGGAGGGTATCCAAGGGAGGTAAGGTGGACTGTGACTCCCAGCGAGGGAAAGGACTCTGATAGCAGTGACTCAAAAAACATTTATTATTCTTATTTTTTGACTTGTTCTGTAGATTCTTTTGGATTTTTTTCCCCTTTTTCTTCACCCTCTGTTGTAGTTGTTGATTTTATTGGCACTATGAAATCCAATTAAGCTTTTTGTTATCACTTTTTTAATTGTTACAAACCTCTGCCTCTGTGTTGGGCTTTTGCAGTTCTGTGGAGTTTTCCTTTTTTTTTTCTTTTCTCTTTTTTTAATTTTTTAAACCGATTATTATTTTTTCTACATTTATTCCTTTGTTTGCTTTTCCTACTGTTCTTTCCCCCTTGTAGTTAATCTTTAATGCATATCAATCTTCTTTACTTCTATTTAATTTTGCATATCTATTCTTTCTTTCCTTTCCTCTCAACATAATTATTACTTTTATTTTCATTGCTTTACTCCCCAATTGGCATCTTGCTTTAGTTTTGTTTTCCAGTTTGTGCTTTAGTTAGTTTTGTTCTTAACTGGTAGATATAATTTTTGGCTTCCTTTTTTTGCCGGGTCAATCTATTGTACTTTTATTTTTGTTGGACTGTTTTGACTTTGCTCATGGGTGTATATGTATATGTGTATATTCCATTATTTTAAGTATTATTTGCCTGATTTTGTAACTGCCATTTGTCTGAGGTTCATCTTTGGTTTCTCCTTTTTGGATATTTGTTTTAATCTCACTTAATGCCATAATAAACCACTTGTGCAATCTTCATTCCTGACCAGAGATCGAGCCCTGAGCTTTGGAGTGGGAGCACTGACTCCAAGACCCTAGACTTCCAGAGAACTAGGGAGTATCAAATAGTGATAACTCACACAAAGGAAACCACTTGAATATAGGACCCAGCAACACCCAACCACCAGTAGCACCCTGTGCAGGACGCCTCATCTAAACAACAAACAAAACAAAAATACAAACCCAATCATCAGCAGACAGGATTATCACCTCACTCAGCCTTACCCATCAGAGGAATAACAAACAAACAAACAATAATTTTGCACAAATCTCACCACAAGCTCACACAAACCACTGGACCAATCTTAGGAGGGCAGAAACCAAAAGGAAGAAGGAATTCAACCTTCTTCAAGGAAAGAATTCAACTTTCCTTGAAGCCTGGGAAAAGGAGACCTCAAACACAATAAGTTAAAAAAAAATAATAGTGAAAAGACAGAGAAATACTACACAAATGAAGTACAAACTAGAAACACAAAAGTCCAAATAAATGAAGAAGAAATAGGCAAACTACTTGGAAAAGAATTCATAATAATGATAGTAAAGATGATCAAAACCCCTGAAAACAAAATGGAGAAAATGCAAGAATCAATTAACAAAGACCTAGAAGAATTAAAGAAGAAACATACAGAGACAGCACAATTACTGAAGTTGAAAACACTCTAGAAGGAATCAATAGCACCTGAAGCAGAAGGACGAATCAGTGAACTGGAAGATAAAATGGTGGAAATTACTTCTGAAGGGCAGAATAAAGTAAAAAGAATGAAAAGAACTGAGGACAGTCTCAGAGACCTCTGGGACCACATCAAATGTACCAACATTCGAATTATAGGGGTCCCAGAAGAAGAGAAAAAGAAAGGGTATGAGAAAATTTTTGAAGAAATTATAGTTGAAAATTTCCCCAATATGGAAAAGGAAATACAATCAAGTCCAAGAGGCATAAAGAATCCCATACAGGGTAAACCCAAGGAGAAACACACCAAGACACATACTAATCAAACTAACAAAGACTAAACACAAAGAAAGAATATTAAAAGCAGCAAGGGAGAAGCAACAAGTAATATACAAGGGAAACCCCATATGTTTAACAGCTGATCTTTCAGCAGAAACTCTGCAGGCCATAAGGAATGGCAGGATATATTTAAAGTAATGAGAGGGGAAAATCTATAATCAAGATTACTGTACCTGGCAAGGATCTCATTCACAATTGATGGAGAAATAAAAAGCTTTTCAGACAAGCAAAAGTTAAGAGAATTCAGTACCAACAAACCAACTTTACAACAAATGTTAAAAGGATGTATATAGTCAAGGAACACAAGAGAAGAGAAGAAAAAAGATCCACAAGATCAACCCCAAACAATTAAGAAAATGACAATAGGAACATATATATCAATAATTACTTTAAATGTAAATGGATTAAATGCTCCAAAAGACACAGACTGGCGGAATAGATACAAAAACAAGACCCATATACCATGCCAGGTATGTCTACAAGAAACCCACTTCAGACCTAAGGACACATATAGACTAAAAGTGAGAGAATGGAAAAATATATTCCATGCAAATGGGAAGTAAAAGAAAGCTGGAATAGCAATCCTATCAGACAAAATAAACCTTAAAATAAAGCGATAAAGAAGGACACTACATAATGATCAAGGGGTCAATCCAAGGGGAAGACATAACAATTTTAAAAATCTATGCACCCAACATAGCAGCATATCAACACATAAGACAAACACTAACAGACATAAAAGGAGAAACTGACAGTTACACAATAATAGTAAGAGAATTTAACACCCCACTCACACCAATGGACAGATCATCAAAACAAAATTAATAAGGAAACACAAGTCTTAAATGATACATTAGATGAGATGGATCTCATTGATATCTTCAGGACATCCTATCCAAAAGCAGAAGAGTACACCTTCTTCTCAAGTGCACGTGGAACATTCTCCAAGATATTAATTACAAGAAAAAAAAAAAGTAAGAAACACAAACACATGGAGTTTAAACAACACATTTCTAAATAATCTACAGATTCCTGAAGAAATCAAAAGGGAAATCATAAGAAATTTTAGAAAACAAATGACAATGAAAACACAACAACTCAAAACCTAGGGAATGCAGCAAAAGCAGTTCTAAGAGGGAAGTTTATAGCAATACAATTCTACCTCAAGAAACAAGAAAAAAATAAAGTAGATAACCTAACTTTACACCTAAAACAACTGAAAACAGAACAAAAAAACCCCCCAATTAGTAGAAGAAATCATAAAGATTCCAGCAGAAATAAAAGACAATGAAAGAAACAAGAGTAAAGATTAATAAAACTAAAAGCTGATTCTTTGAGAAGATAAACAAAACTGACAAACCTTTAGCCAGACTCATCAAGAACAAAAGAGAGAAGAATCAAATCAACAAAATTAGAAATGACAAAGGAGAGGTTACAGCAGACAATGCAGAAATGCAAAGGATTATAAGAGACTATTATGAACAATGACATGGCAATAAATGGAGAAGGTAATGGCAACCCACTCCAGTTCTCTTGCTGGGAGAATCCCATGGGCGGATGAGCCTGGTAGGCTGCGGTCCATGGGGTCGCTAAGAGTAGGACATGACTAAGCGTCTTCATTTTCAGTTTCATGCGTTGGAGAAGGAAATGGCAACCCACTCCAGTGTAACATCTAGGAGTAAAATTACCTAAGGAGACAAAAGGACTGTACACAGAAAATTATAAGACACTCATGAAAGAAATCAAAGAGGACATAAACAGATGGAGGGATATTCCATGTTCCTGGATAGGAAGAATCAATATTGTGAAAATGACTATACTACCAAATGCAATCTACAGCTTCTCTGTGATCCCTATCAAATTACCAATGGCGTTTTTCACAGCATTAGAACAAAAAATTTCATAATTCATATGGCAACACAAAAGACCCTGAATAGCCAAAGCAGTCCTGAGAAAGAAGAACAGAGCTGGAGGAATCAACCTTCCTGACTTCAGATTATACCACAAAGCTATAATCATCAAGACAATATGGTACTGGCAGAAGAACAGAGACACAGACCAATGGGACAAGATAGAAAGCCCAGAAATAAACCCTTGCATCTGACAGCAATATAACAACAGTAGGGGACTTTAACATCCTGCTTACACCTGTGAGTAGAACATCTATCCAGAAAATCAATAAAGAAACAGCTGACATGAACACTCTAGATCAATGAAAGTTCATATATAGGACCTTCTATACAACAGCAGAAGAATACACATCCTTCTCAATGAGTGTATGGAACACACTGCCCAAAAGAGATCTTGTTAGGTCACAAAACAAAGTCAACAAACTTAATAAAACTGAAACCATTCCAAGTAATTTTTATAATCACTTGGAATAAAACTAGATCAACAACAGGCAAGGCATCTGGAAAATTCACAAATAAGTGAAAACTAAACAACACTCTCTTGAATGGTGATTGGGTCAAAGAGAAAACAAGAATAAAAGTTTAAAAGTACCTTCAGACAAACAAAAATGAAAACATAGCATGCTAAAAACTATGGATGCAGGAAAGGCAACATGAAGAAGAAATTTTTTAGTGATAAATGGCTACATAAGAAAAAGAAAGAGTACAAATAAACAACCTAATTTTATACCTCAAGGACTAGAAAAAGAAGAACTAAGTTCAAATTTAGCAAAAGGAAGGAAATAACAAACATCAGAGCAGGAGAAACAGAGACTAGAAAGACAATAGCAAAGACCAAAGAAACTTTAACTAGACGAAGAAAAAGGAGAAGACACAAAATCAGAAATAGACATTACAACTGATAACACAGGAACACTAAGGATCGTAGAAAACTACTATGAATAATATATGCCAACAAATAAGAGACACTAGAAGAAATAGATGAATTACTAGAAACACACAAACTACCAACATTGAATCATGAAGAGAAATTCTGAACAGAATGATAAGAAAATGGAATCAGTAATCAAAATCTTCCAACAAAGAAAAATCCACGATGATGGTTTCATTAGTGAATTCTATCAAACATTTAAAGAAAAATTAATACTAATCCTTGTCAAAATCTTCCAAAACTTTGAAGAACAAACATTTTCAAACTTACAAGGCCAGCAATATCCTAATATCAGAACCAGACGAGAACATGACAGAATTCTTAGAGAAAGATGCAAAAATCCTCAACAAAATACCAGCAAACCAATTTCAACAGTACATTAAAGGAATCATATACCATGATCACTCAGTCAGTTCAGTAGCTCAGTCATGTCCAACTCTTTGTGACCCCATGAATCGTAGCACGCCAGGCCTCCCTGTCCATCACCACCTCCCGGGGGTTCACTCAGACTCACGTCCATTGAGTCAGTGATGCCATCCAGCCATCTCATCCTCTGTCATCCCCTTCTCCTCCTGCCCCCAATCCCTCCCAGCATCAGTCTTTTCCAATGAGTCAACTCTTCACATGAGGTGGCCAAAGTACTGGAGTTTCAGCTTTAGCATCATTCCTTCCAAAGAAATCCCAGGGCTGATCTCCTTCAGAATGGACTGGCTGGATCTCCTTGCAGCCCAAGGGACTCTCAAGAGTCTTCTCCAACACCACAGTTCAAACGCATCAATTCTTCAGCGCTCAGCCTTCTTCACAGTCCAACTCTCACATCCATACATGACCACTGGAAAAACCATAGCCTTGACTAGACAGACCTTAGTTGGCAAAGTAATGTCTCTGCTTTTGAATATGCTATCTAGGTTGGTCATAACTTTTCTTCCAAGGGAGTAAGTGTCTTTTAATTTCATGGCAACCACCATCTGCAGTGATTTTGGAGCCCCAAAAAATAAAGTCTGACACTGTGTCCAATGTTTCCCCATCTATTTCCCATGAAGTGATGGGACCAGATGCCATGATCAAGTGGGATTTATTCCGAGGATGCAAGGATGGCTCAACATATACAAATCAATAAATATGCTACACTGCATTAACAAAATGAAGGATAAAAATCACATGACCATCTCAATATATGCAGAAAAACATCTGACAGAATTTAGCATCCTTTCATGGTAAAAACTCTCAACAAATTATGTTGGGATAGAAGGTATTCCAACATAATAAAATTCATTTATGGATAAGCCTACAGTTAACATCCAAGGAATGGTGGCCGTGCGGGTGCAGAAGGGCCTAGAGGAGCTATCCCACGTTGAAGGTGAGGAAGGGTGGCGGTGAGGAGATACCCCTCATCCAAGGTAAGGATCAGCGGCTGTGCTTTGCTGGAGCAGCCCTGAAGAGATACTCCACGGCCAAGGTAAGAGAAACCCAAGTAAGATGGTAGGTGTTGCAAGAGGGCATCAGAGGGCAGACACACTGAAACCATACTCACAGAAAACTAGTCAATCTAATCACACTAGGACCACAGCTTTGTCTAATTCAATGAAACTAAGCCATGCCCGTGGGGCAACCCAAGATGGGCAGGTCATGGTGGAGAGGTCTGACAGAATGTGGTCCACTGGAGAAGGGAATGGCAAACCACTTCAGTATTCTTGCCTTGAGAACCCCATGAACAGTATGAAAAGGCAAAATGAAAGGATACTGAAAGAGGAACTCCCTAGGTCAGTAGGTGCCCAATATACTACTGGAGGTCAGTGGAGAAATCACTCCAGAAAGAATGAAGGGATGTAGTCAAAGCAAAAACAGTACCCAGCTGTGGATGTGACTGGTGAGAGAAGCAAGGACTGATGCTGTAAAGAGCAATATTGCATAGGAACCTGGAATGTCAGGTCCATGAATCAAGGCAAATTGGAAGTGGTCAAACAAGAGATGGCAAGAGTGAACATCGACATTCTAGGAATCAGTGAACTAAAATGGACTGGAATGGGTGAATTTAACTCAGATGACTATTATATCTACTACTGCGGGCAGGAATCCCTCAGAAGAAATGGAGTAGCCATCATGGTCAACAAAAGAGTCCAAAATGCAGTACTTGGATGCAATCTCAAAAACGACAGAATGATTTCTGTTCGTTTCCAAGGCAAACCATTCAATATCACGGTAATCCAAGTCTATGCCCCAACTAGTAACGCTGAAGAAGCTGAAGTTGAACGGTTCTATGAAGACCTACAAGACCTTTTAGAACTAACATGCAAAAAAGATGTCCTTTTCATTATAGGGGACTGGAATGCAAAAGTAGGAAGTCAAGAAACACCTGGAGTAACAGGCAAATTTGGCCTTGGAATGCAGAATGAAGCAGGGCAAAGACTAATAGAGTTTTGCCAAGAAAATGCACTGGTCATAGTAAACACCTTCTTCCAACAACAGAAGAGAAGACTCTACACATGGACATCACCAGATGGTCAACACCAAAATCAGATTGATTATATTCTTTGCAGTCAAAGATTGAGAAGCTCTATACAGTCAGCAAAAACAAGACCAGGAGCTGACTGTGGCTCAGATCATGAACTTCTGATTACCAAATTCAGACTTAAATTGAAGAAAGTAGAGAAAACAGCTAGATCATTCAGGTATGACCTAAATCAAATCCCTCATGATTATACAGTAGAAGTGAGAAATAGATTTAAGGGCCTAGATCTGATAGATAGAGTGCCTGATGAACTATGGAATGAGGTTCGTGACATTATACAGGAGACAGGGATCAAGATCATCCCCATGGAAAAGAAATGCAAAAAACCAAAATGGCGGTCTGGGGAGGCCTTACAAATAGCTGTGAAAAGAAGTGAAAAGCAAAGGAGATAAGGAAAGATATAAGCATCTGAATGCAGAGTTCCAAAGAATAGCAAGAAGAGATAAGAAAGCCTTCCTCAGCAATCAATGCTAAGAAATAGAGGGAAACAATAGAATGGGAAAGACTAGAGATATCTTCAAGAAAATTAGAGATACCAAGCGAACATTTCATGGAAAAATGGGCTCGATAAAGGACAGAAATGGTATGGACCTAACAGAAGCAGAAGATATTAAGAAGAGGTGGCAAGAATACAAAGAACTGTACAAAAAAGATCTTCATGACCCAATCATCACGATGGTGTGATCACTCATCTAGAGCCAGATATTCTGGAATGTGAAGTCAAGTGGGCCTTAGAAAGCATCACTACGAACTAAGGTAGTGGAGTTGATGGAATTCCAGTTGAGCTATTTCAAATCCTGAAAGATGATGCTGTGTAAGTGTTGCACTCAATATGCCAGCAAATTTGGAAAACTAGGAGTGGCCACGACTGGAAAAGGTCAGTTTTCATTCCAATCCCAAAGAAAGGCAATGCCAAAGAATGCTCAAACTACTGCACAATTGCAGTCATCTCACATGCTAGTAAAGTAATGCTCAAAATTCTTCAAGCCAAGCTTCAGCGATACGTGAACCGTGAACTTCTGATGTTCAAGCTGGTTTTAGAAAAGGCAGAGGAACCAGAGATCAATTTGCCAACTGCTGGATCATGGAAAAAGCAAGAGAGTTCCAGAAAAACATCTATTTCTGCTTGGTTGACTATGCCAAAGCCTTTGACTGTGTGGATCACAATAAACTGTGGAAAATTCTGAGAGACATGGGAATATCAGACCACCTGACCTGCCTCTTTAGAAATTTGTATGCAGGCCAGGAAGCAACAGTTAGAACTGGACATGGAACAACAGACAGGTTCCAAATAGGAAAAGGAGTACATCAAGGATGTATATTGTCACCTTGCTTATTTAACTTATATGCAGAGTGCATCATGAGAAACCCTGGACTGGAAGAAGCACAAGGTGGAATCAAGACTGCCAGGAGAAATATCAATAACCTCAGATATGCAGATGACACCACCCATATGGCAGAAAGTGAAAAGGAACTAAAGAGCCTCTTGATGAAAGTGAAAGTGGAAAGTGAAAAAGTTGGCTTAAATCTCAACATTCAGAAAACAAAGATCACGGCATCCGGTCCCATCACTTCATGACAAATAAATGGGGAAACAGTGGAAACAGTGTCACACTTTAGTTTTTTGGGCTCCAAAATCACTGCAGATGGTGACTGCAGCCATGAAATTAAAAGAAGCTTACTCCTTGGAAGAAAAGTTATGTCTAACCTAGATAGCATATTCAAAAGCAGAGACATTACTTTGCCAATTAAGGTCCATCTAGTCAAGGCTATGGTTTTTCCTGTGGTCATGTATGGATGAGAGTTGGACTGTGAAGAAGGCTGAGCACTGAAGAATTGATGCTTTTGAACTGTGGTGTTGGAGAAGACTCTTGAGAGTCCCTTGGACTGCAAGGAGATCCAACCAGTCCATTCTGAAGGAGATCAGCCCTGGGATTTCTTAGGAAGGAATGATGCTAAAGCTGAAACTCCAGTACTTTGGCCACCTCATGAGAAGAATTGACTCATTGGAAAAGACTGATGCTGGGAGGGACTGGGGGCAAGAGGAGAAGGTGACAACAGAGGATGAGATGGCTAGATGGCATCACCGACTTGATGGACGCTGAGTCTGAGTGAACTCCGGGAGGTGGTGATGGACACAGAGGCCTGGCGTGCTGTGATTCAAGGGGTCACAAAGATTCGGACACGACTGAGCAACTGAACTGAACTGAACATTATATTCAATGAGAAAAAGCTGAAAGTTTTTCTTGTAAAATCAGGAACAGGACAAGGATGCCCATTATCCCCAGTGATAAAATTCAATAGCAAAACACACACACACACACACACACACACACACACACACACACACACACACACAATCCAATTAAAAAATGAGCAAAGTACTTGAACGGATATTTTTTCCAAATAAGATATCCAAATGGCTAACAGGTACATAAAAAGATACTCAACATCACTAATTATCTGGGAAATGCAAATCAAACCCACAATGAGGTATCATCTCACATTTGTCAGGGTGGCTATTATGAAAAAGACCAGAGGTAACATATGATGGCAAAGTTATGAAGAAAAGGAAACACCTGTGTTGTTGGGGAATGTAAACTGGTACAGTCACTATGGAAAACAGTATGGAAATTCCTCAATAAATTAAATAGTACGACCACATGATCCAGCAATCCCATTTCTTGGTATATATCCAAAGAAGTAAAATAATTATTTCAAGGAGATATCTGTACTCACAGGTTATTCACAATAGCCAAGATTGTGAAACAACCCAGGTATCCTTCAAAGGATGCGGATAAAGAAAATGTGATGTATATATACACTGAAACATTATTCAGCCTTAAAATCGGCAGTCCTGTCATTTACAACATGGATTAATCAGGGCATTTCACCAGAAATAAGCTAGACAGAAGACAAATACTTCATGTTACCCTTTACATGTAGAAACTTTAAAAAAAAACGGGGTGGGGGGGGGCTAGACACAGAGTTAACTATTGATCATGCCTATGTAAGGAACAGTAATCCCAACAGTATGGTGTTTAGGTATCTTCTAGGTTGGCAGATAACATCCACTCTGAGAGGACGATGCACTCCAACTCCACAGCAATGGAAGCTTCTGTACCGGGACTTTTCCAGACCTCACTCTTCATCTCGCTGCTCATGTGTGCTCTTCATCATATCCTTTAGAAACTGAGTAGAAACAGAGTAGAATGGTGATTTCCAGGGGCTGAGAGAAAACGGGAGGGGAGAGGCGGGTGAAAGGATATATAAACTTTCAGTTATGAGTAAGGTATAAGGATCTAATTATAGTGTGGTAATTATAGTTGATAACACTGCACGACTGAAATTAAGGTAAGAAAATCAATCTTAAGCATCCTCATCAAAAAAAAAAGTATGTGAAATGATGGATATGTTGTTTCAATTGTGAGAATACTTCACAAATTACTCATATCTCAAATCATCACATAGTACACTTTAAAACAAACAAAAAAATTTAATCCATTCCCCTAATTCTGAAAGGTAGATATGAAGGGCAGGGAAGACAGCAAGTAACTGCAAGCAAACACTGGACAAACTGGATGCCTTGTTTTTCAATAAACTAAGTGGTGAGGATCTCAAACATAAAGGAGGCTAACCATATCATACACCTCCTTTCCCCATTAAAAAAAAAAAAACCTAAGAGAAAGACATGGTTTTTGATAACTGCCATCTCCAGAATGCTTAAATGCTTAACCTTGTGCTCTTCCACTGCCCTCTGCTGGATGTGATCATTCTTTCATCAAAACTGCAAGTTCTAGAGTGGGAACAGTTATTTATAATCACTATCATCACCACACTAGCAGCAGCAAAGAGGTCAAGCACTATGCTAAATGCTTTACATACATCATTTCCTTCAACCCTCCTAACAATTCTATGGCTAGAAAATGCTATGCTCCCTTTGTAGGTGAGGAACCTGGATGCTCAGTGACAAGGGAACCAACCAACATCCCAGAAAATTACCACAGAATTAAAATATCGGCTCCAAAGACAGCTCTTAGTTACTTCCTGTTTTCTAAACTTGCATGCTATCAGCTATACTGGGAGATAAATCTGGAAGGTATCACCTTTTACAACCAGTTGATAAACTGTTAGTAAAGGAATCACAAAAGTAACTTGTTGAAAAACCTCTCAAAGTATCTTCCTCTAATTTTTCCCTCTTAAGCCCCAAAATTTATCAAAAAGGAAGTTCACTCAGCTAAGAGCAACAGAGTGTGTTTCTTTAGGTTTCTCTAAGTGTGATCCATGAATCAATCTCCTACAATAAAACCTTGAGTTGCTGGTTTAATACACGGAGTTCCAGGCACCAGACAAGTCGTGGAAGTAGAAGACAGGACTCATTTTTGAGAGACATGAAATTTATCAGTGGGATGGGGTGGACAGAGGGCAAGAGGATGACTCAGGGTTTTGGCTTGGCAGCTGGGTAGGTAGTAGTGATGTCAAGTAGATAGAATTGAAAGTGAATGGGTTTTTGTGTTAGCATTTTGGTTATGGTAGGTGCTTTCTGGCAGTGAATATAAAATCAGGTGTTTTGCTTTAGACATCAGTTCAGTTCAGTTGCTCAGTCGTGTCCGACTCTTTGCGACCCCATGAATTGCAGCACGCCAGCCCTCCCTGTCCATCACCAACTCCCGGAGTTCACTCAGACTCATGTCCATCGAGTCAGTGATGCCATCCAGCCATCTCATCCTCTGTCGTCCCCTTCTCCTCCTGCCCCCAATCCCTCCCAGCATCAGTCCTCCAACTCTTCGCATGAAGTGGCCAAAGTACTGGAGTTTCAGCTTTAGCATCATTCCTTCCAAAGAAATCCCAGGGCTGATCTCCTTGCAGTCCAAGGGACTCGCAAGAGACTTCTCCAACACCACAGTTCAAAAGCATTAATTCTTCAGCGCTCAGCCTTCTTCAGTCCAACTCTCACATCCATACATGACCACAGGAAAAACCATAGCCTTGACTAGACGGACCTTAGTTGGCAAAGTAATGTCTCTGATTTTGAATACACTATCTAGGTTGGTCATAACTTTCAAGGAGTAAGCATCTTTTAATTTCATGGCTGCAATCACCATCTGCAGTGATTTTGGAGCCCCCCAAAATAAAGTCTGACACAGTTTCCACTGTTTCCCCATCTATTTCCCATGAAGTGGTGGGACCGGATGCCATGATCTTCATTTTCTGAATGTTGAGATTTAAGCCAACTTTTTCACTCTCCATTTTCACTCTCAAGAAGCTCTTTAGTTCCTCTTCACTTTCTGCCGTAAGGGTGGTGTCATCTGCATATCTGAGGTTATTGATATTTCTACTGGCAATCTTGATTCCAGCTTGTGCTTCTTCCAGCCCAGCGTTTCTCATGATGTACTCTGCATAGAAGTTAAATAAGCAGGGTGACAATATACAGCCTTGACGTACTCCTTTTCCTATCTGAAACCAGTCTGTTGTTCTATGTCCAGTTCTAACTGTTGCTTCCTGACCTGCATAGATCTCTCAAGAGGCAGGTCAGGTGGTCTGGTATTCCCATCTCTCTCAGAATTTTCCAGTTTATTGTGATCCACATAGTCAAAGGCTTTGGCAGTCAATAAAGCAGAAATAGGTATTTTTCTGGAACTCTCTGGCCTCTTCCATGATCCAGCAGATGTTGGCAATTTGACCTCTGGTTCCTCTGCCTTTTCTAAAACCAGCTTGAATATCAGAATGAGAGATACCAACGGAAATTTTCATGCAAAGATGGGCTCGATAAAGGACAGAAATGGTATGGACCTAACAGAAGCAGAAGATATTAAGAAGACGTGGCAAGAATACACAGAACTGTACAAAAAACATCTTCACGACCCAGATAATCATGATGGTGTGATCACTCATCTAGAGCCAGACATCCTGGAATGTGAAGTCAAGTGGGCCTTAGAAAGCATCACTACAAACAACGCTAGTGGAGGTGATGGCATTCCAGTTGAGCTATTTCAAATCCTGAAAGATGATGCTGTCAAAGTGCTGCCCTCAATATGTCAGCAAATTTGGAAAACTCAGCAGTGGCCACAGGACTGGAAAAGGTCAGTTTTCATTCCAATTCCAAAGAAAGGCAATGCCAAAGAATGCTTTAGACATATTTGAGATTAAATAGGAACAAAATAAAAATGAAAGAGGAAATTACAAAGGAAATAACTGACACTAAATGTACAACTATGTTTAAGATCTAGCCATGCTGTTTCATGTTTATCTATTATATATTTAATGGGTGTACAGGACCTGGTATCTCAACCAATGACTATTTCCCAGATTATTTCCAAGTCCTGTCACCAGAAACAGAACAGTTAACAAGCATCCTCCTATATGTTCCCTTTAATAATCAATGTATATGTTTGTGTGTGTATATATATACATAGGACTCTATCCTCAGTTCCTGACAGTGTTCCTAAAACCCTTCAACTCCAAAGTGATAAGAGCACTAAGAACATCTTCTGTTCTGTCAAGATAATTTTGAGTGGGCTCTTCGATTGTACTCATAACCAGAAAGACCAAGCCATGCTTAGAAGTGTAGAATTTTCAGTCCCACCTCCCCATCCTCCAGAGAAGAAAGAGGGCTAGAAACAGAGTTAACTATTGATCATGCCTATGTAAGGAACAGTAATCCCAAAAGTATGGTGTTTGGAGATCTTCCAGGTTGGCAAATACATCCACTCTGAGAGGGTGATGCACTCCAATTCCACAGCAACAGACGCTTCTGCCCTGGGACTTTTCCAGACCTCACTCTTCATCTAGCTGCTCATGTGTGCTCTTCATCATATCCTTTAGAAACTGATAAACGTTAAGTGTTTCCCTGAGTTCTGTTAGCCACTTCAGCAAAATTACTGAACCTGAGGAGACATACTTAATGTGACCACTTACTACCAGTTTCCTCTCTAAAATGGCTATTCCACAAAGAAAACCACCGACAAAAAGAGACAGCCTACTAAATGGGAGAACATATCTGCAAATAATGTGACTGATAAGGGGTTAATATTCAACATAAATTAATAATCTATGCAACTCACCATCCAAAAAAAAATCTAATTTAAAACTGCACAGAACTGAATAGACAATTTTTCCAGAGGAAAAGCAGATGGCCAAAAGGCACATGAAAAAATGTAATATTATATATCACTACCATAAAAGAGGCAAGGAAAAAAATGCACAAACAGCTCAAAGAAATCTGTAGTTTACTTAATAGTATTGTATCAACATTAATTTCTTAGTTTTGCTAAGTGTATCATGGTTATGCAAGATATTAACGTTAGAGGAAACGAGGTGAAGGATGTACAGGACTTGAAATTCTTCTTAATATAAAATTATTTCCAAAAAAAAGTTAGAAAAGAAAAAAAACACTATCACCATTTACTACTACATATGCAAATCAGACATTTAAAAATGACATGAATATAAAAAATAAATTAGATATGAGGGCTTATAAGACTGTCGCACATAATCTGAATTCCAATTCTAAGTTCATCAACAACTTCACTGTTCATCAAACCAACCCCATTTTTCTTGAGTGCTAGAAACCTAAACTCATTAAATGACACATTTATACCATTAACATATCCATTTTTATTTTGGGGTTGTCATTTCCTTCTCCAGGGGTATTCCCCACTCCTGCACTGTGGGTAGATTCTTTACCAACTGAGCCACCAGGGAAACCCTATTTTATATACTAGGCACCCATACAAAGATTTCAATAGGAAAAAAAAGATCTGAAACTAATAAGGTTTGACCAACAAAATCATTTATGCCACCTAGTGGTGACTGAAATAAATGACTATTAGCTTAAAATAAGATTTAAAATAATATTTGAGAAGATATGTACTTACAATAAGAGAAAACGTTGACAATACCTATTATTACATATCATTTACAGAGTCGGACACGACTGAAACGACTTAGCAAAGGTATTAAAAAATAGGATATTTCAGTAAAATCAGTGGAGTGCTTAGTTGCTCAGTCATATCTGACTCTGCGACCCCATGGACTGCAGCCCACCAGGCTCCTCTGTCCATGGGGATTTTCCAGGCAAGAATACTGGAGTGGATTGGCATGCCCTCCTCCAGGGGATCCTTTCAACCCAGGGATAAAATCCAGGTCACCCAAATTGCAAGCAGATTCTTTACCGTCTGAGCCACTAGGGAAGCCCAACATCAGCTGAAGATTAATTTAAATTAAAGAGTAACCTGGTGGCATACATGAGCAAGCAGGCTATTCAGTCATTATTTTCATTATGGAGATTTCCTTAAAACACAAAAGCTGGGTTACAATTGGAAAAGGCAGAAAGATAAAGGGACACTGAAGGTAAAGAGAGTATTCTTGAATGATGAGGATAAAAAAAACAAACCTAGAAACTAAGGTTCCTTAAACGCAGTCAGCCACTCCTGGTATGTGCAGGGATGAAAAAAAACAGGGACAAGGGCAATGAAGCAGTAACAAAGAGAATGTAAATGGAGTTCTCAAAGGACCTGGCTTCTACTCCTTGGCTCCGTGAGTGTTCTTGCACACTTACTCTTTCTGAACTCCCAGACCCAGATCTATAAACTATACAAACAAAGGGACTTCTTTAAACTTTAATATTAACTTCATTTTAATGTTAATTAAATTTAATTCAATTGAAATTTTAATATTCTATCCCCTGGAGAAGGAAATGGCAACCCACTCCAGTATTCCTGCCTGGGAAATCCCATGGACAGAGGAACCTGGTGGGCTATAGTCCATGGGGTCACAAACAGTTGGATGGACACAACTAAGCGTGTATGTGAGCACATGCACACACAGGCAATCACAGTAAGAAAAATATTCTTGAATCCAGAATTACTCTGGAAGTATTAACTTAACAAAATAAGCAACACCACTTAATTTCCTGGTGCACAGTAAGTACTTCATCAATGTTAACTATTTGCTGATAGGAGACTTAGGGAGATAGAGGGAAAACAAAAGGAACAAAGAGCAAGAAAAAAGAAGGGAGAGGGAGTCTATGCAGTATTTTCTAGTCCCAGCTCTCACACACATATACACATTTAAATACCTTCCTCATAAATGTGAACCAAAAATACTCATCATTCTGTATATTTCTACACTTAAAGAATTATTATTATTTAAGAAAAATGCTATTACCACCTTTTTGATAAGAAGCAAGAAAAACTCTTTACACTCACTTTTATTAAACAAATAAGGCTGGTAGTGAAACTTTTTTTATTTAATGCATAAACATAAGTCTCTTTATTAGAGAAATTGTACATATTGGTGAATATGGTCAATGGTCACATCTATGGGTTAATTCCTTAAAAATCAGAACCAATAATTAGGATAGATTCTATGCTCTCTTTGTTACATCGTGAAGTGTCTTGTGTAGTCATATTCTATTGTTGGAATGACAGCTTGTACAAATTTCAAGAAAATTAGAAGATACCTAAAGGTTTTTAGCTAAGGAAAATAGATTGGTAAATAGTTCTGATTTAAGCTAACATTGTAATTATCCATTTTATTAAGAAGTAACTCCTCAGAAAATATATAGAAGACAGAATCTTAAATCAAGTATATTAAAAAAACATTCATTCACGCAAGCTGGTGTCTATTCAACACAAGGCTCTCTACAATTTTAAGAATGCTTGACTTATCCCGATTTAATATTTGCATGTTAAGACTTCTTAAAGAGTACAAGTTCTTATTAGCCCAAATATTTTAATATATAAATAAGGACATTGCTGCACATATTTAAATGAGTGGGAAATGGCTTTTTTATTGCCTATAAGTTTTTGAGAGTATGTTAGAAAATGAGACAGTGTGAAGAATATAAAAATACTGAAGCAAAAGAACAAAAAATAGGTAAAAATCCTGCATAAGGACTGATTCTTGGTTAGTATATGTACCTGCCATAGAATCTGCTATACTGGACTGTCTTTAACAAATTCCTGAATTTTTTTCCTATGTTCCACTGCACTTAGAAACATTAAGAGCTTAATTTTTATTGATGACTCAATTAGAATTACAGAGAGTCTTCCAAGTTGCTATATAGCTTCAAAAATAGAGATGAATGCTCATATTATGCGTAACAGGCTTTCAACAGTAAATCTGGTTCGGACCAAAAACTCCTGGTTGTTTCAATATTACACCAGCTCAATGTTTCTCTGAGGCACACACATCCTATTGGCAATGCTCATGTTATCTATAGTTCCAAGACAGTGGCAACCCCTCAGTCTACATCTAACAGTGAGTGGCACGAACCACTCATTCAAGCTGTTTGGTATTATTGGCTGCTTTTCACAAATCCAGGCTATGGGCACGTGTATTTCAGGATCCAGTAGTTCACTTAATTCCTCTTGTCAACCCCAGAAAAATAAATGGGTGCTCTTATCTGGAGAAAAATGAGAATACTGTATTTGAAGACTACCTGAAATAGAATTCATGTGCTTTTTACTTTTCTTCACTTCAGAGATCTCAGACTGACAAAACCCAGCTTTACTTTTTACCTGATAGGAAAGTACACTTTTGATAACATGCTAAATTAGGAATATATCTGAGGAAAAGATAGTCATGTGTTATCCTCTAAATTCATAGATTACTCATCTTTCATCAACAGATTAAGCGTTTTGAGTTTCTTTTCCATCAAGAGTTAACAGTTGTGAATTGTATACTCTCAGCCATTGCCTTCCGAACAAAGGCACTTGGCAAGCTGCCACCTAGAAGCACATACTGCTCTGAAGCTCTGTAACAAAGTAGAGGAAACTGGTTCACAAAGGGATATGTGCTCAACAACTGAACAAGGCCAGAACTATCACAATGCAACATTTTCCAAATAAAGACTCCCACTAACATTTCCACATCTGAGGGCTAAATTTCTCAAAAAGGGGGAAAAAAAAAATCACAGAAGCACTTTGCCTCTAGTCACATATACAGACAGGTAAGGATACATATGAACACCAAGTTCTCCCCCTCCTTCTGCAACAGTTTCAATGATTTTCTTCATCACCTCTGCATGCCTAAATGCAAAAGAATAAATATTAGTATAGATCAACTGGATCAAAATAGGAAAAGCAAGTTTTTGTTTGTGAGAATTTGTAAAAATGTTTACTGTCAGTGATTTTAATATATAACAGTAATTATGTAAAATATTCTCCTCCATACTCTCCAACAAGCCAGACTGTTGAGTCATGCAGAATTTTACTGGGGGAGGGGTTAATTTTCAAAAGCTATGGTAGTCACAAAGGAACACAATGGAACTAGTTAGCTTTCCTATGATGGGGGTGGAAGTGGGATAGGGCAGAAAATCAGAGAAAGGGAAATCATGCCAGGGCACAACTGCAGAGCAAGGGCTTTCTGCTCTGAGAAAAAAGCAAGAATCCAACCAGACAAATTCAAAAAAGTATTATGAAAATGGTTGGTAAAAAACAACAACAAAGAGGTATTTATAACGCTGTGATTTTGACAGCTTAAATATTTAACTGAGAATAAGCCAAAACTGAGTTAAAGAAAAGCCAGTTGGTCAAACTTCATACATATATTTTTTTCAGATAAAAATTATCTGATTCTACTTAGAAAAAAATTTTTTGCCTTTATATGAAGGATATTTACCTAAAGTTTTCCACAAATCTTTTCATGGCCAACTGGTGAATCTCCTATGCTACATAAAATGGTGATATCAGAGTAATTACCTGAGTAAATTAACTGAGTAAAGGGCATCATACAGAAGAAATGAACTTTTATATGTATCCTGGCTTAAATAAAGCTACTTCAATCTCTGAATACAACCTTCATAACAGAGGCAGTCAACTTAGAAGATGAGAGTAAATGTACTGGCCCTGAGAATATGAAGACATAATCTGAAGCAGCCAATGGCAAGCCTTAAATGCCTTGATTATGTATATAGACTCAGTTTCACTTTTTTAGCCCTGTGAAAACACACTGATACAAAAAAATACCAAATTAGAAAATGTACTTGATTTGGCAGGGTTGAGAAGTTAACTGAAAAGTAGAGGAAAATAGAAATTTTGCACACATCTCCCTTCACTAACCAATAAAAGGAGATTTATAGGTCATCTAGAAAAAGCACAAAGTTAACTTTATATTCCACATTCACAAAAAGATATCACAACAGAACAAACCATTAGTATTTTTTAATCTAAAAAGAATCTTCCAAAATATTCTTGGAGCTAATAACAGGAGTAAAAATCACAAAAATCTATACTGTAACACAATATACAAAAAAACATTCTTAATGAATTGAAACTTAGAAGAAATTGATAAATTTTGGGGGGGTCTTTTATATTACTTAAACACAAACATTTCTAAGGAAGACAACAGAATTTTATTTATGAAGTAAATTTTTTTCTGTTCAGACACTGTTTATACAGACTCTCAAGTGGTAAATCCATGAAGTGTACACACACACACACACACACACATACACACACACCTGCATGGGTGAACTGAACACATAGGAGGTGGTGGGAGATGAGGGTGATTTTCAATGGTCACTGTTTTCTTCACATGATCTTGACTGATGTCTTCGTACATGTGCTCAACTGTTAAAGGCTGCCGTTGCTGAAACCACAAAAAATGCTTTGAAATTACTGTTTAAAAACTTTTAGGCCTAAACTTTAGTCTTTATCAATATACTTAGCCCCACCTTCCACATCACTTGCAATTTCAAATTCTATACTATTTAGAATCACCAGATTATTTGGGGCAAAGTACCAAATAGGCATGGAGGAGAGTTTGTCCATCAAGGCTATGTGACATCAGCTATCATCTAATACAGAAAAAAGTCTACAAAAAGGCAAGTTCAGAGCTATCAAAACATTTTATAACTTTATAACATCTTTTAGGCTTATCTGTTTTCCTTTTATAGTCACTGGAATGACAGGTTAAACAAGTTAATTTTATTTTAGTTTTCCTTTAATTCAATTAAGTGAAAGTCTACAGGGAAAAAAACCTCACATGCAATATGATCATTCTGCACATGTCTATCTATAATCCCAAACAAAATTTAATATAACAAACCAACTTCAATTTTCTTCACATTTCGAAGGGGTAAGCTCTAGGGACCAAGGAATAAACGTTAACAGATTATTTCTGTTTAATCCTTAGCAATGTTGTTTCACATTAAATAATTCCTAGTTTGTTCAAAATAAGAATCGAATTCAACATGAATCACAAAATTACAAAACAAATGATTCCTAAAACTTTAAAGGCCAAAATATATACCCATAGACTTAATGACAAAAGAATTCAACCCTCAAATTTTAAATATTCACACTAGAACAAATTTTTCTTTAGTTTTACCTCATCATAGCCAAACAACCATAGTCGTGGTGTCTGGTAATATTTATCATAAGTGATGTAAAGATCGTATGTTCTGGTTTGCAAAATAGCATCTTCACCTCCAGCATCAGTTTTAGCTTTACAAGCTTCTACTATTTTCCTTGTATCTAGAGTAGCCTGGTAACAGTGGAGAAAAATTTACAACCATTAAAATCACTATGTGGTGTTTTGGCAAATCTTCTCATCCTATGTATTTTTTATTCAACAGCAGATATAACAATTCAAGCTAAAATGTTATAATGCTATAAACAATGTACACATAAAAAACTCATTTGATAGATCAAGATATTAAGAACACTAATCCCCAAGTTTACTCGTTAAAAATTAACTAAAGAAAACTCAATTTACAAACCTCATCTGTTTCCAACAATCCACTCTCTTCATATTCTGTTATAAAAAGCAACAAAAGATTAATCAAGTTCAAAATAATTTCCTAAACCAAATTACATATTACTTCAGAGAATGCAAAACCTGGGTTTTTGCTTTAGTTTTGACTGAAGATATTGAATAAATGAGAGAGCTAATTCTATATTTCTAAAGAAGCAAATACTTACCTAACAGTGCCAGAGAAAGTCTGCATACTTGAGGCTTGATCTATTACTAATACCAACTGGCACGATAATACTACAGAGTCCTTGGTGACTCCATAGGGTAGGCAAGGATATTTATATAACTGGATAAGACATGCTCATTAAGGTCATCAGTGATTTCTACTTGCTGAATCCAGTGGTAAATTCCCGGTTTTCATCTTCAGTTCAGTTCAGTTGCTCAGTCATGTCCGACCCTTTGCGAACCCATGAATTGCAGCACGCCAGGCCTCCCTGTCCATCACCAACTCCCAGAGTATACTCAAACTCATGTCCATCGAGTCGGTGATGCTATCCAGCCATCTCATCCTCTGTCGTCCCCTTCTCCTCCTGCCCCTAATCCCTCCCAGCATGAGCGTCTTTTCCAATGAGTCAACTCTTCGCCTCTTAAGAACATCTGGCATGATTTATTTCTTCTTCCTTGCAAAGTTTTCCTTCCTCAGCCTTTAAGATACAACATTTCCCTGGCTTTCCTCCCACCTCACTAACTTTTCCTTCACTATCTCCTATGCAGGTCCTGTTCAACATCTACAGTAACCGAAAGCTCAGTTTTTGGAACTTGCCTCTTCTTCATCCACACCGACTCCCTTGAAGATTTCATCTAGTTCCAATGACTTTAAATGCTGATGACTCTTGAATTTATTCCCTTACTGCAAACATGGATACCCAACTGTTTATTTATGACTCGAATGAATGACTAGGGGACAGCACAAGTATCACATGTCAAAAACTGAGCCCCTGACTTCCCCTCCAAAGCCATTCACTCCTCATCTGAATAACACCTTTCTACACACTCAGGTCAAAAACCCTGGAGTCACACGAGACCACTCATGTCACATTCAATCCAGCAACAAATATTCTTTTAGCCCTATCCTCAAAATATCTAGAATCTTCAGTTTCTCATCACCTCCAGTTACCACCTGAGCCCATGTCACAGTTGTTTCTTGCCTAGATTATCAAAATAGATGCCTGTTGTCCCAAACCCCTTCAGTCTTTATTCTCAGTCATAGCCATTCTTTTGAGATCTTAAAATCTCATTCTGTTGTTCCTTAAAAAAACCCCAACAGCTTCTCATCTCAGAGTTAAAGCCAGGGCCCTAACACCATCTGGTTCCTAGGTTACCGCTCTAACTCCACGCCTTATTCCCTCACCTCACGCCTCTCTAAACATAGGAGCCTCCTTGCACTATTTATGTAAGTCCTATCTGTTCCCACTTCAGGGCCTTTGCACTCTTCCTCAGATAATCAAACAGCTTGTCCGCTTACTTCTTGTCAGGCTATACTCAAAAGGAATATCCTCAGTGAGGTTTCTCTTAACCAACCTATTTAAAAATTACAACACTCATCCTGTTACAAGCCTCCCTGTCTCTGCCTGCCTTTACTTTTCAGCCTAACACTTATAACCATCTGAGACAGTTTATGTTTTGTCCTATCTATTGTTTTTGTCTGTGTCCCCTAAATCAAATATTAGCTCTGTGAGATCATGTCTACTGGTTTATCTCCAGCACCAAATGTAGTCTCTGAAATATAGATACTGTCTTGCTCAATAAATATTTGCTGAAAAATGGATGAAAATTAACTACTGTATTAGGTACCAATGACACTTTTAAAGCTAAATTCCATACACAGCAATTCTTTCTTTAATTCTATCCAAGGGAAATGTAACAAACATACTAGAAGGTGGTCAGATATTTAAGGCAATTCTATAGCTGTAACTCTAAAAACTGTTCAGTTCAGTTCAATTGCTCAGTCATGTCCGACTCTTTGCGACCGCATGGACTGCAGCACACCAGGCTTCCCTGTCCATCACCAACTCCCGAAGCTTGCTCAAGCTCATGTCCATCAAGTTAGTGACGCCATCCAACCATCTCATCCTCTGTCATCCCCTTCTCCTCCTGTCTTCAATCTTGCCTAGCACCAGGGTCTTTTCTTACAAGTCAATTCTTCACATCAGGTGGCCGAAGTACTGAAGAACTAAAACAGTACTTTATTCATAACGTTTCCTGCTCCAACTTAACAACTGCATACCATTCAGAGACAGAATCCAGAAATGAGCATTTGTGCAAGAAGGTGGTCTGACAACTATACTTCCATGTGGAAATAAATCTAAACAAGTAGATCTGGGTTGGGGTTTAAATGCGGATGTCTTGAGCACAGACACGGTATATGAGGTTCCTGTGATCAATTTTGGTTACAAGTAAACTCATCTGGATTTCTTCAACGAATAGGAGTATACATGGAAATAAGGATAAAATTCTTACTAGAATCCAGGAACAGATATACAGCTAGGTTTCATGGAAGCTCAAAAGTAATTTAGGAAACAAAACTGAAAGGTACTTATTCTTTTTGAAAGGTACTTTTAAGTCAAAGGCTTCCCTGGTGGCTCAGATGGTAAAAGAATCTTCCTGCAATGTGGGAGACCTGGGTTTGATCCTTGGGTTGGGAAGATGCCCTGGAGGAGGGCATGGTAACCCACTCCAGTATTCTTGCCTGGAGAATCCCCATGGACAGAGGAGCCTGGCAGGCTACAGTCCAACCCATGAGGTCACAAAGAGTCAGACACAACTCAGCAACTAACACTTTCACTTTTTAAGTCAAGGCTACTCTGGTTGATTAGACTAAGCTGCCACCGCCTCTTCAGCAAACACCACTTGCCATCTCTACAGATACCACCTTCTACTTCTGCATTCTATCTCACTAAATTCTAAGTACTGGGGGGATTTGGCCACCTTACAGCCTCCAAAATGCCTGCCCTGTTATTTTTCATAGTCTCTTCTTTTTTCCAACTGCTAACCCTCTCTATATACATACATATATTCATATTTAAACTCTCATAGAAAATCTAATGCAGTTTACACACCATTCTTCCTGCCAGACTACAGTCTCCAATTACAGAAATTACAAGAGTAGATAAAAATCTACCTGGGAGTGTAGGGAGTGAGCAGAAAAAGAGAGTGAAACACCATAAAACAGTAACATTTAACAGCTAAGCAGAAGCAAAAGAGCCTGGGAAGAAGACTTAGAAGAAACGGTCAAGGAAGGAGGAGGAAAATCCCACATCATAAAAACCAAGGGAGGAAAAGGTTAACAGAATCAAACAAATATAGAGAAGGTTAAGTATTATAAAGACAGATTGGGCTTAATAGAGAGGTTGTCCTGGTGACAGCAATTTCTTCCATCTACTTTTAAATATCTGAAATTTCATATTAAAGATTATCATGCTAATGAAATATGAAGTTTTGAATAGCCATATACTTTTAGACCGGTATTACTGTGTTCTGTTAGTACAATGGGTTTCAATCTCTTGTAACAATGATTTACTAACACATGAAGTCTAAACTCTCAACTGGCAATCCTAGGAAGGCACTTCAGATTCTCAGGAAGCAGTGGGAGGATTCCATATAGTTCAAAAGGCTCCATTAAGAATAACTATCATAAGGTTTAAGTAGTAAGATGCTATCAAAAAGGAAAAAGAAAATACTAAATCCCTAAACAAATTTTCTTCTGTTCTGAAAGAATTTAGGAATTAGCTTAAGAATCTGTATCTTATGGCTGTCTCTAGCATTAAATATTTATGATCAATACTGATCCAGCAGAAATAATGCTATCAAGGCCATGCTCTGGGTAAAATCCAAGAGCAAGGTAAGTTCTGCACTGATTAAATTTAAACTAAACAAATCCTCTCTAGGCTGTTAAATGTTAAAATTCAGAACTCAATAAAGTAGAATTCTTAATCCACACCAATTAAATATATTCTACAATCAATATTCTATTGTGATTAAAACAAATCCATGACACAAATACCTTCCATATCTGCAGCTTCTCCTTCATCTTCCTCTTCCTCCTCCTCACATAAAGCTGAGCAATCTTGGAGTTTTATACTGTCCTTTGAAATTAATTAAATTTAAAGTCATTTAAATATGTTCATGAGTTCAAATACTGAGCATCCACATGCCAGCACAGTGCTAACCACTGCAAAAGTAAGCATGATGAGATATTTCTTATACTCAAAAAACTCCTACTTCATATGATAAACCTATAAACCAATCATTAAAAACCATGTGCTAACCACTGTGACTGAAAAATATAGAAAGTATCATAGAAGCACCAGGAGTCATTTAAAAATTGTTGCCAGCTGCACTTCTGACAAAACAATATGTCTAGCTAACCAATTCACTAGTATTAGAAAGTCAGTTCAAAGTTAACTGGTACACTTAGAGAAAAAAAGTATATATATATATTTATAAATCACAATACATGTACATGTTAATATTATTATAAATCAAATACTATCATATTCTCTAATTTAACATTCCTGGTTGAATTAAGCAGTTACAATTATTACAACATATAAGATTTCAGTTCAATTTCTTAACTATATCTGCATTAAAATGACATAATGCTAACCAAAGACAAGCCTAATATACAATTATCACTTTCACGAAATTAATATTCTAAAAATCTGAAGTCAATGTAGTAGGTCAAAAAACTGGACATTTAGTTTCACCTAATTTATAATTTTATTTTAATAGTATGTATTCTAAGCCCTAAATTTAAAAAAAAATCATGTAAATTCTGTATTAATTAGGAAATGACAGGGAAGATAAATTCTAGTTGTAAATCATTCCAAGTACTCAACCATTAGTAAGACATGAGAATGCTAAGTGGGATACTAAGTACCATATTAACCATTATTAAATTTATTAAAAAATTCCTGAGAGGGTTTATCATAAACCTATCAAAACAATGGATCCATACTCTGCCATTTATTATTCCCAAAGTCTGATCCATACACATTAATCGCTGGAATAAACAAGAGCTTCTGAAGCAGCAATGCCATTTATGTAATTTCTCCTTAGTCAAATTCTCCAAAAAGCAGAACTTCAAAAGGATGAATTCTCAGACTAATGAACTGAACTGTAATCCCTAACAAGCATAAAATTGTACACTGGAAAAAAAAAGAAAAAACCTTGTTTGGGTTTTTAACACCTTCTGTTAAGCCCCAGTAACAAATCCCAAAATATCCAGGTGACAAAAACACACAAAGACAATGATCTTAAACTAGGAACTGCTGCAGCTAACTGTTTCAGAAAGACAAAAAGAACAGTTACTCTGTCAAATATTCTATCCTCTAAGAGAATGGAGTATTTAACAAAATAGTTAAGAAAACATAAAGGTGAAAGTGTTTCACATTATTTTATATTATTTCAAACTACTATACAAAAATATGAAGACAACTATAATCATTCTTTAGAAATGAAAAGCTAGTATAGATAGTCTAAATTATTGAAAAGTTTCAAGCAGAAAATTTCTACCCAATTGTATATTTTTACCCTTCCTTCAAATAAACTGTACAATATGACCCAACTGATTTAGCTTCCACTCATTCAAAACGTCATGATTTTGGACGCTATAAAGTTTCCTTTAAATTTTCAAAACAAAAAACAGAACAAAAAACAAGAACCCCTCAAATCAGCAGTAAATTAAGAAACTTCAGAAGAAATGAATAAACTGCTTAAGACAATGTTTAAACTACAAATTTAAACACGATATTATCAGCAATCTATTATAGTAATCAGCAAGTAAGTAAACCCCCTCAAAAACCTCCACTTACAGAATGTGTGGGAGTTCTGTTTAAAAATAAAAAGCCATTTCTTGTAAACTAGCCTAGAAATCTTCCCAAATAGTAAAAATTTATAGATTTTAACCAGTTAGTCTCAAAAAATGTTTTTCTTAACCATTTGACAGAGTAAAGAAAAGAAAAGCTCTGGGAAACAGTGGTGTTTTGGTATGCTGATGCAGAAAAATGAGAGGAAATAAAATAGCTGGAATTTAAAAGAGCTGATAATAAATACTGATAGTAACAGTTTATATATGAATGATATGAATAACCTCAAAATAAATATACAAGCAAATAACTAGGTCACTGAATTTAAATACATAACTAATAACCATTACCTTGCTTTCCAGTGTAATCTCCTTAACTGCTTCGGTTATTCCTGCAATACCTGTTTAAAATTCAGCAGAAAATAACTAAAATTAAGTTGTAAAGACCTTCAATTTACCTGATTTGAGCAATATAAAAACTTTTAACATTATCAAAAACTTTTAAATTCTCAAAGTTCTCTGAAATGAGAAAGCAATGTTAGCAGCACTTTTACAAATGAACTCTAATGGGAATAAATAATCACAAGGGTACTTCTCAAAATTAAATAACTTTTAAAATATCAGTTTAATATTTTTACCATAAATTATCCTAGCCTATCTTTCCTCATTTAGTATCCTTCATTTATTTTATTTACTTGCCTTGCATGAGCCTATCAGAATAAATATTCTCACAAAGTAAAGAGATTATAGGAGTCATATAACCTGCAATGAAATTTTCTCAATAAGATAGACAATGGTTATGTTAAATATGCTATTTGCTTCAGAGATCTAGGACCTCCAAAGGAAGTAATGTCACATCAGACTTATATGAGACTTTCTATTTTACTGCTTCTGCATTTTATACAGTCCTCACAAACACTGTTTGGTAAGGTAGTCACAATAACAGTTTCTCCCTATAAAGAAATGAAGTCTTCAGAGAAAGAAACTTATATAAATCTCACAGTTACATGAAGAACCTGGGATTCAAATCCACATCTGCTCTTCAGTTCAATGCTCTGTCCACTGTACCTCATTAAGCAGCTACCTTGGAAACCACTTATCTCAATGAAGGTGACATTAAGAAGATGGCAGGATCATAAGTCAGCTAAATAATATTTCTAATTCAAAATATCCATCGGTGTTTTCAAATGATTCAACAAGGATGGGAAACAGTAAAGAAAAATAAAAACAAAAAACCTAAACACAAAATATGCTTTGCTCTTTTGTTTATCTTCTGAAGCTTTGATTTATCTGTTCAATATATCCAATCCAAAGAGTCACTTTCAAATAGAAAATGTCAGTCACAATCCATAGCTTAAGCATAAAGCTTTTATATCAGAGTAGTTTTTCTAGAAATTATTTTATAATAGTATGATTATTAACATAATGGATATCTATTACAACTTACTGAGACTACTTCACAGAAACAAAGAAAATAAACCTCTTCAATCCATCTAAATATAATGCAGTAGCATCCCACTAAATCAGACTCTCCTAAAAGGAGGACATACTGGAAAAGAAAAAGAAAGCTGAAAGGATTCTAATGAAGGTAACACTGTACCAGTTGTGATGGTTAATCTCATATGTCAACTTGGGTCGGTTATTGTATCCCATAGTCTGATCAAACAGCAGTCTAAATGTTACTTCTGAGGGTTATTTTTAAAATGTGCTTAACATTTAAATCAGTATACTTAAGAATAAAGCAGATCACTCTCCATAATGTAGGTGAGCCTCATTCAATGAGCAGATGGTTAAGAAAAAGAGACTTAGTCTCTTAATAGACTTTTTTTCTTAAGAAAAAAACAGTTTGTAGAGGAATTAATTCTGCTTCCAGACTGGCCTCAGACTCTAGCTGTATGAACTGACCATTACAAGTCTTCAGACTGCTGGCCAGCCTGCCCTTTACATTTCAGAACTGCTAGCTTCCACAATCATGTAAGGACTTCCCTAATGGCTTAGTGGGTGAAGAATCTGTCTGCAAAGCAGGACACCCCAGTTTGATTCCTGGGTCAGGAAGATCCCCTGGAGAAGGGATAGGCTACCCACTCTAGTATTCTTGGGCTACCCTGGTGGCTCAGACCGTAAAGAATCCGCCTGCAATGTGGAGACCTGGTTCAATCCCTGGGTTGGGAAGATCCTCTGGAGGAAGGGATATCCAGCAACCCACTCCACTATTCTGGCCTGGAGAATCCTCATGGACAGAGGAGCCTGGCAGGCTACAGTCCATGAGGTCTTAAAGAACTGGACACAACTGAGTGACTAAGGACAGCACAGCACAATCATTCCAACACCTGCTTACCTCTGTGACGAATGCCTTTGTAAATATGCACCTGGATTCTGGGACAGGGATTAAGGAACACAACTAAACACCTGAGAGTCTCACTAACTTGACATCAGAAACAGAGTGCTATAACCAGTGGCTCTACTCTGTCAACAGGCAATTTCTTACAGACCTGCCATCCACATCTTCCAGTAACGAAGACAAAAACAGAAAACTGGAAAGATTTTGGGAAGATGCAGGGGAAAAAACATACAAAAAGTCCAACAGCACTATTCAGCTGAGGACAGAGGATGATTCTGAAATTATTTTAAGAAGTTGTTAAAACTGCTATTTTCTCTAGGCCTTGACATAACAATATTCAACTCATTAAGGAACAAGAAAGCTTCAAGGAACTCGGGTCCTGAATCTGTTTCTGAATCATTTAAGGAAACAGATGGCAGTGTCCTTTACTCAGAGCAGAGGAAAAACAAACTTAAAGAGGTACTTTTCCCTGTGCAGATTATTTAGCCCTCTGACTACTGCAGTGAATCTCAACTGAGAGCAATAATTTTGCCTTCATGGTGTATTTGGCAGTGTGTAGTGGCAAGTAGCACAGTACTATAAAATGTGGTACACTCCAAGGGCATTTTTTCCTAATTTGTTCTCCAGCTTCTTTTCAGGTAAAAATCTTCTGGTGCAAAACTATGCCTGTGTTGCTTTCTTTATTTTTTAAATCAAGGCTGTTATAAAAGATTGCAAAAGAGTTAGAACAGATTAAACACATGCCATTCTATTCTCCTCTTACCTGTATTATGGTAAGTATCTACCCATCCCCCATCGCCATCATCTTCTTCAATGATAGCTTCCAATTCATCTGAATATTCCATCTGTTTACACCGCTTATAGCACGGAACTATAAAGAAATGGCAAGGGCAGTTACTAGGATATATTTTGCTTCCTGTAAATCCATTTTAAAAAGAGAGTTTATTCCATAAAATATATTCCTACCACCAAAATATTAAGTGAATATTATTTTTATTTCTAGTAAGAGTATTTAAGAGTTACACTCAACCCACAGACATATAATTATTTGATGACACTTATTTTTCCCTAAATAGCTTTGTAAGAAGACAAGTAGAAAGGCTCTACTGAGAGTGTTCAAAGTACCCTCTACCTTTATGATCTGTGATCAGCAAACCTGAAGTCAGAGATGACACTGTTCAACCTCAGGCTAATGAATAACATATCAGTTTAGTGACTTTACTCTCAGAACATGGAGGCACTACTTGTCATATTCGGAGGTGGCAGAGGTGACCTCTGGTTTACAATGTTAAAGTAACTTTCAATATGAGCTTCATAATTTATATTTAAGCTCCAGCTATTAATAACAGATAAACCAGTGTTAAGTTCACTAATCTGCTAAACTTTACTCTCTTACAAAAACTGGTGCCAAGTTCTTTATATAGCATATGCTTCGATCAACAGGTATTATTCATTTAAGCCTAAAACTGAAAAATCGTAAGGTAAAAACATTACAATGTGGGGTCAACAAAGTACTATTAATCTCTTGATTTTTTTTTTTAAAAACAAGCAAGATAGACATGACCAATCCCATAAAAAACTATACTGTAGGAAATAAAAAACTGATTTTTTGTACGTATTTTCCCTTTCCTATAATGAGCAGAACACAAATCAATGCATTGTTATATGTCATTACACTGACTGTAACAACCTTTTGATGTTGTTTTCAAATTAGCTTTATAACAACCTCATTAATTTCATAAATATTTGTTTCAGAAACACATCTGTGCCTACAGGTAATCTTTCAATGACACAATGGATAATAAAACCTCTAGCTTTGAGATTTTAAATATCCAAGGTAATATCAATTATATCTTCCATGAAAAACTTAGGTTTAAAAAAGTCTGATATTAAGTAGCTGAAAAGATTATAATTATGAAGTCCACTTAAAAGGTCCAACAAGGGTATCTTTTCCCCTTGCTTATAGTTTCCTTTGTTGTGCAGAAGCTTTTAATTTTAATTAGGTCCCATTTGTTTATTTTTGCTTTTATTTCCAATATTCTGGGAGGTAGGTCATAGAGGATCCTGCTGTGATTTATGTCAGAGAGTGTTTTGCCTATGTTCTCCTCTAGGAGTTTTATAGTTTCTGGTCTTACGTTTAGATCTTTAATCCATTTTGAGTTTATTTTTGTGTATGGTGAAAAGACAGCCTTCAGAATGGGAGAAAATAATAGCAAATGAAGCAACTGACAAACAACTAATCTCAAAAAATACAAACAACTCCTGCAGCTCAATTCCAGAAAAATAAACGACCCAATCAAAAAATGGGCCAAAGAACCAAACAGACATTTCTCCAAAGAAGACATACAGATGGCTAACAAACACATGAAAAGATGCTCAACATCACTCATTATCAGAGAAATGCAAATCAAAACCACAATGAGGTACCATTTCATGCCAGTCAGAATGGCTGCAATCCAAAAGTCTACAAGCAATAAATGCTGGAGAGGGTGTGGAGAAAAGGGAACCCTCTTACACTGTTGGTGGGAATGCAGACTAGGACAGCCACTATGGAGAACAGTGTGGAGATTCCTTTAAAAACTGGAAATAGAACTGCCATATGACCCAGCAATCCCACTGCTGGGCATACACACCGACGAAATCAGAATTGAAAGAGACACGTGTACCCCAATGTTCATCGCAGCACTGTTTATAATAGCCAGGACATGGAGGCAACCTAGATGTCCACCAGCAGACAAATGGATGAGAAAGCTGTGGTACATATACACAATGGAATACTACTCAGCCATTAAAAAGAATACATCTGAATCAGTTCTAATGAGGTGGATGAAACTGGAGCCGATTATACAGAGTGAAGTAAGCCAGAAAGAAATACTAACACATATATATGGAATTTAGAAAGATGGTAACGATAACCCTGTATGTGAGACAGCAAAAGAGACACAGATGTACAAAACAGTCTTTTGGACTCTGTGGGAGAGGGAGAGGGTGGGATGATTTGGGAGAACGGCATTGAAACATGTATAATATCATATGTGAAACGAATCGCCAGTTCAGGTTTGATGCATGATACAGGTTGCTTGGGGCTGGTGCACTGGGATGACCCAGAAGGATGGTATGGGAAGGGAGGTAGGAGGGGGGTTCAGGATGGGGAACACATGTACACCAGTGGCAGATTCATGACAACGTATGGCAAAACAAATACAATATTGTGAAGTAATTAACCTTCAATTAAAATAAATATATTTATTTTAAGGAAAAAAAAAGGTCCAACAAGGGGACTTCCTTGGCAGTCCTGCTGATATGACTCTGCACTTCCACTGGAGGCAGCACGGATTCAATCTCTGGCCAGGGAACTAAGATTCTGTATGCCACTGCGGTCAGTGCAGCAAAAACAACAACAACGAAAAGCCCAATAAGAAGTCCAATTTTGCTTAGAGCCATTCTCATCATAAATCTACACTTTTTGGCAAAAAAGAAATAACAAAATGGAGATAAAATCAAGTATGGAAAAAATAGTCTACCATAGAAAGAAAAAAAACTTTACCATTGGGAAAGGCTACCCACTCCAGTATTCTGGCCTGGAGAATTCCGACTGTCCATGAGGTCACAAAGAGTTGGACATGACTGAATGACTTTCACTTTCATATAACATTCAGAATTTCATTAAATTCCCAACTTTCTGTCGGAGAGAAGCTAGAAGTACAGCTTTAAGTACAAATTACAATCAGTAAGGACGAGGAACAAGATGGCAGAGTGGTAGGTGGACATGGAATACATCTCTCTCCACGGATACATCAGGAATATACCTTCAGACACAGAAATGCTTTTCTTCCAAGGAGCAAAGGCCTTTTAATTTCATGGCTGCAGGCATCATCTGCAGTGATTTTGGAGCCATTTAGGCTGTCACAAATCAGCTGTTTCCCTCTCGGCCTTAAATGTTTCTCCTGTGACTCAGATGCCCCAATGTGGGGATCAGACCCCTGCTTCAGTTCCCCCACTCACCGAGGGCAGAGGATGAGATGGTTGGATGGCATCACTGAATCAATGGACATGAGTAAACTCTGGGAGTTGGTGATGGACAGGGAGGCCTGGCATGTTGCAGTCCATTGGGTCGCAAAGAGTCGGACACGACCGAGCAACTGAACTGACTGACTGAAATGGAGTGAGAATCACAGACAGTCCTTGCCGCAGCCATACATACCCTACCCAGTGCAGTGGCTGGGAGCTGGAGTTTAGGGATTGTGGAGCAATCCCAGGATGAGGGCCGCTGTTGACTGCGGAGAGATGGATTGAGGGGATGTGAAGGAGGAGACTGGTGGGAAATGCTGAGGGAGGAAAGCTGGGCAGCCAAGGAAGCAAGGCAGTACGGCTGAGTCACGTGTAGGGAGTAGAGCCATGACCATAATCTCTCTCCCCTGACACGCCAGCATCAGCAGCTGAACAATAGAGAGGCTGGCCCATCAAATGCTTGATGCACTGAATTACAGAATAGGACCCCACCCAGAGTGCCCCTTTAAGTGTCTGACACGCTGACCTACAGCATAGGATCCCAGGCAGGGGGCCCCTCTATGTGCCTGATGCACCGAACAACAGGGAAGGACCCCACACAAGGGAGCCCTGTAAGTGCCTGTACGGGCAGAGCTACTACGGAGTAAGACTGGCCAAATAGGCCTTCTGATCACCAGCTAAAAGAGGCTCAAAAACACTGATAGGGTCATAACTCCTCTGGCAGAGGTAGTCCATGTCCTTGCACACTTAGCACCGCGAGGGTACCGCAAGCCAAGCAGCTGCGCTACCTTCATGCTCAACTCGCACTGGGGTAGAGCTGCCACAGGCAAAAAAACGTCTGTGTCTATGCACACAGGGTCTCTTAGGTTGTGTCGAACTCTCTGCGACCCCGTGGACTGTGGCCTGCCAGCCTTCTCTGTCAGGCACGGGAGTTCTCCAGGCAAGAATACTGGAACATATTGGCCTATGCTGTTGCTGCTGCTGCTAAGTCGCTTCAGGTGTGTCCGACTGTGTGACCCCATAGATGACAGCCCACCAGGCTCCTCTGTCCCTGTGATTCTCCAGGCAAGAATACTGGAGTGGGATGCCATTTCCTTCTCCAATATTGGCCAATACTAGTTGCCAAACCCTTCTAGGGCACCATATTTCCTGCTGCCTGAGCCCCCAACTCCTCTGAGTACCTGGTGCTTCCAGAACCCCTGCAACTCAAGCAGCTGCACCACCTCCACACCTGACCCTCACAGAGGCAAACCCAGGTCCTCCAGGGCAGCCTCAGGAGCAAACCCCAGTGGACAACCGATATCCAGAGGTGGAAATAAAACCATAATTGAAACCCAGGGGCAGTGTCACTAAGGGAAAAGACCCAAAACCCTCCTACCAGCTGTACAAGCTGCAGATTAAATTCACACAATCAACTAGGCAGATTTTGAGAGTGCAGAATATATAAAAGGTCATTGAGAGATCTCACAAAAGGAAACACACTAGTTCTGAAAGCTGTGGACACTGGAGGCAAGAACACGTAGAAGGACCAGATTAGAATCTGAGCTGCCCTCACAGCAGGTCCAGAGATCAGCACAGTGTTAGAGGGCATCCTAGGGCGGTGAGGTGAAAGTACTCTGACAGCAGTGACTCAAGAAAAACATTTATCATTCTTATGTTTTGACTTGTTCTGTAGATTCTTCTGGATTTTTTTTCCCTCCCTCTGTTGTAGTCACCAATTTTATTGGCACTATGAAATCTAAGCTTTTGAGCTTTTTTCCCCCCTCAGTCACATTTTTTATTGCTGTTATAAACTTCTGCCTCTATATGGGACTTTTGCAGTTAGAGGAGTTCTTTTTTAATTTTAATTTTTTAAACCTATTATTATTTTTCTACATTTATTCCTCCATTTGCTTTTCCCCTTGCAGTTAACCTTTAATATATATAAATCTTCTTTATCTATCTCTATTTAGCTTTGCATATCTATTCTTTCTTTTCCTTCTTTACTTTAGTCTCAACATATTTGTTAGTTTTATTTTCACTGCTTTCTTCCCTAATTGGCACCTTGCTTTAGTTTTGTTTTCCAGTTTGTGTTTTATAAAGTTTTGTTCTGGTAGATATAATTTTTGGTTCCCTTTGTTCACCAGGTCCATTTACTGTACTTTATTTTTGTTGGACTGTTTTGAATCTGCTTATGGGTGTATATGCATATATGTACAACCAGTCACACTTTTAATAGTCATTATAAACCTCTGCCTCTACATTGGGCCTCTGAAGTTTTGTGGAGTTTTCCTTTTCTTCCTTTTCTCTTTCTTCTTCTGTATTTTTTCTCTATTTCTTAATTATAATTTTCTTAAACCTATTATACTTTTCTACTTTTCTTCCTTAGTTTGCCTTCCCTACTGTTCTTTTCCCCTTGCAGTTAATCTTCAATGTATATAAATCGTCTTCATCTACCTTTATTTAACACTGCATAGCTACTCTTTCTTTCCTCTCAACATATTTGTTACTATTATTTTCATTGCTTTATTCCCCAACTGGCACCTTGCTTTAGTTTTGTTTTCCAGTTTGTACTTTAGTTAGCGTTGTTCTTAACTGGTAAATATAACCTTTGATTCCCCATGTTTGCTAGGTCAATCTATTGTACTTTATTTTGTTGGACTGTTTGGACTTTGCTCGTGGGTATATATGTGTGTATATACCATTATTTTAAGTAGTATTTGCCTGATTTTATAACTGCCATTTGTCTGAGGTTTATCTTTGGTTTCTCATTTTGGGTATTTGTTCTAATCTCACTTAATGCCTTAATAAACCACTTGTGGAATCTTCGTTCCTGACCAGAGATCAAGTCCTGAGCCTTTGGAGTGGAAGCACTGACTCCAAGACCCTAGACTTCCAGAGAACTGACCCTAGGGAGTATCAAATAGTGAAAACACCCACAAAGGAAATCACCTGAATACAAGACCCAGCATCACCCAACCACCAGGAGCACCCTGTGCAAGACGCCTCATCTAAACAAACAGAACAAAAATACAGCCATCGGCAGACAGGATTATCACCTCACTCAGCCTCATACATCAGAGGAATAACAGACATTCAGCACAAATCTCACCCTATAAGAAGTTTACACAAACCACTAGACCAACCTTAGAGGGCAGAAACCAAAAGGAAGAAGGAATTCAACCTTGAGGAATGGGAAAGAGAGACCTCAAACACAGTAAGTTAAAAAAAAAAAAAAAAAAACAGCAGAGAAATGCTACACAAATGAAGGAACAAACCAGAAACACAGAAGTCCAAATAAATGAGGAGAAAATAAGCAAACTACTTGGAAAAGAATTCAGAATAATGACAGTAAGATGATCAAAAACCTTGGAAACAAAATGGAAAAAAACAAGAATCAACTAACAAAGACCTAGAATTAAAGAAGAAACATACAGAGACAAACAACACAATTACTGAAATTGAAAATACTCTAGATGGAATCAATGGCAGAATATCTGAAGCAGAAGAATGAATCAGTAAGCTGGAAGATAAAATGGTAGAAATAACTTTTGAAGGGCAAAATAAAATAGAAAGAATGAAAAGAACTGAGGACAGTCTCAGAGACCTCTGGGACCATATCACACATATGAACATTCAAATTACAGGGGTGCCAGAAGAAGAGAAAAAGAAAGGGTATGAGAAAATTTTTGAAGAAATTATAGTTGAAAATTTTCCCAACATGGAAAAGGAAATAGTCAATCAAGTCCAGGAGGCATAAAGAATCCAATACAGGATAAACCCAAGGAGAAACATGCCAAGACACATACTAATCAAACTAACAAAGACTAAACACAGAGAAAGAATATTAAAAGCAGCAAGGGAGAAGCAACAAGTAATATACAAGGGAAACCCCATATGTTTAACAGCTCACCTTTCAGCAGAAACTGCAGGCCAGAAGGAATGGTAGGATATATTTAAAGTAATGAGAGGGGAAAATCTACAACCAAGATTACTGTACCTGGCAAGGATCTCATTCAAAATTGATGGATAAATAAAAAGCTTTTCAGACAAGCAAAAGTTAAGAGAATTCAGTACCAACAACCAGCTTTACAAAAATGTTAAACGGATTTACATAGTCAAGGAACACAAGAGAAGAAAAAAGATCTACAAGATCAACCCCAAACAATTAAGAAAATGGCAATAGGAACATACATATCAGTAATTACTTTAAATGTAAATGGATTAAATGCTCCAAGCAAAAGACACAGACTGGCGGAACGGATTCAAAAACAAGACTCATATGCAGGCTGTCTACAAGAAACCCATTTCAGACCAAGGGACATATATAGACTGAAAGTGAGAAAATGGAAAAATAAATTCCGTGCAAATGGGAAGTAAAAAAAAGCTGGAGTAGCAATCTTCATATCAGATAAAAAAGACCTTAAAATAAAGAGATAAGGAAGGACACTACATAATGATCAAGGGATCAGTCAAGGGGAAGACATAGCAATTGTAAAAATCTATGCACCCAACACAGGAGAACCTCAATATGTAAGACAAATACTAACACACATAAAAGGAGAAATTAACAGTAACATAGCAACAGTAGTAGACTTTAGCACCCCACTCACATCAATGAAAAGATCATTAAACAGAAAATTAATAAGGAAACACAAGTCTTAAATGATACATTAGATGAGATGGACCTCATTGATATCTTCAGGACATTCCATCCAAATACAGAAGAATACACCTTCTTCTCAAGTGCACATGGAACATTCTCAAGGATAGACCACATCTTGGGTCACAAATCACACCTCACTAAATTCAAGAAAGCTGAAATCGTATCAAGCATCTTCTCCAACCAGAATGCTATGAAACTAGATATCAATTACTAGAAAAAAAAAGTGTAAGAAACACAAACACATGGAGATTAAACAACACATTTCTAAATAACCAACAGGTTCTTGAAGAAATCAAAAGGGAAATCAAAATATTTCTAGAAACAAATGACAACAAAAACACAACTCAAAACCTAGGGGATGCAGCAAAAGCAGTTCTAAGAGGGAAGTTTATAGCAATACAATCCTACCTCAAGAAACAAGAAAAAACCAGACAGACAACCTAACTTTACACCTAAAACAACTGAAAACAGAAGAACAAAAAGCCCCCAAAATTAGTAGAAGGAAAGAAATCATAAAGATCCCAGCAGAAACAAATGACAAAGAAATGAAAGAAATAACAGTAAAGATTAATAAAACTAAAAGCTGGTTCTTTGAAAAGACAAACAAAACTGACAAACCTTTAGCCAGGCTCATCAAGAACGAAAGAGAGAAGAATCAAATCAGCAAAGTTAGAAATGAAAAAGGAGAGGTTACAGTAGACAATGCAGAAATACAAGGGATTATAAGAGGCTATTATGAACTCTATGGCAATAAAATGGATAACCTGGAAGAAATGGACAGGTTCTTAGAAAAGTTCAATCTTCCAAGACTGAACCAGCAGGAAATAGAAGTTATGAACCCAATTGCAAGCACTGAAATTGAAGCTATGATCAAAAATCTCACAAAAAAACAAAAGCCCAGGACCAGATGGCTTCACAGGAGAATTCTATCAAACATTCAGAGACGAGCTAATGCCTATTCTTCTAAAACTCTTTCAAAAAATTGCAGAGGAAGGAACACTTCCAAACTCACTCTACAGGGCCACCACCATCCTGATCCCAAAACCAGGCAAAGACAACACGAAAAAAGAAAACTACAGGCTGATATCACTGATGAACAGAGATGCAAAAATCCTCAACAAAATTTTAGCAAACAATTCAGCAACACACCAAAAAGCTCATACACCATGATCAAGTTGGGTTTATTCCAGGAATGCAAGGATTCTTCAATACACGCAAATCAGTCAATGTGATACACCATATTAACAAATTGAAAGATAAAAACTATACGATCATCTCAATAGATGCAGAAAAAGCCTTTGACAAAATTCAGCACCCATCTATGATTAAAACTCTTCGAAAAATGGGCACAGAAGGAACCTACCTCAACACGGTAAAGGCCATATATAAGCCTACAACATTATGCTCAATGGTGAGAAACTGAAAGCATTCCCCCTAAGATCAGCAACGAGATAAGTGTCTACTTTCATTACTACTATTCAACATGGTTCTGGAATTCCTAGCTAAAGCAGTCAGAGAAGGAAAAGAAATAAAAGGAATCCTGATCAGAAAAAGTAAAGCTCTCACTGTTTGCAGATGACATTATACTATACATAGAAAACCCTAAAGATAGTATCAGAAAATTACTAGAGCTTATCAGTGAATTTAACAAAGTTGCAGGATACGAAATCAATACACAGAAATCACTTGCATTTCTATATATTAACGTGAAAAATCAGAAAGAGAAATTAAGGAGTCAATCCCATTCACCATCGCAACAAAAAGAATTAAATATTTAGGAATAAATTTACCTAAGGAGACAAAAGAAATGTACACAGAAAATTGTAAGATGCTGATGAAAACAAAGAACCCAATCAAAAAGTGGGAAAAAGACCTAAACAGACGTTTCTCCAAAGAAGACATACAGATGGCCAACAAACACATGAAAAGATGCTCAACATCACTCATTATTAGAGAAATGCAAATCAAGACCACAATGACGTATCTCCTCACACCAGTCAGAATGGCCATCATCAAAAAGTCTACAAACAAATGCTGGAGAGGGTGTGGAGAAAAGGGAATGCTCTTGCACTGTTGGTGAGAATGTAAACTGATACAGCCACTATGGAAGACAGTATGGAGATTCCTTTAAAAACTAGGAATAAAACCACCATGACCCAGCAATCCCACTCCTAGGCATATACTGAGGAAACCAGGGTTGAAAAAGACACATGTGTCCCATTGTTCGCTGCAGCACTATTTACAACAGCTAGAACATGGAAGCAACCTAGATACCCACTGACAGATGAATGGATAAAGTTGTGGTACATATACACAATGGAATATTACTCAGCCATAAAAAGGAATGCATTTGAGTCAGTTCTGATGAGGTGGATGACCCTAGAAACTATTATACAGAGTGTAGTGAGTCAGAAAGAGAAAGATAAATATCATATTCTAACACACATATACGGAATCTAGAAAAATTGTTCTGAAGAATTTATTTACAGGGCAACAATGGAGAAACAGACATAGAGAATAGACTTATGGACATGGGGAGAGCGGAGGAGAGGGTGAGATGTATGGAAAGAGTAACATGGAAACTTACATTACCATATGTAAAACAGACAGCCAATGGGAATTTGCTTTATGGCTCAGGAACTCAAACAGGGGCTCTGTATCAACCTAGAGGGGTGGGATGGGGAGGGAGATTCAAAAGGGAGGGGATATATGTATACCTATGGCTGATTCATGTTGTGGTTTAACAGAAAACAACAAAATTCTGTAAGCAATTATCCTTCAATAAAAAAGTAAAAAAAAAAAAGTTTAGTAAGTAGTAGGGTTTTTTTTTAATATATATGCAACATAATTCTTACCATTTTTGGTGACCAAAAATTGTTTGCCTGATGGTAGGTAAGCCTTCACTTTCAATTCTTCCCCTGTGGCCCTTTAAAAAGAGTGAAAAGCACCAAAATACAAAAAATATTTTAAAAGGCAAAAACAGAATATATCACATGTTAATCTCAACACCACACAACCCACACCCCTGAGAAAACTATTTTAGGATTGCTTTGGGAAGGATCCAAAAAGTGATGTATGTTGGGGCAATTAAGAGCATAGCAATAATATAAGTGAAATGTATTTAAGTGAAATGTACTAAGAGACTGCAGACAGACCAAGAGAATTTAGATTATATTAAAAAAAGAATAATATGGAACTATATTAAGCAACTATTATGTCTTCCTTGAAACAAAAATAATCTGAACCAGATTTTTAAAGTAGGGCTGATTAAAAGACCAAAAGGAGGCAGAAAAATAGCTGCATGATATTGCATAACAAAGTAGGCAGTTGACAAGATTCACATTCATACTGCTGTATTAAAACTGGAACGCAGAGATAAGATGCTTTGAATCACCAGATGATAATGCTGAGAAAAATAATGACAGAAATAAACAATAAAACCTTTTATTGAGTGCTTCTTGGTAGCTCAGTTGATAAAGAATTTGTCTTTTGCAGTGCAAAAGACCCAGGTTTGATCCCTGGGTAGGAAGATCCCCTGGAGAAGGAAATGGCAACCCACTCCACCATCCTTGCCTGGAAAACCCCATGGACAGAGGAGCCTGGTGGGCTGCAGTTCATGGGGTTGCAAATAGTCTGGCAGGACTGAGCAACTAACACTTTCACTTTATTTCTATTAAGTACAGAATCTAGAACTCCAACATGTATTATTTTCATATAATCCCCAGAAATCTAATTAGTGAGTAATATTAATAGCCCCAGTTTATACGTTAAATAAAATTTTAAAGAAGTCACATTGCCCATAGTCACAAAATCAGAAGATATATAAACAAGCAAGGATCAAGTCAAGTTACTCTGGGGCTCCTGCTCTTGAATACTGCGCCCTCTGTGGGTCAGAGCCAGGTATAACATCTCTGATTTGGGGGGCTACTCTGGAATATCTCACTAAGAAATTTCTTCAAAGATTATTCTGAGTTGACTCTTACTAGAACTGGTCAGAGCTGGGGTAGCATGTGGTATCTGTCACAAATATAAATGATTTGGAGTTCTGTTGCCTTAAGCTTCCATCTAAACTTCAAATCATAGATTTGAGCCTAAGATAAAGCCAGGAAATGCCCCCAAACCATCTGTCAGGCTTCTAGGATTTTTTAGACCATTCTGAAGTGTCAAACTCAACAATGAAACGGTACTGCCTGAAGTTCTGAGGGAAGATGATACAATACAGTCATGACGGCACATGGAAACATGAACATACAGCACAGAAATGGTCTACTTCTAGCACAGATTTAAAGTTGTTCCTCTAGCCCCAACAGTTCAGTCAGAAGCATAAACACTGCAGTGTGATATAACTGAGTTCCAAGTTACAATAAAATTATTCCAACCATCATAATTCGTGAAGTGGGAACTATAAATACTATCTGCTAAACGATGATTCTGTCCATGGATATCAACCCTTAAAACAATACTATAAATCATATAATTAGACAACTAAGGACTACAATAATCAAATCTGAATAGAAAATGTCTATCTATCACATATGTATTGAAGAAAATCCTTTAGTTCTTTTCCTACAAAATGACTTATTATTTTAAATGTTATACACCTATTTGACTTGAAATATATATTGATATACTGTAGATCAGAATGTAGCTAAATACAGTTTTAACAATTTAGAAGATGGGAAAAAGTCTAAATCTGAGAGCTTCTACGATATGAACTCAATTTAAAATATGGAACAGAAATATACACAAGAAAGACAAGACATAAAAGTAAATGAACCTGACATTTCAGCCTTTCTTTGGTACACAGGAAACAATGTTCGAGAAGAACTATTTTGGATGTGTTAAAATATAAAAATTAAAGGTAACAGAATAGGCCACAGATGAAAGAGAGTTCCAACTGTGATTTTAAATAGTTTACTTAAGCTCTTTAGAAAACATTATCAATTAGAACCTTGTTAATCCTAAAATCCCTGCTCCCCAATCAAAACTCTACCTTTCAACTACAACTGAAAAAGTGTCACTGGGAAAAAAAAGGATGTAACAAGTTGAACCACTCATATCCAAACAAGATAATAATTCTAAACAATTCTAGCCTAAATAAAATAGTGTGCCAGTATTGGGATCACTTTTTCAGCTACTGCCGGGTAGCTTTATCATAAGTACTCAAAGTAATGAAACTAAATTTATTATTATTCAGATATTTTAAAGATACATTATGAGAACTGCTAAGTTGCTTAAATTACTTTATAATTAAAAGTTAATGAGAAAAATCAAAATTAGAAAAGTCTGTTACAGATAGATTTCTAATCAAGCCTTTATTTGGCATCATGAATCTCTCAACTTTTGAGCTAAAATTCCTAAAATTGGGGAGAAACTTTTGAACCTCAAAGAAGTTCTTATGGTAAAGAAACAAGAGATTCTGAAAAATTCTGTATCTATTAATGTCATAAAAAATTCAATACTTTTTAATTTGAAAAATAAGCTAATCAAAATTATTAAATTTTTGAAAATATTTTTTAAAGACCTACAAGAACTGACAAACACTGTAAAGAAAGAGAATACTGGCAAAGGAAGGCACTGATCTCAAAAATGTCCATCTTTTGTGTTAGCACAGCAAAACAAAACAGGTGTAACATTCAATTTTTCTTTATTTCACTGAGTAATACTGGGAAACTATTTAAACAAGCAATCTATAAGAGGAAAATTAAACTGGTTATTCTAGTTTTCATGCACCAATCTATTTGTAAACTGCCATAATCATGAAGTCATACCTTATATGAACTTTGTGTTCCTCAATCAAGAGTACTTACCATTGCCATGTTGGACAGTGGTGGACTAAGTGATCCCCAGCTGCCACAAACTATTCAAGATTTAGAAGAAATATGAAAAAAAGAGAAAAAGAAAAACTGAACATCACTGAATGTAAGGTGGCAGAATACCAAAGGGATCATCTTGTGTAATCTTGATACAAAATAGTCAATTAAAATGCAAACAGCACCAACTTGCTCTACAGCCTGAAGATTTATTTTTGAATATGTATTAAAACTACAAATTTTAACACTCAAAAAAGTCCAAATTGATTTTAGTAGAGTACTAATTTTTTATTCAGTTTTGATCACTAGATGAGATAATGCCAAAAGCATACAGTATCATGAAATGAATAAAAGTAATATAACAGTATTTTAAAACACCAAAACCACTTTATGGGTGAATAAAATGAAGAGAGATTCTCGCTAACAGCTGAAAACTCAATGAAAATCTTTGAAAAAATTACTAAATAAACACAGTTCTATGATGTAAGAATACTTTATTACTTCATAGTGTACAGTTTTTCTTCCTCATTTGTTAAAAAAATTTAAGTAACATAATTTTGAAAGCTTTTTCACACTGTTAAAGCAATCATTAATAAAAGAGAGAAATGTACTGCCAACCAATGGGGAAAAGTTAGAAGCTTTTGGACTGAATTGGAAAACAATAAGACAATTAAGAAATTGAATCCTCCTAACAAATCTTGGGACTTTCTGGTCAGGCTGAATATTGTACAAGTTTTTGTTTTTCTTCAAAAATTCAAAAGACACTTAGGAAGAAGTAGTTTAACCTTCTGAAAATTTCCATTATAAGTGAGCATGGACTGATCTTAATTGCAAGACAGAAATTCTGCTTATTCTTAAAAGCAGAAAATGAGTCTGTTAAGCATAACTGTAGTGTCCTGATTCAAGCAATATGCACACTTTCCCAATTCTATTTCACAACAACAGCTCTAACTTAAAATTATCTAGTGTTCATATGTGTATTACATAGCAAAAAAATTACATTATCTTTAATCTTCTAATGCCTTTCTGAGAAAAGTATTTATATATGTGATATCCTATTTTAATTTGAGAGTAAAACTCTTAAGAATTCTGTAACTTCTAAGAAGATAGATTAACAAGATTTAACAGCATACTCCCAACAGCAACTTTACAAAATGTTTCTATTCTTTTATTTAAAGAATGTCTTGACTATTTAAAGTGATTAGGTAAAGACAAAAACCCAAATGAAACCAATACTTTCTTCCCCAAGTTTTATGCATTTTGGGTCACTGCAATGCTACATAACAACTCTGTGGTTATCAGGAATTAATTCATCACTAACACAAAAGTATTAACAAAATGCAAGCAAAACAAAGAATTAAAAATTTTAAAATTCTTTAATGGTATTGCTTTGAGGTCACAAGACTCTAGTATTTATTCCCTAGCACCTCTGGTGACATCTATTGAAAAAATAAAAACACTATAAGATACAGAAAACTATAAAACATAGCATTGCAATGATATTTAGTATATGGTATCTCTTGCTCTCATTAGCAGTGGCCATTATTTTTATTACGTGCTCCCTATGTTCACATGAAAGATTCAAATTTCTGAATTCTCAGTACTGCTTACTCTTAGTGATTAAACACTGGGTAACTCTAACAAGATGGAATTAATGTTAACATTCTGATAAGCAGCTTTATTCTTCAAGCTATTCTTTATTACTAGTACTCTACTTACTCAAGCCATATACATGTTGTACATTAAAGTATTTTTAGTCCAAAAATTTCCATATTAATGCTTGTCCCTTGTTTTAAACACAATACTTCCACATCTCTCAATGAAAACAAAAACATAGCTAAATGCTGACAGCCAGAAGCCAAGAAACAGTAAGAGAAAACAACTGAACAGACCACATCAGTATAGTATTCCATCAAACCAGTCAATCCTAAATGAAATCAATCCTGAATATTCTTTGGAAGGACTGATGCTGAAACTCCAGTACTCTGGCCACCTGAGCAAAGAGCTGACTCACTGAAAAAGACCCCAATGTTGGGAAAGATTGAAGGGAGGAAGAGAAGGGGGCAGCAGAGAATGAAATGGTTAGGTAACATCACTGACTCAATGGACATGAGTTTGAGCAAATTCTAGGAGACAGTAAAGGACAGGGAAGCCTGGAATGCTGCAGTTTATGAAGTCACAAAGAGTCGGACACGACTTAGTAACTGAACAACAACAAAGCATTTTATGTCTTCTGATCTTCTTCGTCTAGGCTCATTCTAAACTAAATCCTGTAATTGTGCTCTATTCTCAATCCAGGATTATGTGGTTGGTACCCAACTGAGCTAGTTTTTGCTGTGCATTTGTTTAAAAAGGGGAAAATTTATAACTCACTTCATGATACAACTAACTACATTGTAGGATTAGTAGCTGTTTTAAAACAGCTTAATTCTATTCAGTGACCACAGGCTTGCATCTCTAACTCCAGCTATCCATTCATCAATGTCACTTCTACAGAGAGGAGATAAAGCCGAAAAATACAAGAAAAACAGCATACATCTCTGCTCTTTATTTTAGATGGTGAGTTTTAAGACTCATGTCTAAATTATACCTGGCAAGAACATTAATACTACCCTTAAGCTCAAAACTTAGTTTTACTTGGCATTCAAGGTATTAAACTTATGATATCTAAGGCAGGCAGGTCCTTTAGAGAATGTCAAGCCAAACTCCTCATCTTAAAATAAGGAAACATGAGGCTTGTGCCTAGATAGCTTGATTTGTCCAAGTCAGAATGGGAGAAATAAGAGAAATGGGTCTAGAAGGCAAGTCTTCCAGGTTTTGTCAGTACCACTATGTGTCTTCCCTAAACATAAAGACAATTTTAGATAAAACTGTCAGTTCAGCACACCATTCTTTGAACTTAAAAGGATTTGGAACTGAAGAGATTACATTACAATTGAAAACTGAAAAATCAGTTAATTCTTTTACTTCAGGTCTTGGAATTTACAACATGATCATGTAACAGGGCTCACTTCAAAATGTTTCAAAACAGTGAGTTAAGTTCCATTGCCAATGACTGGTACTTTTAATGAGAGCTGAAAGTGAAGATTAAATTATTTGTCATTCATCAAAAATAAAAAATAAATGTGATATAACTAAACTACTCATAAAACTGGAGTCCAAAAGGATTTTTAGACCAGAATTTATTTCTCTGAAGACAACAAAATAAATTATCTAAAGAAAAAGGAAAACTTTTATTATATAGGCTTGATGAACAAGCAAAATGATTCCTCAAAAGTTCAATAAAACACAACTGGTCTATAAAAGAGCCATGAGTTTTAGCATTAAGCAGATATTGTTTGGCTAGTAGAAAAAGTGAAAAGAATGGTGAAAAAATCAGTGTTAAGTATGTAGCAATAAAATATGTAAGCTGAATACTGATAGAAAACTTAATATCCAAGCATCAAGCCAAAGTTTCCAAATGGAAAGCCATGAATACTTATGTTTGGGGTAGAAAGAATCAAGACACAACAAATATCAGAGTCCAATCCACAGCTCAATATAATAGAAATATGATTGAAGGATAAATGACTACAGGAGTCTTTTCCATTTCTTCTCCCACCCTCATTTTTAAATAAAGAGGAACTATAGAAAAATAGGAGAAATGACAAACTGGGAGGGAAGTTAGTTACATTTTCTTTTATGGGAAGTAGAAATCCTTACAAGATTGCTAATACAGTCAACAGCATCTAATTTTACTCAAGATTAAATTTCAAGATGTATTCTTATAAAGCAAAAAAGTCACCCAGTTTTCTGTAACTATAGAATATAACAGCTTTATAATATTTTCAATACTCACCTCTTCTGGGGTGATAACTCCTGTTTCCTTAAACTTTGATTCCTAAAGAGAGTAAAAAGAATAACAGTATTACACTATCTCTCACTTTCGACTGAACAAACATTTGTGGGCAACTATTTGCCTGCCACCAATCTAGGTAATGGAATGACAAAAAAAGAATCTGTCTCTGCTACCTGACCTCAGGATTATGTAGTAGGGGAAACGGACATGAAAATAATTAAAATACAATGTGATCAACGCTACATTAGAGCAAAGCTCTTTGGAAAAACATTCAAAGGTTTATACAAACACTAAATCTCAAAATAATTTTGTAAAATGACCAAATGTCATTATTTTACAAGACAGTAAAAATATCTTAAGATGTTTAGACATCTTACAATTCAATGTCTCACTGAAATCAAGTAATATTAGAAACCCAATCTAGAAGTCCTAAACCATTTAATATTTTCCCATTATTCTCATCCCATCAAGATAGTATACACTATACTCTCCCTAAAGCAAGGATGTTACTTAACAAATTTTTCTAAAGTTTAAGTTTTACATAAGATTTTATGGTAGAAATCTACAAAAATGAAGATCCATTTATGAACATTACTGATTCAACAAATACCAAATAATATATACTAAGCGCTATTTGAGTAATAGGGACATAGAGTGAATAAAATAGACCAAATGCATCCTTGTCTTCATAAGAAGTTTAAACTCTAGTGCAGGGAGAAAAGCCAAATGGTAATCAATACCTGGAAGAAAAATAAGGCAGAGAGCATACTAGTGGGGGTGGAAAGAGAGAGACGGTTATTTCAAATGGGATGGTGAGGGAACAAAGACTTCACTGCTGCGTGACTGTACAGTAGAGACCTTAAGAAAAGGAAACAGCCAAATGTTGGAAGAGCATTTCAGAGCAAATGCAAAACCCAAGGCAAGAGAGGTTTTTTTTTTGGTTTTCTTTTTTTTGAGAGTTCTTGATAGATAATATAGAGGTCAGACTGGCTTTTAAGCAAAAGTGACCAAGAGGTTGTGCTTAAAAACCAGTAGTAGGTGAGATAGGACCCTTTATCGAACCAGTATGGGGTTCCCTGGCAGTTCAGTGTTAGAAGAATCTGCCTGCCAATGCAGGAGACTCCAGTTCAATCCCTAGGTCAGCAAGATTGCCTGTAGTAGAAAATGGCAACCCATTCCAGTATTCCTGCCTGGGAAATCCCACAGACAGAAGAGCCTGGTGGGCTACATAACAGGCCATGGGGTCGCAAAACCGTCAGAAGCCACTTTGCGACTAAACAAAAACCACAAAACAAGTATAGGCTTGAAGAGCCCTGTAAGGACTTTGGCTTCCACTACACATATGCCTTTCAAACCACGATTTTTCTTAACTTTTACTTCCTAAGAGAGATCATTCTTTCTTTCCCAGGAATTTAGTTTTTTCCTCCTTGCCTTCCCATGTCTAGTAGCAAACTATCAATACAAGAATTAGTTTTGTAAACAGGGAAGTTTGCACAGGGAAAAACAAGAAGAGAGTCATTAATTCTTTTTTCCTTATTACTAAAACTACATACTAAGAAGCTAAGACATTTTTTCAGTTTGGTGAACAAGCAGAACACTTCCTAAAAACATAATCTTTTGTTAAATACAACTAGTCAATAAAACAGCAGTTTCATATTTAAGAGTCTTTTTCTCTTGCTCCTCTCTCCCTGAAACTACAAAATTTTAATAAGCATGTATTATTTAAATGCTGTATGCCTAGTTAGACATGTTTCTGAAGAGATGGCATAATATGCATAAGAATCACTTGATTTAAATGTCAAAATCATTTTCAATTTCAATAGACTGAATAATCTCAATTAGGATGGTCTTCACACTAAACAAATATAGGCATAGCAAGTGTTGGAGTTCTTCTCATTTATAAATTTTTTTTTTTAAACTTGGCCCAACAAGGTATAATTTTAAGCAATTCTTAAAAATAAGTATTTAAAAAACACAGGATTAACATTTCCCATTGTCCTGAAAAGGGAGTAAAGTAAAATTTTAAAATACCAGAGTAACTACTTGAATAAAGAGGAATCATTTCCAAGGGTATTACATCCCCACACTAAGAAATGTAAAATTTTAATTGAAAACTTACAGAAAAAAACACTTAAGCAAGAAATCCTATTCATTTATTTTTCATCATTGCTCACTTTTCAGAAAGGAAAAATAAAGTTACAATAACAACAAAGAAATTACCCTGAGTTATAAAAGAAAAACTCGAATGCACTTCGAGAAATTTATCTTTGAAAATAAGAAATCAGTCACCGGTTTAATAGGTAATATGTCACAATTTTTACTTTTAAAATGCTGTTATTGCAAATGTAAAATAAAATTATGTATTTAGAATGGTCAGGTTGCTCACGTCCAAGATGAACTAGTTTCGGCTATTTTAAAACCTGAAAAAGGGAGGCTTTGCCTGTAAACTGGGTTCAGTGGTACTGAAAAAAATGTTGCAAATTTCACCTTGTTCTTTTGAAATCTAACAAAGCTGCGACCTCATTCACAACTATTTCAAACCCCTAATTATGAGACTTACTATGAAATTTGAAAGAAAAAAGTGACATGTCATTTCAGTATCAAACACTGATTTATTTAAGATAAGCAAGAATCCTTCTTTTAAAAGTTCAAAAGATCTCCGATGTTAAAATTTAACGTTCTCAAACCCAGCTGGCTGCGGACCACCTTCCAACCCAAGGTACCTAGAGGAGCTGAGTTCCGACGGGAGTAGACAAGACCACAGACGCACAGAGCGTCGCTCCGAGAACAGAATAACCGCGGTAGGGGGCTGCACCTTTTCCCGCGTACCACCCTCACCAGCTGGCTACACCGCCCCCCGCCGGACCCCACAGTGACACGCCGGCGCCAGGTCCTCGGTCCCTGCAGAGCCAAGCGTGTGCCTGCCAGCCCCTCGCACGGCCGGCTTACCTTGAGGACCGGGGTCAGGTACTCAGCCACTTCCAGTGCCTTTCCCTTCACCGTGTTAATCACATTCTGCATCCTGGGGCCGGAGGGGCGGCCGGCCCCGCGAAGGAGTGGAAAGGGCAGCAGGGGCAGGAACGAGAGTCAGAAAATGTCCCCGCTGCCGCCGACTCGCCTCAGCACCCGGCCGGCGGCACCCGAGGGGACGGGTCGCGACGGGACGGACGGGACGAGGGGGAGGGGCGGCCGGCGCGGCGCGCGAGGGCAGGGCGCGCGCTCCTCTCGCCCCAGGCAGCGCGCCACAGGCCCGGCCCGGCTATCACCTGGCCGCGAGGGAGGGCGACCGGGCCGAGTTGGCGGGGAGAAGCGGGCGCACGCGCACCCCTCGCCCTCTGGGGAGCTGTCTTCACCAAGCTTCACTCGCGCCCCTTCCGGCTTCCCCTTCTTCCTCTCACTCTCTCGCCGTAGCTCAGCCGCCACCTGGGCCTCACGTGACACAGGACTCTTCCCGACACGTGACGCGAGAAAGGCCGCGCTGGGGCGGGATCGGGTCGCTTCTCCCCTCCCTCCGGAAGCGTAACACTGAGGGCGCCTGCGCAATGGGCGGCAGGTCCGCTCATTCCCCGTCGGGTCGTTATTGTGCTTTTTGTTCCGGAATAGGAGGGTCTTGTCCAGAGGCCTATTTGCCTTTTCCTCCCATAGCTCCCTCGCCTATGGACCCTAAAAGCTGCCGCTACTGCTGCTGTTGCCGAGCGAGACAGTTATTGTCTCAGCTCTAGGATGTGCGTTCTTCCACTAGAAGCTCTTCGAAGGGACCGAGGTAACCGCGCCGCCCGCGCCCAGGGCAAAGAAGTGCGCGTGCGTTTGAGGGGAGGGCGCAGCCGACCAGATCCCCCTTGCGCATGTGTGACAAGAAGGCGTTCCTAGATGATGGAGAGAAACCTGTCCTCAACGAGGAGGGGAGATGTCTCTTTGGCCTCTATAGGCTTAGGCCCGCTTGGGCTGTGTGTGTTGGCATTTTCAACCCGTCTCCCATCAGTTTCCCAGGTCCTGTGTGCTGTCTTTATACTAGGTTGATTTGGGAAAGTTAATTATGCAGCCTAGAGTTTAGTAGCCTTAATATATCGAAAGAAGGCCTTTTAGAGTCATTGGTATTTAAGTGTTCTTCTACTTTCAATAGTAATTCAGTATAAATTAACAGTAGTGTTTCGGATATTTTCATTTGGTCTTTATGGCAACGAAATCTTACCCACCAAGGGCTTTTTCATCCTATGGAAAGACGCTACTGCGGAGAAAAATACAAATCTGAAATTATTTTCTAGAGCAAAGTTGCTCATAAGAATGAAAGTTAAAGCGTTGTTTTTCTGCAGAATTCTGCAGTCCTAAAGTGTCGTTCTAAAGTGTCCAGGTTAGAGGACAGCATTTCTAACCTGGCTCTTGTCTTTACTGTCTAAGGAGTTCCCCTCTCCTATCAGAGATTTGATAAAATTACTCTTTCATTTCTTTTCCCCTGGTTCTCTTGTACTCCTCAATTTTTGGTTTAGGTATAGCCATAGCTAGACATCTAAAAAAATTCCTTTTCTGTTCTTCACAAATAAGTGGTACTTGTATTATGCTTAATCTGCCAGCATGGTTGCTCACGAACTTATTATTCTCTTTAAGGGAATTAAAAAAGAGTGGAATGAAAAGCAGGTGTGGTCATCCCATGTTAAGCACCTCGTCAGCAATGTATACATTCCTGCTGGGGGCCATATTCATTACTTTAAGCTCAAGTCGCATCCTACTGGTAAAATATTCAGCTAATGAAGGTAAGTTAAGATTTGGAATATGTATGGAGCGGTTCCATCTAACCACATTTTCTTGTTTTTATTTTCCTTATATATAAAATGGGAATAATACCCTTAAAAGTTGGCCACCATCTGGTGGCTCAGATGGTAAAGAATCTGCCTGCAAAGTGGGAGACCCCAGTTCAGTCATTAGGTGGCGAAGATACCCTGGAGAGGAGAATGGCAACCCACTCCAGTGTTCTTGCCTGGAGAATTCCATAGACAAAGGAACCCGGTGGGCTACAATCCAGGGCTACAGTCCATGGGGGTCACAAAGACTCTGACAGGACTGAGCAACTTTCATCTTTAAAAGCCCTCTGCTTCATGTGAATGATAAAACATGTTTAGATATGATTCTTTACTCTTACATTCCTACCAAGAAAAATTTTTGATGCTGAGTAAAATTTGGGTCAGTTAAGTACAGATCAAAACTTTTATAGAACAGATTATAACATCTGACTGTTGCTTCAGTCAGCAGGTGTTCCTGAGCGTATAGCAATATATAACTCATTCTGAAACAGACAGGAGATATATTTGATCACTTGGCATTTGTAAGGTACTATTTTAATTATATTATCAGTGGAACAGTACAGGTTATTAGTTTTGGTAAATACATATTCAAGAAATCTTTTATTATTCCTGATGTAAAAATTTATATTTTAGCAGCTTAATTCACACTGTGCTAAATGTTAGTATTAAGGTTCGAAATGCATAAGATGTAGACCTTATTCTCAAGAATTCACAGTTTATTAGTAAATACATGTAAATGCGTCAAGAAAATACAGTATAATAAGTGCAGTTCTATACCAAAGATGCAGAGGTAGTTTAGAGTAGAAGGCGATATATTCTCTCTGCGAGAGCGTGATGTGGACTGCAGAGAAATCAGGGAACACTTCCCTGGTAAGGTGACAATTGACCTACAAGACGACAGGGTGGGCAAGGATATTCAAAACAGAAGCAGCAGCCTGTAAAAATGGACAGATGTATCAAGGAGCGGATGGATTGTGAGAACATGTCATTCAGAATTACTGAGAAAAAATTTTAAGGACTTGGAGGAGGGGAGGAAGGAGTGCTTGGCTAGAGAGGGCAGTAATGATCACGTAGTTGAGGACTCCACGGGCCATGCTAAGGATCTGACACTTTATTCCCTAGGCTGTAGATTCTGGGGGACAGGGAGTACTTGAAGAACTGTAAACAGCTGGGTAAAATGAGAAAGACTGTTACAATAGCTGGGTGAAGACAAGACTAAAGGAAAAGAGAAGTAGCCAGTTGGGGAGTTATTACAAATTCGAGCCACAGATGATGAAAACTAATGAAAGATTTTAAAGTAGGAATAGAGAAAAGAGAATAGATTCAAGAAATATTCTGAACATAGAAAACACAGGACTTGAAAATTCCCTGGTGGTCTGGTGGTTAGGACTCTACCCTCTCACTGCAAAGGGCCCTAGTTCAATCCCTGGTCGAGGGAACTAAGATCCTACAAGCTGTGTGGTGTGCCCAAAAAAAAGACTGGACTTGGAGAGTGTATTGAATGTGGAGATTGAAGGAGATGAAGTATTGGATAGCTCAACTCAGAAGTTTCTGGTTTAGATGCCCAGTAGCCTAGTGATGCTCCCAACTGAGATGGAGACCAAGGAGGAAGAGGAGATTGGACAGAACTCATAGAGATCAAAATTTTAGCTCTTGTACCTCACATGAGGCCAGGAGCTGTGTCCTGCAATGTGTAGCACTTCACACATGTCAAGGAACTGCCAGTTTAGTGAATAAATAGAAATCATGTGGATATATTTAGTGAGCATTAAATGTTCCAGAATACAGATTTGGAAACATTAATATTAAATTGACATTTAAAACTTGATGAGCAGAGGGCTCATTCAGGGTAAGCACACAGAGTGAGAAAATAAGAGCCAAGGATAGAAATCTGAGGAATGCCAATGGTTTAACAGGTATGCAAACACTCAGAAGGACCTTAAGAAGGAATTAGAAAGATGAGAGAACTAAATGCACGTGACTTTCAGAAGGGAGTTTGAAGGCTGGGAGAGAATTGCAATATCAGGATGAGGTAAGGATTAAAACCTGCCCTTTGGAATTACTAATTAGAAGGTGTAATCTCAAGGACTAGATAGTTGGAGTAGTGAGGTGGGATCAGAAACCAGACTGTTTGGAGACAAGATCTGAGTGGAAAGTGGGTGTAATGGAGTTGTTGTTTTTTAAGTTGGTAATTTTGAGCATATATGTAGGCGAGGAGAAGAAGGCAGTTAATAGAAAGACAAAGAAGATACACTGAAGCCAGAGGAAATACTTACTGTTACAAAGCTCCTGAAGAGAAGGGAAGGTTTTAATGGGGAGAATGGATGAATAGTGAGGCCATAGCTGTCCTCTCTGGGACTGAAGAGAAACCAGTAAGAATGGGTGTGGAGTAGATAAGACTGTGAGTATGGGCAGAAGGTGAGTGGAATGATACCATGGCATGATTTGGAATCAGCCATGAGAGAAATGCAAGGAAAAAAACAAATAACGAGAATGAGTTAAAGAGCGGGGACAAGAATTTGAAAGTTGTGGTCTGAGGCCCTCCATTTTTGTGTGTGCACGTATGCTCATGTATATCATGCCAGAGAATAAAGCAAGTATTGATGGAGGATAATAGAATGTGATTTCAGTCTAGCTTTGAGCTCAGAAAAGGGAGGAAAAGATGTTCTTAGCTAAGCTTTTAATGATGGACGAAGTTTAAGAGGCAGTTAAGTAAGTACCTGTAGTACAGAACACTTAACTGCCAGGTATAGGAAGATGACTAGCATGGTCCCTGTCTTACTAGAAGCTTACATTTTAAGGGTAAGACATACAACATAAAAAATAAACATAATACAATGTTAGAAGCACTGTTAAAAGATTTATAGGTAGTTACCTGAAAACTGGGTTCATCTCTTGGTGGGTGTTGAACCGAAAGATACCACCAGGCCAAAGATCAGGAGAAGAAAGGATTTATTACTTGTAGCAAGTAAGGAGAGCACCTGAGAGCTTTCCCAAAGCAGTGTCTCCCCAAACAGCAAAATTGGGGAAGTTTTAAGTTAAGCTGCATTTTATGAAGGGGCTTGGGTTATTGACAGAATCCAGACTGTAGCTGACTGAAGTTGCGAGGAGCAGAAAAGATCAATATCGCCATCCCGTAGGTTCTGGTTGATTTGCAGTCTCATCTTTACCATTGAAACTGAACTGGGAGTCTTTATAACTGATATGGTCGAATATCTTATGAACTGATATCTTTACTTTTATTGACTATCTTATGAACTGATATCTTTACTGATATCTTATGAACTGGTATCTTTACAACAGTAAAATTGTAACAGAAAAACTGACTGTTATCAGTTACTTTTCTTGACTGGTAACAGTTTATTCCTACATTCTTTTGTTTCCATAAGATTCTTAATTACTGAGACCTGTTCAGAGATAAGCATTGTGGCCAAGTTTAGGTCACAGGATGACTTAAGCTAAAAATGGCATCTCTTATGTCAAGAGAGCCATGCCTCTTCTCTTTCTCCAGGGACCCCCCACTTCATCTGCTTACAGTAGTGCTACAGGATTGGAGAAGAATAAAGGATTGATTATGCATGGGTTGAGAAGATCAGGGAAAACCACAGAATAGAGGAAAAAAGGATGTTCTGGGGAGAAAGAATGTTCAGTTGGCTTTTTTTCCCTTCTGCTTGGCCACTTTGGTTTTTTCATATGACAACCAAGGGAAACAAAGCACATATTTTTTAAAAAATGCATTCCTCAAAATAGTACTGGATAAAATTTAGTTTGTCCTTGGCAAAATTATAGAACAAGTTGTTTGTAAGCATTTGGAAAAAAGAAGTAACAGCTAAGTCAATATATACTAACCAAATCTCATTTCCTAATTAGATTGACTTGTAAGTTGGGACATCCTTTCCTAATGTGTCAGTGGGTTTGGATGTGTCTGAGAGCGTGTTTGTCCACCCCAGAGCCCTGGGCCAGTTGCCTCTTGCCTCAGGCTGCTTCCTTCTTGTTACCTCAACATCTGTTTGTCCCAAAGTGCCTATAAAATAATGTTTTCTATGTGGACCATGATATGAAACAGATAGGAAACCTCTGAGTTAGGGACTATCACAGAATGTATGTTGGTTTAAGCAAGGCACATAAGACACATAAGAGGAACCATGAGCTGGGTAATAATTCAGCTACATAAGTTGATAGCTGGTTGATGAGTCAGGCCCTGATTGTTAATTAATAGTCCATTTAAAAGGTGGTCTCTAACGCCGTACCACAAAGCTTTCTTTGCTGGTAGCCCTAGCCCCCTCAGCACATTTTTTCAACAACTTGAATGAAAACATGAGAGATGTAGCTCTCAGTTTCAAGGATAATAAAATACTGACTGAGGTAGGGCTAACTAACACATGAGGTGCATTGATTCAAACATCGGAAAGAACAAAGCCAACTGGATGAAATTTAATGTAAACCAGTATTAAAATCTAATTATTAAGTTTAGAAACAACTCTAAATTATTAACTGTTAGTATATGTAAGCATTATATGTGTTTCCCTGGTGGATCAGTGGCAGAGAATCTGCCTGCCAATACAGGAGATGCAGGTTCAATCCCTGGAAGATTCCCCTGGAGAAGGAAATAACAACCCACTCCAGTATTCTTGCCTGGGAAATCCCATGGACAGAGGAGCCTGGCAGGCTACAGTCCATGGAGTCACAAAAGGATCAGATACAACTGAGCAACTAAACAACAACAAACATTATGTAGACCAAAATTTATAATTAAAAAACATTTCTGTTTCATTTCAGAGAACAAATATGATTATCTTCCAACTACTGTGAATGTGTGCTCTGAACTGGTAAAGCTGATTTTCTGTGCGCTTGTGTCATTCTGGATTTTAAAGAAAGGTGAGTCTTGACATGGTACTGTATAACTGGTTAAAAATCAGAGGATCAAAAAATTTTAGAACTGAAAGGAACATTTTATGTCAGTTAGCCTAGCCCATTAATTGTATATATGAGGATGCTAAGATACAAATAGAAGTACGATTACCCATGTTTGGCAGGTAAGGAACAGGCTCAAACAGAAAGTGTGAGGTGGTGCTGGGTAGGAGGGGTCAGAGCCCCAACTGTCCTAGCATCCTGTCCACTGCTCTGTCTCTCGACTTGTCCCTGTGGTGTGTCCCATAGGGAGTGAGTTTGTATTCAAGTTCAGGATCATCTAAATCGCTGCTGTCTAACTTGATATGTAGCGTACTGGGCAGCAGTCTTCATTTCCTTTAGGGCAGGCGGCATACCACTTTGAAGTCAGAGAGACTATATTCTGGGGCAGATTGTTCTACTTTTCTGAGTTCCAGTTTCATTAGCTATCAAATAAGGGTACTAATCCTTCCTCACATCTAAAGTAAGTAGCCTTTTGTGGCTATTAATTCTCCAGTTACTGAACCTTACCTCTCTACTTTGGTCTGCCTTCCCACATCACGTAAACAGAGAACTTTAGACTGCTAAAGGCTTGCCCCAAAAGATGTCTTTTCATTTTCTAAAGTTTCAGCCTGTGCGACGTTTCTAGTTGGTAGAATACATTTCTTATCTCATAAAATTTATGTGTTACTTACTAGGGCTTAAATTTAAATGGACTTCTATCTTTTCATTTTATTTTACATTCTCTGTTACAGTACCTTGCTAAGTTTTTGGAAACCTAGAGATAGGATAATAACTCATACTAGGATGAATAAAAGTTAATTTTATCTACTCCCCTCTATTTAAGTTTTAGTTCGTATCTCCCTTTTGTGATTCCCTCCCCCTCCTCCCCTCACACAGCCCCACAGGGTAAAAAAAATTCCAGCACGAGTGATTGATTTTTCTTTCCACTTAAAAATTTTAACTTGTTGATCTCTTTTGGCTTTATGCTCAGAGTAGTAAGAGAAACTAAAGGTATCCTGAGTTGCATTCTTCAGTGATACATCTATCTCAGGTTGGCAGAAATTAAGAAAATCGTAATTCCTAAGGTGTTGCTGATACCAGTGATGGGCACAGTGGTGGGGTGAAGAAAGACAGTAATGAAATCCTGTGTTGTCCTTGATTTCTCAAGACTAATAGTCACTTATGAAAGCAAATTTGTTAAGCCTCTTTTAAAGAATTGTGTCAGGAGTCAATATAAGTTACTTACTCTAAAAGTATGTACATTCTTATCAAGGTCATATATTTATTGCTGTGTTTCTTTCTCCAGAAGATCATCAAAATAGAAAGTTGAGATGTGGTTCCTGGAAGGAATTCTTTAATTTCATGAAGTGGTCCATTCCTGCCTTTCTTTATTTCCTGGATAATTTGATTGTCTTCTATGTCCTTTCCTATCTTCAGCCTGTAAGTAAATAATGACAAAGAAAATAGCACTGAAAAGACAAGAGAAATGAATCCCAGAACTAACTTTTTTCTCTTTTTCAGTTGTTTTCCGTACCTTTGTTAGTTTCTCATTGCCTCACTGGCCTTCCTATGGTTTTACCAGAATCATCTGAGCACAGCCAGTCCACTTGCCAGACTCTCCCACTGTGAAAGATAACTGTATTACACTGTGCTGACTGATCTGAGGGAGCTGCTTCCTGATCCCTGAATCTAGAGCCATCTCTGTCTGTGTAATCTTAACCTATCTGCCTATTTTCGGAGCCATCCTGTGGTCACACACCTCTAATGCTAATCTCAATACCCAGGACCTCCAAGCTGACTCCAATGTTCAACTCAGAAAATTATATTCTCAGTGTACCGCTCTTATACTTGTTTTAATGTGGCTGATATGTGTTCTATTAGTATGATTGTCTTTCTGTGCTAGTCCTGTCATTTAACCAACAAGTTGTTTAAGGGTAGAGATTCTATCCTCCCAATCTAAATGCTATCCATGACTGATAATACTAGAAGTGCTTTTTATCTCTCCTGGCATTCCCTGTGCCAATTTAGAGAGCCACTAGTAATCAGAATTAAACTTTGGTCTTCTGCTTTTGGAGCAGGAAGTGGCAACCCACTCCAGTAATCTTTGCCTGGAGAACTTCATAGATAGAGGAACCTGACGGGCTACAGTCCATGGGGTCTCAAACAGTTAGACACGACTGAGCGATTAACACGCACTTCTGCTTTTACTTAGTATTCATTTGGGATCACACGTATTTTTTCCTCTCTCTAACTTTATTTTATAAAATGAAGGTTTCTGTTGCTGTATTTAACAAAATGTGTTCTATTTTAAAGAGCAAATTCATTCATTTTGATTATAAGTAGGATTTCTGTTGACACTAATCCTGTGTCTGAAGCCTCTTTGCTGCTGCTGCTGCTAAGTTGCTTCAGTCGTGTCTGACTCTGTGTGACCCCATAGATGGCAGTCCACCAGGCTCCCCCGTCCCTGGGATTCTCCAGGCAAGAATACTGAAATGGGTTGCCATTTCCTTCTCCAATGCATGAAAGAGAAAAGTGAAAGTGAAGTCGCTCAGTCGTGTCCGACTCTTAGCGACCCCATGGACTGCAGCCTACCAGGCTCCTCCATCCTTGGGATTTTCCAGGCAAGAGTACTGGAGTGGGATTCCATTGCCTTCTCCGTTGAAGCCTCTTTAGGTATAGCCAAATCAGTTTGAGAGTGGGGTGAAAAGGAGGGTTCAAGAAGGCACTGAGGTAGAGAACAGGAGTTTGATTCTTTTGCACAGTTTAGAAGATTAGAACCAGGCAAAACCAAACTGCCCCATAAAAATAGAATATGTTACCATACTAGCCAAAAGGCAAGGACCTGGGCCAGAGGAGCACCTGAAGTTCCTTCACCTGTGGTCCACTTTCTTAGTAAGGGTTCGTTGCATCTAAACTGTGTCCTTCTAAATTCTTTCACTTTTGTTTTTCAGATCTAAGAATTCCTGTACCCAACAACATAATTTTTCACATTCAACAAGTATATGTTTGTTGTGTTTTGTTGTTATCTAACAGACTAGATTTAAATTTATACCGCTTTGCTAAATCACCAGTACTGAAGCAAGATTGCAGCTTCCTGTTCTTACAACTTATTGCTTTGCTCTTCCTTCCTGATCGCTTACAACCACAGATACTACAAAATAAATCCCTTGGCACTCATATTCTGTGTATTGCTGTGCCCAAGCCTAGTGGGAAAGAATTAGAGATGCATGGCAGTTTGGGGGCAAAGAGCTCTGATATTTTGTTTATTCTGTACTACTGCCTGGACAGAGTGGATACATTGCCCCAGGCCAGCGGGCTGTTTAACTATGGACCTTTGCACTGCTGTTACTGTGACTGATCAGAGCCACCACTTTCCAACTTAGCAGCCACATACTTTTCTCATCTCCTGTTAACCAGGGGTTCGCAAGCATTCATCTACAGAGAAAACCTTAAAATAATGGTTCCCATAAAAATGGAGTGGAAAAAGAGCAATGTTGTATTCTTGGAGTTTTTGCTAGTTTTTATTGGATTTACTCATTTCTCTCATTCAGCTGTATGTTAGTCATGTTTACTGGCTGTATAGATTGTGGAAATTCTTCAGGGTTTAATCAATGTAAAGTGACAGGAGGAAGGCAGTAGGACTTGTTTTTAAAAATAATTAACATTGTCAGATCCAGTTATGAGGATAGTGATAAATTTCATACTTTCTGGGCCAAAAGGTACATATATTCAGATTAATATTCTCATATGTGCAATTTGACTAAACTCAGAGAAACAAACCTTTATAAAAATCTGGCTAGCACTTTTCTAATTTTTTCCCATTGTTCAGAACAATGGGAATAAATCCAAAGGACTGTCAAGTATGAGTTTGGTAATGAATCACTGATATTGAATCACTGTATTTCAACCAAGTAAGTTGATTTCATTCTAGAACATTAAAAATGCTTAAAAACCTATACCTCTATCTTCCTAATGTATAAATGAGCCTAACAGTACTTGCCTTTTCTCTCTACCCACAGAATCAGTGTTTAAAGACTATATAAATCTCTTTGAGAGCTTGAAAAAATATGCTTTATAGTCATGATAACCATTATTTCTGGTCTTAAACCTTTAGAGTTTACAAGTATTTCCACATCTGCTCATACAGATTATTACTCAGGCATTTGCTGAACTTCAGCACATTTCAACAGCCTGTACGATGATTTGATCATATCTGCATAAATTCAACCAGCAATAAAAATAGAATTTAATCCTCTAATGAAGTAGTTGCCCTAATAACCCCTCTGGGTTTTGACCAAAAAGCTCTTTTTGTCAGGTGAACTTGCACCAGGCTGGGAGATTTCTGAGGTCAGTGCTTTGTTTGGATTGTAACTCTACCTTCTCTTTCTTTCTAGGCCATGGCTGTTATCTTCTCAAATTTTAGCATTATAACAACAGCTCTCCTATTCAGGATAGTGCTGAAGTAAGTAACATGTTGTGAAAGCATATATCATACTTTAAAGTAGCACCGCCTTGTTTCAGATGATATACCCTCTGAATCCCAAAGCCGGGGTTTTATTGCTATTTGGCATTGTGTATTAGGCAGGTTGTCTAACCCATCTGGAAAGCAGCTACAGTGGTAGCCTGCGATTCAGTGTTTGAAATGTTTTTCCTTAGCATTTCAAAAAAAGAGACGAATGACTAGATTTTAATTATTTTAATTTTTAGTGCCAGATTTTCAGCAAAGAATTCATTAGCTTTTTTCTTCTTTTGAACAGAATCTCTGTACGTTAATAGGGAACCAAGAAGTTCCTAAAATTAATATATTTGTTATTTGGAGTTTGGAGATGATAAAAAGTGACAAATTGTTTTTATTAAAGTCCTTGAGATAAGTATATTATTTAAGCTCTAACTGGCAGAGGATTTGCATCAAGTTTAAATAGGCTGTGCTGCAAAGCAAAGGCCAGAATGTCCTAAGGTGATAAAGGATCTGGGTACTTAACTCCGGTTTAATTTGTTATTTAATGATGGTGGTGATGATGGAAAATAAAATAACTTTTTGTTATATTTGTTGTGATTGTTTTAATTTTACCTTCACTTTCTGTTTTTAATTTCTTTCTCAGTGTACTGTGACAGAATGTTTTCATAATTGATGTGCACAGAGGGGTGAAAGGCTTGGTACATAGGCACTCAGCAGTTATTTGTGGAATCCCTTGATGCATTCAGTTTAGAAATTATATGATATTCTTGAAAGATTTTCTTTTACCTTGAGGAAGCATTCACTTTAATGGTTGATGTAAGATATGGGGGAAAAAATGAACATAGCATGTCAACCAATTTAAATGTAGAGTAACTGAAATTTGCTTTTTGATCACTCTCTTCATTTATGAATTGTGAGAATAATTCAGTCCAACTAGTAAGTAAAGAATGCTAATCCAAAAACATTTTATAGTCTTTAAAATCAGCATGAATGTCACTTAGTAGGATAAAAGTTGGCTTCTGAGGAGATATATGTAAGCAATTATATTTTTATATTGAGTACTGTGATATCGAGATTCATTTCCATAAAGGAAAAAATATTGGCTCTGACACACAAAAAGGCTCACTATTAGGGGGGCAGTGGTTTCAAAAACATGCATTTTTTGTTTTGTTTTGTTTGAGGTTTTTTGTTTTACTTTTAAGTTTAAAAAACGTTTTTTCCTATGATATGACAGTTTATGAGTATGCGTGGTGTTACTATGTAATGCATAAGTATTATACCAAAATTATATTAATTTAAAACTGATTTTACCAAAAAGAAGGTTAAAAGTATGTTATTGCCTGGCTTGAGATTGGCCAGTAGCTCTAGCTGTGCCCCGAGTTGGTTGGTTGCCTTTTTTTTAGTGACTCCAGAACATGAACAGGGCCATAGGCTGAGATGAGGGCCACTTGGAAAAGCCCTGCCCAGGGTGCCCTGACTGCCATGTGGGCAGCCATGTGGGGAGGCTTTCCATCAGGCAGTGACCAGAAAACCCTAAGGCCTCCACAGGGCCTCTCCACCCTATTTTAACTTAATCCCATAAGGACCACTAATGGTAGGTGCAGTTAGACTGGGTCTGCCTGGAGCCCGGAGCCACTAAGCATTTTGCAGCCTTTGGGCAGCTCCCCTTGGCTGCAGAGGAGGGAGTCTAGGTGAATAGGCTGGGGGTGGTGGGGCAAACGACATTATGAACTATAGTTCAAACTTTTTTTTTCATGTATTTTACCTTTTAATATTCAAAGCAGTAATATTGATTCTTAGGCATTTGTTTACTTTGTTGTTAGTATCTCTGTGTTTTGTTTTTTTTTAAAGCTTTATATTTTGTATTGGGGTATAGCTGATCAACAGTGTTATGATAGTTTCGGGTGAACAGCGAAGGGACTCAGCCATACATAGTATGTGTATCCATTCTTCCCCAAACATCTCTGCCATCCAGGCTATACAGTAGGTCCTTGTTGGTTATCCATTTTAAATATGGCAGTGTGTACATGTCCATCCCAAACTCCCTAGTATCTGTTCACTCCATTCTTTCCCTCTGCAACTGTAAGTTCATTCTCTTAAGTTTGTGAATATCTCTTTGTTTTGAATACTTAGAAGTTACTTGGTAAAGAAACAATAAATCACTCCATTTTTATTATTTCCAGGAGCGTTAATTTAGTTCCCAGAGTAAGTCTTAGTTTGAGTAATTAACAAATCAGCCCTGAACTTACTTAAAATAGTAGAGCTAAAATATAATAAATCTAATAATGTATTTTACGGAAATACCTTTTAAGTATTACCTGTTAATTTTAAAATCAACTTTGTTCTGTTTTGATCTTTTTATTGGTGGTAATGTATGTTGCTTGTTTTCCCCTATGTAACTTAATTTTTGTGACTCTTTGATGGTCTTTTGCAATAAAATTTTGACCTAAAAATAGTTTGAGTTTTATCACAAGTTCTTAATTTGTTTGCCATAAATAACTCATTTAGAATATTGAAGATCCTGTCTTATAGTTGACTCTGGCAAAGCCATCAAATACCTTTCCCATACAGGTAAAGAGTATAAGGCTATACAGGTAGAAAAAAAAAAAAACAAGTCTGATGACTAATGCAGGAATATACTTGTAAGAATTTGAAAGTGAGAAAAAGAAAACTACCACTATCCAAATGTCTTATTCTAAACCCCATGTGAATGCATAGATTCCCTCTTTGAAGTATAATTAATGATTCAAAGTGGAAATATAATGAGCATGCCTCAAAGCCCCATTGGTTTGCTCTTCAGGCTTGGCAGAGTTGTATAATCTTGTTTGCTAGGCTTTAGGGAATAATATTTCAACCTGAACATCGAGATTTGGGAACAGAATCAGGAACAGCACTTACTTTTACCTAAAAAATGTATATGAATTTCTCTGATTTCTTCAAAGGGCAGGGGAAAAAATTATTAAAAAACACATTTTGAAACTTTGATGGGTATCTTGGAAGTTGTGGTAAACTTTACTTTCAGAAGTAGCAGGAAAAACAAAAGTGCCACTCAGTAATATAAGCCTTTCCCCAAAACCATTCACTCATATGATAACTATTTTTTATAATTTCTCATGATAAGTATGTCCCTGGTCATCCTCTGTGCTAATTAGAAAGGTATGATGTATGGTTTCTTGAAAAAAAGTATTTTTCCACTTAAATATTTTCTTGCTCTGCCTTGGTTTACCACCAAATATGGTATATATATGTATTGTGTGTATGTGTATGTACATATATATACACACTTTAGAAAATTTAACTTAAGATATGTGAGTTTCCATTCATCATTCCTTTGATGAAGAGCTAAGGCCTTTCCTTTGTGTGTATCTGGGATTTGCTGATAGGAGTTCTTTGGCTTCTTTCTTGCTTGAACCTACCTTCATTACACATCATCCATGGTTTCCAGTTCCAGTTTCTTTAAAGTGGAACAAGCCTTAAAAATATTTTTATAGTAGATTCTTTATTATTCATTCCTCAATCTTACAACTCACCTGCACCTAATTCAAAGGCAGTTTTTTTTTTTTAATCTTGTGATTTGCCTTTAATCTTCCTAAAGCTTTCAACTTAGTTTTCATAAAAATAGCAATCCTTTTCTTTCACACATAATTTATGGTTCCTATAATCATTAAAATATATGATTAGAATAATGAGTTCACCTGGCAAAAACAAGTTTTGGAATGGACACTTTTTGAGCAAAAAGTTCACTTGGGAGGAAAGGCCCTCGGGTTCAGCAGGCAGCCTTCCAGTCAGCAGCCTTCAGCTCCACACACCAATCTGAATGTTTCACAAAGCAGTGGAGAGGTCAGTTGAGTGTCTGCTGTTGTTCTGTTTCAAACTTGTGTCCGACTCTGCAACCCCATGGACTGCATCACGCCAGTCTTCCCTGTCTTTCACTATCTCCCTGAGTTTGCTCAAACTCATGTCCATTGACTTGGTGATGCCATCCAACCATCTTATCCTCTGTTTCCCCCTTCTCTTGACCTCAATCTTTCCCAGCATCAGGGTCTTTTCCAGTGAGTCGGCGTTTTGCTCAAGTGAGGTGACCAAAAGTATTAGAGCTTCAGCTTCTGCATGAGTCCATCCCCTAAACTGAGGAGGACTCTTCTGGGCATAATCAGTCATCATTTCTAAGAGCACAGATTCTTAGCTCACTTTACAGAATAACTTACTGTTATATTTTCTTTGCTGAAAATCTATTTTCAGCCTAGTCCTTAGTAATTTTTAACCTTCCCCAGAACATTTTTAATGAGTAATTACTTGTATTAGGTACCATTTAGCTTGTATAAGGCTTTACTTTCTTTGGGTTCTTTTTCCTCATTGTCAATATTAGTGAAAATTCTGTAGCTTCTAAAGGACCTATAGAGTATTATCATTGTCTCTTTTTATCTTGATGCATAGTAATTGCTTATATGATGATTCTTATAAATTAAGTGCTTATCTGTGTCTTTTCAGTTTCCATCACATTAGCTTTCTACCAGTGAAGGTGTGCCACTTGCACCTTCAGAAATGTAAGTGACTAGTTAACAGTTTCTGACCTCATGAAGTAAGACTATGCTAGTCCAATCACTAAGTGCTAGATCTGGTTATTTGAAAGTGTCTGCACAAGAATATATGATAATATGATCAGATAGTGCTGCCTTTAAGACTGTGTAGTTAGTTAGCAGTTTCACAGCATGAAACTCCATGGAAGCATTGGTGAGATCAAACATGTATTCTCATATAGGCATACTGGGTACTCAGAATTGTTTTGATATCCGGGAAGAGGACTTAACAAAACCATGACTCGGACTGCTTCCTTGCTCTCATGAATATATGACCTTAGGGAAGTCACTTAACCTCTGAGAACACCATTTCCTGCCCTAGAACAAACCTCCTGACCCATGGTAGATGCTCAACAAATGCTCCAGAATTCTTACTTCTAGTTCTCACCTGTTGCTTTACACGTCTGCCTTTGTTTATGTTGCTCTATTCTTGGTATCCCTCTTCTTCATCTGACTGACTGATCTTCAAACTTGAAGATGTTGTCACCTCCAGAAGCCTCCTTGGCTGTTCCCACCTGACTGCCATCCTCTTCTTTCCTTAGTCAATGTACATTCTTTTAGCCTTTACATAGACTCTTGCCTCTGCCTGGGTGTGTCATCAAGTCTCTTTTCACATGACAAACTTCCGTTTATTTTTCATCTTTCGGCTTAAGTGTCATCTCTTCAGAGCAATACCTGATTCTATTTACAGACTCAGGTGTTCCTTCCTCAACGTACCCTAGTTGTTCTGTGTATCACATGTCACACGTTACATTGTCATCATTTAGGTATGACTCTCCCTATTAAAGTATAAACTGTTAGAGAATGGAGACCAAGTCTTTTTTCTCTTTGCAGAATGCCTGGCACATAGTTGCTACTCATTAAATGTCTGTTAAACTGAATTCAGAAGATGGAATAATAATCATTACATCCTCTTTTTCTCAAAATGTGTTGTTGGACAAAGTAAATAAATACTTTGTCAACTGAAACACTAAAAATACATATATCTGTTTTAACTTGTCTTATCCAACAATAGTTTGGGGTGTAATCCCTTATGATGAGGCTGTGGATCAGGGAGCTAGCTTCCTCAAATCATTTCTGGATCATGGATACTTATGAAAATTTGACAGAGCTTTTAAGGGTCTCCTGGAGAGGGTGGGGAAGGCCAGAAATTCACCTATGTATTATAGAACCTTTGGCACACACTGTAAGAATTCACAGAAAAGTTCATCACATTTTCTTCCAATTCATGGAAACTAGATTAAGAATTCCTGCTTTAATGTACTTTATTCCCAGGTAAAAAGTGATTGTACCAAAAAACTAAGATCACCTCTCAAGGTAGAAAGGAGACTTGGTTAAACATAAAAGTTAGAAGGAAATTTACAATGTGAAGATCCCCTGAAGGAGGAAATGGCAGTTCACTCCAGTAATCTTCCCTGGATGATTCCATGGACAGAGGAGCCGAGGGGAGGTTGCAAAGGAGTCAGACATGACTGAGCGACTAAGCAACACCTAGGAGAAACGCTGGATGGCCTTAAGGGACAATTACTCTAAAAAGTGAATAAAAATAAGTTCAAGAAGCAGACTCACCCAACAGATTTCCTTTGAACTTGAATTGTAGAGAATGCTAGCAAAAATGGTGTGGTTCAGGCAACCAAGTACTCAAGTAATTGAGTTTTCAATAGAAACAGTTGATGTGGGAGGGGAGAAAATGAGTAATTAAAAATCTCCTTTTTCATCTTTAAACAGGAGACATCTAAACGGGATACAGTGGGCTTCCCTCCTGATTCTGTTTTTGTCTATTGTGGCCCTCACTTCTGGGACTGAGACCTCACAGCATAGCCTGGCAGGACATGGATTTCATCATGACGCCCTCTTCAGCCCATCCAATTCCTGTCTTCTCTTCAGAAGTGAGTGTCCCAGCAAAGACAATTGCACAGCAAAGGAGTGGACATTTTCTGAAGCTCGGTGGAACACGACGGCCAGAGTTTTCAGTCACATCCGTCTTGGCTTGGGCCATGTTCTTATTATAGTCCAGTGTTTTATTTCTTCAATGGCCAATATCTATAATGAAAAGATACTGAAGGAAGGGAACCAAATCACCGAAAGCATTTTCATACAGAACAGCAAACTCTATTTCTTTGGTGTTCTTTTTAATGGACTGACCCTGGGCCTTCAGAGCGGTAACCGTGATCAGATTAAGAATTGTGGGATTTTTTATGGCCACAATGCATTCTCAGTAGCCCTTATTTTTGTAACTGCATTCCAGGGCCTCTCAGTGGCCTTTATTCTGAAGTTCCTGGATAACATGTTCCATGTCTTGATGGCACAGGTCACCACTGTCGTCATCACAACGGTGTCTGTCTTGGTCTTTAACTTCAGGCCCTCCCTGGAGTTTTTCTTAGAAGCCCCATCAGTTCTTCTCTCAATACTTATTTACAATGCCAGCAATCCTCAAGGTGTGGAATATGTACCTAGGAAAGAAAGGATTCGAGATCTCAGTGGCACTCTTTGGGAGCGCTCCAGTGGGGTAAGTTTGTGAAGATGCTGCTGCTTCCCAAATTCAAAGCATGGTTATACAAGAAAAGAAATAGATCAGGGCTGTTTTATCACAGGATATATCTGATCTCTGTGAGTTTAAAAAATCATTCCACATTTGTTGGACTCCTTATGTGTAAGGGCTCATGATAGTACTGTCAGGGGTTGAAAAAAATTATAAATCGGAGTGTCAAGGGCCTTTTACATTAGCTGTATCATAGAATATTATAGAGTCATAGAGCCAGAGATGCTTCATAGGTTATCTTGTCTAGTCTCCATAGTTTTACAATGAAGAACCAGACTCTAAGAGGCTCACTGGGTGACAGATAGTAAGTGAAAGAACTTGTAACAACCCCATGAGGTCTGACTCCTTATCCATTCATTACTCTTCTCACTTCACCATAGTTGAGGAAAAAAGCTTCTTTGATAAGAAAAGTTGATCTTCAACATTAGTAAGTCTTGTTAAATGTATCACTAAATTGAAAGCCTGGCTGCTTCCATTTCTTGGTAGTTACTCATAAACCAGAGTGTTCCTGAAGGACTTGCCTTGTTTATCTCACTAAGAAGGTGGTCCCCAAAAGGATCTCTGCAGGTTGACCAAAACTGTTTTCTAGAAAAGTACATATGCAGTTATTCTGAATATTCTTCTAAGTGCTTATAATTGTTTTAGGAAGGTCTGCCAGTCATACTATTAGCAAATGAATAGTGATCTTTTGAAGGCTCAAGTTAGGAGTTAGATACATGTTTAAATAAAACATGAGATAGAGTCCTCTATCTAGGTTTAAATGTACAGTTCTCATGAACCCGTGAGATAGTTCGCACAATAAACATACTTTGTGTGATAGTTCATACAATGAACATTTTACTCTGAGACAGAGTTAGCTTATTGCTTATTAGAGTTCATGGCAAAACTTCCCTCATTAATGCCTCTGAAGTGATGATATGACAGATTCTTAAGATGGAAAAACAAGAAGCCTGCTTTGATCTTAGTCAGAGTATAGATTTATAAATTCTGTATTCTTTTCCAAAAGTCTTAATAACACCATTTGCCCTACTTTTTTAGGTAAAAGAAAATGAATTTAGGTGAAACACCTAGTTTATACCTATTTCTGCAACTGTTAGTCATTTCCCTTCAGGACCAGCAGAGGGCACGCTTTACTTTGCTCTTGTTAACTTTGAAATTCAAATACATTTAAGTGCATTCCAATTTTTATGATCTCATTATATGTCTAAAATTAACTTTCCAAGAATAAGTATTTCATTTCATTTAGCCAGATTATAGTTTAATTAAATAAGATCCATGATTTGTTAGTAAAGGTTCTCATTAGTAGTCATTAAAAATGGAGCATTTCTAGTTTTGTCCTAATTAATTACTTATTTCATGTTTCCTTTTAGGATGGAGAAGAACTGGAAAGACTTACCAAACCCAAGAGTGATATTGAATCAGATGAAGATACTTTCTAAGTGGTACCCAAATAGTTGGCAGCTCTCACAAACATTTTCACTCTGTGTGATAATTATCTTTTCACTTTGATAAACCAAGAACATTTCTAAAGCATAAAACTTTGCATATATCTAACCATTCCCAAAATAGTTCCAACCAAAGCTTAGAGGACCTAAAGACTAAAAAGTTCTAAGGAACTTACATAAGAGCAATAGTATGGAGACTGCATTAATGACGTGGTACTTAGTACATTGTGGGCTTACCAGGTGACACAGTGATAAAGAATCCATTACAGGAGATGCAGGTTCGATCCCAGGGTTGAGAAGATCCCCAGGAGTAGGAAATGGCAACCTGCTCCAGTACTCTTGCCTGGACAATTCTTTGGACAGAGGAGCCAGGTAGGCTGTAGTTCATGGGGTCTCAAAGAGTAAGTCAAGATATATTTGCAGATTATTTTCCTCTTCCTCCATTCCAAAAAAAACTTGTGATAATCATGTTCGCTTTACCCTATAAGCATACAAATAGAGATCAGTTTGCTAGATTTTCATAATTGTGTAGTTCTGCTCTGCATGCCATAGTCTTCCCTTTTTTATCATCATAAATGTCACTTAGGTTGTCCTTTGAATTTTGAGGTCATGGAGATAGTCATTTTGTAATTAAAAAGCAGTGTGACTCTTTGCAAAAATTTGATTGAAGGCCACAACATAGGTTTGAGAATAATGTAGTCTGTGCTAAATATTTTGCCAAAGAAACAAAATTTTGAACAAAAATCTCAGAATTTTAATTTTTAGGAATTTTCAGGGAATTTTAGTTTTAGTGATTTATCCTTTGATGTTTTTCTATACACAAAAAGCTTCAATTTAGGTGAAAGTTGGTTTCCAGTCCTCAGTTATCTCTTGTATTTTACATCAGTTACAGCTGTGATGGGTTTTTTCTCCACAGTTTGAGCATGTCACTTTTGGATTATTCTATTTCAGAGAACTAATAAGCCACTTTTATTAGTTATTAAATAGAAGTTATGATTATTATATATATTTATAGCATATTCTGTTCCTAAAGGTTAAGCCACTGGCTTCAGATCCTGCCAGATTGTTGGTAAGACTAGGTGCCGAAGACTTCCTTTTAAAAGGGTCACTTTGCAAACAAATGACTTTTACTGAACTATGAATAGTGTTACTCTAAAAAGAGGAAGGCTAGTCATAAATAAAGCACTTTATGGTAACTTATTTTACACTTAAACTGCATGGTATTTTTAGAGGTATTTTTGCATGCATCCAATTGAGTCTATGAGTTAGAAAAGTCAGGTGATAGGTAATTTAAAAATGAGGAAACAAATAATTTGCCCAAGACTGTATAGCTGGATGGCGATAGGACAAGAGCTGACTTCAGCTAATAGGCCTGTGTGTTTACAGAGTACTGTAAATATGAGCTTTAAGGTGTCATTTTCATACAGTTTGTATGTCTTTTTTCCCCCTAATTTTCATGTAGATAAATGTAATGCTGTTAATCCATCTGTGATAGCCAGAATAATATGAATGGCAAGAATTGGTGGAAATTTATAAATAAAATAATTATTAAACCCTTACCTTGTGTTGCCACTTTATCATATGAGGTGGAATACAGAGTATTTTTAATTTCAAAAGTTTTAAAACTTTCAGGAGATCTTGACTTCTGAGAATAACAAAATTCTTACCTTAGTCATAGCTTTTCCATCAGAGTACTGTGAGCAGGAAGGTTACCTTATTATGGCAGTTCATTTTAAAGGCAAAGAAAATCAGCTCTAGGAAGACCTCACTTTGAAGAAATATAGCATACAAAACGTACTTATGAGACAGATAAAATTGCAACAATATTATTTGTGAAGGTATTGCTTACAGAATATATTAAATAGCAGATTCCACTAATTCATAGAGATTGGTTTCCTCATTCACAGTTACTTTTTTTCACCGTCTTCAGGAAAGCATTGCTTGCCTAAAGTAAGGTTTACTTGTGCTAACTTACAAATTAGAAGGAAGGAGCTGGAACTAAATAAAATGTGAAGTTCTGATATGGATGCACTAGAGTATAGTTGACCCCTCAACATGGTTAACCTGCATGGGTCCACTTACATGCAGATTTTTTTCCCCAATAAATACGGTACTATATGATCACTGGTTGGTTGAATCCTCAGATACATAACTGAAGAAATGAAGGGCAGTCTGTGGGACTTGAGCATCCTCAGCTTTTGGTATCCTCAGTAGGTCCTGGAACAAATCTCCTGCAGATCCCAAGGGACACCTGTACTTTGTGGGTGCTACTGTTTGAATAATAAGAGAATAATTCCCTTCATACCTTCGTAAGGTAAAAAGTCTAGAAACCACATCTTATCATCTTGGATGTTCCTGTATCAAGTGCATAATCTGAGAAGAACGAAGGTCATGTGGAAAAAGTAGACTTCTGTTCTAAAGAACAAGTTATGAGGTAATGCTTATTCTCTCCTTATAAGAAGGCTCTTCTAAAAAATGGTACTTTCCAACAATGGAGAGGGCCTCCTGAAGAGTAATAAAGAGGAGTAGTAAACTCTCCATCACTGAAGTGTTAAGGAGAGATTCTATCAACCGGATGATTCAGAAGCGATTCTGTCATTGGTATAGAAGTTGGACTGAGTGATTTCCAAGGTCCCTTAGGAGATCAACCCTGGGATTTCTTTGGAAGGAATGATGCTAAAGCTAAAACTCCAGTACTTTGGCCACCTCATGTGAAGAGTTGACTCTGGAAAAGACTTTGATGCTGGAAGGGATTGGGGGCAGGAGAAGAAGGGGACGACCGAGGATGAGATGGCTGGATGGCATCACGGACTCGATGGACGCAAGTCTGAGTGGACTCCAGGAGTTGGTGATGGACAGGGAGGCCTGGCGTGCTGCGATTCATGGGGTCGCAGAGTCGGACACGACTGGGCGACTGAACTGAACTGAACTTCCTATTTTTAGATACTCTTCTAAGCAGTTATGACCTATAACTAATGCACTGAATCTGCTCTCTCCATAGTTTTTGAATAGCCTTTGGTTGGACCACAAGTATGTCCTGTCGTGACCTGATTGCAGCTTTGTCACTGGTCCTAGGATCAAACTTCTATCCAGGAATGCACCTAATCCCGAGGGGAAGCAGGGTGTGGCCATTGGTTGTAGAGGGAAAGATGGCTTAGACCCAGGATCCCAAATCCTTGGCCAGCTGTGTGCTGCTGCAGAGGTTTTCAAGGTCCATATGCAGAGGAGACTCTAAGGAAAGAGTTTTGTTTACAACTAAGGCTTTTTGTATCTGAATCCTCATGGGGAAGCAACAGCTTGGAGCTGAGTTGGGCCATGTGTGGCTGCAGGGAATCCTGCTCTTGTACAGGCCCAGCCTTGACCCAAAACATACCAGGTCCTCCTTTTACTTAAGTCCTGATTTTTCTTGCAAACTCTTACCATTCTAGTATGGAGCAGAGGCAGAAAAAGCCAAACCCAAAAGAGAGTTGTTTTCCTTCTCTAAAGCCTAGAGCAAACTTTCTGTAATTGAGTAATATATTTGTTGCTGTTGTTTAGTCACTAAGCCATATCTGACTCTGCGACCCGTGAACTGTAGCCCGCCAGGCTCCTCTTGTCCATGGAATTTTCCAGGCAAGAATACTGGAGTGGGTTGCCATTTCCTTCTCCAGTAGCTCTATCTGTCCCAGAGATGGAACCTGGGTCTCCTGTATTGGCAGGTGGATTCTTTACCACTGAGTCACCAGGGAAGCCCCTGATAATAAATATCCTCCTTTAAAGGAAAAAAAAAAAAATCCCAGATCTCAAGAGTTAGCCATTTTCTACTTTACTATAAATGCCTACAAACATAAAGTATAAGCGTCTTGCCTATAGCTTTTGTATGAAAACAGAACACTTACAATTAAAGAATAAAGCTATAAATTAACCAGTAAATTTTCAATTCAAATAGTTTAGTGAGAAGGTGCTATTTTGCTCAGATGGACTCAACGATAAGCTCCCTAACAGATCTGTGGAATTTCTGTCCTCACTTGCTGTTTTACTAGCTTCACGCTCCATCCTGTCTCTGCCAAGATAACTGAAACCTGCTGACAGTGCTGGTAATGCATTTAATCCTGCTGCGATTTATCAATCCATGTCCCCAGCAATCCCATACGGATGTGGTGTGGGTCGAGCTGCCAACTCCCATTGCCCGCAATGCCCTGGAAAGACTTTTAAAACGTCAGCTTTATGTGTTCCCTGAAGCTTTGAAAGAGCGCACCAATAAAATCGCCTCGGCATGGCACTTTTTTGACAAGTACTTTTTCCCCCACAATTTTCTTTGTTTCATCTCATCTCTTCTTGATTCACTCCATTTATGTTTTAACCATCTAGGTTTTCAAATTTATTTCCATAGGGATTTATGAATCATTCTCATAATTCTTTTCATTTCCTTTTTTACTCTAGTCTATATTCTTTCTCATTTTTGACTTTGTGTTTGAATAGTGTCTCTTGTCTTTTTAAAAAATAGATCAATGAGCAGTTTCTAAGTAATTTTTACTTTATTAAAGTTTATTATGCCCTGCTTTTCTGAGGTTTAATTTGTTGTTTTTCCATCTTATCTACTTCAAATGCATTTATTTTCTTGCTTGCTTGTTAATGAACATGTTTATAACTAGTAGAAAAATCCCCTGGAAGTAGAGTCTATCCCAAATACTTTAAAATATAAAATTGTCATCATTTTTCTAATTCTGTTTTGAGTCAAGAGCAGTGTCATTGAGGATTTTATTCATACTTTTCTTAATTTCTAGTTTTTACACACTTGGTTGGAAGGTGAGATCTATACTCTTCCTGTTGTTATTTGCATATTTTATTGAAATTTTTTATTGTTGTTTGACTCATCCTTTGTGTAAAAACCTTTTTGAGAAAGTTGATACTGGTTTTATGCCAATTTGAAAGTTTCTTGTCATATTTCGGATTTATTCAACTTACATTTCTAGTCTGTTTCATTGCTAGTATTTACTTTTACATTTTAAAAAGCAAACTTCGAACTTTACATTTATAAAAATGTTTCAACCTCAAAATATGGTCATTGACTCCTTTCATTGAAAAATGTGGAACTTAGGTTATTGCATTTCCTTCCAACTCCCAACTTTTCTTAATAAGCTCTGAGAATTTTATCCAGGTCCACTATAGTGTATTTTATCTATTCTAGGACTCGTATGTTTTCATATTACAATCTTTGAAGTTGGGATGTGTTAAGCAATGGCATGTTAATATAGCTGCTGCCTCCTGGCAGTAAGGATGAAATTGTCTTTGCTTACACAAGCTGGCATTTGGCATGGGCATACAACTTCTTGATATTTCAGTCAACAAACCACTGAGAGACCATTTGAGGAGAGAATAAGAGTCCTGGTTGTTGTATGAACACCTTTTGTGATACCTCCTGGTAAGATCAAGAACATGTCAGCATCAGATTTTACAGAATGAGTGTCAATATCTTGGAAGAAGATCTTGGAGACAGCAAAGAAACTCTCTTAAAATGCTTTAGCATCATCACATCTCTCAATGGTACAGGGAACTATCTGCCTGGAAAACCTCAGACATCTACAACTCTGAGCATCAAGAAGTGATTCAAGAGATTCAGGCTGGAAGATGTTTTAGAAATAGTTTAATTTATTTAGCTTGTATTTTCCTTTTTTATGCAATCAGAAAATGCTACATGAGAAATACAAAGTCTTTAAGACTCTTTAAACAAGATAAAAAAGGACAATTTTAAATGACTGGAAAGTAATATATTTAACTAACAGTGTTTCTTAGCATGACACAAAATGGTGGTGCCTCTTAGATTTGAGCTGTCCTGGATATGATGAAAATCAGAAGTTCTTTTTAAAATGATTTATTATGTACCTTTCCTTTCAAGAATTAATAGTTTGCCTTCTAGTTTATAGTTCCAATTATCATAGCTAATTAAACTTTATTTGTTCACGACATAACTTGCTCATTCATGGCTTTTAAATGCCAATTCATCCCAATAGCTGGGAGCTGTCTTAAAATAGAGTTTTCTCTTCTGAGACTGTCTTTGATATACTTCCTGAGGTTTTCTTTATTTCTCTATTTTTTATTGTCTAATAACTATTAACTGAAATTTTTTTCTAGTCATATTACTACTCAAAGAGGTTTTGCATTTTTATTACTTTCTATAACTATTTAATATAAATGATGGCCTATCTGAAAAATCATTCTTGGCACCTTTTTTTCATTAGAAATCTCTTTTTTTTTTATTATTTAGTGTTGCTGAGAAGTTGTTTCCCTGCTATACTATACATGTATGTATTTCTGTATGTATATAGTCTTCCCAGCTGGCTTAGTGGTAAAAAATACTGCCTGTCAATTCAGGAGACGTGGGTTTGATCTCTGGATTGGGAAGATTTATACGATAAATGCAAAGTCTTTACGATTCTGGAGAAGTCTTAAAGATCCTCTGGAGAAGGAAATGGCAACCCATTCCAGTATTCTTGCCTGGAAAATCCCATGGACAGAGAACCTAGTGGGCTACAGTCTATGAGTTGCAAAGAGTTGGATGTGACTGAGAATACACGCATGGTCATACTGTTTGTTTACAAACTTAACATTTGAGTGTCATTGCCCTGCTACAAAGATTTCCCATGTTCATGTATTTGAAAGGACCCACCAGACTCCAGAGAGCGCACTCAAGTAACACTTTTGTGTAAGGCAAAGATACAGGTGCAGCAAGAAGAGTGCAGAAAGGAGAGTGTAGACATTGGGATTCAAGAGAGAAGCCATGCCTAAACTCCCAGGGTCCTTATTATACCGAGACTGCACTGTCTCCAGCTGGAACTACCATGATTTATGGGAGGGATCCTGACTTTGGGAGAGCTCAAAGTAGAATTTCCCAGGATTTTTATGCCTCTCTAGCCATGCAATCAAGTTTGCATAATCTATTAGGCCAGTTGGAAAGCCATCATTAAAGAAATTAACCCTGGGAATCCCCAGGGTAAAATCAAACTTAACATTGTAAATCTCACTGCCCTTAACTTGGCCAAGAGTAAAAAAACAGACACCATAATGTCCCCAGAGATAAAGAGAGCTTTTCTAGTCTAACTGTAAACTAACTCGGTCTTCCATATCTATACCCTTATCTCCAAACCTCCTTTTTCCAATTAGAAAGTTAGGGGAAGGGAAAGGCAGGACATAGCATGTCACTTATCTTTGACCTCTCAGCCACAGCTGATTCTGGCCTGGGCCATAGACCACAAGTTATTTCTTGCATTTCCTAGTGCTCAGTTTCCCTCAGGTGGGGATGGTAAGTAGACACTGCTGCTGCTGCTGCTAAGTCACTTCAGTCGTGTCCGACTCTGTGGCCCCATAGACAGCAGCCCGCCAGGCTCCCCCGTCCCTGGGATTCTCCAGGCAAGAACACTGGAGTGAATTGCCATTTCCTTCTCCAATGCATGTAAGTGAAAAGTGAAAGTGAAGTTGCTCAGTCATGTGCGACTCTTTGTGACCCCGTGGACTGTAGCCTACCAGCTCCTCCGTCCATGGGATTTTCCAGGCAAGGGTACTGGAGTAGGGTGCTATCGCCTTCTCCGGTAAGTAGGCACACATCACTCCAATTTCATGCTTTGAGATCAAAGCTATTCCCTAGTTCCAATCCTGAAGAAGTTTTTTTCTAATATAAATTCATACTTATTGTTCATTTTGGTTTATTTCAGGGAGGGGGTAGTGTTTATGAATGAATTAATATTAGTGCCACCATCATTCCATGGACATCCAGACAACTTCTTAAATCTGGGAAAGGTAAGAAGTTCCCAGGAGTATAAGTGCCTGCACTGTGAGTATCCAAAAGCCACTGAGCATGGTGACAATGAAGTCAATATGAGGTACTTGTTCAAATCATGTGGAACCTGACAGGAAGAGCAGTGGAATAATTCTAGCCGCCAAAAGATTGAAGAACTAACTGAAGAACTGTCATCACTTTTCTCTCCCCGGTCCTTTCCTCACACCTCTCCCCCCACCATTGATTCTATATTTCTCTATACTGTCTTATAATAGACTGTGTACATGGATGTTCTCTACTAATCTATACTGAGAGATCTCCTTCAGTTCTGTATTCCTGGTTTCCAGCAGAAAACATAGAGAATACCATAAATATAATAAATGTTAGATTCATCATGTAACGAGCATAACCTAAAAATAGTATCTTGGATTAAGAACTGGAATGACTAGGTGGTTCTTTTTATACATCAAGGCTTTCAGCTATTTTTGATCAAGTCTTGTCAAATTTGGGTGTATTCCTGCCTCTGCCTACTCAGGTAGTGCTAGTGGTAAAGAATCCACCTGCCAGTACAGGAGATGAAAGAGACACAAGTTTGATCCCTGAATCTGAAAGAGCCCCTGGAGTAGGAAACGGCAACCTACTCCAATATTCTTGCCTGAAAAATTCTATGGACAGAGAGCTTTGAGGGCTACAGTCTGTGGGGTCACAAAGAGTCTGACACAACTGAGTGACTGAGCACACTGCCTACCTTGTTCTAATATGGCTCTCTGAAGAGTGCTCACAGCAAGAAGCAAGCCAAAGCTAGAAAAGCTAGAAAAGAAAGCAAACAGAATAATGGTGAAATCTGCAGGACGAATTTACTCCTTCTCCAACATTTTTAGGAAGAAAAGTGAGGCTTGCTTACAGAGATTAGCAGTCTTTCAGAAATGGCTTGGCAAGATGTTCCCTACTGCCTGTCTTCAACGAACTTCCCCTGTGTTGTAGATGTCCTTGGAAAGGGTGGGACTTTTAGCCTGTCAGTTACACCTAATCAGTTGTAGCCATCTGTTCATGAAAGCCAGAATGGTTCATGAAAGAAGGGGGAAGGAGAAAAGGGCCAGGAGAGAGGAAAGGAATGCTGATGGTGGAGGAGAAAAGCCAAAGAAAATTTTGCCCAAGGTCAGTTTTGGATGTTTAAAATCACCCCACCCCTTCACAAGCAGCCTCCTTGGCATATGTATTAACCCATGGATTGAGGATGGAGGGCCATACTTTTGCTTTCTAGAAGGAAGCATTAATAGTTAAGAACTCTAGAGTCTTCCCAAGGGCTGCGTAGTTTTCCAAGCTTCAGGTGATGTATGTGGTCCCCAAATTAGGAAATTAAGCATATGCCTGTTGAAGGGACTCCTTAAATGTTCAGGAAGCTCACAGTCCTTGCCAGCCTGAATTCCTTGGAAGCTCAAGCCTGAAGGCAATGATGAGGATGCCAGTGTGTTAGAGGTGACGACCCCTTTGGATCTCTGCTGCAGCAGTGCACTGTGCTGGGAAGAATGCAGTGAAGTTGCTTAATACCTTCCCCATTCCCATAACAACTTAGAACTGGATTCTGAATTATGAAGTCTGAGTTATCTGAGAATTTAACATTGATTGGATGATAGGAAATCTCTGAACTTTGCATTCTATTACCTAAAAGCCTATCTTACTTGGAAATGAGAAACTAAGTCCTAGGGAAAGTTAACAGGTCAGGGCAAAGACCAGGAGTTGTCCCAAGTCCGGTGGCCTTTTTGAAGCACCTATCAAATTCTGTTACAACTGGCCCTTTGCCTCTCATCACTTTTAGCTTTTTTGATTGTAATGTAAATGCTTAACATTAAATTTTTGATTGTCAAGGCATCCATTTTCAAAGAATCCATCTCGAATAAGCATGTTGCCAGCTACACAGCTACCTAACGATCCAGCAAACCCATGAAGTTCCCCTATTGGAGACCCCTGGGTCACCTACATAACTAACCCCCACTCTTATGTTTTAAATTCACTAATAAAGAGTAACCTGCAAACCTCACCTCAACCCCAATACAGGCAGAACCCCAGATCTTTGCTCTCCCTCCAGCCTTGTTGTGTATATATCCTCCAGGACCTGTGAGTAATAAACCTTTTTTTTGTTACAAAGTTTCCTGATGTTTGATGAAGTAAAACTCATATTTTATGGCAAGATGAGAAAAATTTAAACATAAAATCTTTCTTTGCCTATTTGGGCCTCCTCCCCTCACCCCACCCCCTGTAGGGTATACTGTGTGTGCATCTGGATTAATCAGGCCTCCTTAGAAGATAACTTTCCTTCTTAACCCCATCAGAGGCTACTATGACCCATGACCTGCTACTCGCTCTGTACGTGTTGATCTGTAAACTGTCAAATGACACATAATCATCTGTCTCAAGAACTCACGTAACCCTACTTTGATCTCTGATGGGTGGAAAGACCATCTCTCAGCTTATAATCCTCAGGTTGGCTCAAAGAGAAACTTCTATTTCTTTCTTAGATCAACTATTGATTAGCTTTTCATCAACACAGTTGTTGCTGAGGTGCGTTTTGTGATCATGATGCAGACCACAAAGGCCAGTCCACAACACTGGATCCTGTTGGAAAATGTCTGTGGGGGCGACCTCAAATATGCAGGCCCAGGTGAGTGCCCCGGGCATTGCTAGCTGATAGCATCACCATCGACAGACTGAGATCAGAAGAAACACCACCCTGACTTTGACTCTTGAATTCTTAGTAGCTAGTAACATGTACAAAACTAAGAGGAAAATCTTGCACTGCGAGCTTTGCACCAACTCCGAGAGGTCTGAAGAAAGGAGTTAGCATTTTACCTGAGTTGGAAGTTAAGAGTATGCACTGACCACTCCCTCTATTTGAACACCCCAAACCACAGAGCAGCCACAGAGCAGAAAGGATTCCTCATTAGCAAAGGGGAATTAGTGGTGGCACAGATATGGACAGAGGTTCTTTTCAAGAGGGTTCTTTTTTTCTGGAATCTCCATATACTGCTAAGTACTGATATTATTCATCAGGGACGGCCAAGGCCATCATTCACCCTGGCCCTGAGCTATTTTTATGCTCAAGGTTTCAGGAGTTGAGAAGGTGTGGGCTTCATTATCAGCTATAATCTAGAGTATGAGACCAGAGGGCTCCACTGACTCTGCTGTGTCTGGGCCACCACCCTCTGTGGCAGGGGAAGAATCTCTCTGCTGAATTAACGTTCACCTTAGAGCCCTGGGCTTCTCTGTGGCTCAGACGGTAAAGAATCTGCCTGCAGTGTGGGAGACCTGGGTTCACTCCCTGGATTGGGAAGATCCCCTGCAGAAGTATTCAGTATTCTTGCTTGAAGAATTCCATGCACAGGGGAGCCTGGCAGTCTGCAGTCCACGGGATTGCAAAGAGTCAGACACGACTAAGCAACTAACCCTTTCATTTCACTTTTAGAGCCCTGGGACTTCTCTGATGAAAAACAGTTCTTGGAATTTCATGGAAGGGAATTATGGCAGCTTGGGTGAGGCAGTGTTCTTTTCAGTCTTTCAAATTTCCCTAACTCAGTTGGGTGCTTTTCTTTCAAAATGCCATAATTCCATAATCTTTCTCAAAAATTAGAATTTATTTGTATTTTACCTTTTTTGTTGTTGTTGCTGCTGTTTGGGGAAGGAAATGTTTTTATAAAAAAAAAAAAAAAAAACAATACCCAGACTTCCAACTAACAGATCTAGAAAACAGAGATTCAGGTTACCTTATTTTTCAGTCCTCCCATTTGCTAAGATTTACTCTGTATTTTCCCCGATTCTAGGATCTGAGGACATTTACTAATAGCATCTTCCTCTGAATGTGTCCCTTTGCTGAGCTGTGGCTTCTTTATTCTACAGTCCCCTAAATGATTACCCACGACTTCTCCACCCACTCATCAGAGCGAAGAACCATTCCAATGGATTGCTAAAGACCATCTCAGTGCCAGTGAAACCAGAAGAATGCTTGAAAAAGTAACCTCATGTTATGAAAAAGTATTCTCTTTCTTCGGGTGCAGGAGCTAGAACCTTAATAAAATTATTCTATAAGAAAATGTTTATTATTCCTATCTAATTAGTTTCCTTGGGAGATGAAACTCCTTCATTATTGTATTTCCTTAAATTGAGACAATTTGGGCCCCTTACTTAGATATTGCCCCTATGTAATTTCAGAGGCAATAATAAATAAACCCATTTTTATTGGCAATTTTAAGCTGTGCTTCACCTTGCCAACAATTTAAGTGCAATGCACATCAGCCTGGTTCTTGCACCTGCCCTCCTCAAGCAGCTGGTACAGACTGCTTCTAGCAAAGAGGAGGAAAGATCTCCACCATGAGAGGAGGGGTGAACTGGAAGCATAATTTATACAATAAGAAAAGTATGCTCTGAAGTCACTTGTACTTTCTGAACTTCAGTTACCTGTAAAACAGGTAAGAATGAATGGTCTTTATGGAGAATAAAGGGCAGAATAAGTAATCCCTCAAGTTCATCTGAGGTAGAAATTCCACTTTTACTGTAGTTATAAGAAAGTTCAGGTGAAGTAAAAGACAGATTTGTGCAAATAGGCACAAATAAGTTAAATGCTGGTTGTATTCACATGTGACTTGAAAGCAATTATTAATATCTGGGCTCACTCACTAAGTCAATAACCAATAATCAAGATTATTTGGAAGATCAATTTTAACAACAGTGACAAAAAGAAAAATAAGCATCCCCATTACTGACAGAGGCTGACACTATCAGGATGCTAAAATCCAGGGACTCTGACTGCCTGCCTTCAGGCAAGCTCGTACATATTACTTGGTCATTGTTTGCTGGTAAAAAGTAAAATAGTATAGAAGGAAGGAGGGGAAAGAGGGAGGGAAGAAGAGAGAATATTTAGTTTATATGCCATATGTGAAAATCAATGCTCTATTTCAGAGACAAGGATTATATTTTGCACTCCAGTCATAATTTTATCCACTGTAATTTAGGAACACTTTCTTTTGAAGAAAAAAAGAATGCCTGAAAATAATCTCCTTTGTAGTTTTATTTTACAAGGTGCCATTAGCTAATGGGCCCATTAGCAAGCATGCTCAGGAAGTCAAGTGTGAAGAGTCAAGGTTTCCCATGCTGGGAATTCCATGGTACCTGATGGAACTCTGAAAGTGTCACCTTTAGCTGCACAGCCAGTTCTGGAGGTGATTGAGGGTTTCCTTTCCCCTGACACTAAAGATAAGAGAAACAGGGCAGGAAGTAGCTATGCTAACAAAGTGGAGTTTGGTACTTGCCCTGGCTTTGGAAGTCAATATCACTGGACTCCTCTGGTATCAAGCTTCAGGAAAGAAACTCACAGTATAAAGCAGAGCCATCTTAATCATTTTTAGACTGACATTTCAAAAAGGGTTAAGACGCTATCTGCTCTGTCTGTTCCATCTGCTCAGATGTTTATTTGAAAACATCTGTGCTGTGATCTTTAACAATCCTAGTTTTCACTTACCAATTAATACTTTTAAAAAAGTAAAACAGAGGTATAAATACTTATTCTCCAGTTAGAGAGGCAATTCTTTTGAACATCTTTATGATTTAAGGTTTCTTGACAACTCATGAGTAGGCAAAAGGTTGCTATTTATTTAATCTTGGAAGAACACTGAAAGAAAAAGGCAGGGAGTGCAGGCAGTGTGGAAGAACTCTCCTTTATGTAGCTGGCCACATGTGACTTTAACAGTTGCAGGGGAAACTGGCTGGGGCTAAGGTTACATATTTGTGTTCAGTAAGGATATCCATGGTGGTAACTCTCATGATGACGGTAGTCATCCTGGTAACCATCCTGGTATCCTTGATGGTAACTATGGTAACCATAGCCTGCATACTCATCTTCTGGACAGCGCATCCCCAGTGACTGCTGAATGGCCATTTCCTGTCTCCGGAGTTGCATCGAATCAATTAAATCATATACAATCACCATGGACCACATTGGGGAAGGATACCAGGATTTCACATTTCCATCTTTTCCAACTAGAAGCATGGAGAAGTACTCTGGGCTCACTTGGAAATAGTTGCGTATGTCTTTCACCAAATGGGCTGGTACGTCTTCTCGCTCCACAACAGAGCTCCCTAGAATAGGATTAGAAAAGTTGTTAGTGGATTAAAGAGGCAACACTCAGGAAAGCATCAAATGAGAAGAAATCACTGCGAGAACAGAGAAAGGACCCAAGGGTCTGTTCTCTACAGCTTAAAAATCCAGTTTAGGAACTTTGCTGGTCTTTCTACTAGCAATGAAATGTTCCTGCTATTCTACAACATGGATCACATTTTGAGGCAAATGTCTCTTTATAGGAGTATTATAAAATATAAAACCAATTTCTTTATTTAATCCTTGCAAGATCAACTGCCACATCAAGATCAACTCTGGCATCCCTTGTTCACTGATATGGCAGGAAATATTTAATTTCTCACGCTTTATAAAACTACCACAAGAATTAAATGAGATAACATAGGTGAAAATGCTTTGTAAGCCAATAAAGCCCCATGCAGACAAAAAAGAATTACATACCTCTACTAAGAAATGAATATCTTTGCTGTCACTTGTGAATGGTTTTTTAATAAAAACAACATGAGTGCTTATGCTCCCCTTCACATTCTGTGTATACATAAATTCTCACACCCACACACCCACCCACACACACACACACACATACACACACACACATGCATGGGGCACACACCAGGACCTTCAACTGAGGGTACATCCATTGCTTACATATGAATTAATATAACTTCATTGAACTTATCAGTAGTTTATACTCTTTTAAAGTAACAAAACTTTACCATTAATTGGGAACAGTTCTAAAACGCCCCCTACTTCCTCTCCAACACCTAAAAGCTTCAGAACCGTTATGTGGCGCAGACCTGAGAGAAAAAAGAAAGCCATAGAATCTGTAGTAAGTCTTTTGCTTCCAAAGACTGGATATCTGACAATTAAAATCTCTTAAGTTTAAAAGGAATATAAAACATAACCTGATTAAGTAAAACAAGTCATTAACATTTTTTCCATAAAAAATGCATTTAAACATTTATAAAATCTTGAAAAGAGATTAATTGCAGATTTTAGGATTAATAACAGGATCAAATGTGATTTTGTTTTGTTTTTGCAGATTGAAAAAGAATTTGCTCTTAAACTGTGGTACTCACTCTATTAAATGACAAAACAAAAATGAAGCCATTGGAACTTTAAAGTATCTGAGATGATCTAAGCTGATCAGTGTTCTGGAAAAAAGTCACGGCTGATGTTATAACAGCTTACATGGATAATTTAATTTTCTCTCAAAGAAAAGACTACAGAGCGAGCCAATATGATTGCTGAAGAAATTGCTCTGGCTTCCTCAAACGAAAGTTTGTCTGCTCATTGGGCGGGTTTTTATCCCTTTTTTAGAAGACTCAAAGGGGTGGCACTGAGGGAGGCACAGCTTGCTTCCTGCCCACCCTCAGCTAAAGTTTCAGGAAAGGAAAGAAGGTCACGGCTTGGTAGCTTGCTGGAATTCTTTTGAAGACGAAGCCCTTATGAAAAGGTTCAGGAGAAAGAACATAGGAAGGCAAGGGGGGTGTGGAGTCATCCTATTTAGATTTCATGGTTTTAGACAAAATCCAAGCCTAGTCACAGTAGTAACTTGGAACTATTAATAATAAATATGAACATTGACAGTGTTGATTGTCCAGGAGAGAAAACTAAAGAAGAGCTGAAATCCAGACAAAATGCTATTCAAAAAAAATTTTATGGGCTTTACTCTTCTCCCAGAGAAGTGAAGCATTTCTGTTCTGCATGTTAAATCATGTTTTCAAAAGGGAAGATCATGAATTTAATTATCCCTTTAAAACATGACTTGTTCACATTCCCCTGTCTACTACAAAAGAGTTTGACTTAGAGTCTTTGTGTAACGATTCAAAATGAAACATCACCTAATAGCTGCTGCAAAGATGTCTTTAGAAAATTAGCAAGCCATGATCTTATTTATATATTCATATCATGGAGGGTCATTAACTGCTCTAAGAACTTCTGTCTTACCCACCACTGTTGGTGGCTGTTAATAATTTAAATTATGCCTAAAAATACTGGCATAATCAAATCTTCCTTACATATGTTGATATAAATTTTTAAAGCATTAATCTTGATAATAAGAGTATAAATAAACATTTACAAATTTTCTAATTATCCTTACTGTTATAAGCTTGTTTTCTGCCTTTTTTTAAGTTATTATTTTACATCTTAAAACTAAAAAGTTTTTATTGTTTATAGGTACCTGGTCATAGCAAGGACCCAGTCTCTGTTAATGTTTTACAAAACTTATACAACCACCCCTCCCTTTTATAAATCAAACACAGTTTTATAACTAAAAAATGATTCTTCTTCCTAATAGAAATATCAGAATAATGTGGGTTCATCTATGTTCCAATTATGAAGTTTTAAATATGTGGCCACTAGCTACTTTCCACCTCTCTAAGTGAGTGAAGTCGCTCAGTCGTGTCCAACTCTTCGCGACCCCATAGACTGTAGCCTATCAGGCTCCTCCGTCCACGGGATTTTCCAGGCAAGAGTGCTGGAGTGGATTGCCATTTCCTTCTCCAGTCCACCCCTCTATTGACTCTCAAAAATTCTTCCTCTGCAGAGGTGTATCTTAAATAAAATTTTTGTAGTGATTCCAACTTTTGAAATTACCATTATCTCTCTGGTTCAACATTGAACTTATTAATAATGTTCTATGTATTATGCATTTCTTTTCTATATGTACATATTCAGAATAGTATTAGCCCTTTCTGACCACTAAGATAATAATGTTTGGTAAAGAAAGCATATATTCGTTTTCAAAACATTGAGCAATTCACTGCAAATAATGATAGTATAATAAACAGCATTTCTCTTTGACCTACTTGTCTTAAGCATAAGGCACTGTTTAACAAATCTTGCTGTCTTCCTAGTACTTAGTTAGAGATCAAAATCCTTTCAAAGGGACTGGTAATATAGTACAGTGGGGTTCAGTTCATTAATTAATTCTCAAAGGCATTCCTGTCTTACAAAAAATACTTAAATCTATGGAAAAGTACTCAGTGTTGGTACCTAATTATTACCTAAGTAATTGATGATATCTGAGTTATATGATCTTGAGACAATTTTTTTAAAAGCAAATAAGAAGACACATAATACAGATCACTGTAAGTAAAGCAGCAGGTATTTTCAAACATTTCAGTAAAAAACCTGAGAGGGGAGAATATTGAAAAAAGAAAAACAGACCCCAGTTGACTAAGATTCCAGTCTGAAAGCAACTTTATCCTCAATATAACTGAGTAAGTGTCTGGGAATCTACAGTCTGGGCTGGGGAATATTTGGATGACCTAAGCTTCTGTGTTCCATTTTAGACCAGGAAGAGGGTGGTATGGGAAAGCAGTGATGACGAGGCTTCCCACTCACCAAAATTGCATGCCTGACCACTGAGGGCAGAGAGCTGCTGTGAATAGGCCCAGTCTTCATCATTAGGGGCCGAGATCACCAGCAACCGCCTTCTCCAGCGGAACCTGGAAAAGAAGTAGAAGACCACAGTTACTGCTTCAAACAATAGAGGCCAGTGTGAAAAAGCAGAGTAACGTCGACTGTCGCTTTTTCCCTATGCCTCAAATAAAACCCAGTAACCTTAGAAACATTTCATAGCTCCTCAAAGCCTAACATTAGACTGTATGACCACCTTTCTTGCACTTTTTCCTCTATAACTTCATGGTCTGCCTATCGTAGCATTTGCCTGATGTGTCAGGCATGAGTCTGGTCACCAGGCCTGACGAGGTCACTTAGGGAGAGAAGACATTCTCAGATACAATGAAAAATAGCTGAAATTGTTTGTCAAATTATAGCAACAGAAATAAAGGAATTAGAAAATAACTGAAGAAAACTGAAGTTCTGGTCGAATTCCCTCCAGTTTGGCAGGGGGGGTGGTGGTGGTGGTGAATATGGACAGGAAATAGTACCAAAAAAAAAAAAAAAGTGACAGTAAGGAAGGAAAAGAGATAAGTGTCTTAAAGGGTCAAGCAAGGTTCCTGGAAAAATAAAGCTCTATGTACCTTCTTCAGTAGCCAGTGGTTCTTGCAGAAGCAAATGCTAGTTCTAAGATGTACCCTATCATCATAGTAAGAACCATCACTTACAGAGTACCCCTAAGAAGTAGAATGGAGCTAAACCTACAGTCATAGGATTTGAGAATATATAGTAAACTTCTTCCTGTTCTTATAGTTCCAACACAATTGGGCAGTGGAAAGAGATTTTGCCTTGTAGCCAAGAAACTTGACCTATATTTTCTCACTGCTACATTTTTTGGGTTCCTTGAGCATGCCACTCTGTTCATCTAAGCTATAGATTTTCCTTAGCTTTAGAATCAAAAAGAGCATTACCTCAAAGAGGTGTTATACGAATTAAACTCCAGGGACTTCCCTGGTGGTCCTATGGCTAAGACTCCACACCCTCAACGCAGGGGGCCTGGGTTTGATCCCTGGTCAGGGAACTAGATCCCACATGCCACAACTAAGAGTTCACATGCTGTAACTATACATTCAGAGTACTGCAACTAACACTCAGGCAGTCAAATGAGTAAATATTAAAAAAAAAAAAAAGAATTAAAAATCCATCAATGTAAGTTATCCATGTGTTGGCATAGATATTGACAGTGCCTTAGTCTGCAAGCTTTAGATTTAGAACACTGACAGATGGATAATGTCCGTTGTTCATTAACAGATTTTGGACATTATCTATCATGATGCATATGAAAATCAATTTAATCCTTATATTTGTATATCATTTCGCAGCTCAATTTCACCTACACAACACACATTCCTCACTGGAGGGCTTCTCTGGTGGCTCAGTGGTAAAGAATTGGCCTGCCAATACAGGAGGCATGGGTTCTATCCCTGATCCGGGAAGATCCCACGTCCTCCAAGAAGCTAAGCCCGTGCACCACAACTGTTGAGCCTGTGCTCTAGAGCCTGGGAACTGAAACTGCTGAGCACACTCGCCCTAGAGCCCGTGCTCCCCAACAGCAGGAGCCACCGCCGTGAGAAGGCCACGCACCTCAGCTGGAGAGTAGTCTGTGCAGCAAAGAAGACCCAGCGCAGCCAAAAATAAATAAGTAAATAAACAATAATTAAAAAAACAAAAAACATACATTCCTCACTGGAGTTCATCGAGGGCATGGCTTGCTTTCCCCATTTTGCATATAAAAAACAAGGTTTAGAGAAGTGAAGTGACTAGCCTAACCAATAAATCTAAGAGGTGGTACCAAAACTCAGATTTCTCTAACTCCTGGTCCAGTGCTTTCCCTAGTCTACCCCTCTCAGAGGTGCTAATGCTTGGTGGGCACTGTCAGGGTCCCTAAGGGGATATGAAGGAGAGGGGGTGTGCATCCAGAGAGAGGCTGAGTGCAGTTGTCTCAAAGTCCACCTTCACTGGAGAAAGGGCTTTTGCTTTCTGCCTTCAATGTTGCTGACTGCAGGGTGTCAGTGCATTCAAGGAACCAGAAGCCAGTTGATTATATTCATGGCTTCTCTCCCTGTGCCCCTTCTAGCCTCTCAGTGAACAGGAGAGTTTTCAATCCCAAAGAAAATGGCCTCTTGGGGGAATAGTGGTTTGGGTGAATGAGAGAAAATGATAGTCTGATGAAATACAGCATGTGAATGGATGCCTTAGCAAGACTCGCCAAAAGCTGCTTGCTGTGACATTACGTTAGCTTCCTCCGCTTGTTTTTCTTCAAAGGGAAAGAAAAACTTAAATCTCCACTGAGGATAGAAGATGAATGTATCTGGCACAAAGGAGGGAGGGGAGAGTCTGAGACTGTCCGAGGTTTCCTGGGAAAGGGAACAGGACTGGTGTTGGGTCACAGAAGACGGTCTCCTGTGCTTCCCCTGCCTCCTTAGGAGGCCTGCCAGACCAGCATCCCCCACCCCCACCCCTTCCCAGCCAGCACCACACCAGGCCAGCTTTTCTGGCCCCCATACAGAGCTGCAGGGTATCCTGGAGGGAGCTATTTTGGGTGAGGTCTATTTTGGCTTGTTTACCTGTGTGCACCACTGAATGCTGTCGGATTAGAGAGGGCTGGGATCTGAGACTTGTGGCAGACACAACGGAGAGAGGGTCGTTGCCCCTAAGTGGTGATTCTTTATCCCACAGACCTTCTTATTAAGATCCAAGGCCCCAGCTCCCAGCCCTAAAGGAACAAATGTTAATGGAACTACTTCTGTGGAAGTAAGAAGAGATGTGAATGTGGCCCAGATCCTTACTTTGCACAGATTGGCTTTTTGTCACTATAGTGTGTCAGTAAATAAAAACTTCAAGCTGTGTATGTATTTGCTTTTCTTAGCTGGCATTCCCAAATTAGTGTGCATGTGCCCACTCTTTGGGGCTTCTGTCTTAGAAAAAGATAATTATAGTCTGAACCAGATGAGTGTCACTAAAGACTAGACTGGCTTCAGAGTCTGGTCAGCTGAAACCAGGCTTTGTAGACCCACCAACTCAGCAAATTTGAAGGAAAATTCCCATTTGGATACTAGTTTATTTATAGAGCTGTTATATAGAAAAGAAAGGAAAAAATTCAGTTCTCTTTGCTTGGGTTTCAGTTCTGAAGGTGTTTATTAAGTCTCCTCTTTAGATTTAAGGGACTAGATCTGATAGACAGAGTGCCTGATGAACTATGGATGGAGGTTCACGACATCGTACAGGAGACAGGGATCAAGACCATCCCCAAGAAAAAGAAATGCAAAAAAGCAAAATGGCTGTCTGAGGAGGCCTTACCAATAGCTGTGAAAAGAAGAGAAGCAAAAAGCAAAGGAGAAAAGGAAAGATATAAGCATCTGAATGCAGAGTTCCAAAGAATAGCAAGAAGAGTTAAAGAAATCCTTCCTCAGTGATCAATGCAAAGAAATAGAGGAAAACAACAGAATGGGGAAGACTAGAGATCTCTTCAAGAAAATTAGAGATACCAAGGGAATATTTCATGCAAAGATGGGCTTGATAAAGGACAGAAATGGTATGGACCTAACAGAAGCAAAAGATATTAAAAAGAGGTGGCAAGAATACACAGGAGAACTGTATAAAAAAGAACTTCATGACCAAGATAATCATGATGGTGTGATCACTCACCTAGAGCCAGACATCCTGGAATATGAAGTCAAGTGGGCCTTAGAAAGCATCACTACGAACAAAGCTAGTGGAGGTGATGGAATTCCAGTTGAGCTGTTTCAAATCTTAAAAGATGATGCTGTGAAAGTGCTGCACTCAATATGCCAGCAAATTTGGAAAACTCAGCAGTGGCCACAGGAATGGAAAAGGTCAGTTTTCATTTCAATCCCAAAGAAAGGGAATGTCAAGAATGCTCAAACTACCACACAATTCCACTCATCTCACACACTAGTAAAGTAATGCTCAAAATTCTCCAATCCAGGCTCCAGCAATACGTGAACCGCGAACTTCCAGATGTTCAAGCTAGATTTAGAAAAGGCAGAGGAACCAAAGATCAAATTGCCAACATCTGCTGGATCATGGAAAAAGCAAGAGAGTTCCAGAAAAACATCTATTTCTGCTTGATTGACTATGCCAAAGCCTTTGACTGTGTGGATCACAATAAACTGTGGAAAATTCTTAAAAGAGATGGGAATACCAGACCACCTGACCTGCCTCTTGAGAAACCTGTATGCAGGTCAGGAAGCAACAGTTAGAACTGGACATGGAACAACAGACTGGTTCCAAATAGGAAAAGGAGTACGTCAAGGCTGTATATTGTCACCCTGCTAATTTAACTTATATGCAGAGCACATCATGAGAAACGCTGGGCTGGAAGAAGCACAAGCTGGAATCAAGATTGCCAGGACAAATATCAATAACCTCAGATATGCAGATGACACCACCCTTATGGCAGAAAGTGAAGAGGAACTAAAAAGCCTCTTGATGAAAGTGAAAGAGGAGAGTGAAAAGAAAGAAAGAAAGTGAAGTTGCTCAGTTGTGTCTGACTCTGTGACCCCATGGACTGTAGCTTGCCAGGCTCCTCCATCCATGGGATTCTCCACGCAAGAGTACTGGAGTGGGTTGCCATTTCTGGTTGGCTTAAAGCTCAACATTCAGAAAACTAAGGTCATGACATCTGGTCCCATCACTTCATGGGAAATAGATGGGGAAACAGTGTCAGACTTTATTTTTCTGGGCTCCAAAATCACTGCAGATGGTGATGGCAGCCATGAAATTAAAAGATGCTTACTCCTTGGAAAGAAAGTTATGACCAACCTAGATAGCATATTGAAAAGCAGAGATATTACTTTGCCAACAAAGGTCTGTCTAGTCAAGGCTATGGTTTTTCCAGTGGTCATGTATGGATATGAGAGTTGGACTGTGAAGAAAGCTGAGCGCTAAAGAATTGATGCTTTTGAACTGTGGTGTTGGAGAAGACTCTTGAGAGTCCCTTGGACTGCAAGGAGATCCAACCAGTAAACCCTAAAGGAGATCAGTCCTGGGTGTTCATTGGAAGGACTGATGTTGAAGCTGAAACTCCAATACTTTGGCCACCTGATGGGAAGAGTTGACTCATTGGAAAACACCCTGATACTGGGAGGGATTAGTGGCAGGAGTAGAAGGGGACGACAGAGGATGAGATGGCTGGATGGCGTCACTGACTCGATGGACATGAGTTTGAATGAACTCTGGGAGTTGGTGATGGACAGGGAGGCCTGGCGTGATTCATGGGGTCGCAAAGAGTCAGACACGACTGAGCGACTGAACTGAACTGAATACTACTAATCACCAGTGTTTATTAATTACTTGCTTTGTGCTAAGTTCTAAGCTATCATTACCTTTAGTATTTCCTTTCATAATGATCTTAAGAATAGATAAACTTATTATCTCCATTTTGCAAATGAAAAAACTAAAGCCCAAAGAGATTTAGCAATAAATCCAAGGTCACACGGCTGATAAGTGTAAAACCAGGAATCAACCCATGCCTTTAACTAACATACTATTCCACTTTAATTTTTAAGATCAATGATTATTATCAGCACAATGAGTCCATGAGTTGTGACCATAAGTCATAGATAGCCATAGGACATCTAAATTATAATCATAGGCTATTCTGAATATCCATAAGAGATGTATATTCTTGAAACAGCAGTGAATATGAGAACTTGTAGCCTTCCACAATGGAAGGAAAATACATTTGCTTATGTGTTGTAGGGCCCTATCTAGTTCAAAAGACTTTCGATGCAAAATATGTATAATTTCTTAAGAATAAAAAAATGCAAATGCAAATCAGTGACCAACTTGAACGAGCATTGCAAGCTTTGTGAGTGAACAAAAGTGAGATAATGCCAGCTTTTCCTTTGAAGTTTTGAAACCCGTGACATTGCGATTATAAAAAGAACCTCTGTCTGGATGGCACGAATAATTCTTCATAATGTTTGAAACTGCAGGTCTCAGGGCTGGCCTAAATCCTGAGTTGTAAATAATATCAATGAGCTAGACAATAACTGTCTGCTTTACAGATCAGGCTATCTGAGTTTAATGGGTTGGTTCAATAGGTATATACCTTTCAGTCTTGGAAGATTTAGAATTAAGAAGAGGAAGTTTGGAAAGAATCAAAATTATAGGAATAATATATTTTTCTAAGAAGGATCCTGATTTTCTTTATGAATTTATGTTCTTGGGAAACTTAAGAGTATCTGGCTTGAAATGATAGCCTTGAAACTCCAAACTAGGAAGTGTGATTGAGTATGTGGTTTAGTTGTATGGTTTTAGGTTGAAATCTTACTAAGCATATACAGTTACTGGAACATGTGAGAAAACTTTACCATATTTACAAGATTAACTTATTAAATTTACGGATCAAATAAATACTCAGAAAGATTGTGTTTATTTCAAGCAATTGAAAGAAATATGGTAAATGTAAAATGACTATTTTGACACCCAAAACTCTGTCTCCAAGATTTGATTCGGCACTGGTGCAAAGAGGCCGAGCTTTCAGTATTATTGACTCTAACTCAGTGATGGAAGTTATTTGATCTCCATTAGCCTGAGTGGTCTCCATTAGTGTGAGACTAGTTACAGTATTTAGATCATGGGATTGTTGTGAAACAACAGGAGGGAAGATGAAGTGCTTGGCACAAAAGGTGATATGGCAACACTGGAGTGGAGGGAGGGCTACTTGCTCTTGTTATTCTCATGAGTGAGAGATTTTAAGACAGGTTAATTGGAAGCATAGGGACAACATATCTAGAAAATTATAAACTGAAAACTTGGATGAATGGTGAGTCCTATGCTCTTTAGACATCATGATGTTATTTCCTAAGAGACCCAAGCTTCCCAAATCTAGAGGAATTCAGATTATCTGTTTCCTAACCATAGAATTTTTGCTGCTGTAGGTGAAATTTCTGCATCCCTGCACCCCTTAAAGTCCCAAATATCTGTAGAATTTTCATCCATCATGGGGGAAGTGATGAAGAAGGGAAAAAGTAGAGTGATTTTTTTTTAAACACTTTTTTGTGTATGTACCAGAGTTTCCCTACAAGGGTTTTCAACAAACCACACTCCCCAAGGAATCACGGATCTGGGTCAAGAGAATTTCTCCTTTTAAGGTCTTAGTGGAACTTCTGTTGTTCTCTGCGGAGTTGGAAGGAAGCAGAAAGTCAAGCAGTGTTCCAAATCCCATTTGGAACTAGAAAGGGCCCAATAAATATAAGTACAATATACAAAGCTCCCCAAATTGACTGAATGAATTAACCCTCACAGAAGGTCAGAAGTATGTATCAGTGTCCCAAAAAAAGCAGAAGAGAAAGAAAAGACTTATCCAAAGCCACCAAATCAACACTCAAGCTTGGAACTGATCCCAGCCAGCCTTGCAACCAGAGCCATTTCCAATAGGACAAGAATAAGCCTACTGGGCATAGTGCTGTGAAGCAGACAGACACTTCCCTTCTCACAGGGAAGGTCATCCTGCACAGATGCGTCTGCTTTGAGTTTCTCTGGGGTTTTCATTAGCTCAGTCAGAACGCTCTCCTGCCTTCCTCCTCAGTGTCTCCAAAGGAGATGTACCTGGATAGGAAGTTTTCCAGTGACTGCTTCTTGTCTTCCTTGCAAATGATGCCATCCTTCTTCTGCTTTTCCATGTCTTTGATTCGGGACTGGAAAGTATCGATCAAATCAAACACAGACTTCATTGCTATAGGCACCTCATAATATTGCTGTTGAAGGAAAAGTAAGAAGTATATAATGCATTAAAGGTGTTTCTTCCCTCTGTCCAGAGGGTGGAGAGCCTGGGAGAATTCATGAGAGCTATGGGGAAAACAGAATCTGGAGGGCTCATTCGTTTATAAACTCTCTCCTGCAATAGTACCTCTGCTGATGTTTTGAGGTTCTGAATCCATGAAACAACTGCCTTTACCTTCCATGAGGATTTCTTCTTTACTTAACACTTTTTACTGGAACGGGTCCATGCCCTCTTTATCACACATATCCTAGATTTACTTCCTTATCTCTGGGACTAACCTGGTTCCTGTTCATTACACATCTGGAAAGTCAGAAACTCTGTACCTAACACAAAAAATCAAATGTAAGAACATGTAAGAGTATCTGACCTCAGCAATAAGGGTAATTTTCCACCAGAAGGATGCCTGCTCTGTGGTCATCAGGAATCTACATGGGACGCCCCTAGTGGTCCAGGGCTAATTAAGACTCCATGCTGCCAATGCAGGGACTATGGGTTTGATCCTTGTTGGGGGAAGATTGCACATGCCTTGTGGCACAGCCAAAAAAGTAAATAAATAAATGAATAAACAATCTATATAAACTCTTTGTGATTCCCAGGGACTATTTTATTGAGTGAGCATTACTTAAAATTAGGTAATGTTTGCTAATGTATTCTCAGAAAAAAATTTTGGAAATCTAAGTTAAGGATAATGAAATTCAGTTTCCTGCCTCAAAGCTGTCTGGACTTCGAACAGCAACCTGAAATGGATTTGGGAGCTGGCTGAGCGTAATCAGCATAAGCTAGAGAGAGAAGTCTGGACATGGCTTGGAGCTGTGCCCTGAATGGGAATTCAGTAAATCATGAAATGTGTAAGCTGGCAGACACCTTAGGCATCATCTAGTCCAAACTTTCACATTAGAGGTGGCAAAACACAAAAGCAGAATGAATTATTGAAGGGATCTCTCTCCAGATCCAGAAAAATACTTCAGGCTGAACCAGGTATTCTAAAGCCCAGGCAGCCTTTTTCTTAAGGATTTTCATGTAAGCATGGGCTCTGGAGCCAATCTGTGTGCATATGAAGTCTAACATTAACTGGGTAAAGTTAGGCAAGTTACTTAACAACTCTAGATTCCTGGCCTCTCTGAAACAAAGATAATACTTGTTATTTCTCTTAGAGGTTTGAGATAAGAATTGTAAACATTTGAGGTGAGTGCTTGGCATAATGAAATAACTCAATAAAGTTAGGTATTATTGTTATTATGACTACATGGCATAATTTTTCATGGTTCAGAACTTTTGTCCCTATCATAGGAAGAAATTAGGTGTAAAGCCCTACCGTCTTGCCCATGCTGAATCAGGAGATAAATTTCCAGGTTCTTCCAAATTATGCCTATATTAAATCTGAGTTTTCTTAAAACAGAAGCTAAATGCTCTTCACTTTTTCTCACCAGGGTCTGACACATCATAGCTATTCAAAAAGTGTCTGGTGAATTCATGACTTTAATGTTATAGAAGAATTTAGTCTGAGTCAAGTAACTGAGCTACACGGGGGTCATCCAATTTAATATTTTCCATAGACCACAAATTCTAGAGGACAGTGGTAACTATTTGGACCATTTCCAAACTTTCCCGTTTATGAAATAATTTGTGCTCAGTCGTATGTGTAATAGACTCACTGATCCCCCCAAAATGAGTTTCTCTCTTAAGGAATGGCACTGCACCATCCCAAACAGGAACCCATACCTTGACTCTGAGGTCCACGTCCGTGAGCACCATAAAGAAATCATTGTAGGTCATTCCATACTCCTTCCTCAGCTCGCTGATGAGATGCTGGTCTACCAAGTCCTCATCATCCACGACTCGCATAGGTTTTTCATTGTCTTAAGGCAAATGAAATGTGAATAAATATGGATGTGACAAAAACAGAAATCAGTGGGAAACCAAAGAGTGGAGGATCTGAGCCTCCATCCCGAGTTAATTAGAACTGCTTTCATTAGTTGCACACATTCAAAGAGTACTTTGTTTGAACTAATGTTTCCAAAGTGAACAAATATATAAACAAACGAATAAATAAGCTCATTTTGAAAGTCACTCTTCCCAAGATGATCGAACCCCATCTCTGCCCACCCTGGTTACAGTGAATCAGAAGGAGCAACATTAGAATGAAGCTACTGAGTCATTCCTGGAAGAAGATTGCCAACTCAACCTGGGATGAGTCATTATTATGACTTACCAGGGAAACAGACCCAGATTCTTTGGTTAAGCTTTATTTCACTTAAAATTTTATTTTAGTTTTAGTTATTTATTTAAGTCTAAAATTGGTGTCTGTTCCTTCCTTTTATTAGAGCATTTTTTGGGACACAGTAAACTATGTCATTGCTATGTGTGTGTATATTAGTCACTCGGTCATGTCTGACTCTATGTAACCCCATGGACTGTAGCCAGCCAGGCTCCTCTGACCATGGAATTCTCCAGTCATTGCCATAGAGAAAAATAAAAAGCCGATGTTTAAATCTGGTCATTTGACTCCAAAAAATCAAGCTTTTCATAAAATAAATTTTGTAAGTGAATACAAGGTTAAGTAAAATGTTACCGAATTTCTAGAAGTTCTTAATGTTATATCTATTTTCAAATATCAAGCCCTGAAAACTATTATAATTCACAGTGGTTCCTGCAGGTGCCACTGAGTTAATGGGAAGTATGAACATGACAAACTATTAATACCATGCCTGGAAAACACTTTGAAATGATAGAAGGGCTTATTTACTTCTTTCCTCCCATACAGGTTACAATGCTTCCCTCAACCCTATTAAAATTTTCATTGGTAGAATAATTCCCTGTATTAAAAAAATTACAAATATTAAACCTAGCAAATATGTAATAATAAACCTATTACAGAAGGAAACTTATTGGTTATTATCAACACTGTTACCCAATGAATAGCACTACTGTAGAAGAAAAACACAATTTTGTAGCTACAAAGGGAATCTAGCCAAGTATCACAGACTATTCTGCTTTTATTGATATAAAGGGGGCAATTATAATTTAGGTATTACTTTGGTTTACTCGATTAAAATTGTTGAAAGTATATAAATAAGACGCTTGATTCTCCCAAGTAGATCACAATGAGAGGGGAAAGAATACTATCATTAATAAAATATGTTAATTTAAAAGAATTGTTAGGTTCTTCATGCTGTTGGTTTCTTTTTTAATTTTTTAAAATTTATTTACTTTTTTTTTTTAATTTTACTTTACAATACTGTATTGGTTTTGCCATACATCAACATGCTGTTGGTTTTTGTTTAGTTTATCTATTGAGTAAAAATAGCAACTTGAAGAATAAAATACAAAGTATGATGTTGCTGCTGCTGCTGCTGCTGCTGCTAAGTCACTTCAGTCGTGTCCGACTCTGTGTGACCCCATAGACGGCAGCCCACCAGGCTCCCCCGTCCCTGGGATTCTCCAGGCAAGAATACTGGAGTGGATTGCCATTTCCTCCTCCAACGCATGAAAGTGAAAAGCGAAATTGAAGTCTCTCAGTCGTGTCCAACTCTTCGCGACCCCATGGACTGCAGCCTACCAGGCTCCTCCATCCATGGGATTTTCCAGGCAAGAGTACTGGAGTGGGGTGCCATTGCCTTCTCCAAAGTATGATGTTATTCTTGGTTAACAGGAAATAAAGCAAAAGAAAACACATCCATATGGGAATATACATAGGAAAAAGTCCAGAAGGACATAGAGCTAATAATAATAGTTGCCTCTGGGGAGTGAGAAGAGGTGAGGTAGAAACTTTGACTGTTTACTTTATTTGAGCCTATATTATTTAAATTTTAACAAGGAGCATATTTTATTTTGTGATTAATAATATTAATATGAATTATGATGATGAAGGAAATCATTAAAAAACTGATTTGTAAGCATCCTTAACAACTAATGTTCTGATTTTAACACTTTACAAATCAGATTTTATCTTGAACCTAGGAACTGCTATTTTTAATTCTCAACATACATTCATTTTTGGTTTTTTATTTGGAACTTCTTATTAAATTTATCCAGATTCTGCCGAAGTTCTCTCGTCTTCGTCACGGGTGGCAGGGCTTAAAAACAAACATTCCTTAGAATACATCCTATAAATTGTCCACTTGGTCCCAATCCAGCTAAAATGATTCATGGATCCAAGCCCATTTTGTGGGATTTGGTCATTTCACACAACCTGCCCCTGGACCTAAGATTTTTGAGGAGGGCCAGCAGGAAGGGTGAGCTCTGCTGTGTGCTGATGAGGACTGGCCCTATAAATGATAGGACTTGCCTAGTTTCCCACCCTTTAAGAATTCCAGCTCCAAAAAGTCAGTGGTTAAATTCAGGTAGTAGTAAATTTCTTCATGCATTTGTTTTTCCATGTCTGACTATAGACAGCAATGACACTGCAGAAAAATTCAGCTTCAAAGGCAACTTATTAAACACCAACTGTATGCCAGGCATTGTATCTAAAGCCTCCATCTGTGACTGCTGCCTCTCTGTGACACCCATGGTTTCTCCTCCTCCTCCTTCTCATCCCTATATTCAGGCCATTCTTCCAATGTCCTGGGACAACTTCAGCTCTCTGTTTGCTTCAGGAGCTCCAAATCTGCTCTGGCAGTTTTTCAAAGTAGGATTCACTGTATACCTTCATCATGAACACCTGGAGTGCATGTTAAAATTACAATCCTTGGACCCAGATCTATCTGGCTCATGGCCCCAGGAGCACCAATCAGTTGTCTCAGGGTCAGGAACCGGGCAATTAGGAAATATCCTGCAGCCCCAAGCCTAACCAGCTGTTCACCCAGCTCATCTGTGTTTCCCATGGAAACCCCAATAATAACCATGGTCTAGGCTCTCTCTTCACTCTGGCTTCTGCTTCCTGACCAAAACTTGGTGTTCCTCCCATGACCTTGTGAGGTGTGGTGCAATTTCCTCTTTGAGTAATGAATGAGTAATATATTCCATTTTCCTTTGGCATTCTGACTTTGCTGCACCACCAGACCTTAATAAACCCTGTCCTGAAGTAATGCACAATGTAAATAAAACATACTTATAAGGCACTTAAAATATAATTATCCTATTCAAGAAGTCAATATAGACCAAAAATCTCTTGGTTGCATTTTGGATAAATCTGGAGGTAAAGACTCCAGCAGAGGCTGAATTGTTTTTAGTTGATAATGGATAAATTTAACTTTGTTATCAATCCTCTTGTTCCTTCCTGTTTTACTCTGTGAGTGAGTTGTTTCCCTGCCTAGCACCCAGTTGTGGGATGAGTGAGTGACTGAATTGAATGGGTATGTGAGACTAGCCTGGACATTTCTGATCTCAAAGCTGAAGCTCGCATTTGGTTCCTAGAAAGAACAATTTGTCTTATCCGTGAAGAATGTGTCCTGTCAGGTGCTTTTCTGTCCTACAGACTGACTACTAAGAAGTATAAGAAGTTATTTAAAATTTATTTGAAAAATATGTTTAGAAATCTTTAGTGACTTCACTTAATTTACCAAATTAAGTTTGAATTCTCTCTCCTGGTATTTGAAATTCTCTAAAATTGGGTGCCAATCTACATTTCTAGACTTCTCTTCCATTCTCTCTGCCACTGAACTTTCTGCTCTAGGCCAAATTTAACTGCAAATCAGAATCACTTGAGAAACACTTTTAAAACAAACTTCTGAACTCCACCCCCCAAACTGGGTCAATATCTTATAAGGAATACCTATAAATTGAGATTTAAAAGACCAACAACTCAATACAGAAATAAACAAAGGACACTAAAAACAAAATATAAAGTTGCCTGAAACATATGAAAAAAATCTTCAATCACATTTATAAAAAGAGCAATGCAACCCAATACTATACCACACTAAGATACCATTTTTCACATACAGCATTAGCTAAAAACATTCACAAGTCTGATCATACATTCTATTGAAGATGTTTGGAGATACAGACATTCTTACACATTTCTGGTGGCTTTGCAATATCATACAACTTGCATGGAGAGAAATTTGGTGATATCTACCAAAGCTAGATATACTTTCCATTTGACCCAACAATCTTACTTCTCAGAATCTATTGTAAAGAAATGCCCTCATACATACAGTGATATGTGTACAAGGTTAATTCTGAAATTTTTTATAATAACAATATACTGAAAGCAATCCAAATGTTCCTCAACAAAGGGAGTGGTTAAATAAACTACGGTAGAATCTCAGAATGGCTTAATAAAGAATGAGAAAGATCTCTGCGTACTCATAAGAAGAGATCTCCAGGAAATACACTTAGGTGAAAAAAAAATGCAAAACAGATATATAATATACTATTATATGTACCAGAGATCAAATTACCAATATCAGCTGGATCATAGAAAAAGCAAGAGAATTCCAGAAAAACATCTACTCTGCTTCACTGACTATGCTAAAGTCTTTGATTGTGTGGATCATAACAAATTGTGGGAAATTCTTCAAGAGATGGGAATCCCAGACCACCTTACCTGTCTCCTGAGAAATCTGTATGCAGGTCAAGAATCAACAGTTAGAACTGGACATGGAATAACAGACTGGTTCCAAATTGGGAGAGGAGTACGTTAAGGCTGTATATTGTCACCTGTTTATTTAACTTATATACAAAGTACATCAGGCAAAATGCCAGGCTGGATGAATCACAAGCTGGAATCAAGATTGCCCAGAGAAATATCAAAAACCTCAGGTATGTAGATGACACTACCCTTATGGCAGAAAGCAAAGAGGAACTAAAGAGCCTCTTGATGAAAGTGAAAGAGGAGAGTGAAAAAGTTGGCTTAAAACTCAACATTCGAAAAAATTAAAATCATGGCATCTGGTCCCATCACTTCATGGCAAATAGATGGGGAAATAATGGAAACAGTGACAGACCTTATTTTCCTGGGCTCCAAAATCACTGCAGATGGTGACTGCAGCCATGAAATTAAAAGACACTTGCTCCTTGGAAGAAAAGCTATGACAAACCTAGACAGCATATTAAAAAGCAGAGACATTACTTTGCCAACAAAGGTCCGTCTAGTCAAAGCTATGGTTTTTCCAGTAGTCATGTATGGATGGACCATAAAGAAGGCTGAGTGCCGAGGAATTGATGCTTTTGAACTGTGGTGTTGGAGAAGACTCTTGAGAGTCCCTTGGACTCCAAGGAGATCAGTCAATCCTAAAGGAAATCAGTACTGAATATTCATTGAAAACACTGATGCTAAAGTTGAAGCTCTAATACTTTGGTCACCTGATGTGAAGAACTGACTCATAAGAAAAGACCCTGATGCTGGGCAAGATTGAAGGCAGGAGGAGAAGGAAACGACAGAGGATGCCATGGTTGGATGGCCTCACCAACTCAATGGACATGAGTCTGAGCAAGTTCTGGGAACTGGTGATGGACAGGGAAGCCTGGCATGCTGCAGACCCTCTGGGGCAAAGGGTCAATTTTTCAGATGCTTCTGTGGGGTCACAAAGAGTTGGACACGACTGAGTGACTGAACTGAACTGATTGTTTGTATAAAAAGAAAGGAAAAAGAATAAGGAACTACCGTGCAGCACAGGGAACTGTATTCAATGTTCTGTAATATTCCGTAATGGGAAAGAATCTGAAAAAGAGTTTATAATTATATATACACAAATCACTTCGCTACACACCTGAACTAATACAACATTGTAAATCAGCTATATATTTTTAAAAAAATATTTTTCCTACTCAAGGTAATAAAACATTCTTCTGTTTAAAAAAGAGAGAGAAGGGGAATATAGGTGTCTATATTGATTAGTGTTTGCATAAAGAAGCCATTAAACGGATCAAGATGGAATCATAAATATTACTGTGGGAGCAGAGAATAATAAGGGTCAAGAATGGGTGTAAGACTTGTCTGTTAATGCCTTTTTATATAGTGTTGACTTCGGAATCCAAAAAATGTATCATTTGTTTAAAAACCTGAATAAAAACAAAAAGTACTTTTGATAGAGACATTATCAAAAAAATCTACTCAGTTTCAAGGCTCCTCCTTTAAATCCACTCCCTTTTCAAAACTCTGTGATACATACAATACTGTGATAACTACAACATAGAAGAGCTTGTCCCTTCACCACATTCTTCAAGCACTTGTTTTATACACTTGACTTATCAGGTACTTTTAACCCCTTGTTTGTCAGGGTTGATCTTGACAGCGATAAGCTTGATGTTAGAGGCAGTGCAATGGGTGATCACACAAGTTAGGGGACAGGGTGATAATCAAAACCTGAATAAGCAGAGAGGGACACCAAGGGGACAGGGTGATAATCAAAACCTGAATAAACAGAGAGGGACACCAAGGCCCAGCCTTGTCTCCTAGCACAGAGTGGCAGGGTCTGGAGAAGGCAGCTGCCAGGCATTGTCACCACTGAAGAAGGGAGGAATTGGGACACAGGGTCAATTTTTCAGATGCTTCTGTGGGGAAGCAGCATTTCTGCCTTGTTATGGATCCAGATGGTTGTGAGGTTGTCCATAAAGGACAATTCTCAACAGGATCAAAGACAGAGTATTCTAGGCTCAAATGGATTCTATCAGTCTCAGGTATAAAAGTTACTCCAGAGACTCACCTAGGAATTCCCTACTCATGAATAAGGAATCAGTGCTGCCTCTCCTTGTGGCCACATTCCACTTCCACCAACTTTTCCTCCTTCCTTTTTTCCTTCCTTCAGAAGAAGCTATCAAAAAATTGCCTTCCCCTCCAAAAAATGTCCTATGTTTTAGCTCTTAAAGTTTAGTGATCAATACCAGTGTCAAAATATTTTTCACCTATATATTTTGCTAAGCATATAAATATACAAATATTCATGCCCGCTATGTGTTCATCTCTCTTCTCTTTTCATTCTGTAATAAAATGCCTTTAGCCAGCAACTCCTTCCCATCTGACAAACTGCCTCTATAATCTATCCTCTTAGCATAGACACAATATTCCTATCTCAAATTGATATTTTAAATATCTCTGACAATTAAGAATGCCTTTATGTGTTAGGTCACTCTATCTTTTATCTTTAATTTTTTTTCTTTATTTTTAATTTGTGTGTGTGTGTGTGTGTGTGTGTGTGTGTGTGTGTGTGTATGTTAGGTCATTCTTAACCCTCACATATAATATACTCTGGACTGCCAAAACTGGATAGGCTTATTCTGCACTGGAATTCGCTCAAGAATGAATAACTTTCATTAGGCTAATGACTGAAATCTTCAGTCTTCCTGGTGTTTGTAGGTCCATCACCTGTAATTCAAAATACATTTAGCAAGATGGACCAGCTGGTGAGTATAGCCCACACTGTAGCTGGATGTGGGCCTCTGTTTTTAAGGCCCTGTGAAAGTCTGGAAGAGTAGAGAGTGCTTGATTTATTTTTAAGGAAAGTAAGGCCATCTGACAGATTTCCAACTGAAAATCGGTCAAGGCTGGAGATTGGTTTACTGAGACCATGGCGCATGCCAGCGTCTATTTTCTCATGGCTGACTCCCAGTCTTGGCTGAATGCACTACAGCCTTTCCCATAAGGGTAACCTGGGACATGACACAAGGAGAGACAGGCCTTCCAGGAATTAGATGAGGAACAAAATCAAAGGCTCCTCAAATCATGTCCAAGCTGCCATTCAATGAGTGGCAAACACTCAAATCACAATACCTGACTTCCAATAAGGCAGAAAAGGAAATCTTCATTCTCTACAGTTCATATTCAATCCAGATGTCTACAAGACAGCAGGATTCATGCTAACATGTTGCCAAGGCAGCACCAGATGTTTGTAACAGTTAGGACCATGCACAGGTCGAGGTGGAAGACCTAATGATTTTTCCAAACTTCTCTGAAATAAGGAACGAGAATTCTTTGTGTGAGTTGGTGAGTGACACATTTGACACCAGGAACACCTGGTGGAGGATGGCTTTCATCACCAGCCAGCAAGTCTCTGTACTGGATTGTATGCCTACTTCCTCTCAAGACATCTGGATTATAATCAAGCTCACTGGCTCCTGCTATTTGACAAGACTGGAATCCAAAGGTTGACTCCCAGTTGAGCACCAAATATATGGCTTTGCAGTAATAGTCTCTCGGGCTTCAGTTTTGTCACTGACAGGATTAATGCAGCCTGACCCTGAGGAGCAGCTGTGAGGATTCCTTGTTAGTGAGCAGAAAGCAATTACAAGTATTTTTCAATTATAGTGCTCTAGGCCCTCTGACAACTCATTGACCACAGTAACAGCATTAAATCCTCATCATCACCTATGAAATGCATATAACCATGTTCTAAGCTGAGACTTAGGAAGTAACTTGCTCAAGGTTACATGCAAATACATTGTGACTGTGGATTTGAACCTCTTTGACCCTAGAACCTCTTTTGTGTCTTTTGCATGTATGACTATTGGTTGTTGTTGGTAAGGACACTCTCCCTTTTTGTTCTCCTTGAAAAACATATGCATTGTAAGAAATAAATGTCCACAAATCAATCACTGCTCCACTAATGACTTATGTTAAGACATTGGAAAAGTGAAGCTGCTCAGTCGTGTCCAACTCTTTGTGACCCCATGGACTATAGCCTGACAGGCTCCTCCATCCATGGGATTCTCCAGGTAAGAATCCTGGAGTGGGTTGCCATTTCCTTATCCAGGGGATCTTCCTGATCCACGGACAGAACCCAGGTCTCCTGCACTGCAGGCAGACTCTTTACCATCTGAGTCACCAGGGGGTCCTAAGACATTGGAAAAGATGCTATTTATTTTCCTTTTGAACTAGCTCAGGGAAAAATGAGCTAATAAAAATAGAGAGTGCACAGCTGAAACTTCATACCCAAATAAATTAGGGAGACCTGCTGGCCAACGCTGTACCTATAGTAAACAATACTATATTGCACACTTCACATTTAGTTGAGGATAGATCTCAAGCTAAGTGTCTTTACAAAAGTAAAAATATATATTTGATTTAGAAAGCTAGACTATGTTAAAAATCAACTGACATTATCATGACTCAATTACAACGATATGTGTTCATAGCACCAAGAGTATGTGACACAGAAATCCATGTTATATATACTGAAGTTAAATGTTAATTAATGGAGGGACTTCCCTGGTGATTCTGTACTTCCACAGGAGAGGGCAAGGGTTCAATCCCTGGTAGGTGAAGTAAGATTCCCACATGCCGCAGTAAGGCCCCCCACTCCCTCACAAATTGCTAACTAATGGGAAAAAGTATGCTTTATGTGCTTTTGGACAAAATATATTTTATGAAAAATACCCAGGATATGCAAATGGCACAAGAAGGATTTTCATTATAGTTGAAACAACAGTAAACAAAAGTAGAGAAATTGTGTAAGAAAGAAAGAATTTTGTTTTTAAATAAAGCTCTAGAGATGTAATAGTTATAAAAGACACTGGGTGGGTCAGATCTGGGGCTTCTGACCATGAGGCATAACTACTCACAGTAAATTTGCCATGTTCCCACGAGAACCGTGGCGAGTTAGACCTTAGCTGCCCAACACTGAGTTGTACGCCTCATATGCATCATTAATATGAAAAATTGTGAAAACTCTACATTCAGCCAAATTCTTCTGCTTTCCAAAAGGACGTGGGCGCCATTCAGTCCATATTTCCACTGACTTTTCATTTAGTTTCACAGCTTCTCTCAGCCCCCACTCACTCTCCCCAAGCCTGGCCAGAGTCAAGGACTCCGAAGGGTGTGCGGGACCCATTTATGAGGGAGTTACCTACAGCATAGAGGCTGAAGGAGGATCAGATGGTGCTGCTCACAGGCAAGAAGACTCAGGATACAGAAGAAAGTGTTAGAATATCTCTCTGGCTATTCTTTATCAGAATACCTCCCCCACTCTGCCCCACTGAATTACTTCTCTCCTTTTCCTCCATCTTACTGACTTTCAAACTGTAGACTGTTTGCATATTTTTCATTTTAGTGTTCAAAACTTAAGCCAGAACCATCCAGGACAGTTATATAAGTAGTTAGGCAGACTAACCTTTGTTCCCACAAGCAAATAGCCCTCTGGAAACCCCAATTTTCCTTTTGATTCCCCACCGACCTCTCCCATAAGGTATGCCCCACCTTAGCTAAGAGAAAAGCAGTAATATAATCATTAAATTGTTTCAGAGAACCTAGCTGGAAGTGGTCGATTTTCATGGTGCTGTTGCTGACAGGACCGAAGATGGTGATCACGGAGACTTTCCTGGTGGCCATCTTGCAGAAACTTTCCAGATACTCATCTCGCTGCTGCACATACATGCTGTTTTCAGCCTTGGGAGCAGTGATCAGCTGGAGGAGGGCCAAAGCAAGCAAAAAAATTAACTCACAGTGATAGTTTCACACTGAGGGAAATGTCAAAGGGATGATCTAGAATAGAGGACTGATGGTGACTGACAGGGTGTGTGTGTTAGTTGCTCAATCACGCTCGACTCTTTGTGACCCTACGGACTGTAGCCCACCAAGCTCCTGTGTCCATGGAATTCTCCAAGCAAGAATCCTGGAGTAGGCTGCCATTCCTACACTAGACTGACACCTAAACTGGATCGTTTTGTTGGATAGTTAGCATAATTAAAGCCAAAAGAGACCATTTGGAAAGGCCTTTTAAAAAAAATGATTCCAGACAGTTTAGAGTTTCTACTCACTTCCACTATCATCTACCTTCATTATCAGTCTCCACGTGTCTTGGTTTTCTCATTTATGAACTCTGCACAGGAATACTTCTTTCACAAGGCTGTTTGTTGTAAGCATTACATGACACTTAGCATGCAATAATTGTCCAATAAATGCTATCTCTCTCCCTTTATTTTGATCTTCATTACCTTAATTGGCTGCTCAGACACTTGTGAATTCAGTGGCTACCACTATTATTTCACATCTTACAGGGCAGAGTTTCATAGCCAGGTCTTGGGCACTATGAAACATTCCACGGCTTAGAATTTTCATTAGGTAAAATTCAGAGAATTTTTAGAATGGCTCTTTGGCCCAGTTCTGTCTCCGAACATAATTATTGTCACATTGGGCCTGCACAGAGCTCCTGGTGGATGTCTGTGATGCTGAAACCCTCCAACAGGATGAATTTTTCTCTTTCAGTTCAGCATTCTTTCCAATTCAAACCTGGCATTTTTCACCTAGCCCCTGTGTCTCTCACTCAATTTGACCCCCTGACTTCAGAAGACAGAGCAATAAAAAGAGATGCTTTGGTCACCAGCTATGTGGGAAAACACAGACTTCACTATTTTGCATAAAATGAGGATACTCTTATTTTTCCAGGTTCCTCTTGAACTCTCTCCCTAAGAATGCCTCAGTGTTGTAATCTAGCCAGATATAAAAGCCTTTCTACTATGGTGATTATTTTTGTTGCCTTTTCCTGAGTCTTCTCCAATTTTATTAGCTTCTTCCTGAGCAGAAACCAGGATTGTGTAGCACATATGACGAATGTGTGGGCATGTGCTGTTTGCCCTGAGGTGGAAGGACATGAAATTTTATTCTGATGATGACTAGATTTTTTTGATCTCTCTAACCCTAAACAGCGTAATCGGCTGATGTCTGCAAAAAACACAGTTTAGTCACCCTATGCAGGCTTCTCATTAGCTCAGAGGCCAGCCTCTAGACCAGAGATTGAATTGGACCACCAGAGAGTTCCCCCATCTATACACTTCCTTTCATTTGACCAATTTATTAAGCACTTTTCTACTTAAAAAAAGTTAGTCCCATCTAACCTCACAAAATATTCCTGAAGTTTGTGGCTATTAGCTTGGCATTTTGCAGAAGGGAACTCACCATGTTGTTAAACTCTTTATCAAATACTTTATCAAGATAGTAATAAATCCAGTCCCAGCTCGTTTTGCTGTTTATTTTGCTCTGTCTGAAATGTATTTATTGTGGCCTGCAGGCGTTCCCTTCGAAGAATTATCTGTGCTTGACAAAAATACTATCCTTCATGGAAATCAAAATGAGTTCAATAGCTTTTGAGTAGAACATTAAAAAAAATTTTTCCACGATGAAGCTTTTGTTTATGTTTTCTCAGATTGTTATTTATTTTAACAAGACATGATTTCATCTATTTTTGATTTTGTGTTTATGAACCTCTTCAGATGGACAGGGTGGGTAGGAAATGCTTGGTTTAGAAATATAATTCCCCAAGAGGAAAAATAATAAAATTTCCCTTAATTTATTCATTGATTCACACTTAGCCTTAAAAAAGATTTAAGGAGGCTGTAGAAAGATACAGTGATGGTATTTTTGCTTTGTTAGTTTTTTAATTAGCTACATGGCATTTGAAAATATTTCTTTATGTTTTGATGGTAGTCCACATCCAGGTGTTTTGTTTTCAGTTGGTATATTTCAGTCTTTTCTTGTTGGCTTTTCTTTGCTCACAGATACACTATTTTGAAATACATAAAATGACTGTTTAAGTGAGAACACAAAATAGTTTTTTTTAAAAAAATTGAAAGTAACATGTCCTGGTAATGATTTTGGACTCCCTGACCTAAAGGAAGGATGAAAGAAAGTAAAAGTGTTAGTCGCTCAGTTCTGCCAGACTCTTTGAGACCCCATGGCTGTAGTCCACCAGGCTCCTCTTTTCATGGAATTCTGAGGCAAGAATACTGGAGTGGGCGGCCATGCCCTTCTCCAGGGGATCTTACCAATCCAGGCGTTGAACCCAGTCTCTGGCACTGCAGGCAGATTCTTCACTGTCTGAGCCACCAGGGAAGCCCCAAAGGAAGGATAGGCTCATATTTAGAATATATACTAGATGATTGATAATTCCCTGGCTCTGAAACTTCAGATCCATGCATAGACTCCATTCCATTCATGGACCCTTGCAGTCCATGGACAGATCATGCTATGACAAGATTTTAAGAGTTCTCAAAGCCCCTTCTGCTCTCTTTCTTCCCCTTGTGCATAACTGAGAATTTCAGAGAATATACAATCATACCAAACCGTATCCTGCCAGGCAGCTTCTCCCATGTGTCTCTGAACACAGTAACCTTAGACTGTGGATACCCAGTGGGAACTGCACTTAAATAAGTAGAGGGCTCTGATGTTTACTTTCATCTCAGGCCCTTTGCCCAGGGAAGCCTTAACCCACCTGGGAGGTGACATTCATTTCGCATGACTCACTTCCTAGATTCTAGCCCTCCACAACCTGGCCTCAGGCTCTCTCTTGCTAAACTTTCCTCCTATTCCTCCCTTAAGTGACCTCTTCACCCTGTAGCTGGACTGTGGCCTAAATTATGAAATGAGAGGAGTCTGAGTGGCACAGAGAAAGGGTGACAGTAGTCAAAATCCGAAGATCTGCATTTTTGTCCTAGTTCAACCCCTGGCTACTCTGTAGCCTCAACAAAGCCTTTTAACCTTCTAAACCTTGGTTTTCTCATCTTTGGAACAACTTCCCTACGAACTCATAAAATAGTGAGAATCAAGCATACATATTAGTATATATATTACATAAATATATACAGGCTATGTACACCAAAGCATCATAGATGTATGCTGCCTTTGAATAATTCACTCACATTCCTTCCTTTACCTTCACCCATGTCACCCTTCTCACCCAGAATCTCCTCCCCTCCCTTCCACCTTATCAGAATCTGAGTCATTCTTCAAATGCAGCATCCTCCTTAAAGTCTCATCTATTCCACAACAATCACTTTCTCCTTTTAATTACTGTTCTTATTATGTGCATGGCTCACCTGGAATTTATGTGTTTCCTTGATTTACCGTTTTGTTTTATGTTTATGTCACATCTCGGTAACTAGAGTGTCAATTCATCAAGGCACTGAAGCCCCAGCCCCACTAAGGAGCACAAGGCTCCTCAGGTTACATCAATCTCTCCTGCTGGAGGTGTGGTTCCCTGCTAGATGCAGCCCACAGACCATTGGTAAAGACACTCTCCTTTACATTAAATCTGCTTTTTGAGTTTGCAGCACAGAAAGTGCTGCAAAATGAAGGCAGCTGATCATCTGAACATATTTCAGTGACTCTTTCCCTGTGTACTGACATCTATGTCCCATTCATTTTCTAGCGTGGCAGTACTTCAAACAGAGTTTAAAATGGTAACCATTTCCAGTCTCCTCTTTTTAAAAAGAGCATTTTAGAAGACTGAAGAGACTTAGCACAGAACTTCCCAGTAAACATTATTGTCTGGCACTTGGCCTCTTTCTAGTCTGGTGGTGATAAATCAGGGCATGTATCGTGAAGCTAGAATTGTGTTGTTCTTTCTTATGTTTCTGTTCCAACTTTCCAACTGGCATGTTGGCACAAGGAGCCTCAGGCTATAAGGAAGCTAGTTTGCATAAGTAAAGGGTGCAAACGGGAATGGGAAGACGCTGGGGGGAGGTTATTTTAAGTCAGCTTACTCCAAGTACTGTGTTAAGCTCAAAACATTAGACTCTTACAAGATTCTGAGAAAAGGCATTCCAGCTGGTAGTCTGCCTCAGAAAATAGGAGGTTTATATTCTTTTCTAAAATTAAACCAAGTAAGTAGATTATTGTCCCAATATCCAAATTTCTGTAGTAAGGTTAAAAGTACTAACATACTTGAATTACGGGAGATCCAATCTCCAAAGAATACTTAACCTTGAACTTGAATCTATGTATTTCAGTGTGATGAGGCTTCTTGTTCATTGACAAACAGGTCAATGGGCACAGAGAACAGCATGATGACTTTTCAGCTATACCCTACGTATTCCAATGTTTCCCTGATAAAAGACTCATCCATATTCTCAATTTTGTCACCCCCAGACCAGCATCAATCAGTCTGAGGGATTAGATTAACTGGGATTCAATCTATTGTTCTCCACTTGACTAGGTGGAAAGCCAGTGAGTTGAGGTACAAAGAACTAGCTGAGTATTAAAGGCAGAAACTCTACATTGGTGCTCAGCACAAAATGTTGACAACTGGTATATCTTACTGTTTTTCTGAGTAATTCAAGATTGAAAAGGAATTTTAAAACACTTGTATTACTAACAGGTTCATTTCTCAGTTTCTGGTTCCCTTTATGGCACAAGCCCACAGTAAGCTCACATCCCTGGGAAGGCAGAACGGGGAAGTGATTGACCCTGAGTTTACACTCAAACATATCTCAGTTTTAATTCTGGCTTTGTCATGTATTGATTGGCTATACACCTTGGGAAACTTCTCAATCTGTCTAAACTTCTGTAAATGGAGTTAATTAGTCCTTCCTCATGGGATTGTTGTGAAAATTAATCCACAGTCTCAGCTGAGCACCTTGCAGGATGTGCCCCTCTGGATTGACAGGCTGAGAGACAGAAGGTTTGGAGGTGTGACCTCTGACCTAGCTCTACCTGTAGCTCCTCTGAAGACCACTAGGATGCTATTCATCCAACTATAAGCTGTACCATCACTGCCAGTGTTTCTCTAAGTAGTTAAGTATTAAAGAAGGATATAAATAAACACAAAGGACTAGGTTATTGTCACTGAGCACCAGGTTACTGAAAATCCGGAAAGAGAAGCTAAAAGGCCTGCATAATTTCTTGAAGTGCAAATCTCACTTCAGTTTGAGCAAACTGGGTTAGGTTGAGGCCAGTTGGGGGGGCTATGTTGTCATCTGTACTTTAATAGCTTGGAAGCTGCTGTGCCTTAATGAATATTAATTAAATCACTGAAACTTCCTGAATAACATCAGCCATGTTTGGCAGGAAAAATGAATGGAAAAGAGATAAGCGGTACCAGCAAAATATTTTTCCCAGACACTGGTCTCCTCTCTGTCTGGTTAAAGACTCCTCTCCATCTTTCAACTTTCCATTGCATTTATTTTATAATGTCTTTTCTAATCCATTTTTATTTTTTGACATTATTAGCTCTTCAGAGAACACAGTTCTGATATGACCGTCAGCCAGGCACACATGGGACTGAAATGCAAGGCTAAAATATCTCCTGTTGGTATTTTCTTTCTAATAACAATCCTAGATCTTGGTCCAACCCCAAAGAGCAACACTGTCATGAGCAAGCCCAGCTGGTTTCTGTTTTGCCTCACATGACATCAGCAGAAGCTGTTGTCTGAATTTTCATTCGCTAGAAATTTATGATCAGGGATACTGTTAAAAGCAGAAAAGACCCAGCCGGGCTTTCAAATCCCTGACTAAGGGAGTGGAAAGAAATGAAAGACATGACTAATATCAGGGATATAGTATGAAAACCCCTTTCTTCTGACTCATGAGCTACAGGCAGTGGAAGTATTTGCCAGATGGGTGCACAATTACAATCCTGACATTTTACCCATGATTATCCCCCCCCGGTTAAAACCTGACCATGCCAGACAAAGTTCCAGGTACTCAGAAAGAGAGCAACAGAAAATGCTACTGATGATTTCCCATACCCCAAAGAGAGCAGTTTGCCTCCAAAAGTTCTGTACTAGGTAGAATTCTACTCTAAAATCAGTGGTTCTTCTGGTTTGGGCTGGGACATTCCCACTTAAACCTGCGTACTCTGGCAATAACCAAATAGTTGTTAAACTACTCTAATAGCCTATCTTCTGTTAACCTAAGTTTATAGAGTTACTTTAAGGCTCTGGTTAGAAACGAGTACCAACATACAAAATATATATAACAAGACATACACACACACATGAATCTGTAGAATCAATCAAAATTTAAGTTTTGTTCGATTACAAAGATATACTAGATGGAACAGCTAAGAGAATTTGGGGACATGCCCCATCCATGATAACTCTCACAAGGGATTCTGCTCTGAATAACATTTCAAAGTGAGCACATTGAACTTTTTGAAACCCCTAAAAGATAAATGGGCACCAGAGTCACTTCGCTCAGATCATTAATCCAAATTTAGTTAGAAAAATGAAAAGACTCTCTAAGAGATGCCTTGAGAAATGAGCATCTATCTCTTTTGGCTGTGGGAATGCAGGGCATGGAGTCACCTTGTGTCTGCAGCAGGATAGATGCTGTCCTCACATGAGACAGCTCCCTCTTAGGCAGCTAGCTGAATTAATTCCTGACTCAGGTTACCCAGCATTAACTTACAGATCTATTTCTCTGAATTAACCACATCATGCCCTTTTCCTCCTAGTCATCCTGGATTAAAATGCAGCATTAAGAAGCTAGGGGCAAAATCTTGGAAGGGCACTAAAATAAGGGCAAGGAGACACTGAGAAAAGATGAATCATTCCCATCAATGATGAAAATTTCCCATACCTTTAAGATGATGCTTATTCTTGCCCAAAGCGCTCTTGGGTCTGACTAGACTCTGGTGTCATTCTTTGGATGGTGGCAAGGAACGGCCAAAAGAGTTAATGAGATGGACCTGGGACTTGCTCAGTACCCAGGGCACTCAGAACCACAGGCAGAGTAGAAATAGGACTGCATGTCTCCTTTTTCACACACACACACAATTTCTAGAGGCCCAGGAGAAACTGACATGACATCTTGACTCCAAATTCAGATATGCCTCTAAGGCATCAGAAAATGGAGCAATTAACCCAGCTTCCACACTTTGTTCATTTTGCTTCTTACTAGTAGCTGGGCAGTTGTGGGGGAGGCAGGCTTTAGGAGAGATTTCAGCTAGCTGGTTTAAAAAATATATTTGTGGGGCCAGACAAACAAGGACCCTTCCCCACTACCAGTCATACCCACTCCCCAACCAGGCTGCTACACTTTCCCCCTTTAAGTCTCCCAATTGTTGGTATAGACCTAACTGTTGATATAGACCTGCTATTTTCCCATACACATGCTTCTAGTTTTTAAGCTCATGCAGAAAGAAATCCTTTTCCTAAATTGTGACTGCCATCAATGCATTCCATTTTATTAATTCTTTTATTCTTCTTTGAACTTGGCAGAAGGGAGTTGTATTTAGAACCATCTTGTGGAAGAGAGCCATAAGGAGGGGATGGGTCTGGTGGGTCTGGAAGAAGTTGAGCACAGAAGAAGCTGAGTGCTTCCTGGGCTCGTGGCTAAGATCCCCAGTCACCGACTGCTTAGGGCCATGGGTCTGTGTGGATAGAGGTTCACAGAATATCTAAGTCAAAAGGAGCTACTGGCCTGGCTGTCCTTCTTTGACAAACCTCCTGATCTTCCTGACAGATTACCTGTTTAGCCATAGCCTGCTATCCAATAATGTGATTTTAGAAAAATAACACTCCAAGTCCTAACACTGCCACAGCCTACAGAGCAATACCAAGGAGAAGATTACTTACAAGCAGCCTTCGTTTGCCTTCAAAGGGCCCCAGTAGGTCCGTCACCGACTTCCTGGGATTCTGAGTGAAGGGTTTTGCGGGTTTCAGGTGGCCATCCTGCTCTGTCCTCCCCACCTTTTTCTTCTTGCTCTTCTCTTTCTCCTGCCTGCTCTTTTTCTCAGCCTTGTCCTTCTTCACTTGCTTTTCACTCTTGAGTAACTTGTCTGCTTTCTCACTCTTCACCTTTTTTTTCTTCTCCTTCTCGGGTTTCTCAAGCTTTTCGTGCTTTTTAGACTCCTTCGCCTTTTTGGGGGGCATATTTCCCCCCTGCAACTCCTCCTCCAGCTGAGAGGTGGTCGGCCGGCTGAGGTCATACTCATTGCTAAGAATTTTGTCCTGGGCTTTCTTTTTGGGAGGTTTCCCCTTTGCTGGCTTGTGAGGACCTGGCACCACATTGGGGTCCCGGGGGCCATGCTCCCGCCTGTCTGTGCGGTTGTCCCGGAAACGGCCCGCGCCGGCCCTGGTGCTGGGCTCGGAGATGGCGATGGAAGGGGCAGCTGTGAAGACCTCGAAGCTGGTGGCCTTGCTGGGCCTCCTAGTGGTCGGCGGCCTCTCCCTGGGCTGCTCCTTCCTGGGCGGAGGGTAGAGATTCTCGGAGGCCACCGGCCCCTTGGCAGTAATCACCTCGGCTGTTGCTGGGGGCCGGTGGGGGGCCGAGGAAAGGTGCACCCGGGGGGTCCAGGGCCTCTGGGTGGTCGGAAAGGCCGTGGTGGTTGTGGGTCTTGCAGCTACCGTCACCACCCGAGAGGTGGCCCTCGTCACTGTTGTGACCGGAGCTGGAGGCAGTGTGGTGGCCCGTGGGGTTGGAGGAGCGGGGGGAGGGGCCCCTGCAGTGGTGGCCGGTTTTCTCACCACCTTCACCCGACTCTCTCTGGTGGGTGGCACTTGCGCTCTCCTCTGCTCCTCTTTCCTCTTCTCACTGCTCAGGCCTGGCCTTCCTGCCTCTCCACCATTATTCCCCTCCTCCACCACTTGGCCCTCGACTCCAGAGGCCTTACATTTTTGCACAAAACCCTTCTGCCTGATCTTCTCTATCCTGCGGATGGGTCCCTGGTCGATGATTTCATACATGGCCTCCAACCTGACCGGGTAAGGGTAGCGTTCCTCCACCTGCAGTGTCTTCTTCAACAGCACCATGCCGAATTTGCCCTTCTCCAGCTTCAAGAAGCTCATCAGCTTTGGGATGAGGCTGGGGTCCAAGGGCTGCTCCAGGACGCGGCCCTCACTGGTGATCCTTCGCACCTTGCCTCCTTCCTCGCCTGCCTGGTGGAACAGCACGATCTGCTGGATGTGTCTCTCAGCCAGCTCACAATACACGTCGTCCTTCAGCAGGCTCATCATGAGCCGGTAGTAGCCGTCCGAGGCGTGTGGGGCCGAGATGACCCATACCCTGTTTTTCCCTGCAAAGCTGGCAAGGATGTTGGGAGAGCTGGACCCAGAGGGGAAACGCAACATTCTTGACCGAGCTGAGGACCCCTCATCTCGGACCATCTCACGGGGAGAGTTCCGAGCTGCTGGGCTCTGCTGAGTTCTCACTGGGGCCCCACGGATGCCCAGCGAGGCTGGCGGCACGGTGGCATGAGCTACTCTCAATACCGGTATGCTCCTCCTTCTTTGGAGAGGCTGAAGGTTTGGTTCTTTCAGAGTGGTTCTCTCAATTCCCTGAGACCTCCCTGTGTGCCTCAGTAACCGAGCTGGCCTTCTGTTGACGGCGGAAATCAGAGGCACTTTCTGCCCTCCGCGGCTCCCTCTATTCATGGTCTGCCCGTGGGGTTCTGATCCACACACCAGCCACAGTGCCAGCAGCATAGTAAAACTGGGTCCCATTCTCCATGTCATTGTGCAGTCCTCTTTGGGGAGACAGCAGGGTCAAAACAGAAAGGGGAGGGCAGAGAAAAAAAAAAAAAAAGAAAATCATTTAATTGCAAACAGAGCTGGGCATTATATCTTTATCTATCTTGGCCAAGGAGAGGGGGCAGGGGTGGTTGGAGAAGAAGGAGGGAGGTCAGAGAATGGAAAATCGGATGAGATCCTGTTGCTTTTAAGTCCCTGTAATTTGTCAGTGCTTAGCAGAGACGGTTACATTAAGCAGGAAACTCAACTCAGTTCCCCATTCAGCATGCTTGCACTGTTTCAACTGTCTGATGCTCCAGAGAAAATGCACACTGAGCATATTAATTATGACAACATTCCTATTTCATTTCTTCAAATAAATGACAAAGAAACAAACACAGTAAAGACAGGCAGGATTACACACTTACATAGTGGCTCATGGAGATGGAATGCAGAGGTTTTAAAAAGCAATCTGAAGTGTGCTCCCAGGACAGTTCCTAGACGAAATACTTTTCCTCCCAATTCTCCTTCTCCTTTGCAAGGCTGGCTGATACAAAGGGGTGTGCTGCAGCCCCAGCTCCCAGAGCCGCACACAGACCACCGCCTGTCCGGTCCTGAGGGCTGAACTTTCTTCTTTTTCTTTCTGGCTGTGCTTTTTTACCTTCTTGACAAGTAGAATGAGGTGAAAGGAGCTGTCCTTTTAAGTCTTTGCATCTCCATTTGTCTGCAGCTTCTGCTCGGCGGTGTGTCTGCGAATGCCAATCCCCCCCGGCCGGCCGACAGCAGTGGACGCCCCTTAAAGTGGAGTCTCAGCTATTTCTAAATCTCGCTCTTTCTCTTTTTCGGGTTCCAGGATCCTTCTTATCACCCTTTCCCCCACAGTCTGGCTTAGTCTTTGTTTCCGAGCGTAAAAGCACTGGGATTAATATGTTTTCCAGGCCGAGGGAAAACACAGGAATGTGATGTTGAAAAGGACTTTTTTCTTTTCCTTATGCTTCTCTCCTCCCTTTATTTCTGCCCACCTTTTCCCTCCTCTCTTCCTTCTCCTTTTTCTTCTTCCTCTTGCCTGGATTCAGTCCCAGAAATGCCAGGACAACCTCAGTTTTGATCCAAACCAAACTCAAACAACAGCAGCCACTGGAAATCAAGGAAACTTCACTAAGAATTTAACAGATCAGCAAAACACCGCCTCCTTCCCATTTCAGCATGGTGAGCGGTGAGCCTGGACTGGGAGGGAGAGAAGGGGCTGTTCTTTGGGTGGGGGTGTTGAAACACTGCACATCATCATAAATCACTTTGGAACAGGATGGCTGAGGACTTAACCCCTTCCCTACTGAGTCATCAGGACACTGTCCTTTCCTGTCTGTACACACACTGTGCTTGGGAAAGGGAAAATTCTCAGATTTCTACATCTGACTGCTTGATTTTCCTAGAGACAGATAGTCATTTGGGTCAGGGTGCTTGGCTGTACATACACAGACAGTATATATATATATTTATAGTTCTATGAATGTATTTTTATCTCTTTCTCCCTGCTTCGTGTGTTTCATTTGAGGTTGGAAATGCCGATGGAAAACATGGCTGGGTTGTTTTTATTTTATGCTAATTGGGGATCATATTACTGTATTCTTATTCCTAGTTTCTCCTTGGCATGAAAGGAAGCTGGTAAAAGGTTAGAAATGCAAGCAATGGCTGCTGTTCCCCTGAGATTGTGGTCAGCCATTACACAGGGAAAGGCCACTACGACCTCCAATTCTGAGATCTGGCTGTGGTAGGCTAAGAGCTTCCTCAGAGGGCACAAGTGTACGTACGTGTGTGTGTGTGTGTCTGTGTGTTGCAATATCTTGCACTCCAGAGGCTTCCAGTATCCAGAGGGCTTTAAACAGTCCTTAGAAATAGCTCTATCAGAGATACTGAAGCATCTCTGTGGATCCACCTCACAGATTTGCCATGAGGAATCAGCTTTTAGCAGGGAGGGAAGGTGCCTTGGGTTACACAGATATTTCTTCCAGCCTCTCCAAGTGCATTCAGTCAGTATTAACTGCCCCAGGCAGTGGCAAGTCAGTGTTTTCAGGAGGCCCCTTGTAAGCTAGATCATGTTAATGTCTACCCTCTCTGGAATAAACCTGGTCCCTGGTTGTTCCTTTTCATCAGCACCATCTCCGACTGGTCATTTACCTTTCCTTCACATGAGCTCCGGGCACTGAATTGAAGATCTGTGGAGGGTTGAGTATCAGGTTGTCAGTCCACAGCATGAAGACCTGGGGGTGCCAAGCAGGAAGAGCCATGGGCTTCAGGCAGAGACCTTCTGTCCCCTGAAGACAGAGATTTCCCCTTTCATGGGATTCACCTGTTAAGTTGATCAAACTGCACAGTCCTAGATGTGACTTCCTTTCTCACATCATAGTGTGTTCTACACAATCCCTTGCTGAGCCTCCTTCCTTCCTTCCTTTCTCTTCCTTTTGTCTTCTCCCTGCTAATAATAACTACCATTTATTGAGCATTTTCACATGAGGCTCTGGGCTTGGCACTTTCATATATGCTTTTATTTAACCCTCACAGCATCCCCAAGAGACAGGTGGGATCATCCCCTATTTGCAGATGGGCAACCTGAGACTGAATGAATTTAAGTAATTGCTCACTGTCACACAAATGCTAAGACGTGGCCCTGAAATTTGAACCCAGATATAGAACTATCTACAAAGCACTGGGTTATCCTGCTTCTTCCTCCTTTCATTTTCTTCCCACACCTTCTCTTTCTTCTTTTCCTTCAATTGGTTTTTGTTTCCTATATTCACAGAAAAGTCTCATTAATTTGTTCAACTAGACCATTTATAATTTTAGAGTCTACTTTCTAAAATAATTGTGTAGCAGTACTTTTTGCCTTTCTTAATAGGTCCTTAACATTCAGTTCAGTTCAATTCAGTCGCTCAGTTGTGTCCGACTCTTTGTGACCCCATGAACCGCAGCACGCCAGGCCTCCCTGTCCATCACCAACTCCTGGAGTCTACCCAAACCCATGTCCATCGAGTCAGTGATGCCATCCAAACATCTCATCCTCTATTGTCCCTTTCTCCTCCTGCCCTCAATCCCTCCCAGCATCAGGGTCTTTTTAAATGAGTCAGCTGTTCACATCAGGTGGCCAAAGTATTGGAGTTTCAGCTTCAACATCAGTCCTTCCAAAGAACACCCAGGACTGATCTCCTTTAGGAAGGACTGGTTGGATCTCCTTGCAGTCCAAGGGACTCTCAAGAGTCTTCTCCAACACCACAGTTCAAAGGCATCAGTTCTTCGGTGCTCACCTTTCTTCACAGACTAACTCTCACATCCATACATGACCACTGGGAAAACTATAGCCTTGACTAGCCGGACCTTTGTTGGCAAAGTAATGTCTCTGCTTTTTAATATGCTGTCTAGGTTGGTCATAACTTTTCTTCCAAGGAGTAAGCATCTTTTAATTTCATGGCTGCCATCACCATCTGCAGTGATTTTGGAGCCCAGAAAAATAAAGTCTGACACTGTTTCCACTGTTTCCCCATCTATTTCCCATGAAGTGATGGGACCAGATGCCATGATCTTAGTTTTCTGAAAATCAAGAGGCTTTTTAGCTCCTCTTCACTTTCTGCCTTAAGGGTGGTGTCATCTGCATATCTGAGGTTATTGATATTTCTCCCTGCAGTCTTGATTCCAGCTTGCGCTTCCTCTGTAAGGCCAGACCCCAGGGCCATGATGGGCTGCCCCTCCTCTCCCTCCCGCCAGCAGGGGAAGTCTCTAACAGAAGGAGCCTCCCAGATCCCGGGGACCAATGACAGCACACTTCACCAGCTAAAGCCGCCCCACCCCAGCCAGGTAGAAGAACCTATCAGTCCGAGACGCCATGACCTGGCGACCTATCCGAACCCCCGTCCATCTAGCCTGACCATCCCTCGCAACGAGCATATAAACGCCACCCCCAATACGGTCCGAGCGTGGACTTCCTCGACCTGCCTCGCTCGGGTCCAGGAACCCTGCCTGGGAGCGCTTCGCCATTAAAAAGCCTGTTAGACATTTTTTGGTGTCCTGGTCTTTTACCTAACATCCTCCAGTCCAGCGTTTCTCATGATGTACTCTGCATATAAGTTAAATAATCAGGGTGACAATATACAGCCTTGACGTACTCCTTTTCCTATTTGGAACCAGTCTGTTGTTCCATGTCCAGTTCTAACTGTTGCTTCCTGACTTGCATACAGGTTTCTCAAGAGGCAGTTCAGGTGGTCTTGTATTCCTATATCTTTCAGAATTCAGGTCCTTAACATATTTTATCCTTTTTCTTTAATATCTCATGGCTTCTAGAAGCCTCCCAACGGTGTGCACAACATTCGTCACCTTTGCCACGTGTAGAGTTGAAATAAAACCACTTAGGTTTATTTGACCTGTACTTAACCTTAAGGGGAAGCCAGCCCAACCCTGAGCTGTGTCTTCTGGACTCAGGCTTTCTTCTCTTTCTTCTCTTCCCTTCCCTTCTATGAGCTTCTGCCACTAGATGGCGCGCTAAACACATATGCGGGAGAGGGACGCTCCAGGGACTCCCCAACGCCCCGTACCCCACAGCCACCCCACAGACACACAGGCAATATGCAGCTTCTCCTGCCTGTTCAGGATTTTTCAGCCTCAAAACCTAAGGCCTTTTCTAGGACCTCAGAAAAGCCTGCCAGGCAAGTTCTGGGAGCACATGTCTGATAAGAGCTGTTAGGAAGCAAGTTAGTTTGTACCCCTTCTGGAAAAGCCCTTAATGATACAGGATTTGTAATAAATCAATTTCTAGTCCATGATTTAAGAGCGTCTCCGACCTAGATCTGTCCATTTTTTTCTGTAACCTAAGAAAGAAACGCTAATGGCAGATAGAAAAGGGAAAGAAAGGAGAGAGGTGGGGGAATTGATGCTGAGTCAGAGAAAGGTAAGAAGAACAAAATTCGAAACTAGATTTTAGAAATGCTAATTTAGGAATTCACTGACAAGACCCTGCCCGACACTGGTAGCACAGTGATTTGGAAGCAGGGAAGGAAAGAATAAGCAAAACACATTTGCTTTAGAGACTCTAGGATGGGGGTGATTATTTGATGAAAATGCGAGTAAGTGGAAGGAGGCTTCTAGAAGAGGATGGACTAACTGATCGGAACCAAGGCTCCAGTGACCTCAGACCAAGATTTAGCAAGATATCCTTTCCCAGGCACCGGAGAGAAACTTTGAATTCTAGCCTAGTTGGTTACCTACACAGAGTAACACCTGAGGGACCTTACTGACTAGATTCATTGCGTTATTCCATTGCCTGAAAAAACCATTTGCTTAAGAGGAAACCAGAAAAAACATAAAGAAGAAAAAAACTTGTAAACTCTTCAGTGTGGTCTTGAAGGGAAACCACCTCTCCCACTCTGTGATAACCTATACCCTTAGCAGGAAGAATAACAGAGCCATTTTTTCACATTTTTGTGACAGAGACACAAAACAATATTCACACTAAGGATAATGCTGTGTGCTTTTCCTTTCCATTTGTAACTCTAACTAATGTTCAGTCTCCAGCCACATTTATGTCATTATGAATGAAAATGAACCCTTCTCCTTCTCAGGATTCACATTTTTTAGTATTTGTAGCACATTCATTGTAGCATTCTTTAGTTTGTGTAGGACAAACTAAAGAAAAAAAAAAGGCAAAGTCGAGGGGAAAGCCCACAGTGACCATGAACTCAGCCCAGAGAAATCCTGAGAAAGGGTAATCCCCACAAAGAAACACTCTGAAATCATCTCTGAAATGTCAACAAACTCACATGTTTAATCTGAAGTGGAGGTATACATATACTTCCTTAAAAAATAAAAGTTATTTGATGGTGGCCAAAACTATTGGGAAGAATAGTTTTAATTTTTTAAAAAATTCACTTAGTTTTGATTACATTCAGAGATTTTTTTTGGAGGGGGTCTTGAAGACTTTTATTTTCCAGATGGGAAGTTGTTTAATTAAGAAAATGTTGAAGTCTTAATTAGAGCAAATTGAAGGGTTCCCCCCCCCCCTCAGTAGAGATTAAGGGACTTTGTGAATGACTTAATGGCTCTTTTAAAATCTTTAATGCTTAAATTTTAAATCTTTAACCACTCAACTTGATGCTTGAAGGTTTAGTTGTGAATTGGGAGGGGGTGAACTATACTGAGTTCAAGGTTAACTATTGGCTATTTAATGCATACAAAAGTTTATTTCAATCAGGTTTCAAGAGGACAATTCTGAGTATGTTGCTCTCCATGCCTTTAGGTATAGCCCGGTGAAGAACAGTGATCCAATATCTTTCTCCCTTCTTTTCAACCTTTCTCTCAAATGTTTGTCAAGAGTTCAGGCTTCACACCAGGAATGAGATAGTACCAGGCAGTCTCTTCTCCTAAGGAGCCCACAGCCCATTGGAGAAGATAAACAAGTATTAGTCAGTTATACTGTCTGCAGCAGTACTGCCAGCTTTCTCTTCATGTAAAAATTCTGCGCATGACTATGGCTCCATTCCTAGAAGACTTTGCCTCTTTGATTCACGGGGCAGGCTTTATCGTGAAAGAGGCTTCCCATAGCAGCCACTATGTGGCACCCAGAAAACTTGCTTGGTTTATTCCATCAGTTCTAAAGTACGCTAGAGCCTACAAGAGTCCAAGATACTCTGTCTGGAAGGATGTGCTGGATTGCCTGACAGGCCTTTAGTTCTCATTGCCCCCGTTCCCATCTTGGCTCCATCTCTGGCGTCTGCCCTTCTAGGATTGCCCTGTCTCTCACTCATTTCTCCGTACTGACCTGGCACTTCAGGCTTCAGTCTCATCACTCGGAACATCACCTTACTCACACAAGAAGGGGTTGACCATGAGGATGGCAAGTCATTCATTCAACAAATATTTATTCAATGCCAGGCATTGTTCTAGTCACTGGGGATACAGCAACAAACACTCCCTGATTTCGTGGAGCTTCTTTGCCAATAATAGGAATCAGACAAGAATATTGAATAAATATACATAGACATGTGCTTGAAAGAGAATTTTAAGAGGGAAGGGAGTGAAAGGTGATGAAGAGAAGGAGGCCATTATATTGGGTTGGCTAAAAGGTTCATTTGGTTAATGAATACATTGTCCAATAAAATTCTTGGCAAAAATGAAAGTTGTATTCAGTTCATTCTGCAATGAGCAGGCCCTGTAACTATCTCTTCCACAGAGTTTCCCCAGAAACTCCAATAGGAATCTCTTTCCTTTCTCTAAGAAGATATTCAGTAGAGCACATCACTTTCCTGAAGTTTCCATCCTTAAAATATGGATTCTTGTCCTTCCAAGCAGATCTTTAAACTTCTGAGAACATAGAATAGCTTTACATTTATTTTGCATCATTCCTAATACCCTGCATATAGTTAAGGGGAAAAGTATTATAAACCTATACCAATCAAATGCAGTTATAAGAAGCAATGACAAGATACCAGAACACAACCCAAGTACAACATAACACTTTAAAGAAGAAAATAAGAGAAAAGAAAAACAAACCACACTGTTAATGAACCAGAGCATTTCTTTATCTTGATTAAATAATATTAGAAACAAAAGATGTAGCACTATAAACCATTAAAATTAAACCTTATACTTGTATTGAGTTATGAAATTGTGACATTGAGGCATAACATTTTATGTAACAATATAAATCTTTTATTCATTCATTTGTTTGAAAACCACTTATAGATCACCTTTTATGTATTGGGCTTTATTTCATTGTTGGGAATACAGCAACAGACAGAGAAGTCTCTCCTCTCATAGAACTTACATTCTGTTAGTGAGAGATAAGCACTCTAAAGAAAAGCAATGAAGGGAAAAGCAATAGTGAATGAAGAAAGATACCATTTAAGATGGGGTGATCAGACGTGGTCACGGGCTAGTTTCACCAAAGTGGTTTTATGCTGTATGTTAAAGAATCAGGCATGCCTTCAACATTGATCATCAATTCTTCAACCTTTGATGCTAGAGTTGAGTTTTAGTCATATTCTCTAGGAGCTAAGTCTGTCGAATGAGGTGGATGATCAAATTTATAATTCTGGTTGGGGTCAAAATAATAAAAGACCATGAAGCAACAAGTTTCCTGCACAATTCACTAACTGGCTTTGGAGGAAATATGAAAAAGGAATTTAAAAAATGCTCTGAATGTCTAGCATAGAATAAGGACTTACTATGTGTTTCAATGAATGAATAATTGGTACATCATTATCTACAGTCTCCCAAGATGACTACATTGAAGTCAACGATATTAATTTGAACTCTAGTTTTTTTTAAAGTCACATTCATTTGTAATCACATTTCAAAAATCTCTGTTTAAAAATGGTATTGTTCTAACTTGAATGCTTTTAACCAAAATCTGTTGCAAAAATTCCAGAATGAAGTTCAAATATAAAGTGGTCTGCAAAGCAAGTTAAAAAGCTCAAAGTAGAATTCCTTCTGAATATGTTAACAGGTAACATTCCAAAGTTTTAAATAATATTTTTACTTAAAAGTTAAGTATGGGAAATAAAAACATGTGGTCCCCTTTACAAATAATTTGTGATGGTAGATTTTGGCAGAAGCCTTGGCAATAACTATTGGGAAAATACAGTCAGCAGGAATAAAGGTTAGTGAGTAACTGCATCAAAATGAGAGGACCAGCTTAGATTGAAAAAATATCCTGATTAGAGAACTGTTTCCATGTTTGGAGATTTCACTCATTCATTGGATAAGATTTGTTTTGCCTTTGAGAAAAGAGCACAAAATTTGCAGCCAGACAAACCTGAGACTGGAGTCTTCATTTCACTGTTCACCAGCTGAGTGACATGGGCAAGGTGTCGCCCTCTCTGAACTATTTTGTAGTTTCCTCATCTACAAAAATGTGAATAGTTTTTTTAATATAAATAATAGGCTTCAATTTTCTCTAAAGATTATTTTATTAGAGTGCTTCATGGTTCAAATACTAGCAAATTTACTGCTAACTGCTGTAAATGACAGGAACATTGTCAGCTCACACCAATAAAACATCCTGAAGTATGGGAAGATTATTGGTTGATCTGCTTCAAAAGTTCTAAGTCTTTTTTATTTATTGTGGTAAAATACACAATATTTTACCAACTGTATTTCAATGATTTTAAGTGTAGAGTTTGACAACATTAACTCCATTCATGTTGTTATGCAGCCATCACTTTGTCCACCTGCTAAACTTTTTCATCTTCCCAAATTGAAATTGTGTACTTATTAAACAATAACTGCTTGTTCCTCCTTTTTCTCAGTCCCAGGTAACCACAATTCTACTTTCTGTCTCTATGAACCTGTCTCTATTGAGAATGGCTATTTTTAATGTATGAAATATGGCTAATAGCAGCTCAATGGTGGGAGAAATGGTGTTCACACCAGAGCAGTCATAAACTCAGACTTCCAGCCTAAGGCAAAAGGCAAGGGAAACAACATGGGAAGCAGCTAAAGGGTCAGACAGAGGTGCTAAGCATCAAACATAAAGAAGAATGATTACGCATTGGATGGAGATTCACTTATTATGTATTTTGTGCCAATCTGTCATGAAATCAGAAGCCAGAGCAGTGTTTACATTTTGTGTCTTCTGTTGGCTCTCATTTCTAAGGCTGCAATAGTCTTCCAATTGGTTTTCTGGCCACCAGACTCATCCTTTCCAATCCATCCTCCAAATGATTGTCACTCTCATTGTCTTCAAACATTGATGCTTCATTCCTGCTGCAGATTCCACAATAGTGAGCAGAGAACTTCAGCTCAAGGTTCCCCTGGCCTAGAAGTGAGATGGGAAAGTTGACATTGATGCTAGCAGTAACAATGGAAACCTGGTGATGCTGTGAAGTTGGATTAAGTTGAAAGGAGGAATGAGATGGTATGCCTGCAAAGTTATACCCAAGTGGGGCTTGGCACCCTGAGCTTGCCTCCTGCAAAGAAGATTTTGAGCTTTAATCAACAGATGAATATGGTGTAGAAGATGCCTTGAGGAACAAGAGAAATGTGTGGACTCAAAGCCATGGTCTTCAGGAAAAAACTACTTGATAGTTTGAGTATTAGCAGCACAGAATTCACTGGAACTATCAAACCCCGTAGAGATACATCTCACCGGGTACACTGAAAAAAGAACACCACCATATTTGAAGGGAAAGCAGAGCCCAGAGCCTCTGTTTCCAATTAAAGAGCAGCTCAGTTGTATGATTTGGAAATTGAAGAGCACTGATTTCATTAATTATGGGGTCTTAACAGCTTGGCTATTAGAAAATTTGCCTGAGTGTAAACTTGGAATAAGATGAAAAGAATTTCTTTTCACCATGGTGGACCTAAATTAATCCAGTTATATTTGAAACTTAGAAAAAGGAAAAAGGCAGTAAAAGAAGATTGTGGTTTTAATTTTATTTTTATAAATAAAATAATTTATGTTATTTTTAAAAGAAAGATTGTGACTTTATTTTTAATTTAAGATCTATCAAGGTAGAAGAACATTGTAATGTTCTTACATTAGTAGCGTTATAGAATGTATATACACTATTCATGGTAAGCTAGTATGTCTAAATTTTCAAGATTTCTGTATGTGATTATAAATAGAAATATAGCATCAAGCAATATTTTAAATCCAGAATCATCTTTAAGAAGTTTTTAAAATGTTACTTATTTTAAAAATTCTTTATTTTTTAAACTATGAAAGTTTGATAACACATTTACAGGAGACTTGGAAAATAAACAGGGTTACATATAGCTCCACACTATATATTACAATTATTTTTTAAGTAGGTAAATTAAAAATTTTAGTAGGAATTTTGATATCAAACTCTCAAAAATTAACAGAATGAATATATAGAGAAATAGAAGGATATGGTAGACCTGAAAAGCTGAACTGAAAAGACCTGAACTGTGAACCAATTCAACATAATTAAGATTTATACAATTTTCACACAACAGTAGGATAAAAATTCTATTCTAGTTCCCACAGACTATAAACTAGGAGACACTGGAACGCATCCAAGGACATAAAACAATGTGCAGATTTCATGGTCTAAAGGTATTGAAATCGCACAGTCTCTTCTCTTATCCCTGTGAAATTATGTTAGAAATCAATATCATATTTGAAAACAGCACACACATTTTCAAGTGCAATGTGACATTTGCCAAAAGAAATCTTTGATGCTGAAGCTGAAACTCTAGTACCTTGGCCACCTGATAGGAAGAACTGACTTATTTGAAAAGACCCTGATGCTGGGAAAGGTTGAAGGTGAGAGGAGAAGGGGATGACAGAGGATGAAATGGTTGGATGGCATCACTGACTCAATGGATGTGAGTCTGAGCAAGCTCCTGGAGTTGGCGAAGGACAGGGAAGCCTAGTATGCTGCAATCCATGGGGTCACAAAGAGCTGGACATGACTGAGCAACTGAACTGAACTGAAAGTCTGTCCCACCTCTGCCTCTGACCTCTGCTTCGTTGACCCTGTCTTGGCCTCTTGACCAACCTCTAGTGTTTTGGGGTCCGGCGCATCAGTCTGAGTGCCTACTAGAGTTAATTTCTCCTCTCACAATCCTCACAGATATGTTGACCTAAATAAAGAGGTAAACTGAGTCAAACTCAAAAAATGAGTTTACTTGGAAATAGCAAAGTAATTGCAATTGGGATATGCAAGTTGCAACAAGCTACAGGTGAGTCAAGTGAGGCTGTATTATAGGCAGCGGATGTTGAGGGGAGAGTTCAGTTAGAGTCAGTTAAAATAAAAAACAAGTGGAAGGACTTCCCTGGTACTGCAGTGGATAAGAATCCACGTGCCAGTGCAGAGGCACTGGTTTGATGTCTGGTGCAGGAAGATTCCGCATGCCACAGAGCAAATACACCCATGCGCTATGACTACTGAAGCCCGCAAGCTCTAGGGCTTCTGAGCCACAATCACTGAACCCCTGTGCTGCAATTACTGAAGCTCTCAAGTCTAGAACCTGTGCTCCACGAGAGAAGCCTCGGCAATGAGAAGCCCATGTACTGCAATGAAGAGTAGCTCACCACAACGAGAGAAAGCCCTAGCATAGCAACGAAGACCCAGCGCAATCAAAAATAAATAAATAAATAAATAAAAATTGAAAAGCAAATGAAGATCAGCCTTGAAAACTTTCTGAGCAGACAAAATCAGTCTAGCTACACAAAGCTCAATTCAACTCACTTTGTGAGATCCGACAATACCTGACTCATCTCTCATTTGTGCTTTTGACAAAACTTCTTAAGGTTCTTATGAGACAACCTCTGACCAACCCCCATCATATCAGAAAATTCTGACACCATCAGTTTTCTGTAAATCAAGAGTTTATTGTAATTAGACTCTTAGTTCTTATGTTTTGTCTTCCTTGAGGGCATCTGTGAGATTTTCTTTTTATTTTCCAGTTCTAGTTTAGATTAAATTCTTCTACAGGTATTACCTAGGGTTCTTAGAGTAAATATATCTCTACCCCAGAGTTCCATCTTAACAGTAAATTATTAAGATAGACTGTTTTGGCCAGTCAAAATTTCTAGTTTAGTGGAAGCCAATTTGGTTCCTCCCTAGTCACAGAGAAATGCCCTGGAGAGAGTTAGGAAGGTCAGAAATCCTGGCACAGAGGTGGATGTTTAGGTCTTCTCCTAATTGAGCTAGGAAGGCTTTGGAGGAAGATTCAGATAAGACAGAGCTTCAAATGTAGGCAAGAGCCCAAAGATCAATCCAAACAGCATTTCTTGACCTTTCTGGTATCTCCCTTTCTCTTTACAGAACTCATGATCTCACATGATGACCACAAATACATTGGCATTTGGGCCAAGGCAGCACAGTGCAACTTTGGAAGAAAGACCCTAAGGTAGCATTCTCCTTGATGGCAATTTTTCACTTATTTGCTCATCACTGCAAGAAAGGACTTAACCTCTGGCTGCCTCCCTTTACAGTATTACATAATCCATTCTTCACTGAGGGCCCAACCCTAGTTGCTGGTTGCTTAATTGGATGAAGAGAATTTTAAATATTGGACTTTAAATTTTTAAAAGGCTTATCTGTGTGGCTTAGTGTCATTTCCCTCTATGTTGGTAAATTCATTCCAAATGTGTTTATTTAACAGGATGACTTTTACATGAAGTAATAGGATAAAGTCTTCAGCCACCTATCTTGCTCCTACTTAGTTCTCCTTGTTTTAGGAATAGAAACCCAGTCCCCTGTTTCCCCTGGCTCTAAATAAACCCAGAGCAATCCCTGAAAGCTCCTCTGTGGGACATACCAAGACAGTGTCTCACACTCTGTGGAGTTCATCATGGAAACAAGACGTAGATTAGAAATATGTAGACCCTTCTCTGTGTCTGTCTTCCAGACACCCTGTGAGGGCTGGCAAAAGTGTTCTTATTCTCCAAATATTCACTGGCAATGAATTTGTGTAATAAAATTATGTTTGGGGTTTGTAGTTGGTTCTTTTAAATGAACATCTGTTATTCTCTTTCAGTTGAAAGTTTCTGAACACTGGGCGGGGCAACTTGGCTTCCTTCACCACCTCTGCAGAGTGACAAATGGAGCCTGTCGGCTGTCAGCTGCTTGTTGATTGGCTGACCAGTCATCATTGTCTCCCACAGCTGTTTCGCCTCTGAGAGGTTGGAGTGTGGGGAGGGAGGAAGTCAGAGTCAGCTTGTTCTGTGCCTGTAGCCCATGGGAGTTCCAGGAGTAGGAATATTTCATTAAACTGCTCTGATCAGCCATTATTGGATGATGTGTGGGTGAAGCAGACAGAGGATTTGTACTTTTTGGAATGGGGGGTCATAGCAGTTTTGTTTTCAGAGCAACTGTTTTTACCTCTTGGTGTCTCTCTTCCCTTTGTCTATGGTACAGATTTTAGATAATGTGACCTGTGCAAGGCAAATGAGAGATGTAATTACCGAGTGCTTTATTTTCACCAAACACATGTGTGTTTTGGATCTACCTTATGAGTTCCATAGTATTCAGAAAAGGAAGCTTATTTTCTTTATGCTTCAGTACCAGCAAATATTGGGTTGGCCCAAAAGTTCATTTGGGTTTTTCCATTACATCTTATGGAAACCTGAACGAATTTATTGGCCATTGGCCAACCCAGTTCAAAAAGACTTCAAGTTCCCCAGACCACTCCAACTGTGTTAGCTTCAGGTCTCTGGCTTTCAAGAGGACCAACATCAGTTCAGTTCAGTTCAGTTCAGTCACTCAGTCGTGTCCGACTCTTTGCGACCCCATGAATCACAGCACGCCTGGCCTCCCTGTCCATCACCAGCTCCCGGAGTTCACTCAGACTCACGTCCATCGAGTCCGTGATGCCATCCAGCCAACTCATCCTCTGTCGTTCCCTTCTCCTCCTGCCCTCAATCCCTCCCAGCATCAGAGTCTTTTCCAATGAGTCAACTCTTCGCATGAGGTGGCCAAAGTACTGGAGTTTCAGCTTTAGCATCATTCCTTCCAAAGAAATCCCAGGGTTGATCTCCTTCAGAATGGACTGGTTGGATCTCCTTGCAGTCCAGGGGACTCTCAAGAGTCTTCTCCAACACCACAATTCAAAAGCATCAATTCTTCGGCACTCAGCCTTCTTCACAGTCCAACTCTCAATCCATACATGACCACTGGAAAAACCATAGCCTTGACTAGACGGATGTTTGTTGGCAAAGTAACGTCTCTGCTTTTGAACATGCTATCTAGGTTGGTCATAACTTTTCTTCCAAGGAGTAAGCATCCTTTAATTTCATGGCTGCAGTCACCATCTGCAGTGATTTGGGAGCCCAAAAAAATAAGACCTCAAAAGCTGTTTCCCCAAAGCCTTAAGTAAAATCATAGCAGCAGTGGTTAACATCCATTGGATACACTGTTGGTGTTTCTCTTCCCTATGTCTATAGTATAGATTTTAGGTAATGTGGCCTGTGCTAAGTCAAATGAGAGATGTTATTAGAAAGAGTGTTTTATTTGTATACATTTGATATACTGTTGTAGGATGATTGCTCTTCCAACTCAGCTCCAGTCATTTTACTGTCTTACTCAAACTCCGTTAATGGCTTGCAGCTGTCAACAATACAAGTCACATTCTTTCACCCTGCGTTTAGAGTCTGCTAGGATCTGATCTCAGAGAAGGCAATGGCACCCCACTCCAGTACTTTTGCCTGGAAAATCCCATGGATGGAGGAGCCTGGTAGGCTGCAGTCCATGGAGTTGTTAGAGTCGGGAACGACTGAGCAACTTCACTTTCACTTTTCACTTTCATGCATTGGAGAAGGAAATGGCAACCCACTCCAGTGTTCTTGCCTGGAGAACCCCATGGATGGGGGAGCCTGGTGGGCTGCCGTCTCTGGGGTCACACAGAGTCGGACAAGACTGAAGCGACTTAGCAGCAGCAGGATCTGATCTGGGAGAAGGCAATGACACCCTACTCCAGTACTCTTGCCTGGGAAATCCCATGGATGGAGGAGCCTGGTGGGCTACAGTCCATGGGGTCGCTAAGAGTTGGACACGACTGAGCGACTTCACTTTCACTTTTCACATTCATGCATTGGAGGAGGAAATGGTAACCCACTCCAGTGTTCTTGCCTGGAAAATCCCAGGGACGGGGGAGCCTGGTGGGCTGCCATCTATGGGGTTGCATAGATTCAGACATGACTAAAGTGACTTAGCAGCAGCAGGATCTGATCTCAAACTTCTTGTCCAATTTCTTCTTGCCAACTACTGCCATTAGCACCTTCGTGTTTTATATATAATTTTTAAAAATTATTTTTTATTGGAGTATAGTTAATTTACAATATTGTGTTAATTTTTCCTGTACAGCAAAGGGAATCAGCTATATGTTTACATTTATCTGGTTTCTTTTGGGATTTCTTTCCCATTTAGGTCACCACAGAGCATTGAGTAGAGTTCCCTGTGCTATAGGTTCCCTGTGCTGTAGGTTCTCGCTAGTTCTCTATTTTATACATAGTAGTGTATATATGTCGATCCAAATCTCCCAATTCATCCCATCCCCTCTTCTCCCCTTAGTATCCTTATCCATATGTTTGTTCTCCATGTCTGTCTCTATTTCTGTTTGGCAGCTAAGATCACCTATACCATTTTTCTAGATTCTGCATATATGCATGAATATGCAATATTTGTTTTTCCCTTTCTGACTTACTTCATTCTGTATGTCAGTCTCTAGGTCCATCCATATCTCTGCAAATGGCACAATTTTAATCTTTTTTTTTTTTGACTGAGTAATGTTCTACTGCACATATGTTCCACATCTTCTTTATTCATTCCTCTGTTGATGGACATTTAGGTTGCTTCCTTGTCCTGGTTATTGTAAACAGTGCTGCAATGAATACTGGGTGCATGTATCTTTTTGAATTATGGTTTTCTCTAGGTATATGCCCAGGAGTGGGATTGTTGCATCATACGGTAGGTCCATTTTTATTTTTTAAGGCACCTCCATACTGTTCCCTTGGAGAAGGCAATGGCACCCCACTCCAGTACTCTTGCCTGGAAAATCCGATGGATGGAGGAGCCTGGTGGGCTACAGTCCATGGGGTCGCTAAGAGTTGGGCACGACTGAGCGACTTCACTTTCGCTTTTCACTTTCATGCATTGAAGAAGGAAATGGCAACCCACTCCAGTGTTCTTGCCTGGAGAATCCCAGGGACGGGGGAGCCTGGCGGGCTGCCGTCTATGGGGTCGCACAGAGTCGGACACGACTGAAGTGACTTAGCTTAGTTTAGCTTATACTGTTCCCTGTAGCGCCTTCTTCAGTCTGTCAAAATGCACTACATACTGTTTCTTCGTTGCCCCTTGATGATCTCCTTCTATACTTTGCTTATTTTTTTGGCTGATCTCAAGTCCATGTGGCCCCTGTCAAATCCAAATGCACCTGCTGCACAGAGTCTTCCCAGCTGAGTCCACCTCTGCCCCTTCCAAATATCCAGTGGCTCACCCTTCCCTCTTTCAAAGCACCTTGAGTAATTTATGTCTGGACAACTGGCTCACGGTGCCCAGTTGTCCTCCCTCCCTCCATAGAAGCAGGAAGAGCCTGCATCCAGCTATTTTTTCTACTTTCTCTGCTGCTGCTGCTGCTGCTAAGTCACGTCAGTCGTGTCCGACTCTGTGTGACCCCACAGACGGCAGCCCACCAGGCTCCCCCGTCCCTGGGATTCTCCAGGCAAGAACACTGGAGTGGGTTGCCATTTCCTTCTCCAATGCATGAAAGTGAAAAGTGAAAATGAAGTCGCTCAATTGTGTCCGACTCTTCGTGACCCCATGGACTGCAGCCTACCAGGCTCCTTTGTCCATGGAATTTTCCAGGCAAGAGTACTGGAGTGGGGTGCCATCGCTTTCTCCGGATTCTTCGCCCTAGGGCCTTGCAATTACTACATACTTGATCATTTTTCATTACAAATATAGCAATAGACTTTTGTAGAAAGCTTTAAAGTTTACTTAATTGATTCACTTTACAAAGTTGATTCACTTAATTCATTGAATTCTCATAAGTGAAAGTAGAAAACACAGGTGTTCCCTTTACTATAAATGAGGAGAAGGGAAAGAGAATTAATTTTTAGTCAGAATTAACTTTTACCTATTTATCAAACTATTTATGACCTTCTTAATGTCTGCCTCTTCTGCCATATTTTTAAGCTTCATGAGAGCAGAATCATGACTGTTTTTTCACTGTTGTGTTTCCAATGCCTGGCACATTGCTGGATGTAGTGTAAAAGCTCATTGAACATAGCTGAATGAATGAACGAGTGATTATGAGACAAGCAGTGGGCTAAATGTTCTATATGAACTATTTTACTCTCAGGGCAGGCATCATCTCTATCTCACAGGCAAGGAATCTAAGTCTCCAAGGCACACAGAGTTTATGTGTTTGCTAGAATTGAAACCCAGATCTCATGATTATAGATATTATGTGCTTATCATCACACCATCAGTGACTTTAAGTTGTCTTTCTTTTGTTGTCATTTTTTCACCTTTAATTACTTTATAATTCTATTAAAAAATAAATTTCAAGAATTATTTTAACTCTTAAACATTTAGTTCTGTTACTTACAAACTGTTACAAAATACTGGAGAGTATATTAGTCACTATTGCCAAATTCAACAGTATCATTGAGGGTAGATGAGAGTGCATCTTTGAAAGGGAGGAAATAATTTTTTACAGATTTCCCTGCCTCTGTAGTTTCCGGCTTTTGAACTAAAAATGAAATATAATTAAATTCCTATCACCATTTATTTTCTCCTAAGTGATCTAGAGGAATATGCAGGAATTACATTTTGATAGTTGTCACTGAAGAAAGGAAATGAACATATAGTGAGCAATCTCGTCATGCCAGGACTTTATCTAGGTCAATTCTTGATGAGGTAAGTATTATTATCTCCTTTATTTTATGAAGGAAAACAATATTGCTTTTATTTCTAAGCACAGTTTATTTTCATATCTATTCAAATAAAAGATTGAATTTATCATTAAATTGTCCAACTATCCTGCTTTCTCTCTGTGTGAAATTTGGTGAAAGATTTTCTTCTGATTAAACAACATTTTTCATACTTAAAGACAAAAGGGAAAGCTTGAAGTTTGTTTTCTCTTTGTCATAAGATCTACATATTTCTCTTTAACTTCTCAATATACATTTGAGAAGCCAAGTCTAAAACTACTTGCTTTGAAAGGTAGACTATTTCAACATTATTTCTAAGAGAGAATTGAGTTTATTTATATTTTACAAATCTGTGTTAATCTACCTTTACTATCTAATTTGCATCTTTAATATTTATTATGTGTCCCAAGGAAACCAGAATTGAAAGAGACATGTGTATCCTTCACTGCAGCACTGTTTACAATAGCCAGGACATGGAAGCAATCTAGATGTCCATCGGCAGACAAATGGGTAAGAAAGCTGTGGTACATATATACAATGGAGTATTACTCAGCTATTAAAAATGATGCATTTGAATCAGTTCTAATGAGGTGGATGAAACTAGAGCCTATTATACAGAGTGAAGTAAGTCAGAAAGAAAAACACCAATATAGTATATTAATGCATATGTATGGAATTTAGAAAGATGGTAATGATGACCCTATATGCGAGACAGCAAAAGAGACACCGATGTAAAGAACAGTCTTTTGGACTCTGTGGGAGGTGAGGATGGGATGATTTGAGAGAATAGCATTGAAACATGTATATTATCATATGCGAAATAGATCGTCAGTCCAGATTCAATGCATGAGACAGGGTGCTCAGGGCTGGTGCACTGGGATGATCCAGGGGGATGTGATGGAGAGGGAGGTGGGAGGGGGGTTCAGGATGGGGAACACATGTACACCCATGGCTGATTCATGTCAATATATGGCAAAACCCACTACAATATTGTAAAGTAATTAGCCTCCAATTAAAATAAATTAATTAATTAAAAAATATTTAGTATGTGTCTTCAGTCACAGAAACTAAATGTGTTCTGTTTTGCTTTTGTGCAGACCTTGATTACTAAACTGCTGGTAAGCAGTTAGTTTTCACAAAGTATATTTGATCAAAAGACTATAAAGGCAAAACTTTATTCTCTAATACCAGTCCCATGAGCCTGGTTGGTTTCCACAGCATGTTCTTATCATTGTGATATGGATTTAAGGAAAACTTTTAGAACCATGGCAGATTAGCAACATTTAATCGTTCCTGGATGAAGCCTACTCTCAAAGGCAATTCAAAACTGATGTTACAGAGAATCTTTTGTAGAAATTTCTATTTTCATGATTACTCTTGCAGTGCAAAATATTTTATGAACTGAAATTCTTCAAAGTGACTATTGAAAGGATATCATCTCATGTCTTCTTACTTCTGTCTTCATGGTCTCACCTTAAATTTATGGACCTTTTATATTCAGGGATCCTTGAAAGAAACATCTGCAAAGGGAATTTGGGACATTGAAATGCCAACTGTAAAAAAATAAAAATGTACCTTCTAAATAGAGTTTTCTAAATGATTGCATCAATTAAATAGAAACAAAAGTTCCTTTTCCAATGGTAGGAAAGTAGTCTTTTCTTTGATGGGCCCCTATATCCGCACACATAACAGCAGAGCTCCAGGTCAGTTCTGCAGAGTTCCCAGGTCCAGAGATATAAAAATCCTTCAAGAACAATAAGGGAAGGGAAGGTCCTTGCAAGTGCCTCTGGAGCCCTGAACATCACTTGCTGTCTCTGCCTGCATGTGATGAGCACCATTTCCCTTCCTTACTGTAGTCTTTAGGCCTTCTCAGGATTTATAACTGTCATACACTTAGATGTTAACTGTCATTTCTTGGCCATCAAGTTTAACATCATTCCACTTCAGTTGCCTGGTTCTGGTCTTTGTAGAGCTCTGACCTACTTTGTCCTTACTCCCTATTTGTAAACTTCTGTAGTCCCCCATTTCCACTGGAATTTCCCACTGTAATAGCTACTTAATGCCTCCTCCCACTCAAAGCAGATATAACCCAACATGACTGACCCAGAGGAAGTTCATCCTTCAGGTTTTGACAAGATATACCCAGAGAGTGTGGGTCTTCCCTGATGACTCAGTGGTAAAGAATGGGGATGTGGGTTCAGGCCCTGGGTAGGGAAGATTCTCTGGAGAAGGAAATGGCAACCCACTCCAGTATTCTTGTCTGGGAAATCCCATGGATCAAAGAGCCTGGTGGGCTACAGTTCATGGCATTGAAAAAGAGTTGGACAAGACTTAGTGACTAAACAAGAACCCAGTGAGTGTGTATTATAGTAAATGCAGATAATGATTTTTGAAGTTAGTAGTCGTCTAACTAGGACTTCCCTAGTGGCTTAGATGGTAAAGAATCTGCCTGCAGTGCAGGAGACCCGGGCCACCCTATACTGCTTATACATATATTTTATTTTATTTTCCCTAGGACTCTACTTGGATGTGTTATTGGACTTGGGGGAAAGTAGCAGGTAAATGTGGACAGAGGGTTTGACATTCATTGTAGCTGCAACCTGTAGGGATGATGCTCTAGAGAACCAGGTGGATGAGAAGCAATTCTTCTAGAAGTTGAAACAGTTCTAGATTACATGCTGAATTGTCTACCACTTTACCAAAGACACAGTAAAATACATAAATGTTATTTTTCTTCCTTAATGCTAAACAAATATATGTGTGTATATGTCTGTGTGCATGTATAATTCTGAATATGTTAACAATTCTTATTTTCTCATAAAAATTAAATGAAGTTTCAATTTTATTATTATTCTTTTACTTTAGTGATTGACCACAGGAAATCCTAAGGTCTGAGTCCCTGGGTCTGTGTTCAATTTTAACTCTAGGTTCACCAGTTCTTCATTTCTAAAGGCAAATTCTCCAGTAACTTTGAGTCCTAGAAAGAAAAGTCTGTACACTTGAGACTAACACCCATTGTAAATCAACTATCCTCCAATAAAATTAAATACATACATATATATATATATATATATATATATTTGCAAAGTTGAAATAAAAGTGCTCACACAGTTGGAGCCATAATTTCCTGTTTGGAAACAAATAGTATGACCATGCATGTGTGCTCACTTGTGTCCCACCCCAAGGACTGTAGGCCTCAAGGCTCCTCTCTCCATGAGATTCTCCAGGCAAGAATACTGGAGCGGGTTGCTGGTTCCTTCTTCAGGGGATCTTCCCAGCTGAGGGATAGAACCCGTGTCTCTTGTATCTCCTGCATTGGCAGGTGGGTTCTTTACCTGGTGGGGTCCAAATGGGGTTTTTAAATATCATTTTTCCCCCACTGACTTCTTTTCAAATAAAATTCAAATTAATCAATATGGCATTGAGGTATATTGAGGGCTTTCTGCTTCCTGGGGGGCTACAGGGCCAGACAAGATAGCTCAGCCTGGACCAGGGGAAGAAGCAGAGTCGGGGTATTGGCCACAAATTTTCTGATAGTCAGAGATGGTGACAAGCTGGTCTGGGATGCTCATACAGACATATCTAGAACAATAATTTGACAAATCTGAAGATAGACTGTGCTAATTCATATCCAATTTATAACTTTAAGTGTACTCATGATTTTTCCTCATGATTTTCTAGGAAAAGAAATGATCACAGTTTAATTGTCTTATTTTCTAGTCTTTCTTCAATGTTCTTTCTTAATTTTTAAAAAAATATCTTAACCTTTAGCCACCTTGTAATTGTCTTCATTTTGAGATAATTTTGTCATTTTCTTCCATTTCTTTCCTGAATTCAATCAATACTCATTTCATTTCTTTCTGACTGGTGTTTGTTTCTTTTTTTGACCACTTTTGCTTTGAATTTTTAATTTTTGATTCATCCCAAATACTGGTAAGCAAGGCTTGCAGGAGACATCAGGGGGTGGGGATGGGGGATTTTGTCGGGTAGCTGTGGAAGCCAGGGCCACACAGAGAATATTTGTAAAGGCATTCAGTCAGGTACGAACCTGGCTTACTTGAGGAAAAGCACCGAAGCTACTATGAGTCTTCCCAGGTGGTGTGGTGGTAAAGAACCCACCTGCCAATGCAAGAGACACAAATTTGATCCCTGGATCAGGAAGACTTTGGAGTAGGAAATGGCAAACGGCTCCAGTATTCTCGCCTAGAAAATCCCATGGACAGAGGAGCCTGGCAGGCTACAGTCCATGGGGTCACAAAGAGCTGGACGTGACTGTATAACTGAGCATGGACACACTGAGGCCAGCATGGGTGAAGCAAGGGAATAAAAAGATTCTGCTTTTTAAATATTAAATGTTTTGGCTTCATAGCAACACTATGAGCAAGATAGGATGATTAGCTTCATGTTACAGATGAGGAAGTGAGACAAAGAACCGTTGAGTTACTCACCCAAAGACACACAGAAAACAGAGCCAGGGTTTGAATCTGTGTAATCTGTGGAAAGAGGAGGAGGGGGAGGAAGAGGAGGCAAGGGGGTGCCCCACCATGGAAGGTCTTGCAGAGGACTTCTGGGACTCTGGTTTTTACTGTGAGCAAGGCGGGACATCATGGGAAGATCTCAGTCAATGGAGTAACATATTTTGATTTACACTGCAAAAGGATCTGCCTGGCTGATGGGTATAAAACAGACTGCAAACAATAGTGCCTGTTAAGAAGCTGTTAAATACGGGTGAGGTTACCAGATCACCTGATAATCATGAAATCTGATTTTTTAATGTAAAATCTATTTTTTTTTAAGTTGAAAACTAATTTAGACCTTTCTGTACATTGTGACTGCTGATCTAAGGACATGACTGCTGACCTCTCTGCCCTGTACACACATCTCTGCTCTTGTAGGAGGTGCTCTGTGGCCTGTACCTGCTCTTCTCTACTTGAAAAGGGATGTGCCACAAGTGAATCAGCTTAGTCATCGCTGAAGTGAGGGGGCGACCTAGCAGAGAAGAGGCGTAGCAAAACTGTCCCCTGGGGGATTTCACTTCCCTTACAGTGTTTATTCTGCTCCCCCGCCTCACCCTGCATGGACTGCCTGAGAGAGGCCCCCGGTGCTTTCTCTTCCTCCTGGTCTACCCCTTGCCCTTCCACATGCAGTCTCAGAGAGGGAGCGGCTGAGGCAACCCAGACTGGTGTTTGAGATCATCTCAGTTCTTTTTTTCCCACCCTTGGAGCCTCAAAATCCTGAGTTACAAACTCCCCCCTCTGCCAGTGCTGCCTTCACACTGATAACTATGTTTTGCCAGCCTAAATGAAGTAGCTGTACAAAGCTTGTGGGGAGAGAAGCATGCAAGGATTTGTATTTCTACTTTTTAAATTGGAGTTTAGTTGCTTTACAATGTTGTGTTAGTTTCCGCTGTATAGCATGGTGAATCAACTTACATATACATATATCCCCTCTTTGTCACCACAGAGCATGGAGTTCCCTGTGCTATATAGTAGGTTCTCACTAGTTATCTATTTCATACATAGTAGTGTACACATGTGAATCGAATCTCCCAATTCAGCCCTCCCCACCTTTCCCCTTTGGTATCCATATGTTTGTTCTCCGTGTCTGTGTCTTTATTTCTGCTTTGCAGATAGGTTCATCTGTACCTTTTCCCTAGATTCCACATATATATATATTAATATGTGATATTTGTTTTTCTCTTTCTGACTTCATTCTGTATGACAGTTTCTAGGTCCATCCATGTCTCTGCAAATGGCACAATTTTGTGTTTGTTTTTTTTATGGTCTGAGTAATATTCTATTGTATATGTGTTCCACATCTTCTTTATCCATTCCTCTGTTGATGGATATTTAAGTTGCTTCCATATCCTGGTTATTGTAAACAGTGCTGCAATGGACATTGGGGTGCATGTATCTTTTGTAATTATGGTTTTCTCTGTGTATATGCCCAGGAGTCGAATTGCTGGGTCATATGGTAGGTCTATTTTTAGTTTTTTTAAGGAACCTCCATTTTATTCTCCACAGTAGGAGCCTTTTTATCTCCTCCAAACAGAATTATATAAACTAATGCAGATGAGCCCATTAGCCACTAGGGTATAACCGGTGTTGGTCTGAGAAGATCTCAGTGGGATTCCTGAGGGGTCTAAGAGCTGAGGTTCTATTTAGAAGGAAAATCCTTGTCTGTTCTCCATGCATTTCTTTTTGATATGGTCACAAAAGCCACACATAGATTCACCTTAGGAAGTCTGCCACAAGCTTGGAGACTTTATCTTCTCAGCAGCTGATATGAGAGCTCCTAAGGTAGAAATGATGGGCTTTGATAGGCTTGTGAGGAGGCTGAAAGTCATGGTCTCAATTCTAAGTGGGCTTCCTAGGTGGAAATAGTGGTAAAGAACCCACCTGCCAATGCAGGAGACATAAGAGAGATGAGTTAGGTCCCTGGATCAGGAAAATCTCCTGGAGGGCATGGCAATTCACTCCATATTTTTGCCTGGGGAATCCCATGGACAGAGGAGTCTGGCGGGCTATGATCCATAATATGACACGACTGAAGCAACTTAGCACTCAGCATGCACAGGTTTTAAGTAGAGAAGGAAAGTTTTAAAAAGACTGGGACCAAGTCCTATAGGACAAACATAAAGAGACAGGAGACTGGCTGGGGAAGGGGAGAGAGATTTAGAGAAGTTTGTGTTGCTTAAGGTGGAGGAATTGAGTAAATGCTGTGCACTGGAGGGTGAGCCCCTTTCCCATGAATCTCCAGATCTTCGTGAAAACTAAAAACAAAATTCTGGCTATTCTTAGTGTGATAGAATTCTTGTGAGAACTGGTGAAGTGCCTTGAGCATCAAGTCTGGCCTGGGGCAGAAACAGTCAACCTGCACAACCCAGGGGAAGAGTCAAATTCTAGGCTAAGGTATTTGACACAAGCAGTGATATGAGCCGGGGGGGACCCTTGCAGGACAGCTGTGCAGACAGATCTGGATGCTTCCTGCACCTCATTCCATCCTTCTCCCTGGCTCCCTGGAGGTCTCTCTCCTAATCCTAATATTTCTATTTCAAGCCAGTAAGCTCAGTCCCCAAATATTGGAGACTTTTTTCTGAGAGGTGCTCAAGCGTGAACATAGTTGAGAAGTTCAGTCTGGACTGAGAGCCTGGCTTGGCTGATTTTAGCAGCGAGTCCATGTTGGAGTCTATCCATGCCTCAGTTTCTCCAACTATAAAATGTTATAATCAGGTTACCAATCTCATAGGGATATTGTGAGTATTAAACAAGCTGACACATGTAAAGTGCTTAAAATTAGGCCTTGTTCGTGGTAAGCTTTCACTAGAGTAGACCTGTTTGTTATTACTTAATACTGGGAAGAATAAGGGAGTTTAGCCACAATACCAAACTTTTATTTTTTTTCATCACTGAAATTTCTTTTAGGTTTCAAATTAGTCATAATTCTGTTATTTAAAAATTTTTAATTTTGAGGTATGATTGACATATGATAAACTGCACATATATAATGTAGGCAATCTGATAAATTTTGAATATATAAATGTATAATGTAAGAGGTTATATACACCGATGAAACCATCATCAAAATCAAGAACGTGGACATACACATCTTCCCGAAAAGCTTCCTTGTGGACCTTAACAGCCTCCTTCCAGTCCTCCATGCTCTCCTCTACTCCCTGTTACCAATGAACAATTGCTTTTGTTGCTGTCACCGTAGATTTTTTTTTTTTTTTTGCACTTTCTAGAATTTTATATAAATAGAATCATGTGTGCTCTTTGGGTGTTTTCTTTCACTCAGAAGGATTATCTTAATATCCGTCCATGTTGCAGTACGTGTCAGTAGTTCATCCCTCTCTATTGCTAAGTGGTATTCTGTTGTATAGATACACCATAATTTACCTATTCATCTGTGGCTAGAAAAGTGGGTTGTTTCTAGGTTTCTACTACAAAATAGTTGCTATGACTACGTGCCTGAACCTTTTGGTGTGAACCTTATGGTTTTTGTTTCCTTTATGTAAATACCTAAAGAGAAGAAACAGCTAGATCATAAATATATTTTTACTTTTTGAGAAGCTGCTAAACTGCTTTCCCAAGTAGTTCTGTCAGCTTTATTTTCCCATCAGCAGTTTCTCATCCATGTTACACATCGTCAGTCTTTTTCGTTTTAGTCCTCCTAATAGATGTACAGTGTTAGCTCATTGTGACTATATTTGCATTTCCTTAATGACTAACAATGCTGAGTGCCTTATCGTTTACATACTCGTCTATCTTTTTTAATGATGGGAAACGTCTGTTCATGTACTTTGCCCATTTTTTAAAATTGGATAATTGGCTTTCATATTATTGATTTTTAAGAATTATTTATATATTTTGGATACAGTGCTTTTTTTCAGATATATGCTTTGCAAATATCTCAAGTCTGCAGCTTGACTTTTCATTCTCTTAACAGTGCTTTTTATTTTCTCTTATCTTTAATGAAAAATAATTTTTTTCTTCCTTTTGTCATGCCCCATGGGCTAAACTCTTGCCCACTCCAACAGTGGAAGCTTAGATTCTTAACCACTGTACCACCAGGAAAGTTTCTTAACAGTTCTTTTTAAAGAGTAGAAATTTAAAACTTTTCATTAATCCCAATAAATATCTTTCCTTTATAGATAGTGGTTTTGGTGTTGGACAGAAGAAAACTTTCCCTAACCGAAGTTTTATTTTATGTTTTGTACAGTTTTATAGTTTTGATTTTACAGTTAGGTCTATGATCCATATTGAGTTAATTTTTCATATGTTATGAGACAGATCAAACTTCTTTTGTTTTGTATAAAGATATCCAATTATTACAGCATGGTTTGTTTTTATTTTGTAGCTTGTTAATATAGTTAATTATGCTGATTGATTTTTGAATATTAAGTCAACACTACACTCATGGGATAAACACAACTTTCTCATATTATCCCTTTTATATATTTTTGGATCATATAGCTAAATTTTTGTTTAGATTTTTTGTGTTTATATTCATGAGGGATGTTATTCTATAGTTTTCTTTTTTATAGTCTTTGTCTGGTTTTGGTATCAGAGTAATGCTGGTCTCATAGAATGAGTTGAAACAATTTTCTCCTCTTCTGTTTTTTTTTCTTTTTTTGCAAGAGTTTGAGAAAGACTGGTTTTAATTTCTCTTTTAACATTTAGTAGAATTCACCACTGAACTCATTTGGTCCACAGTTTTTCTATGTTAAGAGTTTTAAAATTATTGACTCAACCTCCTGATATAGATCTTTTCAAATTTTCTGTTTCTTCTTGAGTTAGTTTTGATAGTTTTTGACCCATTAGTTATTTAGGAATATATTGTTTAATTTTCACATATTTATGAATTCCCCAAATTTCCCGATATTGAGTTCTAATTTTATTCCATTGTGGTCAGACTATATTTCATATGATGCAGTCATTTAAAATGCAGCCTCTCAGGCAGGTTTAAGTGAAGGTTGCTGAGGTCACCCTCTTGCCTTTGTCAAACTTTTTTCTTGGCCTATTGGGAGTTTCTTTAGATGCTAAGTTGGATTCTGCAGGCATCATGCAGCCAATGAGGCCTTGGCTCAACTTTCCTAACTGGGCTTCTTCCTGACTCAGTTCAGCAATCATTTGATTGGGATAAAGATAGTTTAGTTCAATTCAGTTGCTCAGTCATGTCCAACTCTTTGTGACCCCATGGACTGCAGCACACCAGGCCTCCCTGTCCATCACCAAGTCCCGGAGTTTACTCAAACTCATGTCCATTGAGTCGGTGATGCCATCAAACTGTCATCCTCTGTCATCCCCTTCTCCTCCCACCTTCAATCATTCTCAGCATCAGGGTCTTTTCAAATGAGACAGTTCTTCACATCAGGTGTCCAAAGTATTGGAGTTTCAGCTTCAACATCAGTCCTTCCAATGAACACCCAGGACTGATCTCCTTTAGGGTGGACTGGTTGGATCTCCTTGCAGTCCAAGGGACTCTCAAGAGTCTTCTCCAACACCATAGTTCAAAAGCATCAATTCTTATGCTCTCAGCTTTCTTCACAGTCCAAGTCTCACATCCATACATGACTACTGGAAAAACTATAGCCTTGACTAGACAGGCCTTTGTTGGCAAAGTAATGTCTCTGCTTTTTAATATGCTATCTAGGTTGGTCATAACTTTCCTTCCAAGGAGTAAGCGTCTTTTAATTTCATGACTGCCATCACCATCTGCAGTGATTTTGGAGCCCGGAAAAATAAAGTCTGACACTGTTCCCACTGTTTCCACATTTATTTGCCATGAAGTGATGGTACCAGATGCCATGATCTTCATTTTCTGAATGATGAGCTTTAAGCCAACTGTTTCACTCTCCTCTTTCACTTTCATCAAGAGGCTCTTTAGTTCTTCTTCATTTTCTGCCATAAGGGTGGTGTCATCTGCATAACTGAGGTTATTGATATTTCTCCCTGCAGTCTTGATTCCAGCTTGTGCTTCATCCAGTCCAGCATTTCTCATGATGTACTCTGCATAGAAGTTAAATAAGCAGGGTGACAATATACAGCCTTGATGAACTCCTTCTCCTATTTGGAACCAATCTGTTGTTCCATGTTCAGTTCTAACTGTTGCTTCCTGACCTGCATACAGATTTCTCAAAAGGCAGATCAGGTGGTCTGGTATTCCCATCTCTTTAAGAATTTTTCACAGTTAGTGGTGATCCACACAGTCAAAATCGTTGGCATAGTCAATGAAACAGAAATAGATGCTTTTCTGGAACTCTCTTGCTTTTTCAATGATCCAGCAGATGTTGGCAATTTGCTCTCTGGTTCCTCTGCCTTTTCTACATCCAGCTTGAACATCTGGAAGTTCACAGTTCACATATTGCTGAAGCCTGGCTTGAATAATTTTGAGCATTAGTTTGCTAGTGTGTGAGATGAGTGCAATTGTGCAGTAGTGTGAGCAGTCTTTGGCATTGCCTTTCTTTGGGATTGGAATGAAAACTGACCTTTTCCAGTCCTGTGGCCACTGCTGAGTTTTCCACATTTGCTTGAATATTGAGTGCAGCATTTTGCAGCATCATCTTTTAGGATTTGACATAGTTTAACTGGAATTCCATCACCTCCACTAGCTTTGTTTGTAGTGATGCTTCCTAAGGCTAACCTGACTTCACATTCCAGGATGTCTGGCTCTAGGTGAGTGATCATAATACCATGATTATCTGGGTCATGAAGATCTTTTTGTATAGTTCTTCTGTGTATTCCTACCACCTCTTCTTAATATCTTCTCCTTCTGTTAGGTCCATACAATTTCTGTCCTTTATTGAGCCCATCTTTGCATGAAATATTCCCTTGGTATTTCTTCTTTTCTTTTTTTTTTTTTTTTACATTCTTATTTTCTTGAAGAGATCTCTAGTCTTTCCCATTCTATTGTTTTTCTCTGTTTCTTTTCAATGACCACTGAGGAAGGCTTTTTATATCTCCCTTCTATTCTTTGGAACTCTGCATTCAAATAGGTATATCCCTTTTCTCCTTGGCTTTTTGCTTCTCTTCTTTTCACAGCTATTTGTAAAGCCTCCTCAGACAGCCATTTTGCCTTTTTGCATTTCTTTTTCTTGGGGATGGTCTTGATCCCTGTCTCCTGTACAATGTCATGAACCTCTGTCCATAGTTCATGAAGCACTCTGTCAGATCTAAACCCTTGAATCTATTTCTCACTTCCACTGTATAATCATAAGGGATTTGATTTAGGTCATACCTTTATGGTCTAGTGGTTTTCTCAACTTCTTCAATTTAAGTCTGAATTTGGTAACAAGGAGCTCATGATCTGAGCCATAGTCGGACCCTGATCTTGTTTTTGCTGACTGTATAGAGCTTCTCCATCTTTGGCTGCAAAGAATATAATCAATCTGATGTTGGTGTTGACCATCTGGTGATGTCCATGTGTAGAGTCTTCTCTTGTGTTGTTGAAAGAGGGTGTTTGCTATGACCAGTGCATTTTCTTGGCAAAACTCTATTAGTCTTTGCCCTGCTTCATTCCGCATTCCAAGGCCAAATTTGCCTGTTACTCCAGGTGTTTCTTGACTTCCTACTTTTGCATTCCAGTCCCCTATAAAGAAAAGGACATCTTTTTGGGGTGTTAGTTCTAGAAGGTCTTGTAGGTCTTCATAGAACCATTTAACTTCAGCTTCTTCAGCATTACTGGTTGGGGCGTAGACTTGGATTACTGTGATATTGAATGGTTTGCTTTGGAAATTAACAGAGATCATTCTGTCATTTTTGAGATTACATCCAAGTACTGCATTTTGGGCTCTTTTGTTGACTATCATGGCTACTCCATTTCTTCTAAGGGATTCTTGCCCACAGTAGTAGATATAATGGTCATCTGGGTTAAATTCACCCATTCTGATCCATTTTAGTTCACTGATTCCTAAAATGTCAATGTTCATTCTTGCCATCTCCTGTTTGACCACTTCCAATTTGCCTTGATTCATGGACCTGACATTCCAGATTCCTATGCAATATTGCTCTTTACAGCATCAGACTTTGCTTCCATCACCAGTCACATCCACAACTGGGTGTTGTTTTTGCTTTGGCCTTGTCTCTTCATTCTTTCTAGAGTTATTTCTCCACTGATCTCCAGTAGCATATTGGGCACCTACCGAAGGTTCATCGTTTCAGTGTCCTATATTTTTGGCTTTTCATACTGTTTATGAAGTTCTCAAGGCAAAAATACTGAAGTGGTTTGCTGTAAAGTTAGGAATGTCCTTATATCTCTGGTTGGTAGAGCTGAAGAGTATTCCAATCCTAGGAACACTGATAAGTGGAAATGAATGTAAGGTTAAATTTATTAGGTTACTTTATAAGAGCTGTTTTACAAAATTCAAATGAACATTAGAATAGATGTGGTTGGATTTCTAATGGTGGGGTTTTTTTGTTACAAGTTTCATTTCCTTATCTAGAATCCAGCTACATGCACCCCTCCCCTCACTTACTGTGTTGAAATTAGAACAGTAAAACTTTCCTTTCCCTCAAAAGTCTCAGCGAACTCCCCCAACTCCCCAATAACAGGGCTGTGGTGTTTCCTGGCTTCTGACAACCCATTAGGATGTTTCAGAGTGTTTTATCCTTCTTCTCTGAAGCTCTTAGATTTGGAGTTCATAGAATAGTGTACTCAAATACTCTGAGGCAAGTATGTATGAGAGTCCATGATGGGTTTATTTACCTGAGGAAAAGTCTAAGCCAGTACAACTGAGATCAAATTGAGCTCCGCAGATGGAAGGGAAGTAAACTGGGTAAATAGAACACATTGGTACCTAGAATAGCCCGTAGGTTCTTCCTTTGGCATCCTGCTGTGTGATTATGGTCAAATCAAAGAAACCCTTAGAGGCTTTGTTTTCACCACTTAGAAACAGGAAAATTAAGCCCAGCTAGAAAGGGTCTTGTGATATTTGCCCCAAGTAAAAAGACTGGCATTTTTCTTTTGTTGTGTTCCTTTAGCCGCTGCCACCAAGAGAGGGTTTTGCTTTAGTTGTGAATATGTTTGACCCATAGTATTTCTCTGATTCAATGAAACAAGAACATAAATTAAATGTTTGATTAAAAGTTTAACTTCATATTAAATATCAAGTTAGGGAATAAATGTCTAGTTACAAGCTATGCATAAGAAAGAGTTGTTAAAAGAATAGGATTTCAAAGAAACACAAATCTTTATATTCACATATACACTGTTGTATATTTTAAAGTCAACCTTTGTAGTTAGCATTTAATTCAATCATTTAACTCTAGTTCAAATTCTGAAACATAAAAATAAAAGTCACCCCACTTCTTTTCTAGATTCAGAAAATCGTATCCCAGACTGGGAAACAGACATAAATATGAATAAATAAATATACACATACACATTGCACTATGTCCTGCATCAGTTCAGTCGCTCAGTCATGTCTGACTCTTTGCAACCCCATGAATCGCAGCACGCCAGGCTTCCCTGTCCATCACCAACTCCCGGAGTTCACTCAAACTCACGTCCATCGAATCGGTGACGCCATCATGCCATCTCATCCGCTATAGTCCCCTTCTCCTCCTGCCCCCAATCCCTCCCAGCATCAGAGTCTTTTCCAATGAGTCAACTCTTCGCATGAGGTGGCCAAAGTACTGGAGTTTCAGCTTTCGCATCATTCCTTCCAAAGAACATTCAGGGCTGATCTCCTTTAGAATGGACTGGTTGGCTCTCCTTGCAGTCCAAGGGACTCTCAAGAGTCTTCTCCAAAACCACAGTTCAAAAGCATCAATTTTTCGGTGCTCAGCTTTCTTCACAGTCCAACTTTCACATCAATACATGACCACTGGATACTTGTCCTGCATAGGACAAGATAATTACAGAAGGTAAGAAATTTTAGATGCCATTTCAACCCCTTAATCCTTCTGAGTAAAATAAAAAGCTGCTCTTAACAAAAATGAAGAAGAGAAAATAAAAATTTTCTTGCCTGTGACCAAGAAGGTGAAGGTTTTATAATTGTAAGCCCCCTACTATCTTCTGTCCTTGAGGAGGACTTAGTGCAGGTATCACAATGGCTAAAAGCGTTAGGTGAAAAAAAAACACCCTGAAGTTAAAGACTGAAAACCACGAGGAGGCAGACAGCATCTGGAGGCAATCTTTCTACAATGAGTGGATCCATGCACTACGCACCCTTCTACTTCCAAAGTCATCATATAGCTCGTGGTGTTTGTAACAGCATATGAGCAGGAGAGAAAGGAGAAAGCCAATGTTCCTGTCTCTGCTCCATCACCAATTTTGAATGGAGGAAAGTGAGCTCTAGCCATCATGAGAGTGCTGAGGCATTATCTCTCACCATCTCACTCACTACACAGTCTTAGTGGTAGTGTTAGTTGGTCAGTCATGTCTGACTCTGTGAGAACCCATGGACTGTAGCCTGCCAGGCTCCTCTGTCCATGGGATTCTCCAGGCAAGAATACTGAAGTGGGTTGCCATTCTCTTCTCCAGAGGATCTTCCTGACCCAGTGGTTGAACCCCGGTCTCCTGCATTGCAGGCAGATTCTTTACTGTTTGAGCTAGAGGGAAGACCTTAAGAAATCTCTTAATCTGATTGAGTCTCAGCTTTTTTATTCACAAAACAAGATGATTGCCCAGGTGGTCCTAATGTTTGTCCGAGCTGTCAGACATGGAGATCCCAGAACTGGAAGCAATTACCATGAACATATGATGTAAAATATTAAGTAATAAGTATAAAACAGAGACTATTGAAGTAGTCAGTAGGAAAAACAGTCACAACATGAAACACGACATGAAACGAATGACCAAGATTTATTTTGTAACCTGGATGAGCTCAGCTAGCTAGCATCTGTTTCCATTACAGCTTATTATCTTCACTTTGCAATACTAATCATCCTCTTGATTTGGTCAACTTAGTTATTAGTGATCTCAGGGAGAGAAAACTTTCCTGAGGAGATTATTGTTCTATTTTTATGGATCCATGGCTGTTTTTATACTTAACTTTGGCCAGACACCAAAGAACATCTGGTATTTTATAAAATGTCACCTTTGAATAGAAATTTGGCAATCACGTGCTGAGTTCTGGAAAATGACATACTGTCTAACTAGAGTCCATGTGTGGGTTCCTGTAACAGATCTGAAAGGAAAGTGATTGGATCTGACCCACTCAGAAACCCCAACTGAGGGCTCTCCTCTATGCTGACTTTTCTTACGAGTGGACGTTTGCTGCATTCCCTAGCACCATTTCAAACATAATCAACCCATGGATTCCAACCGGTACATGGAGCAGCCTGACAGGTGAGAGAGAAAGGATAAAGGGAGGGAGGACTGGATTCCAGAGCCACAGAGTATCAGTGCAGGTTGAGACACAGTGGCTTAGTTCTTGTCACTCAAATATGAAGCATGGCCACCTAGATTAAAGGAAAGACATTACTGATGCTACTTTACCTGCTTTTACACTCTCTTTTTTTTCTGGTGAAAGTGAAAGCTGCACCTCAGATTGGAACTTGAATCATGGTCTTTTAATTCTTAATAAAATCACTCACCTTGTGGCCAGACTTACTGAGGCCTGGATTCTTTGCATCTCAGTGCAGAAAGAATTCAGTGAGAGACAAAGTAATAGGTTCAGTTCAGTTCAGTTCAGTTGCTCAGTCGTGTCCGACTCTTTGCAACTGCACGAATCATGGCACGCCAGTCCTCCCTGTCCATCACCAACTCCTGGAGTTCACTCAGACTCACGTCCATCAAGTCAGTGATGCCATCCAGCCATCTCATCCTCTGTTGTCCCCTATTCCTCCTGCCCCTAATCCTTCCCAGCATCAGAGTCTTTTCTAATGAGTCAACTCTTCACATGAGGTGGCCAAAGTACTGGAGTTTCAGCTTTAGCATCATTCCTTCCGAAGAACACCCAGGGCTGATCTCCTTCAGAATGGACTGGTTGGATCTCCTTGCAGTCCAAGGGACTCTCAAGAGTCTTCTCCAACACCACAGTTCAAAAGCATCAATTCTTCAGCACTCAGCCTTCTTCACAGTCCAACTCTCACATCCATACATGACTACTGGAAAAACCATAGCCTTGACTAGACGGACCTTAAGAAGTGGATTTATTTAGAGAAATACACATTCCATAGACAGAATGAGATTCCTCTCAAAAGGCTAGAACGGCCTTAGGGAGTAGGGATCATCTTGGAAAGTGAGAGCAGACAAGGGAGAAACACATTCCACAGAAGGCATCTCAGAAGGCAAGAGGCCCTGAAATATGGGGTGATTGGTTTTTATGGGCCAAGTAACTTCATAGGTTAATGAGCGGAAGGATTATTCCAACTATTTCAATGAAATGGGACGGAAGATGAATTTCCAAGAACTGGGTCACTGCCTACTTTTTGACCTTTGATGATCAGCATCAGAACTGTCACAGTGCTGGTGGGTGTGTCATTTAGATGCTAATTTATTACAATGAGCATATAATGAGGCTCAAGGTCTACTGGAAGTTGAATCTTCTACCATCTTGGACCTAGTTGGTTCTATCCAGTTTATGTTGTATCCTCAAAAACTCTTATTCTTTTAGAGGTTGTGCCCTGTCCCCTTCCCTCCTATTTCAAAAGCATTTGGAGTATCTTTAGCTTCTGGAGCTAGACTGCCTGAATTTAACTCTTTACTCTGCTCTTGCTCACTATGAAAGCTTGAGCAAGTTACTGATTCTCTCTGTGTCTTAATTATCTCATTTTAAAAAATGGAAATAAACCCTGCAAGACACATGACATGGCCAAACAAACAAAAAACTGATGTGTGTAAAGCACATATTATACTTGCTTGGCACAATGTTCAGCAAACAGTAGTTCTCATTAGGTATAGCCATTCTTTCCCAAATGACTGGAAGGGGAAACAGGAGAGACCATGTTTCTTTCCTCAGATACAATGAGCTTTGGCTCAGAAAACTCTTCATCACTGCTCCAATTTAATCTATGATTCTATCACCCTGCTTCAACCTCTGGGGCTTGGATGGCTCAGAAGGCACAGTTAGCCCCAGGGTTCTCATGAATACCAAGGCTCTGTTGAAAATTTCTGGGCATATCCAACCTGGTGGAATTACTGGCACTGGGTCAGCTGTGAGTCCCAGAGAAGCACCTGTTCCTTACCAATTTGTCTTCCTGTTCAGTGACCGCTATAGACAGAATGTTCCAGTTCAGTCCAGTTGCTCAGTCGTGTCCAACTCTTTGCGACCCCATGAATCGCAGCACGCCAGGCCTCCCTGTCCATCACCATCTCCTGGAGTTCACTCAGACTCACGCCCATCGAGTCCGTGATGCCATCCAGCCATCGCATCTTCTGTCGTCCCCTTCTCCTCCTGCCCCCAATCCCTCCCAGCATCAGAGTCTTTTCCAATGAGTCAACTCTTCGCATGAGGTGGCCAAAGTACTGGAGCTTCAGCTTCAGCATCATTCCTTCCAAAGAAATCCCAGGGTTGACCTCCTTCAGAATGGACTGGTTGGATCTCCTTGCGGTCCAAGGAACTCTCAAGAGTCTTCTCCAACACCACAGTTCAGAAGCATCAATTCTTTGGTGCTCAGCCTTCTTCACAGTCCAACTCTCACATCCATACATGACCACGGGAAAAACTATAGCCTTGACTAGATGGACCTTAGTTGGCAAAGTAATGTCTCTGCTTTTGAATATGCTACCTAGGTTGGTCATAACTTTTCTTCCAAGGAGTAAGCGTCTTTTAATTTCATGGCTGCAGTCACCATCTGCAGTGATTTTGGAGCCCAAAAAAATAAAGTCTGACAGAATGTTTATGTCCCCTTAAAATTCCTATGTTGAGATCCTAAATCCCAAATGATGGTGTTAAGAGGAGGGGGACTTTGATAGGTGATTAGGTCATGAGGGTGGAACACTCATGAATGGGATTCAGTGCAGTTCAGTCACTCAGTCGTGTCCAACTCTTTGTGACCTTATGAACTGCAGCACGCCAGGCCTCCCTGTCCATCACCATCTCCTGGAGTTCACTCAGACTCACGTCCATCGAGTCTGTGATGCCATCCAGCCATCTCATCCTCTGTCGTCCCCTTCTTCTCCTGCTCCCAATCCCTCCCAGCATCAAAGTCTTTTCCAAAGAGTCAACTCTTCGCATGGGTGGCCAAAGTACTGGAGTTTCAGCTTTAGCATCATTCCTTCCAAAGAAATCCCAGGGTTGATCGCCTTCAGAATGGACTGATTGGATCTCCTTGCAGTCCAAAGGACTCTCAAGAGTCTTCTCCAACACCACAGTTCAAAAGCATCAATTCTTTGGTGCTCAGCCTTCTTCACAGTCCAACTCTCACATCCATACATGACCACAGGAAAAACCATAGCCTTGATTAGACGGACCTTAGTTGGCAAAGTAATGTCTCTGCTTTTGAATATACTATCTAGGTTGGTCATAACTTTTCTTCCAAGGAGTAAGTGTCTTTTAATTTCATGGCTGCAGTCACCATCTGCAGTGATTTTGGAGCCCAAAAAAAAAAAGTCTGACACTGTTTCCACTGTTTCCCCATCTATTTCCCATGAAGTGATGGGACCAGATGCCATGATCTTCATTTTCTGAATGTTGAGCTTTAAGCCAACTTTTTCACTCTCCTCTTTTACTTTCATCAAGAGGCTTTTTAGTTCCTCTTCACTTTCTGCCATAAGGGTGGTGTCATCTGCATATCTGAGGTTATTGATATTTCCCCCGGCAATCTTGATTCCAGCTTGTGTTTCTTCTAGTCCAGCATTTCTCACGATGTACTCTGCATATAAGTTAAGTAAGCAGGGTGACAATATACAGCCTTGATGTACTCCTTTTCCTATTTGGAACCAGTCTGTTGTTCCATGTCCAGTTCTAACTATTGCTTCCTGACCTGCATACAGATTTCTCAAGAGGCAGGTCAGGTGGTCTGGTATTCCCATCTCTTTCAGAGTTTTCCACAGTTTATTGCGATCCACACAGTCAAAGGCTTTGACATAGTCAATAAAGCAGAAATAGATGTTTTTCTGGAACTCTCTTGCTTTTTCCATGATCCAGCAGATGTTGGCAATTTGATCTCTTGTTCCTCTGCCTTTTCTAAAACCAGCTTGAACATCAGGAATTTCATGGTTCATGTATTGCTGAAGCTTGGCTTGGAGAATTTTGACCATTACTTTACTAGCGTGTGAGATGAGTGCAATTGTGCAGTAGTTTTTGAGCATTCTTTGGCATTGCCTTTCTTGGGGATTGGAATGAAAACTGACCTTTTCCAGTCGTGGCCACTGCTGAGTTTTCCAAATTTGCTGACATATTGAGTGCAGCACTTTCACAGCATCCTCTTTCAGGATTTGAAATAGCTCAACTGGAATTCGATCACCTCCACTAGCTTTGTTCATAGTGATGCTTTCTAAGGCCCACTTGACTTTACATTCCAAGATGTCTGGCTCTAGATGAGTGATCACACCATTGTGATTATCTGGGTCGTGAAGATCTTTTTTATACAGTTCTTCTGTGTATTCTTGCCACCTCTTCTTAATATCTTCTGCTTCTGTTAGGTCCATACCATTTCTGTCCTTTATCAAGCCCATCTTTGCATGAAATGTTCCCTGGTATCTCTAATTTTCTTGAAGAGATCTCTAGTCTTTCCCATTCTGTTGTTTGCCTCTATTTCTTTCCATTGATCACTGAAGAAGGCTTTCTTATCTCTTCTTACTATTCTTTGGAACTCTGCATTCAGATGCTTATATCTTTCCTTTTCTCCTTGGCTTTTCACTTCTCTTCTTTTCACAGCTATTTGTAAGGCTCCCCCAGACAGCCATTTTGCTTTTTTGCATTTCTTTTCCATGGGGATGGTCTTGATCCTTGTCTCCTGTACAGTGTCATGAACCTCATTCCATAGTTCATCAGGCACTCTATCTATCTAGGCCCTTAAATCTATTTCTCACTTCCACTGTATAATCATAAGGGATTTGATTTAGGTCATACCTGAATGGTCTAGTGGTTTTCCCTGCTTTCTTCCATTTCAGTCTGAATTTGGTAATAAGGAGTTCATGGTCTGAGCCACAGTCAGCTCCTGGTCTTGCTTTTGCTGACTGACTGTATAGAGCTTCTCTATCTTTGGCTACAAAGAATATAATCAATCTGATGTTGGTGTTGACCATCTGGTGATGTCCATGTGTAGAGTCTTCTCTTTTGTTGAAAGAGGGTGTTTGCTATGACCAGTGCATTTTCTTGGCAAAACTCTATTAGTCTTTGCCCTGCTTCATTCCGCATTCCAAGGCCAAATTTGCCTGTTACTCCAGGTGTTTCTTGACTTCCTACTTTTGCATTCCAGTCCTCTATAATGAAAAGGACATCTTTTTTGGGTGTTAGTTCTAAAAGGTCTTGTAGGTCTTCATAGAACCGTTCAACTTCAGCTTCTTCAGCATTACTGGTTGGGGCATAGACTTGGATTACTGTGATATTGAATGGTTTGCCTTGGAGACGAACAGAGATAATTCTGTTGTTTTTGAGATTGCATCCAAGTACTGCATTTCGAACTCTTTTGTTGACCATGATGGCTACTCCATTTCTTCTGAGGGATTCCTGCCCACAATAGTAGATATAATGGTCATCTGAGTTAAATTCACCCATTCCAGTCCATTTTAGTTCACTGATTCCTAGAATGTCGACGTTCACTCTTGCCATCTCCTGTTTGACCACTTCCAATTTGCCTTGATTCACTGACCTAAGATTCCAGGTTCCTATGCAATATTGCTCTTTACAGCATCGGACCTTGCTTCTCTCACCAGTCACATCCACAGCTGGGTATTGTTTTTGCTTTGGCTCCGTCCCTTCATTCTTTCTGGAGTTATTTCTCCACTGATCTCCAGTAGCATATTGGGCACCTACTGACCTGGAGAGTACCTCTTTCAGTATCCTACCATTTTGCCTTTTCATACTGTTCATGGGGTTCTCAAAGCAAGAATACTGAAGTGGTTTGCCATTCCCTTCTCCAGTGGACCACATTCTGTCAGACCTCTCCACCATGACCCGCCCGTCTTGGGTTGCCCCACGGGCATGGCTTAGTTTCATTGAGTTAGACAAGGCTGTGGTCCTAGTGTGATTAGAATGACTAGTTTTCTGTGAGTATGGTTTCAGTGTGTCTGCCCTCTGACGCTCTCTTGCAACACCTACCATCTTACTTGGGTTTCTCTTACCTTGGGCATGGGGTATCTCTTCACGGCTGCTCCACCAAAGCACAGCCACTGCTCCTTACCTTGGATGAGGGGTATCTCCTCCCACCGCCCTTCCTGACCTTCAACGTGGGATGGCTCCTCTAGGCCCTCCTGCGCCTGCACAGCCACCACTCCTTGGGTGTGGGGTTGCTCCTCCCGGCCGCCGCCCCTGGCCTCAGGCACCGCCCCTGGCCTCGGCCCTGGGATCCTCCTCTTGCCGCCGCCCCTGGCCTCGAACGCGGGGTATCTCCTCTCGGCCACCGCCTGTGCTTAGTGCGCTGGCCTGCCGCCGCCGCCTGCACTTAGTGCCCTATTAAAGAGACCCAAGAAAGCTCCCTAGATCTTGCATGTGAAGACACAGTGAGAAGATGATGTAACATTTACTATGTGCATGCATACTAAGTCGCTTTAGTCGTGTCTGATTCTTTGTGATTCAAAGGACCATAGCCTGCCAGGCTCCTCTGTCTGTGGGATGTTCCAGGCAAGAATACTAGAGTGGGTTGCCATGTCTTCCTCCAGGGAACCTTTCCAAGTCAGAGACTGAATCTGCATCTCTTACATCTCCTGAATTGGCCAGGTGGATTCTTTACCTCTAGCGCCACCTGGGAGGCCATGTACTACGCGCTATGCTGTGCTGTGCTTAGTCGCTCAGTTGTTTCTGACTCTTTGCAGCCCCATGGACCATAACCTGCCAGACACCTCTGTTCATGGGGATTCTCCAGGCAAGAATACTGGAGGGGTTGTGATGCGTTCCTCCAGGGGATCTTCCCGACTCAGGGACTGAATCCACATCTCTTACGTCTCCTCCATTGGCAGGCAGCTCCTTTACCACTAGTGCCACCTGGGAAGCCCATGTGCTATGTACCAGAGACCAAATCTGCCATCACCTTGACTTTGTACTTTGTACTGCCAAGCCTACAGAGCTGCGGGAAATAAATGTTTGTTGTTTAATACAAAAAAAAGAAAAGAAAAGAAAAGAAAAATAGTACCCACTTTATAGAGCTATTATGAAAACTGAAGGACTTAATACATGTTTTTAAAAAGCACTTAGATCAGTGTCTGGCACAGAGTAAACTCTATGTAAATATCAGCTATTATTATACTAACTTTCAAAACAGAAAAGTCCTTGGTAAGATACAAAATGTCTTGAATAGTTTATTTGAAAGATTATCAGACTTACAGTTTATTTCCTTGGAGAATTCTTAATCCTTTTAGCATCTTAACTTCATCTGCTTCTTTCTGCCACCTGCTTCTTTATGGATGAAAAAAAGCAGATGCTTCTTGGTCTCAAAACAAATGGTTTTTTTTCACTAAGGTGCCTCTCTTTTCCAATGCTTGGATCTGCTCAGGAGAGAAAGCAATTTATAGGTCTGAAATGAAATTTTTCCTTCTGTTATGAAGCTCAAACAATGAAACTTTCCCATTGAGGATGGGCTTTGTCCTGCTAATCAGACAGAGTTGTGTCTGCCTGGGGATTGACAGCAACTGTGTTGATGCTGAGCCACAAACCAAACAAAACTCCAAGGGCTTTGGAGTTTAAACAATAGCTGAATTACAAGGGCACCGTCCCAGAAGAGACCATGCTTATTTTTGCAGACCTGGGCAATAAAATGGCTGTGTCTTTGAAACCAGTTGCCCAGATCTTTGCTTTACTGGGATGAGCCTTTCCCTTGACAGTAGAGAATTCCCAGCATGGGGAGAAAATAGGTTCCCTATCATAGTCCCTGGTATAGCTTGGATGACGATAATCATGATGTTAAATCGGTGGGGACTGATTCCACCATGCTAAGAAAAACAAATTGGACCAGGACGGGTGATGTTCTTTTGACCTGCAATTCAGGCAAACAAGAAGATCATTGCAAACTCAGATGGGTGGAGAGTTTCCCAGAAATGCTGAGTAATGGCCAGAGGATACGCTATGATCTGAGATAAATACCTTGCCAAATGTAAGGTCCCACCAGAGCAGTTAATTTCAAGTAAAACATCCATGTAACAGTCCTAGAACCAGCCCTAGGGTTCAAATGGTAATGGAGACCCACTGGCCCTCAAAGTATTCTCAACACTCATCAAAATCCCCTTCTCTTAGGAGGTTCATAACCTCCAGAGAGAAGAAAAGAGTGATAAAACCAAATTTATTAAGATGTTCAGGCCTGAATGTGAAGCTCCATCCATGCTCCAGAGTTATCCACTCTTTGAAAGAGAACTGAAAAATAAAAGAGTAGTCACCTCCCACAGAAATCCCACAGCAGAATTTCAGGTCATGTGTAATTCATCATATTATCATCACCTATGTCACCACCTTCTCTTCATTCACAAAGCTAACCCTGCAGCACTTCCCTGAACAAACAGTCCAATTCTGCAAACTTGTAAGTGTGGCAATGTGCAAGGACCTGTGATGCAAAAGTAGCAGAATGCAGCACAGAAATTAAGAGCACTGGGGCATTGGTTAGAGCTTAGGTAAAATCTTGGCTTCACCCTTTCCTGGCCCTGTGAGCAGTTTCTCAACCTCTACTTGAGTTTCAACTTACAAAACAGAGCTGACAAATTTACTCCTTATTTGGCTGCAGTAGGTATTTCATAGGATGAAATTTTTTGCACAGTGCCTGGTCTGGAGTGAGGGCTCTGTAGATGTTACCTACATGTGTAACAAGTGGAACTCAAGTGTATAAAAGTATAAGTTTCTTAAAATCAGCTGATGACTGCCTCATGAAGGCCTAGCTCCTGGCACAGTGTAGATAATAAATATTTGTTGAATGATAAAGTTATGAGTTTTTTCCTGCTTCATCTACATTTGACCCCTGCCTCTTCCATCACAAAAGGAACAAGCATTCTATAGGCAGAGGAACAAGTATTATATAGGTGATGTTGGATGTGGTAATAGGGCTGATCGAGACTAATGTTTAAAGCAAGGTCCCAGTTGAAAAATAGAAGCCAGGAGTAGCCAAGGTCTGAGAAGGTTGCAGCTAGAAACCAGGATTTGCTTGAGACTGAGGTGGGGGCCAAGTCCAGGATATGTGGATTCTGTGTGCTTCTTTCTCTGAGGACTGGATATGCTAGTAATTCTTGCAAGTTGAGCTCACCATAGCTAACATAAAGGCTTCTCTCAAATTTTGGCAGCAACTGTCTTATGACTCACCCCAGGTATGATTCAAAATATCATGCTCAATAAGCAGACATTTATGCTTATGTATTTATTGACTTCCAACCTCTTTTCCCCTGATTTCCTTCACCTTCTCCCTCCAGGGTCTCTGCATGTACTGGTATGATGGGAAAACAGAGGGGTGCCTGGGATGTTCTATTTCCTTACATGTTTGGATTTGGAGGTGCCATCTGCATCATGAATACCAATAAAATCCAGTGTTTTCTCCTTGTTTCTGTGAAAATGTATTGCAAATGAAACAGATTAAATTTGTGTTTCAGGTAAATAGAACAAATAGTCTACACCCAGACATGCAGAGGCAGGTAGTGCGTGGATGGTCAACTTATTACCTGTTAGTCTTGGTCTAAAGTCTCCTTCACTCTAGTCAACCTTTTTGATGCACTCTGTCCTCAACTCTTCTTACTAGGGATTTTTCCATCAAGAGGGATGCTAGCCTTGGTTTTCAAAGCCTTCAGCTTGAAGAAGGAGGAGGAGAAAATACCCGTGGAAGTATGTTTTTCAGTCTTGCAGATGGTGGTTGAAGATTAAAAGGCCAACCTGAAATAGGTGTATTTTTCTTAAGAACTAAAATTGCTTGTTGGTGTTGGCAAGTGGCCTAGTACAAAAGGATGAAAGAATTTGTTCCAGGCAGCTTTCAAACCCACAGAAAGTCAGCCTTTGCTTTGCACACACATGCCTCTGAGGCTTTGTGGGCTCCTGCCCACAGTAGGCAAGCAGTTTACTCTTTGGAGGCAGCAATTCAACATGCTTCAAAGGGTTTCTTTGCTGCTGATTCCTTACTCACTGTTGAGTTCTCTGACTTATGGAGGTCTTGCTAAGACATAGGCATTAAAAACCAACAATGACATAGATGCCAGAGGAAAAAAACCCTTGGCTTTTTCCACACCCCATTGTTCAACCTTTTTTTTTTTTTTTTTTTTTTACTGCATGAGTGGTTCTTTCCTGCTTGTTTTGTGGCTCTCTAATCCTGTAACTATTCTTTCTTCAACTTGTTAAGTAAGCATTATTTATACCTTCTCTTTCATGCCACTTCCTGACAACCACTAAATGTTCATGTTTGCTATCACTATTAGAAAGAATATTTATGTCTGTGTTAAAACTACATAACCTGAGAGCACTACTTCAAACAAAACCAGCCTCTCAAAGATTTTGGATGGCTAGCTCATACAAAGCAAGTTTTCCCAGTGAAATGAACAACTGACCTTCTCTTTGATATTCTTTCTTAAATGCCATGGTCCTTCTCTTGAAATAGAGCAGTGGTTGTCAACCACTGGGTGGCAATTTTTCCCCCCAGAGAACATTTAATGATGTCTTGAGACTTTTGGAGAAGGTAATGGCACCCCACTCCAGTACTCTTGCCTGGAAAATCCCATGGATGGAGGAGCCTGGTGGGTTGCAGTCCATGGGGTCTCTAGGAGTCAGACATGACTGAAGCGACTTAGCAGAGACTTTTAGTTGTCAGCTGGGAGAGGGCCATCCTATTGGCATTGAGTGAGTAGAGGCCAGAGATACTTTTACAATACCCAGAATTATTTGACCTAAAATGTAAATGATAACATTGAAAATCCTGGGGTAGAGGAAGCAGGGGTGTTTACCCAGGGGAAGAAAATATTTAAAAGAGTCCTTGATGCTATATGCAAATGTTTTTCTCTTCTTCACAGTAGCCTTGCTTATTTTACAGATGTGATGGTCTCTCAAAACTCTTAAATGACACTTAATATATATATAAATTTATTTTATTTTAAACTTTTTATTTGTATTGGAGTATAGCCAATTACCAACATTGTGGTAGTTTCAGGTGCACAGCAGAGTGACTGAGCTATACATATACATGTATCCATTCTCCCCCAAACTCCCCTCCCAACCAGGCTGCCACATAACATTGAGCAGAGTTCCCTATGCTCTACAGTAGGTCCCTGTTGGTTATCCATTTTAAATATAGCAGTGTGTATGTGTCCATCTTCAACTCCCTAACTATACCTTCCCAATATATATTTTTAAAGATATCTTTCCCCAAAATTATGTATTTCGTCAGTATTTGATTCATCTGTTTTTTGTTGTTGCTGTTTGGATTTTTTATTTTTTAACTCTGTTGCAGGGCATACAAGATCTTAGTTCCCTGACCAGGGATCGCACTCTTGCCCCCTGCAGTGGAAGCATGGAGTCCTAACCACTGGACCATTAGCAAAGTGCTTGGTTCATCTGTTTTAGATGTTTCGCAAGCCCCTGTTTTTTTCAAATGTTGAGTGATTCTAGGCTGTCTGTATCTATAAACAAGGGTCTATGTCAGCTCTAGCCGCACATAAGATCTGTAGACTCCAATCTCTAGGGATGGAGCCTGTAGTTTTCTTAGATTTCTTAGGGGATTTAGAGATACAATAATGGTTTAATTGGCCCAGTATCAGGAGTTGGAATGTTTTCCGTTGGTACAAATCAAGCTTTCTGCCCCTACTATATTTCCTTAGGCGAGTATAGATTTTGACTTCAGGATCCTCGAGAAGAGTTGCCAAGGAAGAAAAGGTTGAGACTGGGATAAAAGCTGCTGTCACAGAGAGCTTAGTCTTCAAGACAAGAAACAAATAAACAATCAAGCAATACCATGAGCAGGTGCAGCTGACACACTCACATTGGCTCATGGGATGGGCACTAAGGCTCAGGATGGTAAGGGAAGCATAAGGACAATAGAAATGTTGGACCAAAAGCCTGATATAGAGAAGATTTAACACTGTCAATTCACTTTCTCATCTCAAGGACAAACCTCTATTCACTGAACCCACTTTTTTATGGAACCACAGTTGAGCCCTGCCTATCTAGCCTGAATTTCCCTAGTTGGATGGAAAGTATTAGGTTTCTCTCTGAAGAAGTCTGTTTACAGCCTACATCTACTTTTGGAAATCTGCACACATTGCTAGTGGTCCTTGAGGCACTCACCACTGTCTTCCACAGTATTCCCCACAGCAACCTGGGAAGTCAGCAAGGCCTCAAACGTGGAGAGGAAAATGTGGGGAGATTAAATAATCGCCCAAGATGTGAGCTAAAATAGTCAAAGCTTTTAAAACGGGTTTACAGACAAACCTCAAATCTCAATGACATAACATGATCAAAATTTTATTCCTTTCTCAAGTCTCAGACCAACTGTTTATTTGGTGAAGATCATTGTGCAGAGATTCAGAGCCGCAGTCTCCTGCTATGTGGTGGTTTGGTCAACTTTTCTGCTCTCTGAATCCCCTTGTAGAGTCTGCATCTAAGCAGAAGACAATATAAGAGCTTGAAGCAGGGTTTTCTAACCTCAGCATTATTAACATCATGGGCTGGATCATTCTTTGCTTGCTGTCTTGTGCATTGTAAGATGTTTAGTAGTAATGTCCCTGGCCTCTACCCACTAGATGCCAGTAGCATGGTCCCAGCTGTGACAGCCAAAATGTCTCCACACTTACCCAGAGTTCCTCGGGTGGAGTGGGGAGGCAAAATCACCCACCAGTTGACAACTCTGGCTTAAAGGATTATTCCAGAGTTTCTAGAGAATACAAAAGTGGTCATATTCCTTTCACTCGAATTCTGTTGGCTAGAACTTAACATGTGACTATACCTAACTGACAGAGAGGGCTGGAAAATGTGCCCAGGAAGAAGATGAGATCTTAGAAGACCAGGTGAGCAATGTGGAATCTTCCTGAAGAATATAGATCTTAGAAAGCACACCGAAAACTTTAGAGAAATTTGCAGAGATTCACTAAGCATTCTAGACATTATTGGAGACAAGCATACCTTTATCACACTTTTTTTTTCCCCATGGCAAAACTCAACACCCTATATAGGTCTCCAAGAATGAAAAGATAATTCAATAAAATGCTAGATGACATATTTTCTAGATTGATATTTTTATTAGGTAACACCAGAAAGCAATCAACATTTTGCAATGACCCATGAAAAAGTTAAGCACATGCAAGGCAAGAATGAGGCTGGGGTGATGGGAATGTTCCATGACACTGTCCGGTCCTAATTATATTCCAGAAAGATGAGTAACTGCAATATATATGCCAGGAGTGCAAGGAAGACAGAAATGTACTTTTGGAAGATGGAGAAGGAGAGAATCTTTAGATAAATGTCACAAATGGGAGAGGTGGTGGGAGACGGCTGTTATTCATTTACTACTGCCTGTTTCAAACAATATCTTGGCTCAGTGTAAAGACATGTTGCAAAATTGATTAACAAATGATGTTATTTAGAATCCCACCAGAAGCAATAGGATTTTTGTATTATGAAGCAGGTAATACTCCACAGAGAAAACAATGCATACTTTTTGTAAGGATCATCTAAATTGCGGTTGGCCTCTTTTGGTGCATGAAAAACCTTTAAATATCCCTTAATTTTCCCTTCTTTACAATAGCTTAATGAAGTCAAAATGCTTCTTGAGATTTTTTATTACATGGTTTGAGGGAAATTATTTCTCAGCTGCCCATGGACATTTTTCTCCTTGCTATGTAATCATATTGAAAAGAACTAGAATCTCTAAAGTTTCTACCAACTGGCACCAAACCAAACACAAAAGCCAAGGCCAGCTCCCCAACCACACTTAGCTCCCCTAGACCCAACGCCTGCTCTAAGTAAAAGATAACCATATGACATCTCTGTGCTATAAAAATCAATCAAATCCAGCCTAAGTCACTGGGCTGAAGAAAAGTAATATATCCAATACATTCATATAAAGGTCTGTATCTTATTAAAGTTTTTGATAGCCTGGGTCTTTTGATAGCCTGAAGTTAATGATTATATTTTATTCATTTATAAGTTTCTATTTCGGGGGGAAAACACTATTTGAAGAGCATGAGCGTGTGTGTATGCTCAGACACTACAGTCATTTCTGACTCTTTGAGATTCTATGGACTGTAGCCCGCCAGACTCCTCTGTCCATGGGATTCTCCAAGCAAGAATACTAGAATGGGTTGCCATGCCCTCCTCCAGGGGATCTTCCCAACCCAGGGGTCAAATGCACGTCTCTTAAGTGTCCTGCATTGGCAGGCAAGTTCTTTACAATTAGTGCCACTAGAGAAGCCCATTTGAAGAGTACAAGAGAGAGAGAAAGGATGGGTAAAAAGAAGGAAAAGGGAAAGTTTGATATTTTGAGCAGTGGCTAAGTCACACTGAGAGAAAGACTCATTCCCAGTCTTACACAACAGTCCTCTTTATTTACCATTTCTAGGGAGCGAAAATAAGGTCAGACAGAGCTAGAAAATAACACCAGATTATAACCAGAGGTAAGACTAAGGACTAAGTGTCTTTAGTAAGAAACAAATTAGTAACCGCAACTAGTATATACATGCATTTATACATTAATTCACCAAGCATTTATCATGAAATGCTATAGGCAAAACACTCTGTTAGATTGGCAAGTGAGGGGTGGAAAAGATGAGAAAAACATAATACTTTCCCTCAACAAACTTGAAATACAGTGAAGATGTTAGACAAGTATAAACTGAACAAAACACAAGAAAGAAGAGGAGGGGGAGGGGAGGGGAGAGGAGGAGAGGGAAGAGAAAATGGTGTAGAAAGAGATACTGAAGGATTGAAATTTCCTGTCTGAGTGAAGAAATGTGGTATAGCTGAGATCTGAAGAAGCAGTGTTTTAAAGCAAAAGTAAGAATGTCTCCCCTCTCTGGGCAAGATCATACTTTGGATTATGATGAAATGGAAATTTAGGGTACTAAGAGAGGAAAACCATAAGATTTTTACAAGACTTTTATTACCCATCAAATGCAGTGCCAAGCCATCCCTGGCAATTACTCACAAGGCTTTCTGCCCTCTCCCTGAAAGCAAGCTTCTTCATTTCTCCAAAGGCTCTGGGCCCCTAGCCTGACCTTGCTTCCTCAGAGACCTGAGGCAGATGGCAGAGGAGGATGGGCCTTGTGTAGCAAGATGCGATCCAATCACTACTCTTCTGTCTAATTTGGAATACCATGAGCAGGTTTCTCATTCCTCTTCAGAGATACTAAAATGAAGACAGCAGAGTTTGTAAGTCAAGAAGACCTTTTAATAGGGAACTCACCAATATTGCGTGTTCTGTTCTTAGTGCAGTATATAGTCAACTCTCAGACACCTACAGTGCAATGGTTCAAAGAACAGATTTTGGAGTTAGATAGCTTGTATATAAATTTTGGTTCTACCACCTATTACTGTGTGATCGTGGACAAATATATCAACTTATCGTCAGATTCATCATCTATAAAGATGCGATAATTGTAGTACCTACCTCGTGGGGTTATTAATAGGATTAAAAGAAATTAGGAGTTTGGAATTAAACTTTACACACTACTATATGTAAAATAGATACCCAAAAGGACCTACTGTATAGCACAGAGAACTATACTCAATATCTTGTAATAACCTATAATGGAAGAGAATGTGAAAAAAGAATATATATGTATATAAGTATCTGAATCACTTTGCTGTGCACCTAAAAATCATCTTTATTTCAATACATTTTTAAAATTAAAATTAAGAAAAGAAGTAAACAGATGCAAACAATTTACGATAGCATGCCACAATAAGAATTCAGTACATGCTGCTCATTAATAACGTTGCTTTAGAAAAATAGCTAATAATAGTATCATGTTAATCCCCTATGTCTTGGGATTTCCTTAGTGGTCCTGTAGTTGAGAATCTGCCTGCCACTGTAGGGGACACAGGTTTGAACCCTGGTCCAGGGAGAACCCACATGCAACTAAGCCCATGCACCACAACTACTGAGGCCCTCATGCCGTGGAGTCTGTTCTCCCCAACAAGAGAAGCCCATGCTCCTCAGCAAAGACCTAGCCCAGCCAAAATAAATAAATAAATAAAATTAGTTTTTAAATTCCCTATGTTTCCTATAAGAAGAAAAAATTACGGGTGTCAGGGCATCTTCAGGTCCCATGGAGGAAACTTCCTGAGCAGCTACCATAACAGTAAGCAAACAATGAGTCAATAATAATCCATAGATCTTAAAATACAATGCTGTTTTCTCCAGAGGGCTGGTGTTGTAACCCCAGATTCTTTCTCACTGACGAAAGTATCTTATACATCACCCCGTCAGAGGAAGACAGTGGCCCTAAGTTACTTAGGGATGCTACTATTTCTCTGGCTAGTTCCAAGATGTTATTCTGGATTTTCATTATCCAAAAAGAGTGACAACTTATCCCAGATTTGTCTCATAGAAAGCTGATGAGTTTTCTTCCCTTTACTTTCTTCCCTTCCCTTTACATATTGTATTCAGGGTATTGATAAAATATCAGACAGGATTTGGTCACAAAGATGCGGATTTCTCTGAAAGTGTTATTCAGTCCCTCATGCTCTGAAGAGATGCTATTACTTCCCTTCTATTAAAGCTCTCTCTCTCTTTCTGTCTTCTTCTCTATAATTGGAACCCATTAGTTCGTTTCACATTATCGTATTAGTCATTCAAGTTTGTTTGTTTTTTGTTTTTTTTTTTGGTCACTAGACACCAACTACCTTTGGTTTGGAGAACCAAATCAATTGTTCTCCCATGTTTAATAGATTTGTGTGTATGTGCTGGTAAATGTACTTTTGAAATGTGTTTAATTTTTTCATGCTCATGTATTATTTGCATACATGACTGATAATTGTGTTATATTGATATATTGTGTTATATATTGATATTGTGTTTCTTTTTTTTTCACTCAGTACCATTTATTTTAGCTCTATACAGGTTGTTATATCTGTGTCCAGTCTGTTGTTTCTAATGGCTGCATGATACTCTGTGGTATTCATCCACCATATTTTGATTATCTCCTTTCCTCCAATGGACACCTGGATGGCTTCCAATTCCCTCCCACCACCAAAACAGCTGCAATAAATCTTTATGGGCCTGTGTGAGACTCTCTGAGTATTATATCCAAAATCCAAGTGGTTGGGTTCTAAAATTTAAAAAAAAAGTAACAAATCCAAGAGCTGTCACTTTGCTTTCCAGCATGGCTACACCAGATGGAGCAGTCTTAGTTATCACACTCCATAGCACACATTGCAATCATAAGTCCCATCCCTGTATGTCATCAAATGACGTTCACGAAATCACATTACCACCTTGTATTAAATATTCTATTAATTAGTACCCATTATTTATGGACTGGGATACACGGTAAGGCAGGGCCATAAATCTGCTTATTGATTCTCTTCCCTGATGTTTTCTTGTGATTCTAATAACTGGATAATTTGTTATGGTTTTTCCAATGTCCTACCAATTAACCACCAAAATTGTAGAACTTTATCTATACTTTTTTTTGTCATTCTCATTCATATTTCAGGTTAAACTGTTTTGAAACAGGTTGGGAATTCTTCTGCCAAACACAGTTTTCCTATTCTCATGGGCTGCACTTCATCCCTTGCCAAGGCTCAGATGTTCCGGCATGAAAAGACATGGCCTAAAACACTTTAAAACCATTTCTGTGGCCAATGGTTCACTTCCCCAGTGCCTTTTTCTCTTCCAAATGCTTCAATTTGCAACCTGGACTTCAAAGCAACACATTCCAGATTTTTTGGCTCTTGTATTATTCATTCCCAAAGAGATCAACAAAACAGCCAAATAGTTGGTGGGTTTGAGATGAGAGTCAGTTGCTGCTACTTTTTCAGAAGATTCAATCACCCCTTCCTGAGTCACTTTCTCTCCATATTAACTACTTGATATTGGCTTCAATTCCATTCTATTGCTTGGGGCAATTTTTTCCTCCTGACTTCTGCCTTGGATTACTTTCTTCATCCTGCACAAATGGGTATGATGTTTCCCAATTACAACTGTACACATAACTCAGGATTTAAAATCACAGTTTGACTCATAACTTTATATGAACTTTATTATTCCAAATCCCCATTTGTGATGATGGCAGAAATTAATTTTGTCACTTTCAAATACTTACTCTTATCTGGTCAAATTCAAAATTATTATCTCACAAACAGTCCAGTTCACACAAATGCTTCTTTCTCTTCTTCTCCAAGCCAGTTTGGAGTCAACTGTCTGGGAGAGAACAAAGGGGAGTGTCTCACCTTCTCATATCTATTCTGAACTCTCTTCAGGTTCTCAGTCTCACATAATCTGCTCCTGGAACCAGCACCTGACACTGACTAGCAGGTGAAAACCGGCTGATCTGTGATCAGTTCAGTTCAGTTCAGTCGCTCAGTCGTGTCCGACTCTTTGCAACCCCATGGACTGCAGCACGCCAGGCCTCCCTGTCCATCAGCAACTCCCAGAATTTACTCAAACTCATATCCATTGAGTTGGTGATGCCATTCAACCATCTCATCCTCTGTCATCCCCTTCTCCTTCCACCTTCAATCTTTTCCAGCATCTGGGTCTTTTCAAATGAGTCAGTTGAAGAAGGTGGCCAAAGTACAGGAGTTTCAACTTCAGCATCAGTCCTTCCAATGAATATTCAGGACTGATTTCCTTTAGGATGGACTGGTTGGATCTCCTTGCAGTCCAAGGGACTCTCAAGAGTCTTCTCCAACACCACAGTTCAAAAGCATCAGTTCTTCAGTGCTTAGCTTTCCTTATAGTCCAACTCTCACATCGATATATGATTACTGGAAAAACCATACCTTTGACTAGACAGACCTTTGTTGGCAAAGTAATGTCTCTGCTTTTTATTATGCTGTCTAGGTTGGTCATAACTTTTCTTCCAAGGAATAAGTAACCTGGAATGTTAGGGCCATGAATCAAGGCAAATTGGAAGTGGTCAAACAGGAGATGGCAAGAATGAACACCGACATTTTAAGAATCAGTGAACTAAAATGGACTGGAATGGGTGAATTTAATTCAGATGACCATTATATCTACTACTGTGGGCAGGAATCCCTTAGAAGAAATGGAGTAGTCATCACAGTCAACAAAAGAGTCTGAAATGCAGTACTTAGATGCAATCTCAAAAATGACAGAATGATCTCTGTTTGTTACCAAAGCAAAGCATTCAATATCACAGTAATCCAAGTCTATGCCCCGACCAGTAATGCTGAAGAAGCTGAAGTTGAACGGTTCTATGAAGACCTACAAGACCTTCTAGAACTAACAGCCAAAAAGATGTCCTTTTCATTATAGGGGACTGGAATGCAAAAGTAGGAAGTCAAGAAACACCTGGAGTAACAGGCAAATTTGGCCTTGGAGTACAAAATGAAGCAGGGCAAAGGCTAATAGCGTTTTGTCAAGAGAATCCATTGGTCATAGCAAACACCCTCTTCCAACAACACAAGAGAAGACTCTACACATGAACATCACCAGATGGTCAGTACCGAAATCAGATTGATCTGTGATAGTCATCTTTCCAAGAAAATCTGTGTCTTTAGCTGATTCCAGGTAACTGTTTCTGCCTCTTTCCCGAGGTAGAAGTCAGTGAGCATCCTCAGGTGTTTCTCTGTCTCAGTGGTTGACCAGGTGTCTTTGGAGAGCTGATAAACAAATTAACACTATCAACTAATACCAAAGGCTTTTAGAGTCACAAGTAAATTACAAAGTCTCACAAACTGCCAACTTGGAGGGAAATTGTGGGTGGCAAATTGGACAATCTTTCCTCCCTTTGAGCCTAGCTGCCCCGTTTCCACATGGCTTGAAGTTTTAGTATTCTCTATCTATTGCTCTTTGCAGAGATACCTATCCAGTAACCAACCCTCCCCCACCCAAAGGACACACACACACACACACACACACACACACACACACACTCACCACCTCCACCACCACCACCTCCTCCTCCTCTCTGTTTTTCATCTTAAAGCCTTCTCCTGAAGCTTGGCAGGGTCTCCCCTAGGGCAGGGGATGGAGGAGGAGCAGGCTCTGGTTTCAAACAAAAGCAATAAAACCTGATCTCTGTTTGAAGAAATGTCCTGATTTTAAATAATCTAATCCAAATATTTTGAATTACTTCTTTTTACTGAATTTGTTGTTTTCCTAGTTGATAATAGATTTAAAATATCTTTGTCTATATTGTCATGCACTTGTATACACTGAGGGAAGCATTTATGGAGTTTTAAAAGTTCATTTATTATGAAGTCAAGAATTTCCCTTTATTAGGAAAATTTATGAAAGATTTTTAAATGGGCAGAGACTACTAGGTGTTTCTACTTGTTTTCTCCTACTATTGTAAAAAATTACCAAACCCTAGTGGATGAAAACACAAATTTATCGTCTGGTACTTCTGGAGGTCACATTTCAGAAAAGGGTCTTATTGGGTCAAAATTAAGGTGTTAGCACCCTCTGGGGGATCCAGAGGATAATCTGCCTTTTCCAGCTTTTAGAGACCATCATCATTTCTTGACTTGTAGCCTCTTCCTATTCAAAGCCAGCAACATAGTATCTTCAAACCTCTGACTGTGACCATCTCCTCTGCATCCCTTTTCCGCTTTAAAGGTCGGTTCTATTGCACCCACCTGGGTAACCTAGGACACTTTTCTTACATAAAGTCATCTGATTAGCAGACTTAATTTCCTCTGCAATCTTAATTCCCCCTTTCTACATAACATATTCAAAGGTAATTAAAGGACATGAGCATCTAGGGCAGGGGGCATTATTTTGCTTCCCACAGTATTCTTTCAATGGAATGCTCATTGTTATCTGTGTATTGTACACTCTGGAGTTACCTGATTTTATATGAATATTCTTGTTTTTGACAAGGCTATTTCACAGCTCTGTAAACTGGAGAAACTGAGTGCAATGCAAATAATCTTGTCTCTATAGAAATACAAATTAATTGTATCTAACAGACATGTAATTTATTTCTTCTCTGTAGAAAAGTTAATTCCAAACTATATTTTACTGCTGGATATTAAGTAGTTCCTTTTTTTTTTTAAAGTAGTTCTATGTCACATAGTAAATTAAGTTTTGCATTGCTGATTACCTAAATATGTGTCTGTTCTTCAGAGTTTTAACATCTTGCTAATTTCTTATTATATTAAATCTTTGACAGGTGTTCATTTTTAAAAATCTGTATAAGAGTGATGATTTTATCTTTTAAAAATTAAAGTTTAACATCCTTAAAATCACCCAATAGCTGAAAACTATCTATCCAGAAACTATACCAGAAGCTGATATTCTTTAGAATAATATTTTCCAATGTGTGCTCATTCTAACAAGTGTTAATAAATGTTCTGTGAAAAAAATTGTTTAATTAAAATAATCTGCCCGAAGTCTTTTATTCACAGAAATTTTCACAGGGCTAGTATTCAATGTGAAACATTTTAGATAATTCTATTTCAGATTACTGGGTTTTTGTCACATTGTAAACTAAAACCAGTCAATTTTAAGGGAAATCAACCCTGAATAGTCACTGAAAGGACTGATGCTGAAGCTGAAGCTCCAGTATTTTGGTCACCTGATATGAACACCCAACTCATTGGAAAAGTCCCTGATGCTGGGAAAGATTGAGAGCAGGAGAAGAGGGTGTCAGAGGATGAGATGGCTGGACGGCATCACCAATACAATGGACATGAAATTGGGCAAACTTCGAGAGATGGTGAGGGACAGGGGAGTCTGGCGTCTTACAGTTCATGGGGTTGCACAGAGTCAGACACGACTGGGCTACTGAACAATAACAAACTAAAACCAATAGCCAAGCCTCTCATACAGTTATAATGTTCACATCAAAACAAAAATTTATTTTCTCAGTTTCTTGGCCTCAATTTACCCAGCTTCAAAGTGCTCTTGTGTGTGTTTAACTAAAATCTGTTCCAAATCAAGAGGATTAAAAAGTGTATCTCAGAAGTGAGTCTATCTCTGATTTTCACTTAATCTGATTTTTTTTAGATATTCAAGAGATTGAGATTGGAATTAGAGAGCCAAATTATTGATTTCTAATACATCATCAGTGACTCAAACACTGTTGCTCTTTAACCAAGCTTCCACCTTCCTGCGAACAGAGGGCCTGGGAGCTGATAGGCATTGATAACTCCTTGATGACCACGAATCAGAGAGGAGAGATATGCAGTCTTTCAGATCAATAAACACTAACATTATTAAATGTTTACCACTTGCCAGGCCTTGTGCTTAACACTGTGCATAACTTCATTTAATATCTGAGCTTGCAATATCATTATCTTACTAAAGAAGAAACCGAAGTATGGAGTCAGTGAGTCGTTTATTCAAAGTCACATGACACATGAGTGGTTGAGCTGGGATTGAAGCCCACACATATCAAGCATCACAACACTTAATCCTTTAGCTGATTGCTGCCAGATGTATTTCAGATTTCACAATTTTTAAGATTTTGGAGAAGTAAACAGTTCATTTACTGTCTATGAAAACACTCCCTTGCTAGGGGTTGAGAAGCAACTTCCAATCTCAAACTTATGAATATATCTATATCACAAAATATTCACATTGAGATAAATGAAGGCTATAAATTGCCTTATATCAATTCATGTCACCTTTTGTAACTAAAAGAATTGTGAAACAGCTTCCATTTTCAGAGATTTCTTAAATTTTGGAATTGTTCATAAAGGATTCTGGAGCTAACTTCTTTTCGAGTGCCCAGCTCTGTTCACTAAAGTTAGTATCCCTCTCTCTCCAGAAAGTGCAGACAGAATACTGGTGATCCTTACTCTTTTGTTTTTGGTTTTGTGAGCCACCAGTTTTCTAATACCAGGTTCCTTTTTTAGTCAGCGTTAAAATGTAATTAGCTTGTAAGATAAGCTCCAGGCCTCTGGTTTCATTCCCCCCTTTCACCACTGCCCCACACTCAGTGCTCAAGCAACTGGACATGTCAAGAAGGACTTTTATTGAGCCACTCTATTAAGGCTGTTGTCTCTTTTGCCCAGTATCTTCTTTCTTGGGAGTCTGCTTGCCTCTGCATACCTGGTGCAGTGGATGACTAGGAGCAACTCCTTTCTGAGGTCCACCCTGCCCTGAGAGGGTGTCTGGTGGGGAGTTTAAATAGATCAGACTCCCACAACCCTAAGGTGATACACACCAGCCCTCCCTTTTACTTAACAAGCTCTTGTACTGCCTTTCCTTGGCATCAGTGTGGTACACTTGAGAAATCAGAGCCATTAATCTAAGCCCAGATGAAAACGGACAAAACAGAACTTTAATAAAAGTAGCAGACAGAGGCCTCTGCATCCTCGTCCTGAGCCACAGGCCACCCCATTGGAATTTGGGATACATTTTCACAGAAGCAAATGTATGTGTTCTGGTCTTGTACTTGATGTGTATTTCTCATATGACCGTCAGAGGGAGGTGGCCATAGCCAGACTGTTTAGTTAGGTCCCTGGACAAAAGCTGTTTCATTATCATTGAGACATAATTTATAAGGATAGTTCTCTAGGTGTGGGCTTCCTTAAGTCACATTCCAGACTTGCTCTCTTCTATTACACCTTGAATTTGAGTGTTTTTATACTTTCTCAGGCCCCCATTTATAGGACTCTTTTGGGGTTAATTCTGAAGATAGCTCGTTGCATCCATTGATGTGTTGTATTTCACTAGTTTAGCTCTCAGAGGGTAACTGTGCACTGGAGTTGGTATTCAAAACTGGAATGGCACAGGTACCAGCCAATCAAGACAGACAACTACAAACAACAGAACGGGTAGTGTTATCCACGCTGGTGGATCCTCAGCCCGACTTGTGTGTGTCTGTGTAAGAAGCTAGCCTATGATTCTATCCTAGTTTCTACTCCTTATTTGGCCTATTTGTGAACTATGTCTTAGGTAATATAGAAGAAAGGCAGTCAGAAAATTTCTATGGCAATAAAACCATTCTAATATATGCTGAAGTGGGAAGAAATAAAGAACAAGTCAATGATGGTGCTAAGTATTCTTTCTACCCACTTATGTGTAGTAAGAAAGGAGCTCTTTTCTAGTAGAAGCTGATATGTCTCTCTGAAAGGCAGGATGTGGCCTCTAATAATCTACATTTACTTCTGAGATGATGGGTCCTAAGAGACTGCATCAAGCCTTCAGCTCACAAAGAATTGTTTTGACCATTCAGGTCATTCAGTCCAGAAAGCTCCAAAAATACATCTCCTAAACCTGCTGCCTATAACTGTTACTGCCTGAGCTGGTCCCCAACGTGTGTCTTCCTTTCTAGTGTCACTCATGCCAATAGAATTAGACCAAGTTTGATCCCAGAAGTAAAGGACAGTTTCTCTCTTTGATCAGGGAAAATGGTGAGGTGTGAGCCCTCACCCTAGAGCACTTGCTGTTCCCTCTCAAAAGCTATGTGGTGGCTACTTTATCAGGTCAACGGACAGCCTCAGCTGGAAGGGGGCTGAGCTCTCACAGGGCTGTGCCATTCATGCCCCAAATCGCACGTGGGGGCACAGCGTCTCTGCACACCATCACTGCCGCCATCTTGAATGTCAGTGTCGGACGCAGCAGTTTTGTGAGGAGCTCTGGCCTGAAGCGCTGGCGGCAAGGCTTCTGCACGTGGCACCCTATGGGCAAGTGAAACTATAGGAAGCACTGAGTAAAGAAAAAAGGTTAGAACTTATTTTATTATCTATTTTTATTCCCCAGGATTGTTAAGGGGCTTTATTAGTTACAAATCTCCCCTCTGTCTTTTGTTTTGCTCCTCCTTCTTGAGGGGTACTGAGGGGCAAAGGTCCATATCCCATAACTAGCTCCTCCCGCTTTGGTGCTATGGTTGGCGTAACTGTGGGGAGAGGAGCAGAACTTCTCCCAGCCTTTAGATAAGTTTGGTTATCACCAGGCCAGAGCTCAACTGTTCATGTCCCTGAGCACCACCATTTGGAATTTCATAATTAGGCATGGCTCACATATTAGCAGGGAAGATACTGGTCATTAAGGGGCCCAGGAAAGGCAAAAACTAAGTGAGGCTATGCAGGGTTTGTTTTTCCCTATTCCAAATTTGTTTAGTCAAATTAGACTGAAGAGTTTAACGTGGAGCCTGGTGTCACTGTCACTGGTCACCATTACCACAGTTGCTGTTACCTTTTTTATGGTGACAGTATGATGTATGCTTTCTATAGCCAAGGTCACTAGCACCCTTAGGAGTGCAATGATTCCTGTAATTAGTAGTCCTTTACTGTTTCAGGTTCAGTGTGACAGATCCAACAATCAGTGAAGCTCTATCTGTCCTAAATATCCCTGGTCATACTTTTTTGTTTTTTGGAAGCAAAGCTTCAAGTCAGAGGGAGGTTCAAACAAGTCATCAAAACATTGCCTCAGGTTGTGTCTCTGAAGGTTTGGGTTTGGGGGCCCTCTTTCACTCGAGTATGATGTGCCCTCAGAGTGATCCCCTGCAACCTCAAGGCAGAGGGGGTGATTAGGATCACGAGGTGGTATCCATTCCACTTGGGAGTAAGCTGATCTTGTGGGCTGCCTATTTTCCAGGTTTTTAGCTTCATCCAGTCTCCTGGCCAGAAAGGATGGTGGGCCAAGTTAGTGGGTGCAGGCAGCACCTGGTTACCATATTCCATGTTTTCCTCTACCTGGAGGGCATATTGAATTATTCCATTTCAAGAGGGCTAAAGCATCCTTTCTATCAGGCTTGGAGAATGAGTCCACCACATAAGTTCAGATACACTTTATTCCTTGGGACTAACCACATATGGAGCAGGGCAATTGAGAGTAACTTAATCTAATTTTCTTGAGTCTCCTGGCATAGTTTGGTTAAGGTTCATTTTAAGGTCTGATTGGATCTCTCTACTTTCCCCAATGATTGAGGTCTCCAGGCTGAGTGCAAGGTCCATTTTATGCCCAGGGTACTTGTTATCCCTTTTGTCACTTGAGACATGAATATTGAAGCATTATCAGTTTGTAGGGATCTTGGGAGCCCAAACCTGGATATTATCTCTTTCAGTAATAATTTAGCCACTTTGGCTGCCATTTCAGTTCTAGTTGGGAACACTTCTACTCACCCTGAAAATGTATCCACTAGAACCAGGAGACACCTGAAGTTGCCCAATCAATCTGCCAGTCTTTCCCAGGATATGTCCCTCTAGTCAGATGGATCTTATGTGGAGGCCTCTGGTGTGCCTGATGTTAGGGCTGTTCATTGTACAGATGGAGCATGTCTCAACTCTCCAATTGATTACACGTCATGTCAGGAGTTACCAGGACCTCAACTGAACAAAGACCCAGTTCGATCCCCGGGTAGGGAAGATCCTCTGGAGAAGGAAATGGCAACCCACTCCAGTATTCTTGCCTGGAAAATCCCATGGGAGGAGCCCGGTAGGCTACAGTCCATGGGGTCGCAAAGAGTCAGACACGACTGAGCAACTTGACTTGACTTCACTTCCTTCCTTTAGTGCGTTCCCTGATAAGCTTCCCTGATGGCTTGACAAGCTGCAGTTTTGGGAAAGAAATATTGCTCACATTCATTAACTAGCCATTCAGGGTCTTCTAGATCTCTTTCGAAGCCTGTTTCTGGGCTTTGTCTAATCATTCCTTTATGTAGACTGGGAAGTAATTGGTTGGATCTGGCCTCTTAGGTAGGACCTGAGCTCTAAGACTGAGGTGTGGGCTATCAGCTCAGGCTTTGTGCAAAAGTCCCTAGGAGGTAGGCTTTGTGCCTCCATGACTTGGGTTTGGGAAGTCACTGCATATCCCACTAATCCTTTTCCCTCTTTCATAAAACTGCTCCCATCTGTGAACCATTATGCATCAGTGTTTGGAAAAGTCTCACTTCTCAGGTTGGGGCAACTGGAATAGATCATGCATGTGGTTTCTTTACAATCATGCTCCATCCAGAACCTCCATTTCTATGGGTAGCAGGGTGATAGGATCTAACATGTGACAAATTTTTATGGTAGCCACTGTCTTGGAGAAGAAAATGGCAACCCAATCCAGTATTCTTGCTTGGAGAATCCCATGGATGGAGAAGCCTGGTGGGCTACAGTCCACGGGGTCGCAAAGAGTTGGACACAACTGAGCGACTTCACTCACTCACTCACTCACTGTGTTGTCTAAAAACACAGGTTGAGTATGGCAAAGCCAGTGCAATATTGTGGAGTAATTAGCCTCCAATTAAAATAGATAAATTTATATTTTAAAAAATAAAATAAAAATTAAAAAAATAAAATAAAAACACAGGTTGAACTTCAATTGACCTTCCAGGAGACAGGCATCTGTTCCCTTAGAACTGAGCCTTGTATGGAGTGCATATAGTGACTGGCTGACCAAAAGTTAACTTTCAGCCTCCTTTAGCAGGGTTGTAATGGCTGTTACTGCCCATTGGCAATGAGGCCATTGCTTAGCAGTCTGAGCTAACTGTTTAGAGAAATAAACAACCAGTGCAGTAAGGAGTCCATTGCTGACTTTTTCTTTCAGTTCATGACAAGGTTATACAGCGATTGAGAAGAGCATTAAGAAATTTTTTCAGCAATTTGTCACAATAATTTTAATTTTCCTGAAGCTATTCAAAAAAAGAGAGGGGTTTATACTTTGAGTATTCATCCATTAGCAGTGAGAATTTTAAAAAACGTGTTTTTTTTTTTTACTTCAGGTAGTTTGAGGAACACTATCCTCACTTGCGGTTTTCCAGTTGCCCAAGCAATGCTCTTAATCTGTAATTATGTGATGATTAATTCTGACCTTCCAATTAGCAATGCCTAGAGTGAAACATCAAGTACAATGTCCAATAAAAATAATCCATCACTGAATATCAGTATAATTTTTGTTTCTGTTAATTTTGAAATTTTCTCATTTTAATTTTTACAATCATATAGGTTTAGAAAGAAAATATTACCTTCAATTTATATGTGATTTTACTGAGTTCAGAGACAATGTGCCCTCTTAGAGATGACAAGCTGAAGAGGGCCAGGAGAGGGTAGAAAGATTGTTTACTGAGTTAGTGATGTTGAAGAAATTGCTTAATCTCTCTGAGGTTTACTTTCCTTATCTGAAGCAAACAGATAGTAATACTTACCTTGCAAGTTGAAGGCTCCACAAAAAAAAAAAAAGAGAGAGAGAGAGAGAGAGAGAGAGAGAAAGTGGTAATCACTTTAAAAATTGTATTATTTGTCCTTGCCAAAGATCTCTTCATTAGAACTACAGGTAAAATGATGGTATCTCACAAAAGTAGGAGTTTTTTCAGGGCCTGGCACTAATCAAATTTTCAATAAATATTAGTGGGATAAATGACTAAATGAACAAACATCAATTTTTTCTTCTGTACTGAATCCTTTCTGATGCTCAGAGAACTTAACCAAGAAGAACATAATCCCACCAATTCTGTTCTCTATTATTATGTCACTTACTATTTCTGGGACTGTGTCCAAAGATACTTGGATTTTGGATACTCAGCTTTGCAATCTTCAAACTCATTTTAATTAAAGAACTCATTTTTCCAAACTAAGTTTTACCCAGAGCTCCATTTTTAAAGCAAACAATAAATATCCTGGTGACAGAAACAATGTGGTTTGATTCCTGACTGACTTAGCCTCCCTTGGGCCTCACAATAGCCTCTGAGACACCTTCTTAGATCCCTAGGGCACAGGCTGAAAATCACTGTCTTTCTAATAGTGGGTGGTATGAACACTTGGTAGTAGAAGCAGGATTAACCAAAGTGACCAGACTGGCAAGAATTCTGTAAGTTAGAAAAAATAAAAGGCAAGTTTATAGATGTTTAGCAGCATAATTATCTCTCCTGAAAATCTCTAAAAAGTGATGGCCCAAAATCAATTATTACATTTACCTTTGAAAGTCCAACCTATAGTGAGTCACCCATAACCTTCCTTTGTTTCACCCAATTATGCTTGCTATTTGCTTAAAGAGAAGTGCAAAATTTCCTGTTGAGTACTGTGGTTTTAGTTGTTTGGTTGATTTCGTGACCATCCAGGGGTCAGCTTTACTGGAATTTAAAAACAGGAAAACACAAGAAACCAATGAAGAAGTTACAAAGCTCTTGATAATCTTTGGACCTTACAAGGGTCAGGTAGTTGGAAATACTGATCTAATGAATCAGAAGAAGTGTACTTTTGGAGAAGTAAAATGAGATCTCTTCAGCAAAAAATATTTGAAAGAACATGTTGTAACCTCAGGTTAGGTTCCGGACAAGACATCAAAGGCCCCAGGAAATTTCCCTTGGCTACAGCGGTTGGTACTGCATGGGGAGGTTGGGCAAATGAAGACTCTGAAAAGGCAGAGTCCCAAGGGCTCATCCACAATTCAGAGTGGGTTCATATTCCTCTTAGGTCAACTGTCAAGATGAGGAGTTTAGTTTTAGCCTTGTTGAATTCATACAGAATGTGGGGGTATGTAATTCATTCAAGAAAGTGCCAAAAGGTTGAAAGAATCTTTTCACAGCCATTTGTTCTAAACTTCCTGTCCAAATTCTCTTGTCTGCATGGAAACAGATGCCCCTTATGTGCTGCCAGTTAGTAGTGTTTGAATTAGCAACTACTGCACCATGGTACTGTCATTCCATTTGTCCTCCATCATACATTTCTCTCTCTCTCTTTAATTGAAGAACCTTTAATATACACATTGGAAGGTTTTAATCTCACTGTAGACATTTTTTGGGTCCTGGAGAGAATGCAGTAGGTGTGTAGGAAGACACAAAATATTCTAAGAAACCTAAGAAACCATCTCTTTAACGTCTGAGATAGTAGTTACAATTGATTTCATTTTTCCTCTGCTCCAAATGATCTTTTTTCTTCAAATCGTGTGGATTTGTACACCTTAGAGCAAAGCTGTACAAAATGACTTGTGGATCATAGAGGATCCTGCTGTGATTTATGTTGGAGGGTGTTTTGCCTACGTTCTCCTCTAGGAGTTTTATAGTTTCTGGTCTTACATTTAGATCTTTAATCCATTTTGAGTTTATTTTTGTGTGAGGTGTTAGAAAGTGATCTAGTTTCATTCTTTTACAAGTGGTTGACCAGTTTTCCCAGCACCACTTGTTAAAGAGATTGTCTTTACTCCATTGTATATTCTTGCCTCCTTTGTCAAAGATAAGGTGTCCATAGGTGCATGGATTTATCTCTGGGCTTTCTATTTTGTTCCATTGATCTATATTTCTGTCTTTGTGCCAGTACCATACTGTCTTGATGACTGTGGCTTTGTAGTAGAGCCTGAAGTCAGGCAAGTTGATTCCTCCAGTTCCATTCTTCTTTCTCAAGATTGCTTTGGCTATTCGAGGTTTTTTGTATTTCCATACAAATCTTGAAATTATTTGTTCTAGTTCTGTGAAAAATATGGCTGGTAGCTTGATAGGGATTGCGTTGAAAAGCAAAAATAAACAAATGGGATCTAATTAAAATTAAAAGCTTCTGCACAACAAAGGAAAATATAAGCAAGGTTAAAAGACAGCCTTCTGAATGGGAGAAAATAATAGCAAATGAAGCAACTGACAAACAACTAATCTCAAAAATATACAAGCAACTTATGCAGCTCAATTCCAGGAAAATAAACGACCCAATCAAAAAATGGGCCAAAGAACTAAATAGACATTTCTCCAAAGAAGACATACGGATGGCTAACAAACACATGAAAAGATGCTCAACATCACTCATTATTGGAGAAATGCAAATCAAAACCACAATAAGGTACCACTTCACGCCAGTCAGAATGGCTGCGATCCAAAAATCTGCAAGCAATAAATGCTGGAGAGGGTGTGGAGAAAAGGGAACCCTCCTACACTGTTGGTGGGAATGCAATCTAGTACAGCCACTATGGAGAACAGTGTGGAGATTCCTTAAAAAATTGCAAATAGAACTACCTTATGACCCAGCAATCCCCCTGCTGGGCATACACACCAAGGAAACCAGAATTGAAAGAGACACATGTACCCCAATGTTCATCACAGCACCTAGATGTCCATCAGCAGATGAATGGATAAGAAAGCTGTGGTACATATACACAATGGAGTATTACTCAGCCATTAAAAAGAATACATTTGAATCAGTTCTAATGAGGTGGATGAAACTGGAGCCGATTATACAGAGTGAAGTAAGCCAGAAAGAAAAACACCAATACAGTATACTAACACATATATATGGAATTTAGAAAGATGGCAATGACGACCCTGTATGCAAGACAGCAAAAAAGACACAGATGGGTATAAAGGACTTTTGGACTCAGAGGGAGAGGGAGAGGGTGGGATGATTTGGTAGAATGGCATTGTAACATGTATACTATCATGTAAGAATCGAATCACCAGTCTGTGTCTGATGCAAGATACAGCATGCTTGGGGCTGGTGCACGGTGATGACCCAGAGAGATGTTATGGGGAGGGAGGTGGGAGAGGGGTTCATATTTGGGAACGCATGTACACCCGTGGTGGATTCATGTCAATGTATGGCAAAACCAATACAGTATTGTAAAGTAAAATAAAGTAAAAATAAAAATTAAAGAAAAAAAAAGAAAACAAAAAAAAAAAGAAAAATGACTTGTGACATAGAGACAGATAATACAGGAGTTCATGATTGCCACATGGCTTTCATCTAGAATAATCTCAGTGCAATTTGCAAGATCAGTATCACCTTCTAGCCATGGGTTATAAGTTAAATAATAACACATTTGCAATAGCCATTTAGAGAAAGATAACTTCAACATTTCAGATACAAACTCTAAAATCATATGTCTGAACATCAACTCTGATGTTAGTAAAGAAATTTGGCAAATACATCCTTGATTTGAAGCCATATAATATTTCATTAAGACTCTGAGGGGCTGGGGACTATTTTTTTTCCCACCTCATACGTAAGCAAAATTTAGTCCCAGAAATGTTAATGGCTGTTGTAACTTCTGTTACTAGATCCCAAATTTCCATATTACTGACTCTTGAACTAGCCATTAAGTCAAGCCTTTATTCTACTGGGATTCTTTGCAGAAGTAAGATTTTCCACAGTCTTTCATAGCACTCAATTTTCTATGCCCACATACAGAATCAAAAAGCAGGTAAAATTAGACATACTCTAGGTCTAAGAAAATTGAGCCTGTTTTCAGTATGTGGGAATTTCCAAACCAAGTCTATACTGTTCATGCATTTTCTGCTACCCTTAATATTAAGTTTTGAGGAGAAGATATTTTAAATTATAATATTAGTTGTCTCTTTGGATTATTCTTATTTCAACTAGAAGAACTTTAAACTTCATGTGGACTCAATAGAGACTCCAGATGTTGCTAGCTCTGTCATTGGGAGTGTTACAATTTTTAAATCATTTGCTTTTGATTACCTCCCTGGAAGAGGTAACATGGGGTGAGAGTGAGAGATGTGTGGGTCACAGGATCATGATAAAATGTTCATTTCCATATGGACAGCCAGAAAATGGACACTGGGAAAAAGTGATAAATTGCTTGATGGAATATCTTTTTTTTTTTTTTTATGGAATGTCTTTTGTGGAAGCATTGTGTCTGTTGGGCATTTAGTAACATGAGAGGAAGCCCACTCAGGTGGAACGGAGAAGAAATCCTTAAAGATCATGTCTGATTTATTTTCATTCTCCTAGGCCAAGGGACAGAGCCCAAAAGGGAAGAAACAAACAAGTTTCCTCCACTAGAGTGAAGCAACTCAGTTGCAAATTATGCTACAAATTATTTATTACCATCGTATAAAAAGATTTGTGTACTTTTGATGAAAGCCTAGGGTGGGCTTGGGATCACAGGGGGGTGAAATCTTTGGTATTCCTATTGACCTTTATGCTCCCCTCCTTTGGATCATAGTCTCTAAATCCAAGAAGATACATTTTACCAAAACTGACTCATCTTGAATGATAATGGGTATGAACCCCAAATTATGACTTTCTAATGGCTTTTCACAGCCATTACTAAAAATATAATAGTTGTATTATATTGCCAAACTAACCAGGGTTTATACTGTTAGAGTTCAGTTTGTAATACGAGCATTATGATCAGAAGTTTTTTCATGAAAGACAATATTCTTCCTATAACTTAACTTCAAAAAGTATTCAGATATCACAGTTGTCTATGTGTAGTTACTTTAGTGGCTTGGGGTCCCAGATTAATTACAGCAAGATCAAAAGTTTGATCTCAGAAAGTCTTTCTCAATTCCATGTCATTGTCAGGGTAAGAGCTGCTTGGCCCTAAACTATGTCGTTTTTGCATCCTTATAGATGAACAGTCCTATAATCAATGCCCGTAATTCTGGCTAGAGGTTTTACTATGGATTCATTCAACAAATATTTGTTGAGCAATATGCTCCATACTATGCCTAGTACAGGGGATTAGAAGACAAATAAGAAGAAAGGAAACAAATATTTGAGAGGATAGGCTGTCCCAGACATTGTACTAACCAATTTACATGTAAGAGGTCTTAACAATGTACACATTGCCATCCCATTGATATTTTTTCTTTAAAAATAAAAGTCATTATTTTGAAAGTTTAAAGAATAATATATGATCATTATAAAGAGTATGGAAAATATAAAAAGATACAAAAATGATTAATATCCATAATTACAATCCCTAGAGGAAATTATTATTAACTTGGGGAATCTTTTGTATGTGTGAATTAAGACTGTTCTGTGTTTGAAAAACTGTAGTGTGTTTTGAGGAGACTTTTTTTTTGGCAGAGTTGCTGAAGGGCATTAGAAACTAAGGCCTTAATGCTAACTTTGTTGTTTGCATTCACCCTCAGCTAGACAACTGCTCATCTTCCTTTAAATCTAAGGACATACTTCTTTTGGGAGTTCTTCCCTTACATTCCACATATTCAGCCACAAGTCAGGTTCCCCATTCTCTGCTCTGGGGCACCTCAACTTCTTCTATGTAGCGCTATCATGATTGTAACAAACAATCAGCTCCTATTCATTTAATGTACACTTCTCTTTTATTTATTATTATATCTTCACTCCCTAACAAAGTGTCAGGTATATAAAATATTTTTTGGATTAACTGAATGAATGAAAGGTTATGGTATAAAGATATTTTGGTTTTATAGGCATAAAACTTATGTCTTTGGTATAAAGACATAAAGGTTTTATAGGCATTCTGTCAGGACCAGAGGCTGTGAAAATAGGCTAGGAGCCACTGCTCTAAACTCGCATGCATACATTCATGGGGCAGAGTGTATGTCAAGATGAGGAGCAATATGACAGAATATGAAACCTTGGGGAAGAGAATAAAGAATATGCCAATGAACCTAATTTACATAATGGAGTAATTTTTGAAATCAGTTTTTTAATTGTTTCCTTTTCCTGTTGATATATACTACAACTTCCAAGACATAGATATTCTCATCTGTACACAAATACACACACATAAAGATATAAAATTAACATTTAAAAATTATATTTAAGAATGCTTAAAGATTTTCAAATGCAAAAGTATCTGAAAATAATATTGTGACAGTCATAATCTCATACAGTCCATCAAATACTTTACCAACAGCAACATAGAGAACCTAGAGATATGGGATAGAATAAATTTCTTATGTAAGAAACACTTAGGATATTTTTTTTAAAAGTATTCTTTAAAAGAACACTTTTGAGCAAATACTTTCTTGTGAAATCTTTTGCTTTTTGGCTGCTTTCTAAACCAGATGAGAAGTATCAACTGGGAGGCCTAAAGCCTGCTGCTGTTCTGCCCTCCCTACTGTCGTTTGCCTTAGCATTCTTCACACTTTGTGAGTTTAAGAAGTGTCAGAACCAGCAGAGCCATTGCAGTTGCCTGGTCCAGCTCCATTGTTTTGCAGTTGAGGAAGACATAGGGATGATGCTAAGCACTCATACTAATTGCTAGCAACTAGAACTCAGGCCTCTGGAGTCCCTGTCCCTTCAGTGTCCTTTGCCTGATCACACAGTCTTCCAGGACAAGCTGTCTTTGTACGTGTTTCAGGAAAGGAGGGTGAAGCAATGTCCAGAATTTGAGACTGACTAGTCTCTTATGTGACTGTGGCCACCATAAGGCCAAGGACCTATGAATTTTACAAAATCCATGAATTTTAAAAAGCCAAAGAGAGTACAAAGTTCTAGCACAGAAATGAGCAAACTTGCAGTACTGCTAAGTATCTGCGAAAGAGCTTCGTACAGCTTGATGGACCTCAGATCTGTAGTCCCTATTCTGAAATGAAAAAACAAAGTTACAGGACAGGGACTTGGAATGACGTTAGCTCATTCTTTAAGTTGAATTTATAGAATTGGAGCTTCACCAAATTAACTTTTGGAGAGTATATTTTTCACCTTCTTTATAGAGTCATTTAAGAATATCTGCAATAATAAAAGTAATATTAGACGAAAAGAGAAGACCTCCTCACATGTGTACCACTCCCATTAAATTCATAAAAGAAGACAAGATACAGAAGCCGCATTTTGAAAAGAAGCAGTTGGATCATTTTACCATTTCAATTACATCCTGTGGGATTTGAGATACAGTTGGAACTCTTGTAAAACACGCAAATGACTATAGGCTCACCACATACGACCTAATGAAAATGAATATATGTGAAAATAAGGCAGCCTATGATGAACAGCGATGCACTGAACTAGGTTCTCCTGTGCTGAGGAAACGTGGAGAGCAGACTTGCATCTTTCTGTGAAGTAAAAATAGAGTTGAGGCTGGGCCATGTGCCTGGCCAGCTCAGCCCTGGAACTCAGCGCATCTGGGCTCTTGCTTTACAGAGAAAAGCAAGGAATAATATAATCCTCATAGTCTCTGGCCACAGAGATCTTCAAACTCATTCTCAGTCTGTCAGGGTGCTAATCTGTTTTGAACATTCAGTCCTTCTTTCCAGAAAGTCTTTCCAGAGTAACCTGGCCTTCCTCCAAATTGCCAGCACAGCCTGACTTCTGTGTCCCTTCAGCTGGAATTCTCTTGCACATACATCTGGCTGCCTGCTTTGTTTGTTTCCCCATTAATTTAGAAGTTGCTTAACAAAAGTCTGACCCTTGGATATGATATTGGCCTATAATTTTCCTTTCTGTGTTGTATCTTTTTCTGGTTTTGATATTGGGGTGATGGTGGCCTCATAGAATGAGTTCAGACATATTCTTCCTCTTCAACTTTTTGGAATAGTTTCAGAAAAATGGGTGTTAACTCTTCTCTAAATGTTTGATAGAATCCGCCTGTGAAGCCACTAGTCCTGGATTTTTGTTTGTTGGGGGTTTTAAAATCACAGATTCAATTTCAGTACTTGTGATCAATCTGTTCGTATTTTCTATTTCTTCCTGTCTCAAATTTTGGGAGATTGTACCTTTCTAAGAATTTGTCCATTTCTTCCAGGTTGTCCACTTTATTGGCATATAGTTGCCTGTAGTAGTCTCTCATGATCCTTTATATTTCTGTGGTGTCAGTTGTAACTTCTCTTTTTTCATTTCTGATTTTATTGATTTGAGCCCTCTTCCTTTTTTCCACAGCTGCCCACCACCCCTTCACCCACCGCCCCCAACCTGCCACCCCAGAAGATCCTCCAAGATTCCTATAAAGTCACTGCTTTTGCCCTTGTCTTGGTGTGCCTAAGACCTTGTGTACATCCTCAAGAGTGGATCTCTGTGTCCCCTAGTCCCATGGAGCTCCTGTGATCAAGCCCCACTGGCCTTCAAGGCCAAATGCTCTGGGGGCTCCTCTTCCCAATACCATACCCTCAGACTGGGGAGCCTGCATGGGGCTCAGAGCTCTCACTCCTGTGGGAGAAATTCTGCAATATGATTATTCTCCATTTTGTTGATTGTCCATCTGGGTGATATGGAGTTTATGTTGCAGGTGTACCCCTGGTTTCTTCTTCATGTCTTTGGATGTAGAATATCTTTTTATTTTTTTGTAGATTCCAGTCTTTCTTATGGATGGTTGTTCAGCAGTTAGTTGTGATTTTGGTATGCTTTGTTGTGTATATTGATAGATCGGTGGTCTGCTTCACTTTACTCTGTGGTCTTCACTTCAGTCAGTTCAGTCACTCAGTCATGTCTGACTCTTTGTGGCCCCATGGACTGCAGCATGCCAGGCTTCCCTGTCCATCACCAACTCCTGGAGCTTACACGAACTCATGTCCATCAAGTCAGTGATGCCATCCAACCATCTCATCCTCTGTCATCCCCTTCTCCTCCCACCTTCAATCTTTCCCAGCATCTGGGTCTTTTCAAATGAGTCAGTTCTTCACATAAGGTGGCCAAAGTATTGGAGTTTCAGCTTCATCATCAGTCCTTCCATTGAATATTCAGGACTGATTTCCTTTAGGATGGACTGGTTGGATCTCCTTGCAGTCCAAGGGACTCTCAAGAGTCTTCTCCAACACCACAGTTCAAAATCTTCAATTCTTCGGTGCTCAGCTTTCTTTCTAGTTCAACTTTCACGTCCATACATGACTACTGGAAAAACCATAGCTTTGACTAGATGGACCTATATATGTATCTGTATAAGGAAAGCTGGATTCTACAGTTTAGTTCAGTTCAGGTGCTCAGTCATGTCCGACTCTTTGCAACCCCATGAACCGCAGCATGCCAGGCCTCCCAGTCCATCACCAACTCCTGGAGTCCACCCAAACCCATGTCCATGAATAGGGGGTTATTGTACTTTCTCTAAGCTCACCTAAAGCTATGGCTCCAATACAGACCTTGAGGGAGTGAGGGTTGTGGGAACAAAGAGTAAGAGAAGAAGATGATGTAAAAGAAACTCATTTACATGATCTATATTTAGTTTCTCATATGATTGCAACCCATATAGAATGAGGCCTGGTTATTCCTACTTTGAAACCAGGTACAACCGAAACATTTAAATTACATCACTCTGTCTCAGAGAGCTTTCAAGAATCTACTCGATCCTTTGTTGTGATTTTCTTAAAGCTTTCTAAAAATCCTCTTTAGGCATCTTTTCTTCTCCTCAAGTTTCATATCACTAAGGCACCTTTCTTCAAAATTTAATGAATAAAATCCTCCATCTAGTTATATGTTGACAGATTAAAGAACAGGTTAAAGCTACAGAGAGGATCCTTCATGTACATTATCTTACTGTTTAGCTTGATGAATACTTATTGTTCTAAGTGCTGTGGGTACAAAAATAAATACAACACAACCCTTTCCTATTGACAATGAAACTGGCAAAGCAGGCAACATGATTAAGGGAGGCTGTATAGCTGGTAGTAAAGACAGCTGAGCTAGACCTAGGACTATCTGACTTTTGCATCATTGTTCTCTAGTTGTCTATCCAAGAGCTTGTTTTTCACAGATTGAAAAAATTTGAGCTACTTAGAGAACAAAAACAAAATATTTCTAGTTATACCCAATTAAATCCGTAAACTAGCTTAAAAATAAGTTACAGCCAACTGGAATTGGACATAGCTTTCTATATAGCATCTTTACTCAGCTAAGCCTCTATCCAATAGAACTTTCTGAAAAGATGAAAATGTTCAGTGCTGTTCAATATGGTCATCACTAGCAGCTACTGAGCCTTTGAAATATGGTTAGTACAACTGAGGAACTGAATAATTTATCTTTTCATATTTTAATGAATTTAAATTTAAATAGCTACCTGAGGCTTTATCATGTGGCAGCATTGGGGAATGACATGAGGATTTTCCATTTTTTAGTGGAGGAGAATATTCTTAACAGATAGAAAAGATATTTCACCTGCTTTAGTATTTTGTGGCTTGGAGGTAAAAGTTTAGTAGAAAGAGAAACAGACACATAAAATGCTGACAGGCAGAGCCCAGAAGGATGCAGCCTTTCACAAAACAAAATACATGAATGAAAATGGCCATCCTACATGCTGATCACTGGTAGCAAACAGAGACAGTTATACTTGCGCCTGAGGGGCAAATAAGCTTGTGCTTATAGAAATCTGAAACAGTTTGCTTATTTTTATCTATTCAAGCCTAGACATACAACTGAATACTAATAAACTCTGTGGCCTAAAATTACCTGGTTGAATGTGGGAGGGAGAGAATTTACTCTTTTTCTCCTCTTAATAAGAGACAAGCAAACAGGAAACCTTAACTCTTTGGCCAGTACATGCCAAGTAAATATTTCAGCCCTTAAAGATTCAGGTGTCTGCTCAACAGGTGGCAAAATGTTCTTTCTTACTTCTCATAATCCTCTGACTTGTATGTGGTAATATCTATGGGTTTTTCTAATAAAACACAGCTGCTTTTTCATATTTATCTTGCATTTCCACACTATTAAAATATCTAAACTGCTCAGTGTGATAAAATTCCATCATTAGCTATGCTCCTACACTGAGTCTTCCCAGGAAATTTGGTGACCAGGGTCCTGATAGTTTAATATAGAATAGAAGTTTATAATGGAATCACTGGGTTTTAATTCCAGTAGCTCACTCTGATACCATCAAGCAGAGGGCATTCAGAGGCCAAGACTCATGAAGCTCTCAGGATGTCATAATTTTCTCCCTTAATTGTAAGGAATTATTCTAGAGATACAAGACACAACATACAGTAATACAAAGGTGTTGTGCTTAGTCACTCAGTTGTGTCCGACTCTTGTCAACCCCATGGACTGTAGCCCGCCAGGCTCCTCTGTCCGTGGAGATTGTCCAGGCAAGAATATTGGAGTAGGTTGCCATGCTCACCTCCAGGGGATCTTCTCAACCCCGAGATTGAACCCAGGTCTCCCACATTGCAGGCATATTCTTTACCATCTGAACCACCAGAGAAACCCAATACAAAGGTAGCAGGATGTGAATGTTTAAAAGGGAAGTTATTCCATGTTTTAATATGGAAACGACACTACCTGTTTCCTGTTTTTCCTTGCTTCTCTGCATTGGGAGGAGTGATTCAACCCATTCTAGGATGGAGGGAACTTTGTCCTCCATCTGTTCCCATCACTTTCCACCCATAAGAAGGAAAGCAAACATTTCTCCTTCCCCCCAGGAAGAGTCTAATGACTAAGCCTTCCTACCCTGGAGAGAGAAACTAGTGTTTAGTCGCTAGTAAATTGGGCTCTGAACTTTATAGCTATTAAAGATTATTGCATGAAAAAAAAGTAAATAGTATAGGTCCTTTGGGCTTGATAGAGTCTTGGGCTGGAGCTCTGGAGAGTACTAAAATTAGGAGGTAGAGGCAAGAGGAAAAGGAGTCACTGGATGGGGAGAATTGTCTGGGAAAAGGATGAGCTGGAAGGGGTGGAGAAAAGGGGCACTGACCTGGAAACAGAGGATGAATAATTGGAAAATAGTACTAACTATGAGAAGAATCATAGTCCTCTCCATCTTCCACCCAGTGTTTGCATAAATGAGAATCATCCCAAAAGCTGTATCTAGGACGTCAGGGGGAATTTTTCTCCATTTGTACCAAAAACTCACTAAATTGACTTCCCAGTAGAAACAACAACCATTCTTGCCACTAAATTTTTCTTTGTTATTTGAAGTGACAATATATGGACTATCTTGCCGCTCTAGCTATCCCAGGACACCTTAAGCCCAAGGGGCTTAAGTCATGAGTCTGTGAGTCATGGGGAGGAATTTTAACTTTACTTGGGAGGGATGAATTGTACAAAGTTACTTCCCAAGCTGAGACATTAACTTTTAAGTGTAAAGCTCTATAATATAAGTAGACTGGATCACTGAATGCCTCTCTAGTATCCCTCTCCTATCTTCTCCAAAAAGATTCCAAATAGTTATTAGGTATCAATTACTCCATCTCTTTTCAATCCATGTTACTTAGGGAAAACTGACCTTATCTCCAGTCAGGGATGAGTTCTTACTAATTAACATGGAAAGGACATTTAGTTCATGATTGGAAGAGATGCTGTTACTCTCTCCTGCTGAACATGTATAAAGAAACACATCACTCTGATTCTTAATGATGCCATTCTGTAAACACAAGACAAATCAATCTTAGGTTGATGCAAATTGCTTTGACCCAGAGAGAGATGGAAAATATTTTCATGTTTGAAGACATGTTGAACCACTAAATCAGCCATTCCAGAAACACATTTTATCTATGGATTTATTCATTTCCTTATTATTTAAATAAATTTACTTGGAGTCATCTAGCATTTGGAGCTGAAAACTGGCATTTAAACCTTATTAGAAGAATTCAGGAAATTGATAAAGAAGCTTCTTTATTAAAATAAAACCCGAACTTTCAATGATTAGCCAGAAATAAAAACAATTAAGTGTAAAAAAAAGGTGGGTAACTAATTGATACTTTCCCAAGGATCTCACCTTCTGCATGGAGTTCTCTGAGGTAAGACAGTGTAGCTACCACCACTTTGACCTGCTGCTAAGTAGCTTCAGTCATGTCCGACTCTGTGCGACCCCATAGATGGCAGCCCTCCAAGGTCCCCCATCCCTGGGATTCTCCACCAGGCAACAACAGGAGTGGGTTGCCATTTCCTTCTCCACTTTGACCTAGAGATATGTAAATTCCCTCTTAAGATGAGATATCAACACTGTCAATCTCAAACTTTAAAGAAGACTTTGTTATATGCCTTGGGAGAAAAATAGGGAAATGAACCGAGAATATACCAATAAATAAAGTTTGACTTTTAAAGTGCATAATGATGCCATAGCTAGCTGGTGCCTGGATTTGCAGACCTTATTCTGTTTCTTGTCCTAATATCTGAGCTGATCCAGCTTCATATGTGATCCAGCTCAGGTTTCTAACTTCTTCCCTATTAGCCTCATCATGGATGGCACCACTGTAAACTCTGCCCACTGGAGTTCCTTCTTCGGCTTTTGATAAACTTCAGCATTAAGAGTTCTATTCAGAACTCACATCCATCTCTGGATGTGTTTCTCAAGTCTGACCCAAGAACCCTCCACAAGAGAATCAACAAGGATGACTCTATAAAGAAGAGATTCCTGACCCTTCTGGAAAGGGATTATGATATGGTAAGTCTTGTGTGGCATCCAGGAATCTGCATTTAACCAATTTCCCAAGTGGTCATGATCAAAATGAAAATGGAAAACACTGTTCTAGAAATATCTTTAACTTTCCCCAAAATTAGCAGTGGCTATCAGTTATACCATCATGAAACAAACATCATATAAATACAATTCCTCAAAAATGCATGCATGCATACATGCTCAGTTGCTCAATCATGTCTGACTCTTTGTGACTCCATGAGCTGTAATCTGCCAGGCTCCTCAGTCCATAGGATTCTCCAGGCAAGAATACTGGCTGCTGCTGCTGCTAAGTGGCTTCAGTTGTGTCCGACTCTGTGCGACCGCAGAGACGGCAGCCCACCAGGCTCCCCCATCCCTGGGATTCTCCAGGCAAGAATACTGGAGTGGGTTGCAATTTCCTCCTCCACAGAAATGCATATTTAGTGGTTATTTTGAACTTTCAAATCTATCTTTTAACTACAATTCTACAAACCATTTTCCATTTATTTTTTTCCTTAAGCCAATCCAAACATACACTTTTACCCAGAAGAATAGGTACAATACTACAGACTATTTATTTTATTCTTGCCCTTAAAGAATTCTAGTTGAAGTTCAAATATACATTTCTGTATAAGAAGAGAATGTCATAGGAAGAAGCTAATAAAAACATATCTCTGAGACCAAATGTGGACTCTCAGTGAAAACAATTTTATTTTTTCAATAAACTCTAAAAATTGTTAAACACATTCAGCATGCTAACACATTAGCACTTAAAGATGACCAAAAATAAAAAAGAGAAGTATTTCAAGAAGTAACCCATCCACATGTCAAGGTCACTCCTATGCAAAACAGAATGAGAAAGTCCCTCCTGTTCCAGAATACCTTCTCCACCCATTTAGTCACCCATTGAGCCACCCACTGCTTTCCGTTTCCACATCACATTTCTTTAATTTATTAACTTTAGGGCTGCTGTCACTTCAAACCATTATGTAGAAAGAGTAGCATATTGTGAATTCTTTCACTAGAATGTATGTAACAATTACTTAGAATTACTGATGTAATAATACCCAGGTCAGAAAAGTTTCAGATATGTTTCAGTGGATAGGAAGTTGTCTTTAAGTTGGATTCTATTTAATTGAGGTCATATCAAATGAATCACAGGTAGGGCAATAGGGAAGTGAAACAGGGAAAGGAGAAAAGCAATATAGGGTTTGATAATAAGCAATTTATACTGTGTCAGCTGGAGCTTATCCCGCGGGGGACCTCAGAGTTTTCTCAACCAAGGCATAAGGAGCTGGGGTATTTATTCATTGACTCCACCATTGTTTGAGGGATGCTCCAGGGCATTATCTCCTCCAAACACTTCCAGTGTTCCACTTGTATGGATCTCAGTGACTTGAGACTCAGGGGCTTGAAGGAGAAATCAATCAGTACATAACAAACTGATGCATACTGAGGGTACATGGGTTGGGTTCCAGCAGTGTCTGCTGTAGTCTACCCTTTGCACGACTTAGATTCCCTTGGGTCCTGTGTTAAATTGACTCAGTCCCATCACTGATTCCTCAAGAAGGTGATTCATTAGAGCTTAAAGATTTGAAAAAGACAACACTAGGTTGATAGGGCAAGATACAGACTCCACTGGTACAGTTGGTCCCAAAGTTGTTAATAATCATCATCTCCATTCTCTACTACTTGTTAAGCAATCTGGCTTGTCTTGGTTGCTTGATGTAGTAGCCTAGAACTTCATCACTGAGGGGTCTGAGTCTAACCACACTTTTGTTAGACTGACACTGCTTAAATTGCCTATTTAAGATTATCACCATATATGAAATCAATAAAAAGTGATCCATTGGATTTCTTGAGTTCTAGAATATTTTCCTCTCTGCTAGAATTAATATTAGCTATCATATCTCCTATCTCTGGATGGTAATCAGGACCAGTTACCCCTGCCATTATAGAACTCATTTTTTGCGGGTTGGTCAGCATGCTGCTAAGCTGCTGCTGCTAAGTCGCTTCAGTCGTGTCCGACTCTGTGCGACCCCAGAGACAGCAGCCCACCAGGCTCCCCCGTCCCTGGGATTCTCCAGGCAAGAACACTGGTGTGGGTTGCCATTTCCTTCTCCAGTGCGTGAAAGTGAAAAGTGAAAGTGAAGTCGCTCAGTTGTGTCTGACTCTTCGCGACCCCATGAACTGCAGCCTACCAGGCTCTTTTGGCCATGGGATTTTCCAGGCAAGAGTACTGGAGTGGGGTGCTATCGCCTTCTCCTGGTCAGCATGAGAAGTCCAAAATGATGATGTGGAAGTCATAACATTAGAATAGGGAATCTCAGAGAGAGGACTGAGGAGTCCTGGAAGTTCCTAAGATTATATTTCAGGGGTCTCATGAGGTTGACTATTTCCAACTGCATATCCCTAAGAAACCATATTTTCTTCATAAGCTTCAACTGAAACATCATTTCACAATAGTTTGAGTGCTGAAGCAGATGTGAGAATCCACCTGTCTTCTATTAAATCAGAGATTTTCAAAGATATAAAAGAATGCCATTTTAACCATTCCTTTTTTTCCCTTAGGGAATATTTGTTCTTAATTGAAATGTGTCATTCACTTAAACATGTAATGGGTTTGCAACTGTTATTTTTTAATACATTAATAAATACTATTAAAATTCTTTAGTGGGCAAAGAATCTGAACAGACATTTTTCTTAACAAGACATACAGATGGCCAGGAGACACATGAAAAGATGTTCAACATCACTAAGCATCAAGGAAATGCAAATCAAAACTAAGATGAGATATTGCCTCCTACCTATTAGAATGGTTTTTGTAAAAAGACAACAAATGACAAGTGCTGGTGAGGATATGGAGAAAAGGAAACTCTTAGGTACTGTTGGTAGGAATGTAAATTGGCCTTGGAAAGGAGATCATCTTGCTAGTCAACAGCAGCACCATCATCACCTAGCAAAGTGCTCTAGCAACTGTGGACAAGGAATGTTGCCTGCCATTACAGTAAACAAAAAAATTGTCTACCATCCCAGTTCTCCAAATCATTAGACACTGCAGCTGCCATTGACAGTACACCCTGAGGAGAATTTAGGATGGAGAAAAACAGAAAGCATGCTATCTATGCTTTAGATACTGGCCCTAGATAGTTAAGATCCATAGTTACGGGATAATTTCAGTGAGCCCAGACTCATGAGTCTTTCTGTATGTAAAAAAGAAAATCATTAATTTGAGATGTTTGTTCTTGTGATAAGCAGTAATCTTTTTATGTGCAACTACATTTTTTTGTTCCAGCCAGCCCCAAACTCCTATATATCTTGGCTTCTCTCTTACCTCTTAAGAGCTGTTTCTCTGAGCCCTTTGAGCGGCTGTCTTCCAGGTTATAGTCTTCAGTAAGATTCCTGAATAAAACTTAACTCAAGAAGGGGCTTAAGATAGCAGAATAGGAGTACATGGAACTCATCCCCCAACAAGCACATCATGTTGAATAATTCTCATGGAAAACTAACTGGAAACTGGCACAAGAATTCCTGTACAACCAAAGCTGTAAGAATGACCTCCATGTACCCGGGTAGAATGGGGGAAAAAGGGCATTTGGTCAGGAGCTATGCCTCTGTGAGGGATCAGTAAGGAAGAGAAATTAACATAAGGCATTAACAGGAGTAAAACGAAAGTTTAATAGCATATATACTTATGTATGTGGAAGAGACCCAGGAAAACTGAGTAACTCTCCAAAATGGTTGAAGCCAACACTGTAAATGCCATCTTCAGCTAAAGAAAAAAAGATATTGGGGGTAGGGAGGTAATTATGGAAGATTACCAGTACTTTGGCCACCTCATGCAAAGAGTTGACTCATTGGAAAAGACTCTGATGCTGGGAGGGATTGGGGACAGGAGGAGAAGGGGACGACAGAGGATGAGATAGCTGGATGGCATCACGGACTCGATGGACGTGAGTCTGAGTGAACTCCGGGAGATGGTGATGGACAGGGAGGCCTGGCGTGCTGTGATTCATGGGGTCACAAAGAGTCGGACACGACTGAGCGACTGAACTGAACTGAACTGAACCAGGAAAAGCATAGTAAACAAGGTAGAATTTAAATTCATACCTTCTCCATTGGTAACACTTTCTGCAAATGTAGATTTCCTCCTCTTCCTAGTTCTTAGGAAAGGGCAATTTCTCAGTTTCCAGAGCTTCACTTATATCTCTTGTTTCTTAGATAACCAGCTTAGAATAATCAGTGTTGTGACAAAAAAGGCGTATTTGGGGTGTAGCAAAATCTGTTCCCCCTCATTAGATATATATGTTGTAAACACTACATCCTATGGCTTGTCTTTTTGCTTTCTTTTTAAGAGCAAATGTTTTAAATTTTGATGAAGTCTAATTTTATAATTTTTTCATTGTTTGTGCTCTTTGAAGTCAGTCTGAGAAATCTTTGCATACTCCAAGGTAGCAGAACTTTTCTCCTGTGTTTCTTCTTGATGTTGTATAACTTTAGATTTTATATTTAGGCCTTTGATTCATTTCAGGTTTATTTTTGTGTATGTCGTGAGGTAAAGATTGATGTTTATTATTTTTTCTTTTACTGATATTCAGGACCAATTTTTTGAAAAGATTTTTTTTCCTCAGTAAATCCCCTTGGCACCTTTGTAATAAAGCAATCAACCATGTATGTGTGTCTATTTCCAGATTATTCTGCTCCATATCTATATTAGTCAATGCCAAATTGTCTTGATTACTACAGCTTTATAGTAAGTCTTGAAATCAAGTAGAGTAAGTCCCCCAACTTTGTGCTCTCTTTTAATAAATTGCTTAGGTTATTTTAGTTCTTTTGCACTTCCATATATAATTTTGAATTAGGTCTCCAGTTTCTACAAAAAAGTTTTGTAGAATTTTTATTGGTCTTCCATTGGCAAATTTGGGGGTATATGAAAGCTTACTGATTTCAATCTTCTAAATCATAATCATGGTATACATCTCTATTTGTTAGTTGCTCAGTCATGTCAAGCTCTGTGACCCCATGGACTGTAGCCTGCCAGGCTCCTCTGTCCATGGAATTCTGCAGGCAAGAATACTGGAGTGGGTAGCCATTCCCTTCTCCAGGGTATCGTCCCAACCCAGGGATCGAACTCCAATCTCCTGCACTGACGGTAGATTCTTTACCATTTGATCCACTGAGGAAGCCTACATCTCTCTTTAGGTCTTCTCAAATTTCTCTTAGTAATGTACCATGTGTACTTGAAAATAATATGTATATTGTAGTTGTGTGTAGCAACAATATGTGTTGACAAGAAATTAGTCAGTTGATCTAAGAAAAAATTGGACGTTTTAATTCCAGTCAAATTGAGAAATATAACCCAGGTTAGCATTCCAGAAAGCTCTGAGAATTGTTCCATATATTAGAAGTCAAGGCACAGTTATATAAGGATTTAATATTTACAACAATGCCATGTGTTAGATGGAATTATTTTACAAATGAGAAACTGAAGCTGAGAAAAGTAATGTCCTTCAATGAATAAAGACCAAGCCAAGATTCTAACCATAACAGCCGTTAGATCCTAGACTGGGACCGGCTTTGTGGGATAGGTTTTGCCTGCCTCACAGACTTGTTTTCCACAAATGCTCTGTGGAGCATATCCCTCAGAAATCTAAATTCTGTTCCCAGACTGTCCATAAACTGGGTGATCAAGGAAGTGTTGTTCAGTCCAATTTCAACTCCCTGGCACCCAGGCAAGGACTGGAACAGGGTTCTCATGGGGACTCAGGATCACCTGTTGTGGGCCCTCAAGGGCAGGCTCCTGTGCCTGTCCTGGGTGCTCCTGGGCCTCACCCTTTAGGATGGGCAAGGGAGGCTCTGCAGCATCTCTTTCACCTTACACTGCAGCTGGCTGCGCACAAGCTGGCTGTGGAACAGCAAGGGTGGCTCAATTCATAGGGCCCAAGAGAAAGCGCTAACCTTCCATGCGAAAACTCAAGGCCCCAGGTGGCCTCCCTTGAGACTAATGTTCTTTTAGAGTGGACCATTTTTCTGGCTTACAGTATCTTGGTTACAATTTATATTGACTCAGCTGCAAGCACTCTAGCTGACACAGCTGTGTTGTCAGCTGAAGACTGTTATAAATGTAATGATACATAAGCTTTGGTCTGGATCTATGTGGAAAATAAGTGAGCAAAAGCCCCCTCTTCAAAATTACATAGGAGCCACAAATCTACTGGTAGGAGACTATTACTAAACCTAGATGTCGTCTGCTGTTTGGTGCTTTACTAGCCAGGCTTCACATCGTGCCACTCAAGTCATTCCTTCTCACAAATACCCATTCTAGTAACTCATGCCCCTCCACCCTGCTTAAGACACATCTGTGAGGTCCACGGTGTGCAACAAGAGCACCTCCATTTTGTAACAAGGTAATTGAAGTCTAGACAGAAAGAGTAACTTGCCCAAGGAGAAGCCAGACCAGAACTCAGAGTAGGAAGTCCTTGCTGGGTGAACTTTGCAGTATAGTATCGCATGGGAGGTGAGACTCTATGGCCAGTCCCTGTTGGCTTGCCTCCTTATTCACTCTGTAAGGTGAGAACAGCAGGGATGTTCAACCTTTGAGAAATAAATACTCTTCTTTCTCTGAACTTTCTGGAGATCATGTGTTTGATTCCTGTGGCTTCTATAAATAATTATCACAAACTTACTGGCTGAAAGCAACAGACGTTCTGTCTCTCACAGTCCTGGAGGGGAAAGTATGAAATCCAAATGTTAGCAGCACTGATTTCTTCTGGAGGCTCTGAGAGGGAATCAGTTCCAGGTCTCTCTACTAGTTTCTGGTGGCCACCAGCAATTATCAGTGTTCTTGACTTGTAGATACATCCCTCCAGTCTCTGCCCCTGCCTTCACATCACCTTCTCCACTGTGCATGTCTGTCCTCTGTGTTTTTCATAGAACACTTGTCACTGAATTTGGAGCCCACCCAGATAATTCAGGATCTCTATATTTGAATATATATATTATATATATATTATTTATATATTAATATAAATATAATATAATTTATATATTATATATTTATATATATTTATATATCTAATATTTAAAACTGTTAAAATAATAACATCTGCAAAGACTTCTTTTCCAAATAAAATCATATTCACAGGGTATAGGGATAAAGACATATACATATCTTTTTTGGTGGAGTGTGGGCAGGTTTCACCCCACTACAGATCCCCTGTGTCCTATGCCTTTGAATGTGAATTATCTTGATCTTGCTGTAGGCTGGAGCTGAGTAGAATACCAGAGTTTAAATTAATTTAAGTAAGAAAATGCTTATGGATTTTCTACTGAGTGAAAAGAAGTTAGGAGTTGATAACTTGTTTTTAAGTTACCAACTTAAAAAACTTGTTTTTTTAAGTAATCTCTTACTGCGCCCCTAACTGGAATCTACTAACAGGTATACAAGTAACTGATCAGGTCACTAGCGGGGTACAAGTGCAGTAGCAGACATTATGCCATCATCCTCTTGGAAATGTAGTTAGCATATATGAGTATTTTTGCTGCTGCTGCTGCTAAGTCGCTTCAGTCGTGTCCAACTCTGTGCGACCCCACAGACGGCAGCCCACCAGGCTCCCCCGTCCCTGGGATTCTCCAGGCAAGAACACTGAGGTGGGTTGCCATTTCCTTCTCCAATGCATGAAAGTGAAAAGTGAAAGTGAAGTCGTTCAGTCGTGTCCGACTCTTAGCGACCCCATGGACTGCAGCCTACCAGGCTCCTCCATCCATGGGATTTTCCAGGCAAGAGTGCTGGAGTGACAACAACAAAAAGTCGCCTAAAATCCCACTCACAGTTAAAGGAAATGCCATCATTTCCTTTGACTTTGGTGTGGACTCATAGTAATGTCACAGAGAGATCACATTACAGGAAATGAGCAGAGTTAAGACTTGTCAAACTTGACCCTTTGAAAGGATTTTGTGTGGTAGGTATCAGAACTTTGGCCAATTTCAACTCTCTGATTGCTGTGGCCAGACACTCTTATAGGAATGTGGAGCTCAGAAAAACCATTCAGTCTATTAAGTAATCAACATTGTAAATAATTCCCAAAAGGCATTATGTTTGAAGAATTTTGAAGAATCCAAAGAGGGGGCTCAATAAATGAGCTCTATAGAAAAATTGTTATTTTCAGTATTTCTTCTCATAAAGCTAACAAACCCCTAAAAACAAGGACCAGTTCCCATATGGCTATCCATTCTCTCCTTATCAAGAAGTCTCCCCATTTCAGTAGCATTTTCTATCAATAGGGATTTCAGGATTAATGCACTAAGCCAAGACCCTAAACCACCAGAATTTGTAAGGTCACCAAACAAATTGTTTTAAAAATAAAGAAGTGCTAAATGCTTTTAATTCCATTCCATATTTCATTCTGTTACCTCAGGTATGACATTTGGTGTATTTTTCTTCCTGTTATTTTGAACCTTCAGTTCAGGAAGACTGTGCAGTTTTATTGATATAAGCAGATGCTGTTCAATGTTTTCTTAATGTAGCAACTTCTGAAAGAGAGTGTTTGTGTGAACAGAAGAGAAGAAATAATAATTTATACCTTTATGGATGCATGCTCCTCAATTTTGCAGGAAACATTAGAAAAGGTTTAACCTATAATTCTGGAAGAGTAAATCTTAAAAGCAAGACTTAAGGAAAGCAGTGTGTTCTGCCACAATTCTGCTGGCATGGGCCATAACTGAGATGAGAGCCTGGGACTTCTTGGTTTAAGCTTTGCAACAAGAGAAAGAGAGGCAGGGGTGGGAGTAGGGGGCTGGGAAGAGATGGGGAGAGGGAGAGAATATGAGTGAATGAACATGAATGAGAGAATCATTTGAGTTAAGTAAACGTCTGGCCTGATTCAAGCCCCAGCTTGCCAAAGCAGTCAGCCAAGGCTAGGTGTTTCAGAGAGAGGTATCAGGATGAATGAACCCACAAGCAAGATCTTGATTCAGATTCCAATTTAAAATTACATTTCCAGACATAAGAGGAGTGTGGCCTCCTGGCTGATTCTCCCTGCTCTTGTCATGACCAGTTATTCTGGTTCTCATACGTGCTTAATTGGTTGGTCGCATTTGGTTTAAGAACACAAATTCACTAGATGTTTATATCCTTAGAATAGTTGTGGGAAATCCAGGGCAGTGTTACACCAGATGGGAAGTTGCCTTATAGTTATCATTCTTTCTACAGCAATGCATTGCTTCCCCCCAGAGTAAATCTATTTATGCTCTTCACAGTCTCCCTTACAATTCTTTTTTTGCCCTTCTCTCATATATGCAAAAGGCTTCCAAATTGTGAAGATTTCTTTACTTAGGATGGTTTATCCCCAGGAAAAGTCATGAGAATATGGGGGACTTAGCCAGACTCTGACTACTTTTCCCATCTAGGGTATGTTCCAGACACCATCATTATACTTAAAGCCACAGGAGGAGCATTCTTATGCATGTGGCACTGCAGCTTTAGTTACTTAGTAACACTTGACAATATATCTTTTCAAATGCTTAGTTTTCTTGCAACACTTTTCAGATGCTTTCATGCCCTCAGATTTGATTATTCAGCCCACAGAGAATCTGTTTCTTAGACCTGTCTGGGACCTTTGCTTTCAATCTCTTGTGTCTAAGGGAAAATCAATAAGTCTTGGGCCACAAGGAATGATTTCCTTTATCAAAAATTATCCTGCAGAAAATTGTAACAGGCTGTCAACAGCTTATTGTATCTTGAGGTCCAAACTAGTCCACAGAGAATAAAACTTTTTAAAAGATCAAGCTGTAAGTGCAAGCAAGAAGTACTTGAAAGAGATGTAGAGAGGAGCGGAAGGTGGTGGTTTCATTTGAGCAAATTATCATGTACCATTTTGGTTAAGGCACATGTGCTTCCTTTTCCTCTGGTGTGTTCATATTGGTGAGTTTTTCTCAGAGGGCAAGTGTTAGTCTAGGCAAATGACTTCTTGGATGACCTTTTCAAGTAGCAGGAAGACCTGACTGCTCAATTTACATGTGAAGATGATAGCAATGAGAAGGTAGTCCAGAAATGAGACTAGTTAAAAATAAAATTGTGAAGATGAGTTTTGAGGTCAAACCCAACTTCTCTGTTTTTGTCGCTCTCTTCCCAAATTTTCTTGGATCCGCTTCATCATAGCACGCTTTTGTTACAAATAGGAAGCTGCCCTATGGTATTTTGTCCACATGCTAAAGTAATTAGAATTAAGTATTGGAAGAGCTATTGCATCTCATGTCCATTGCACCCTCTTCTCTGACTTCTGTGTACTTTGGAGGAACACCCACTGCTCTCGCAAGTCTCTCTCACACAGTGTGCAGGGCAGGGCCCAAGAGTCTTTTCTCTCATAGGTGAGAGAAAATGGAGGGTCTACATAGAAGCTCTCTTTTTTATCCAGGCTGCTGAGAGAGCTTTATGAACCTCAGGGGTAAAATTTTAAAATTTAAGGCAGTGGTGAAACCTTAATGCTTATCAAAAACCAAAGCAAAGCAAAACAAAAATCTACCTTATTTATTAATAACTTTCCTGAACTGAGATGGAGTGATTCTTTATGAAAAGCCATAGATTGTGAAAATTAGTTTGATGGGTGGAATTCAGCATTTTTTAAGTGAAAGAATAGAATAAAGGAAAACATCAAAGTATACAATAGATGATACAGGTAGATTTTCAAAGGGGCTTTTTAAAATGTGTGTGTCTGTGTGTCTTTGTAAGGCAAACATTTTCTCCCTGATCACAATCAGAAATAGTTGTTTTTTTTTTTTTTAAGTGGCATTTCCTACTCCAGGGGACTGTCCCAACCCAGGGATTGAACCCACATCTCTTGCATCTCCTGCACTGCAGGCAGATTCTTTACTGCTAAACCACCAGGGAAGCATTAGAAAGAAAACAGAACCATTGAGATAGGAACCTGGCTTGAGAGTGGACTGACAACTAGAGGCTTGAAAGAAGCCGATTGGGAAGGTAGGGTTGTGATGGAGAAAGGTGGATGCTTGGGCAGATACCAGAAATAGGGTGATCCTTTGCAGTTCACACAAGCACCACTCCGTACCACACCCACATACACGGTTTTTCTATGCCTAACATCACTCTTCTAAATGCCTGAAAACTCCCCAATTGCTGCCCTTGACATAGCTGCCGTAGACTCTATTGTTTGTCTGAAGGAGTCTTCTTGGAAAATAGCAGTCCAGAGGAATGTCTCATGAAGAAGATCAAGAACACCCCGACACTTTTGATTCTTTCCTGGGCTGGTGTAATCAGTTAATGAAGGGGTGATCAATCCAGCTATTCTTTAACATAGCATCCTATTTTAGTGTCCCCACTTTGAAATATTTAAATGAATAACTTCATAGATAGACAAATCCCCCTTTTTAAGTTAGATAATAAACAATTATAATCCAAACATGAGAAAACCAAAAGTTTAGTGTTCTTAATCACCTATATCACTTGTTCTACAAACACTGTCAATGGTCTCTCCTAAAGAAGAGTCCAGTCAAAACACATCCACTGCACAATTCTCTCTAAATTGTGCAAGATGTGTGCTTGTGTGGCTCCTTCACCCCATGTTTCATCTCAGACGGTACCTTAGAAAGGCTGTAGTCCAGGCAGCTGAGCTAAAGCCACAAGCATCTCTTCTAAGTCTCCTCATCTGGGTATGCTTGACATTTTTTCAGCTTTCTTGCCAACATGGAAACCTCACAGAGTGTGAGAATAAGGTTAAGAGTTCTGGGGAGAGGGGAACTGAAAAGCACGCAGCTGTGGAGACAGCACTGGTATGGTATCAGTGGGTAGGCGGCTGCAGCGGCTCGCTGGGTCTTGTCAGCTGCATGGGCTGCTCAAACCCTCCCCAGCACCCTTCCTCTTCCTATGGGGTAAGAGACCACTTCTTCCCTTTCTTTGAAATTCTCCCCTGCCATTGCATCTCTGATCCCCTACCTAGGATGCTTTCCTGTAATTTACCTGCACTAAGGTGGCTGTTCAGGGCACCTCAGCTGGGAAACCTCCGCCAGTGACCTTTGCTTCTTTTATTACCATCTGGAAGTTTAATTTCCGCAACTGTTTGCCTTAATTTTGATCTACCTTGTGACATATTGTTAGCACTTCAGTCCCAGGGGCACAAAGAGGGCTGGCTGCTGGAGTGCCTCTGTCGTTCTGTTTCTTAATCTAGGTGGTGATTTCGAGGGCGTGTTCACTTTGTGATAGTTCACTGAGCTGAACACTTGGCAATTTCTGCATTTCCTGTATGTATATTTCAGTAAAAGGGTTTTAATATTCCTATCTTGTCCACTAGACTATATCCTGAGGACAGTAGTCTCCATTTATTCCTTAACTTCCAGCAAATGCTTGACACTGAAAGAGTTATCAAGAGGCCTTGATTTAAATGCTAGTGACCCTTGTTATGGAGGCAACAAGGTCCGGTAGAATAACACTAGTCTAGAAATATGGAGACTCGAATTCCAGTCTTGGGCCTATCATCATTTACCTAAACTAATTTCGGCAAGTATTTGGCCTCTCTGGATGTTAGCTTGTACAACAATAAAATAGACCCCACTGTACCTGCCTTCCTGACTTTACAAGGATTCCTTCTAGGAATTAGATGAGGTCATGGTATAAAATTAAATAAAAGTGGAAAATGTCAGACAAACATGGGGTTGGTTTTCTCAGGAGCCTCCTGTCTACATCCGTGTCTCCTGATCTAGACTAGATTGCAGGCGCCCAGGGATGGGACTGTGTACCTGTCTCTGTGCATAGCCATTTTATACTATGGAGGATCATTTTAAAGGAATGTCCACTCTTCCCCCAGCCTGGCTCCCCAAGTCACCTCAGAGAGCCGTATAAGTGGGCTCAGGGAGGGGGGTATTCTGAGCATTCGGGACATCTTTCAGTGAACTGCCACAATTTGAGCATCACAAGAACTGCTTCCATGGAAATGTGCTCTGCCACATAACAGACCCCTTTCTGTGTCTGGATGTTAGAGAGAACTGGGAACACGCATCCAAATGGCCTCTCCCAGAATGCTATGGGTGCAGGCTTTCAGATCCACAGTCGATAGACATCAGTGTGAGACCCACTTTTAGCCATGCTGCAGTTCAGTCTCACAATCTAAGGCCAAGCCTGATCATCCCCGCCTCCTATGCTATCCATCCACTCCCCTTCAGGCACACCCTCCTCAGGTTTATTCTTCACCCTCTTCACTTCCGTACCCACTTCACCCTCCTCCTCCTTCCTGACTTCACAACTTGAAGGCTGCTACTCAGCCTTCTTGCCTCCCCACCTCTGCCTCTCCAAACCTTCCCACTCTTTGCTAAGGATCCTGATACAGCCTTTTCACATAGTTTATGACATTGTTGTTCATTTGCTCAGTTGTGTCCAACTCTTTGCTAAGGATCCTGACACAGCCTTTTCACATAATTTATGAAATTGTTGTTCATTCGCCCAGTTGTGTCCAACTCTTTGCATCCCCATGGACTGCAGCATGCCAGGCTTCCCAGTTCTTCACTATCTCCCAGAGTTTGCTCAAACTCATCTCCATTGAGTCAATGATACCATCCAACCATCTCATCTTCTGTCATCCCCTTCTGCTCATGCCTTCAATTTTTCACAGCATTGAGATCTTTTTCCAGTGAGTCAGCTCTTTGCATCAAGTGGCCAAAGTATTGGAGCTTCAGCATCAGTCCTTCCAATGAACATTCAGGGTTGATTTCCTTTAGGGTGGACTGGTTTGATCTCCTTTCTGTCCAAAGGACTCTCAAAAGTCTTCTCCAACATCACAGTTTGAAATCATCAATTCTTCAGCACTCAGCCTTCTTTATGGTTCAACTCTCACGTCCATACGTAATTACTAGAAAAACCATAGCTTTGACTATACAAACCTTTGTCGGCAAAGTGATGTCTCTGCTCTTTAATACGCTGTGTAGGTTTCTCATAGCTTTCCTTCCAAGGAGCAAGCATCTTTTAATTTCCAGGAGGGCTGTAGACACTGTCTCCAGTGATTTTGGAACCCAAGAAAATAGTCTGTCACTGTTTTTGCTTTTTCCCATCTATTTGCCATGAAGTGATGGGACTAGATGCCATGATCTTAGTTTTTTGAATGTTGACTTTTATGAAGAGCCCCACTCTAAGCAGAAACCACCGTTTGAGCTGCACAGTCCTGTATGTATATCCCTACATGACTTTGTCCAGTCAGTTTCATTGCCAGTTTGTCTTCTGATCAGAGCTGTATCTTCTACCAGTGTCAGATAGACAGTGGGGGCAACCTACCAATAAGTGTTGTGAGAATAAAACCATCAGGGTGTTGAAAGAATTCTTATGCTAACCTGACTCTGAAAACAGAATGAATGAGGTAATTACATTTTAGAGTCACTGTGCATTTGCCTGTTGAATCATTCTCTGAAGTCTTTCTGATTACAACATCAACTATGCATTCATTTTCCATCTGTGTAGGAAACCATGATACATGGTAATGTGAGCGATGCCTGTTTTTAACTCATTTAGAGATGCTGGAATATATGTTTTGGCATGCTCCAGCAATAACTGACCGAGAGGTGCTCATTTGTAGACAAGCCTGCCATGGAGCCATGAGCAGGTCCTAACAGTCCCAGCTGTTAGGATCAGCCATTGCCAGAGATATGTGAAACACAAATAAATAATTTTCTCAAAAGGTTTGCAATAATGCCCTATTCCAATGTAACCCTGAAAATTTTTGATTAAAATAATTGTATTGTCATCCCTGAATGTATAGTCCTTACTTTAAGGTCTTCATCAAGCGAAACCACGGAAAGTCCTTTGATTCTTAGAAATAACGGCTGTTTCTACAGAGGGAACTGGTGGTTTCCAGGACCATGTCCAGGGGTAAGTTGCAAACCACAGGGTGGAAGCTCTACACTATGAGCTGGGTAAGGTGCCAGTTTCACTGAACATGAACATGAGCACATAAGAGCAAGTGCAGGTCACTACCTCTCTGAGTTGCCTCTATTTTCATCTCTAGGAAAGGAGAGACTAAATGTACTTCTTAAGGTGGAATCAAATACTGGGCAGCATACACATATGTTTTAGGACTCTGCTGCTCCCAGGGGGTTAAGGGGGGCAGGGTAGGGGGTACCCCAAGGAAGAGAATGAGGATGAGCTTGCCTGCTCTGATTCTCCCAGGAGTGAGTGGGATGCAGCTTTGCATCTACGTTCATAAAGGGAATTATAGGGGAGAAATATTAGCCTCAGAAGAAGAGGGCAGAGTTACACCCCTCCTGAGTTCATGGCTCCCAGTCATCACCATTCTGGGCAAGGCCTTCTCTCTATTTGTTAGGCTTTGTCTTATTTATTTAATACATTTCCTTTTCATATCTGACTTCTATTTGCCCCCACCTCAGATACTAATATGTACTTGGATGTATATTAATACATTTGAAATTTCATGATGCTCTATCATCTTTGTACACATTTTAAGTATGTAGGAAAGTATATAAATATATATGATACATGACAGTGAACTATGGAGTTCATTCTTTTTCTTCTTTTTTTTACTCAGTTCTATGCTTTTAAGACTTGTCCACGTGCTTGATGAACAGTATTCCCTATTCATCTAGTCATTTCCCAATGATGGATACAGAGATAGACCATACAGCTTAATGGTTAGGAGTCACATGCGGGAGCCAGTCTAACTGGCATCATTCTGACTTACCAACGGTGTGAACTTTGGCCATTTACTCCACCACCCCATACCTGTGTTCTCATTTCTAAAACAGAAATAGTAAGAGTGTCTATTTCATGTAGAGTACTGAGAACATGCAAAGGACAGGGCCCAGTAAACATCCAGCAAGCATTAGCCATCACCATCATCAATTCCCACACCCAGTGGTGCATAGAACACCCTCATATGCATCCCTAAATGAACCTGTGCCTGAGTTTCTCGGGGGAGTGTACACCTCCCAAGAGAGAGGGATGGCTGGGTCACAGGGTGTAGGCACTCTTAATTTCACCAAGTACTGCCAAATTGCTCTCCAGAATGACTGGGCCAGTCTACATTCCCACCATCAGTCCCTGAGGGTTCCAGGAAAAGTTTTCTCAGCCAGTGAGAGCACAGATTTTAACAAGTCTCCTCTCTAGTTGCACTGACATCATCTGTCTGGGAGACTTCTGTCCAAGCTGGGTGGAGAAACAGCTCTAAGACATGTGGCTAATTTAGAAGTCTCTGCTGTTCTGCTCTCCAGAGCCCTAAACCCTGTGGTAATTATCCAACAGTAGGCTCAAGCCTTGGAGGTGGGTGGATATCAGAATCATTGTGGAAGGGTGCAGTTCAAAGTGCTTCACCAGGAGATTCTGACTCACACACCCTAGGAGAACATGCAGCACCCACTCCCTAACCCCAAGTAAGAGTCCCTGCCTGTGAGAGCCACTGTGCTGATGGACAGACGTCAGCACAGGACAAAAGGTGGGGAACCCCTGGGGGAAAGGCAGGCCTGCGATGACCCGGGGCCCTGGAGTTTTGGGAAGCTGAAGGTTGCCGATGCAACCTAATGGAGTGGGAAGGTCCCTTGTCCAGAAAATTCTCCTACTGTCAGACATATCTCTATAGCCTGGATAATACCAGAAATGTCACTACTCGCTCCATTCATTCTTTAAATTAAGTCCATATTTTCTCTTGATGACTATTCTCTATCAACACGTTACCTGGGCTCTGTTGCCTACAGCCCAATACCTGCTTGTACCCAAAGTGTAAGCATCTAAGGCAGGAGTCATTGAGGAACTTAGAGATTTGGTAACAAAGTATGATCAATGTTTGATAGATTTGGTAGATACGTGTGCAAGCTCTTCTCTCAGGGACTGTGAGTACAGCTCCAGAGGAGATTCTGAGGCCCATGGAAGGGTGTCATTTAAATTCATCCTTGTGCACACATCATCATAAAGATAATAAACCCTATATTTAATAACTGCCAGTTTGAAAGCTGATATTGGGGGTAGGGTTTGGGCACAGGAGGAAAAGGCAGAGACTAGATTGCAAAGGTTGGGATGAGGAAAACCACAAACACCAAAAGAGGCTGGGGCTTGAGAACTGTGTCCAGATGCCAGAGAAGGAGGTTCTGCGCCAGTTTCCCCTCATCCATGATTTCTCCCTTACAGCATATGCCATCCCCATCCCACTCCTACATCGGAAAAATGGGTTTGAAGCCAGACCCCATGGCATGTAGGAGAGGGAAGGCATCTTATATTTTGTCTCCCCAGTTTGGTGCCAAATTGTTATTGATGAGTGTCTTTGTCTCTTCCCTCTGGAACCAGGCCCTGTGGATCCAGCTTCCATGGCTCTAAACGAGGCTCCTCAGTCCCCTTGCAAAGGTTCACCCTGCCCCAGAAGAGACAGGCCCAAAGGGGAAATTTAAGCCAATCTTTCACAGTCAACTGAATCCTGGCCCAAACGACTGTGGCCTTTAGTCTATCCTTGACTTTGACTGCCCCCCACCCTACAATTCTGAAAATTGGGTCTCTCAGCCTTGATTCAGAAATATTTATGAAGCCCCTCCTGTGAATGAGGCACTCTGGTCTTTACTGGAGATGCAGTTATGATGTTACTTGACCTTGTCTCATGGAGATTACAGGTTAGGGTCCAGTAAGAAGAAAGTTGTAGTAAACTGTGATGAACACTGGGATGGGGAAATGGAAGCATGTAGGAGGATAGCTAATCCAAACTTGGGGAGGAGGAATGGGGCAGGAAAGACTTCCAAGAGAAAGTGATAGCTAAGTCCTGATGCAAAGTGCAAGTAGAAGTGAACCCAGCAAAGAAGATGACTGTGAATATGGGTGGGTCAGAGATTTTGGAGAAAGGAACAGCAAGTTCAAGGGCCTAGAGATTAAAGAAAGCAGGACAGGTTCAAGGGTTTAAACATAATTCTATATGGCTAAAGCCACAGAGGATCACGCAGAAGGGCAAGAGATGTGACTCAAATAGTAGGGAGGAGGTTGGAGGCTTAAGAGGGAGAGGATATATATGTAATTATGGCTGATTGTATATAATTATGACTGATTTACATTGATGTACAGTAGAGACCACCACAAGACTGTAAAGAAATTATCCCCCCACCCCCCAAAAAAGGTGACAAGGCAACTTTCTCAAATTCACTAAAAATGAACATGTGGAAGAAGGAAGACAGATTGTGTCTTTCCTCCTCCAGCAGAGGAGGAGACAGTAGGCAGAATCCAGTTCAGTGCAGACAGCAGAATGCTGGCTTTGGAAATTTGCTGGTTTAGTGAGTAAAACAGGTTTACCTGCTGGCTGCATCTCTTAGGCAAATCACTTCTCCTCTCTAGGCCTCATTTTCCACATCTATAAAATGGAACTAATGAAACCTGTCTTGCAGGATAGCTATAAAAGTTAAAGATGATGTGTCAGGTTACTTTTTTGTAAAGAAAAAGTAACCTGACATACAGTAATTACTCAATAAATAATAGCTGCTAAAAAAAAAGTAAAGAGGAGCCAGATTATCATGGGCCTTACAAGCAGAAAGATCATACACATTTATTGTCCAAGTTGAAGACCCAACACTTATAAACTGGGACCGTTCTGACAAATCCACATCATCACTTTATATATAAATTAAGACATTTAGCTCTAATTGAACCCAGGTCTGTGTTTTCCTATACTGAGCCCCACCTGCTTGAAATCTGTCCTGTACAGAGGGTCTAACTTATCCTTGCTGAACTTCTCCTAGGAGAAAACCTGCTTTTCTGCATATTATATTTCTGCATATATATATATGGATTCACATACTGACCTCAGTTCTGCATAACCCATATATATGCCCAATCCCACAGTTATAACCTCCTGATCCTCCTTCTACTAGACCAATTGACCTCCTGCCCAGAGGCCAAGATTGTTCTCCTATATGTGCCCTTTAAATGTGGGTGGAAATACTTTTACATTCTGCGCCTCTTCTTAATCTTATCCCAGGCAGTTTAACCAGGGGCTTCCAGAAGATATGATATCTACAATCTTGAAAAAGATACTTACTCTTGTTTCCTAATAAAATAAACCTACTTTTCACACTAAGATTGCTTCACTTTTTACTAACACCTGAATATACACTGGGGCTGCCACAGTGGCTCAGCGGGTAAAGAATCCCCCTGCAATTCAGGAGACACAGGAAATGTGGGTTCAATCCCTGGGTCAGGAAGATCTCCTAGAGTAGGAAATGGCAACCCATCTAATACTCTTGCCTGAAAAATCCCATGGACAGAGGAGCCTGGCAGGCAACAGTCTAAAGGGTCACAAAGAGTCGGACACGACAGTGATTTTGAGCCTGCAAATATACACTGAGTCAGTATCAGAAGGCTAGAGTTCACATCCAGGCCACCCACTTACTAGCTCAATGAAGTTAGGCAATCTGCTTGACTTCTATGAGATACATTCTCCCATTTGCAAAATAAAACAGTGCCAGTTTCATGAAGTTGTTAGGAAAGAACATGGGTGATAGAACCTAGCTCAGTGTCTTGATTTGTGATTTGTGGAAGAGGCTCAATAGAGCTTTCTTTCTTTTTTAAAAGAACTTGAACTTGGCAGCAGCCATGAACAAGTACCACAGAATGAAACAGCCTTAAAAGATCAGTTGCATTTCCTATGTTCAGAGGTACAATAGCAATTATTTATATTCTTCAAACTCAACCATGCTTATTCTAACCCTGTTCTCCACAGTTGCAGGTTGGGAACCTCACCTTTGTATTCCCCTGTGATTACCAACTGTGGATGCTTCCATTAAGTGGGGCTGTGGTAAGTACATAGAGCATCTGTTCTTTTATTTTCTTTTCTTCCAGTTTCATTGAGATATAATTATTATACAGCACTGTATAAATTTAAGGTGTGCAGCGTAATGATCTGACTTACATGCCTCATGAAATGACTACCACAGTTAGTCTGCGTGCCTGCATGCTCAGTCACCAGTAATGTCCAACTCTTTGTGACCCCATGGGGTGTAGCTTGCCAGGTTCCTCTGGGAAGTGGGTTGCCATTCCTATTCCAGGGAATTTTCCCAACTCAGGAAATAAAGCCGTGCTTCTTGTGTCTGTCTCCTGCATTGGCAGGTGGATTCTTCACCCCTGCGCCATCTGGAAAGCAGTGAATGTCAGTCATCTCATATAAATAAAATAAAACAAATAGAAAAAAAAGTATTTTTCTTGTGATAAGAATTTAGGATTTACTCCCTCTCATATATAACACACAACAGTTTTAATTATATTTATCACATTATACATCACATACGTCCCTAGTACTTATTTATCTTATAATCGAAAGTGTACCTTTGATTGCCTTCGTTCAGTTCCCCCTCAACAACCTCCACCTTCAATAACCACTAATTTGATATCTTTTTCTGTAAGGTTGCTTGTTTTTTAATGGAGTATCATTGACCTACGACACTAAATCAGTTCTTAAATATGTCTAGTTGCACCTATCACCATAAAAGGATACCACATGATTATTGACTATATTCCTCATGCTGTACGCTTCATACTCATGACTCATTTACTTTTGCAACTGAAGTTTATATCTCTTAATCTCCCTCACCTATTTCTCTCTTCCTCTCACCTCTCCCCTCTGGCAGCCTCCTGTTTGTTCTCTGTATCTATGACTATCTCTGTTTTGTTATGTTTATTCTTTTTTTTTTTTTAGATTCCACATATAAGTGACAAAATACAGCATTTGTCTTTTTCTGTTTGATTTATTTCACCAAACATAATATCTTCTAGGTGCATCCATGTTGTTGCAAATGGGAAGATTTTGTTCTTTATTATTGGATAAGTAGTATTCCATTGTATGTATGTATATATGTGTGTGTGTGTATGTATATATAAATATATATATGTGTGTGTATGTATATATATACCCCACATAAATATGTATGCAGTATATATATACCATATGTGTATATATACCACACAAATCTGTATGCGTATATATACATGTATAAACACACACATATACCACACACATCTTATCAATTCATCTACTGATGGGCACTTAGGTTGCTTCTGTGTTTTGGCTACTGTCAATAATGCTGCAGTGAACATAAGGGTGCATATACCTTTTTGAATTACTATTCTTGTTTTCTTCAGATAAATACTCAGGTTAAAATTGCAGACTCTTATGGTAGCTCTATTTTAAAATATTTTAGAAATCTCCATACTGGTTTCCCTATTGGATATATCAATTTACATTCCCACCAACAGTGCGCAAGTGTTCCCTTCTCTCCACATCCTTGACAACATGCTATTTCTTGTCTTTTTGATGATAGACATTCTGATAGGTGCAGAGCAGTATCTCATTGTGGTTTTGCCTTGCGTTTCCCTGATGATCTATGATGTGATATTGAGTATCTTTTCACGTTCTTATTAGCCATCTGTGTGTCATCTTTAGAGAAACGTCTTCTCATGTCCTCTGCTCATTTTTTAATTGGGTTGTTTGTTTTTGTGATGTTGCATTGTATGAATTCTTTGTATATTTTGGATATTAACCCCTTCCCAGCTATGTTGTCTGCAAACATCTTCACATATTCAGTAGTCAGACTTTTCTTTTTGTTGATAGCTTTCTTTCCTGTGCAAAATTTTTTATATATAAATTTATTTATTTTAATTGGAGGTTAATTACTTTACAATATTGTATTGGTTTTGCCATACATTGACATGAATACACCACAGGTATACACATGTTCCCTATCCTGAACCCCCCTCCCTCCTCCCTCCCTGTACCATCCCTCTGGGTCATCCCAGTGCACCAGCCCCAAGCATCCAGTATCATGCATTGAACCTGGACTGGTGATTTGTTTCATATATGATACTATACATGTTTCAATGCCATTCTCCCAAATCATCCCACCCTCTCCCTCTCCCACAGAGTCCAAAAGACTGTTCTATACATCTGTGTCTATTGCTGTCTCGCATACAGGGTTATCACTACCATCTTTCTACATTCCATATATATGCGTTGGTACACTGTATTGGTGTTTTTCGTTCCAGCTTACTTCACTCTGTATAATCAGCTCCAGTTTCATCCACCTCATTAGAACTGATGCAAATGTATTCTTTTTAATGGCTGAGTAATACTCCATTGTGTATATGTACCACAGCTTTCTTATGCATTCATCTGCGGATGGACATCTAGACAGCTTCCATGTCCTATCTATTATAAACAGTGCTGCGATGAACATTGGGGTACACGTGTCTCTTTCAATTCTGGTTTCCTTGGTGTGTATGCCCAGCAGGGGGATTGCTGGGTCATAAGGCAGTTCTATTTCCAGTTTTTTAAGGAATCTCCACACTGTTCTCCATAGTGGCTGTACTAGTCTGCATTCCCACCAACAGTGTAGGAGGGTTCCCTTTTCTCCACACCCTCTCCAGCATTTATTGCTTGCAGATTTTTGGATCACAGACATTCTGACTGGTGTGAAGTGGTACCTCATTGTGGTTTTGATTTGCATTTCTCTAATAATGAGTGATGTTGAGCATCTTTTCATGTGTTTGTTAGCCATCTGTATGTCTTCTTTGGAGAAATGTCTGTTTAGTTCTTTAGCCCATTTTTTGATTGGGTCGTTTATTTTTCTGGAATTGAGCTGCAGGAGTTGCTTGTATATTTTTGAGATTAGTTGTTTGTTAGTTGACTCATTTGCTATTATTTTCTCCCATTCTGAAGGCTGTCTTTTCATCTTGCTTATAGTTTCCTTTGTTGTGCAGAAGCTTTTAAGTTTAATTAGGCCCCATTTGTTTATTTTTGCTTTTATTTCCAATATTCTGGGAGGTGGGTCATAGAGGATCCTGCTGTGATGTATGTTGGAGAGTGTTTTGCCTATATTCTCCTCTAGGAGTTTTATAGTTGCTGGTCTTACGTTTAGATCTTTAATCCATTTTGAGTTTATTTTTGTGTATGGTGTTAGAAAGTGTTCTAGTTTCATTCTTTTACAAGTGGTTGACCAGTTTTCCCAGCACCACTTGTTAAAGAGATTGTCTTTAATCCATTGTATATTCTTGCCTCCTTTGTCAAAGATAAGGTGTCCATAGGTGCATGGGTTTATCTCTGGGCTTTCTATTTTGTTCCATTGATCTATATTTCTGTCTTTGTGCCAGTACCATACTGTCTTGATGACTGTGGCTTTGTAGTAGAGCCTGAAGTCAGGCAAGTTGATTCCTCCAGTTCCATTCTTCTTTCTCAAGATTGCTTTGGCTATTCGAGGTTTTTTGTATTTCTATACAAATTGTGAAATTATTTGTTCTAGCTCTGTGAAAACTTTTTAGTTTGATGTATTTGTTTATTTTTGCTTTTAATTCCCTTGCCCAAGGAGATATATCAAAAAAAATTTTTAACTAAGGTTGATGCCAAAGAGCATACTGCCTGTGTTTTCTTCCAGAAGTTTTATTTGGGTTGGGGGGGGGGGGGTGTCCTGTGCCCTGCAGTGTGCAAGATCTTAGTTCCTCAACCAGGGATCAAACTGGTGCCCCCTGTAGTGGAAGCAAGAGGTCTTAACCACTCAACCTCCAGGGAAGTCCTCTTCTGGAAGTTTTATGATTTCCAGTTCCTTTGAGTCTTTAATCAATTTGAATTTGTATGTATCTATGGTGTGAGAAAGTAGTTTAGTTTGATTCTTATGCATGAAGTTGTCCAAGATTTCAAAGATCATTTATTAAAAAGTCTGTCTCTTTTCCATTATATATTTTTGCCTCTTTTGTCATAGATTAATTGCTCATATAAGTGTGGGTTCATTTCTGGACAGTCTATTCTGTTTCATTGACTTGTGTGTCTGCTTCTGTGCCAATACCATACTGTTTTGGCTACTGTAGCATCATGGAATAATTTGAAATAAGGGAATGTAGTACCCTCAGCTTTGTTCTTGTTTCTCAAGACTGTTGTAGCTATTCAGGGTTTCTGTGTTTCCATAAAAATTTTAGAATTATTTGTTCTACTTCTGTGAAAAATGCCTTCGGTATTTTGATAGAGATTGCATTGGATCTGGGATTGCTTTCAGTTGTATGGTCAGTTCAGTTCAGTTCAGTTGCTCAGTTGTGTCTGACTTTGCAACCCCATGGACTGCAGCATGCCAGGCCTCCCTGTCCATCACCAGCCCCTGGATACTACTCAAACTCATGTCCATCGTGTTGGTGATGCCATCCAACCATCTCATCTTCTGTCGTCCCCTTCTCCTCTCGCCTTCAATCTTTCCCAGGATCAGGGTCTATTCAAATGAGTCAGGTCTTCGCATCAGGTGGCCAAAGTATTGGAGTTTCAGCTTCAGCATCAGTCCTTCCAATGAATATTCAGGGCTGATTTCCTTTAGGATGGACTGGTTGGATCTCCTTGCAGTCCAACAGACTCTCAAGAGTCTTCTCCAATACAACAGTTCAAAAGCATCAATTCTTCAGCTCTCTTTATAGTCCAACTCTCACGTCCATACATGACTACTGGAAAAACTATAGCCTTGACTAGATGGACCTTTGTGGGCAAAGTAATGTCTCTGCTTTTTAGTATGTTATCTAGGTTGGTCATAAATTTTCTTCCAAGGAGCAAGTGTCTTTTAATTTCCTGGCTGCAGTCACCATCTGCAGGAATTTGGAGCCCCCCCAAAAATAAAGTCTGTCATTGTTTCCCCATGTATTTGCCATGTAGTGATGGGACCAGATGCCATGATCTTAGCTTTCTGAATGTTGAGCTTTAAGCTAACTTATTCACTCTCCTCTTTCACTTTCATCAAGAGGCTTTTTAGCTCCTCTTCACTTTCCTCCATAAGGGTGGTGTCATCTACATATCTGAGGTTATTAATATTTCTCCTGGCAATCTTGATTCCAGCTTGTGTTTCTTCCAGTCCAGCATTTCTCATGATGTACTCTGCATTTAAGTTAAATAAGCAGGATGACAAAATACAGCCCTGACATACTCCTTTTCCTATTTGGAACCAGTCTGTTGTTCCATGTCCAGTTCTAACTGTTGCTTCCTGACCTGCATACAGATTTCTCAAGAGTCAGGTCAGGTGGTCTGGGTATTCCCATCTCTTTCAGAATTTTCCACAGTTTATTGTGATCCACACAGTCAAAGGCTTTGGCATAGTCAATAAAGCAGAAGTAGATGTTATTCTGGAACTCTCTTGCTTTTTCAGTGATCCAGTAGATGTTGGCAATTTGATCTCTGGTTCCTCTGCCTTTTCTAAAACCAGCTTGAACATCAGGAAGTTCATGGTTCACGTATTGCTGAAGCCTGGCTTGGAGAATTTTGAGCATTACTTTAGTAGTGTGTGAGATGAGTGCAATTGTGTGGTAGTTTGAGCAGTCTTTGGCATTGCCTTTCTTTGAGGTTGGAATGAAAACTGACCTTTTCCAGTCCTGTGGCCACTGCTGAGTTTTCCATATTTGCTGGCATATTGAGTGCAGCACTTTCACAGCATCATCTTCCAGGATTTGAAATAGCTCAACTGGAATTCCATTGCCTCCACCTGTTCGTTGTGGTGCTACCTAAGGCCCACTTGACTTTGCATTCCAGTATATCTGGCTCTAAGTGAGTGATCACACCATTGTGATTATCTGGGTCATGAAAATCTTTTTCATACAGTTCTTCTGTGTATTCTTGCTTCCTCTTCTTTTTATCTTCTGCTTCTGTTAGGTCCATACCATTTCTGTCCTTTATTGAGCCCATTTTTGCATGAAATGTTCCCTTGGTATTTCTAGTTTTCTTGAAGAGATTTCTAGTCTTTCTTATTCTATTGTTTTCATCTATTTCTTTGCACTGATCTCCGAGGAAAGCTTTCTTATCTCTCCTTGCTATTCTTTGCAATTCTGGATTCAGATAGATATATCTTCCCTTTTCTCCTTTGATTTTCACTTCTGTTCTTTTCACAGCTATTTGTAAGGTCTCCTCAGACAGCCATTTTGCTTTTCTGCATTTCTTTTCTTAGGGATGGTCTCGATCCCTGTCTCTTGTACAATGTTACAAACCTTTGTCCATAGTTCATCAGGCACTCTGTCTATCAGATCTAGTCCCTTAAATCTATTTCTCACTTCCACTGTATAATCGTAAGGGATTTGATTTGGGGCATACCTGAATGGTCTACTGGTTTTCCCTACTTTCTTCCATTTCAGTCTGAATTTGGCAATAAGGAGTCCATGATCTGGGCCACAGTCAGCTCCCAGACTTGTTTTTGCTGACTGTATAGAGCTTCTCCATTTTTGGCTGAAAAGAATATAATCAGTCTGATTTTGGTGTTGACCATCTGGTGACGTCTATGTGTAGATTCTTCTATTGTGTTGTTGGGAGAGGGTGTTTACTATGACCGTGTGTTCTCTTGGCAAAACTTTATTAGCCATAGTTGTATGGTCATTTTAACAATATTAATTCTCTATTTATGAAGATGATATATATTTCATCTATTTGTGCCATCTTCAAGTTTTTTCATCAGTAACATACAGTTTTCCAAGTATATATCTTTTTCCTCTTTAGTTAGATTTATTCTTAGGTATTTTATTCCTTTTGATACAGTTGTAAATTAGATTGTTTTCTTTATTTCTCTTTCTGATAGTTTCTTGTTAGTATAGAAACACAACAGATTTCTATATATTGATTTTGATCCTGAAACTTCACTGAATTTATTGATAAATTCTAGGAGTTTTTGGGGGGCATCTTTAGGACTTTCTATGTAAAGTATTATGTTATCTGCAGACACTAACAATTTTACTTTTTACTTTCCAATTTGTATTCCTTTTAATGTTTTTTCTTTTATTTATTTATTTATTTTTAAATATAAATTTATTTATTTTAATTGGAGGCTAATTACTTTACAATATTGTATTGGTTTTGCCATACATCAACATGTTTTTTCTTATTTGATTTCTATAGCTAGAACTTTTAATGCTTTGCTGAATAAAATTGGAAAGAGTAGGCATCCTTATCTTATTTCTAATCTTAAGGGAATACTTTAAAATTTTCACTGTTAAGTATAATATTATCTTTGGATTTGTCATATATGGCATTTATTATGTTGAGGTATGTTCTCTTAACCCACTTTGTTAAGAGTTTTTGTCATACACAGATATTGAATTTTGTCAAAAGCTTTTTCTGCACCTGTTGGGATAATCATATGGCTTTTATTCTTCAGTTTGTTGATGCAGTGTATCACAAAATGATTTGTGGATATTGAACTATCCTTGCATCCCCAGGATAAATCCCACTTGATAATGATGTGTGATCTTTTTAAGGTATTGCTAAACTCAGTTTGAAAAATACTTTTTGAGGATTTTTTCACCTATATTAATCAAGAATATTAGGCTGCAATTTTCTTTTTTTGTAATATCTTTGTCTAGTTTTGGTGTTAGGGTAATGTTAGCCCTGTAGAATGAGTTCAGAAACATTCTTTCCTCTGTAATTTTGTGGAATAGTTTGAGAAGGATAGGTGCAGTCATTTTCCTAATAACTCATTTAATTTCATTACTGGTGCAAGTACTGGTACAGATTTGGGACCTCCATACAAGGTAGGGCCTGGCAACCAACAGGAACAGGAGCCAGACACACCTACCAGACTTCCCATTTACTTCACCATTTACCTTACTAATCTCCACCTCATTTACTTCTTCTTCTTCTCTAGTTTTATCTTATTTCTTCATTTGGAACATATTTTTCTGTTGCCTCATTTTATCTAATTTGTTATTTTTATTTGTGTGCATTGTGTAGGTTGGCTACATTTTCCAATCTCAGATAAGTGGCCTTATGTAGAAGGCCTACCATGTGTCCCAGGAGCACACTCTCATATTGTCACCAGAACTATATGCTCTAGGGGTGCTCCCAATCTGGGTTATGGGGGTCTTTCTGTTGTGGCAGACTGACAACTGTGGACAGTCTGTTAGGTGTGTCTGGCTGTTGTTCTTGTTGACTGCCAAGCCTTGCCTTTTATAGAGGCTGCCAGACGTTGGTAAGTGGGGCTTGTTCAAGATGTGGCTGACTGTAGATTCCTGGTGGGTCCTGGGGCTAGTGCTGACCTGCTGGTGGCTGGTTGGGGGCCAGGGGTCGCAGATCTAGTGTTAACATGTTGGTGGGTTAGCCCAGCCCAGTTCTTGATGGCTGGCTATGGGTTCTGGGGTGTCCCAAAGCTGGTTTCAGCCCACTAATGAATGGCGCCAGATTCCAGGGCAGCTGACTGAGGGGCCCAAGGTGTTTTAGATCTTGTGTGTACCACTTGGGAGGTAGAGTTTGAGCTGAAGTCCAGGTATTCTGAGGCTGGTGTCAGCTGGTTGGTGGCTAAGGTCAGAGCACAGAGGGCTAGGGCTAGTGCTAGGGCTAGTGCTAGCCCACTGATGGGTGGGACCAGATCTTGGGGTGGCTGGTTGTGAGAGCAAGGGTCTCAGATAAATGTCAGCCTGCTGTTGGATGAGACTAGCTCCTGATATAGTTGGCTATGTGACCTGGGATGTCTGAAAGCTGGTGTTGACCTACTGGTAGGCAGGGCTCAGGCCCAGAGGGTCCCAGGCTGTTGTTAGCCCACTAGTGGGCAGAACTGGGTTCTAGACTTCCTGGTTGCAGTGTCTGGGTTTTTGCAGAGTTGAAGATGTTGGCCTACTGGTGGGCAAAGACAGGTTCTGGGCCCTCTGGGGGTGGGGGTGGGAGATCCTAGGGTAGCTGTGGTTTCAGGAGGTCCTAAGGCAGCCAGCCTTGGTGAGTGAGGCTGTATCCCCACCCAGGTAGCACTTGGCCTGAGGCATCCCAGTATTGGTGCCACAGGTGGGTGAGCAGGACCATGTCCCAAGCTAATAAGCTAGAAAGAAGATTTCAAACTGCCACTTGCCAGCGTTAGCTTCCTCATGGTAGAATGAACTGCCAAATTTGGCTGCCACCGGTGCTTATATTCCCATGGTGAGGTCCAGTTGCCTCTTGCCTCCTCTTTGGAAGGCTCTCCAAGATCAGAGGTAGGTCTTACTCAGGCTCCTTTCCAATTACAGTCTGCCCTGGATCTCAGAGCATGCAAAATTTTTGTGTGTCCTTAAAGAGTGGAATGACTACTTCCTGTATTTTTCTGGTTCTCTTCAAAGTAAGCCCCACTTGCCTTCAAAGCCAAATGTTCTGGGGGCTCATCTTCCTGTGCAGAACACTCAGACTGGGAAGCCTGTGTGGAGCCCAGACCCTTTGCTCTTTGGAGAGAACCTCTGCAATCGTAATTATTCCCCTATTTGTGGGTCACCCAGAAGGGGTATTGGTCTTGACTTAACCACATCTCCACCTTCCTACTTGTCTCATTGTGGTTCTTTCTTTATATCTTTATTCATAGAATGTCTTTTCTGCTAGTCTTCAGGTCTTTTTCATCAATAGTTGCTCTGAAAATAGTTGTAAATTTGGTGTGCCCATGGGAGAAGGTGAGCTCAGGGTCTTTGTACTGCACCATCTCGGTCACTTCCAAGCATCTATTCTTGATTCATGCTCAAAGCCCATTCACCAAAGATGAGCCCTAGAATGTTGGCCTCCCAGAGAGTGGTAGATACACAGAGGTCAAAAGTACATTGCAGGTAGCCTGATCCTCTTCACATCTACTGCACTGACATAGGTGCATTTAGCTCTTCCTCTAACCAACGTATTATCCTGAACCACCAGGCTTACATGGCCCTTCGGCAAATCCAGCCCCTGAGTGTAGGGCCCAGGATCATAGCCTAGCTTCCACTTTGCTTTGGATTGTGCTTGCCATAGCACCACCACATTATGGCTGATCATCACTGTTTCATGATTATCTTGGAAGTGCTATATCTGCTAAAGGGAACTTTCATTTCCAAAGAAACTTGACCTCTCTAACATACCTCAAGATTGAATGCAGGAGAAGGGGACAACAGAGGATGAGATGGTTGGATGACATCACCGACTTAATGGACATGAGTTAGATATGATTTGGACATGAGTTGGTAATGAACAGGGAAGCCTGGCATGATGTAGTCCATGGGGTTGCAGAGTTGGACACAACTGAGCAACTAAACTCAACTGAGAAAACAATCCGTAATACTAGACCTTGCTTCCTCTCCCCTGGAGCCTGATAGCCTTGGACCTTCAGTTCACAAGGTGCTGCTCCATGCCCTGAGTCAATCTTGTCTTTGGATAGCTTTGTGGTGGTGAGCAATATGGTTTATAATGAACCCTAACTACACATGTGATCTGGCTTTCTGATGGTCGTCTTCTTCCCTTGAGATTCCCAGGATTAAACTAGAAGAAATTGTTTTGAAGAAGAGTTAATAAAAAAGAGAATCAAACTGACAAAAGAGTGTTAACTTTGAATGGTGCCAACAAATCACTTATACAAGTCATTCTACACCCTCTAAAGTTCTACCCTTTGTCTGCCAATCCAGGGGCCAAATTGACCATGCTGAATAAAGGAAACAGCAATTACCCCAGGACACCTTCCTCACAAGGAGCACACACCAGTCCTTTACATTACCTGATCTTGTCTTGATCTTCCCAGAAAACAGTATAAAAGTAAGGCACATTTACTGACTAGTAAAATTAGAATCAAATTAGAGATTTCAAGTAGATGAAAAGCCTGCTCATATTCCATATTTAGTACCTCATATTTTCACAAATATGAATCTAGGAACACATAAACTTATATATGTATTCATTGTGTCTGTGTGCATGCATGCTCAGTCATGTCTGGCTCTCTGCTATCCTGTGGGCTATAGCCTGCCAGGCTGCTTTGTCCATGGGATTTTCCAGGGAAGAATGCTGGAGTGGGTTGCCATTTCCTCCTCATTCATTGTACATAATGCTTTCAGTTGATCTTTTCTAAATTCTGTAATACACTTACTACTTACTCTCAGAGGGCTAAGCCACAGGAGGTAACTAAACTTTTACCTTGTTCTCCAGAAATAAACAAACAAGCATAATTCCTTCCTTAAGAGAACTAAGTTGCCTACTAAGAACCCATTGTCACATGGTTGAATCCATTTTATTCAGTGCCCTACTCTTTATCTGCCTGCCTACTAGGAAACTTCCTTTCTATTTCATTGAGGTTCACAGTAACTCCATGGGTCATAAAATGAGCTTGTGTCTATGATAACATTTGTGAACTGAATATACTTTCACAAGAACCTGTAGGTATATCCTTCCAGTGATGACCAGGTCTTGAAGTTAAAACCCACGTGCTAAGTTGTTTGAGTTGTGTCTGACTCTTTGCAACCCCAAGGACTGTAGCCCGCCAGACTCCTCTGTCCATGGGATTCTCTAGGCAAGAATACTGGGTGGGTTGCTATTTCCTTCTCCAGGGGATCTCCCCAACCCAGGGACTGAACCCACATCTCCTGCAGCTACTTCATTAAGGTGGATTCCTTACTGCTGAGCCTTTGCTAAATCCTGAATAACAATCTGATCCTACCAGCCTGAAGTCACAGCATGATAATCAAAGCCCCATCTCTTTTAGGTCGTGGGACATGGTCCCAGCATAATGATATAGAAGCAGTGGTAGGCACAGAACTGGATCCCACTTCACACAAAGCATCCTCTGGCCAGATATTCTCCTGAAATAAAGTCCCCAAGACAGCATTCTAGAGTTAAAGACCAGGATACCCATTCAGAGGGTCTTCCCTGGTGGCTCAGTGGTAAAGAATCCGCCTACAGTAGATGCAGGAGAGGAGGGTTCAATTCCTGGGCCAGGAAGATCCCCTGAAGGAGGACATGGCAACCCACTCCAGTATTCTTGCCTAGAGAATTCCAAGGACAGAGGAGACTGGTGGGTGGGCTACAGTCCATAGGCTCGCAAAGAGTCGGACACAACTGAACCGACCTTGCAGGCAACAGACACCTATTCAGAAAGGTAGAATATCAGGTCTGTGAGGTGGGAAACTTCTTTCTCACTCACTGCCATTTCCCAATGTCTAGTCTAGGAATTGGAACTTAGTATTTGTTTGATAATACTTGTATGCATGAATGAAAAGAGTATTTGAAAGACTTACAGATTTGAAAAAAAAAATCTAAAGCACAAATTATAACAAAGGAATCTAATTTATTCTATTTCAAGAAGATAAAAATTTAAGAGAAATTTAACATTAAAACAGTCAAAAACTTTATTGGAGAAGGAGATTAAGGGGAAGTATTAAATAGTATAAAAAATTTGATTCAGACTTCCTGGGTTCGAATCCTGGCTTTTATATTTACCAGCCATGTGAATGTGGCAAGTTAAACCTCAATTTTTCTTTAAGCCTCAATCTTCTTATTTGTAAAATGGGAGTAATAATAATGACTGCTTAATGGAACTGTTGTGGAAATTACACGAGTTAATCTATAGAAATGGCATAGCACTCTGGCTACAGTGTTGGCCCCCATCATCATTAGCCCTTATTAGTTGTAATACGGGCTTCCCAGGCAGCTTAGTTGGTAAAGAATCCGCCTGCAATGCAGGAGAGCCCAGTTTGATTACTGGATTGGGAAGTTCCCCTGGAGAAGGGATAGGCTACCCACTCCAGTATTCTTTCCTGGAGAATCCCCATGGATGGAGGAGCCTGGAGAGCTGTAATCCATAGGGTTGCAAAGAGATGAACATAACTGAGTGCAGCACAGTAATAATACAGTAAGACTATTATAATCTTGTGTGCTAGCAACGGTTGTTTGACGATAGCTTCCTAGAGGGTTGTATGGAAGAGTATATCACTAAGCATGGAAGGAAAAAAGTGTTATGTCTGCCCTGGGTGCTATGTGAAGGAGTAGTGGGTCACATGCCATGTTGCAGTTCTTGACCTGGTCTGTAAATTTCTCAAAAATAGAGACTGTGCTTATTCATCTCTACAATGCCAGCACCTAGCAACTATTTGACACATACTAGTTCTGTCAATACATCTTTTTGTTCAAGTGTTCAGCCTTGTCAGTGACTGGCTAATAGCTTTTCTCTGCTGTAATTCCAAATAATAGATTATTGCATTGATAGCATTATGTATCAATGTAAATATTGGAGCAAACTCTGGTATCGGTCAAGTGGTGGTGGTAATATTGAGAATGAACAAAGGCCCTATCAAAAATATTCCACATTCCATAAATTCAGTACTTTCTAAGAGGAATTCATGATATACCAGGATTCCCCCACATGGCACCACATGTGGATATTCTGTTGATTTATGTGTGTCTCTCTATTCAAAAGTCCTTGTTTCAACCCCATGTGAAATCTTATGTAAAAATTCTTTGAGAATATTGCAGTCTTTTAGCAATAATCTGACAATGACTCACCTCCATTTCACAATTACATACTGTATAAAGCAACACCCAGATCTTGCCAATAAATTCCTCAGCTGTCTTCTCTATGACCTACTGAAATAGCAATGGCTTTTTCTATCAACACATAGATGATTGAAGACTCAGAGAGAAGTCCAATTATAAAAAATTATCCAGCACTACTCAAATTACTTTGGTTTTTATCTCAAAATATACATTTCAGATTACCTCAAATTATACAAGTATTCCTCACATACTACTAGGGTTATAGAATGAATATTCCTTACAGAAAGTCCTAGGAAAGAGAAAGTATAATTAGAATGAGAGGGTGTTCAGTAAATAGAGGTCACAGTGCATTGAGGTAACACCATGGCTTTGGATTTATGTGAAGATTGTTCTTAGTCTTTCCAGAGAACAATGGATTACCTACAAGTCTGGGCTTAGAATTCAGCAGGGGCAACTGGTTACTAATCCAGGTTAGGGCAGGGAGGGTGGGTCTATGGACCTAGTTCCAAAATTGTTATGACAACTGGGAAAGATAGGAATAGGATGAAAGATGAGAGCTAGCCCAGTTAGAGTTGATGAAAGGAGGTGGGATCAACAGACAAGGAATGGATATCCACACAGAAAGTCAGCAACTCTTACTCTTGAAACTGAGTAATCATCTTCACATAGCATGACCTTCTTGGGAAAAAAATTATACTCAGAAAATAAAAAAGAATTTTTCAAAGAAGTTGTGCAAGCATATCCAGCACAATAGTTACCATTGTCACCTTTTATTTGTTTTTAATTCATTAATTAATTAGTCAATTTTTATTTGTGGCTGTGCTGGGTCTTCATAGCTGTGCACAGGCTTCCTCCAGTTGCTGCAACTGGGGACTACTCTCTAGTGGTGGTGTGCACGCTTCTTATTGTGGTGGTCTCTCTTGTTGCAGACTATGGACTCCAGAACACACAGGCTTCTGTAGTTGTGGCATGTAGTCATGGACTCAGTAGGTGTAGCTTGCAGGCTTAGGTGCCCAGCGGCATGTAGAATCCTCCCAGACCAGGGATCAAACTCGTGTCCCCTACACTGGCAGGTGTATTCTTAACCACTGGACTGCCAGGGAAGTCCCACAAAATAAAAATTTTTCATCAGAGGATTTTTGTGGTTAAACATGAAATTAGTATGAAATCAGTGGTTGGGAATTATTAAGGTGTATCTTATCTCTATTTCATGGTAGCATATCTACTTTTAATAAGAACTATTTAATTTAGAATTGTGTAGATAAAGAATATGTTGATAGAAACTAATAAAACTCTATAACTGCTGGTGAAGGCAGATTTATTTTTAAACATCCTGGATGATTTACCTGTTTTACATGGCCTCTTCAACAGTCTAGAACAAAATAACATAAATTCGAACTTCAAAGAACACACAACTATCATACTTTGAAAGATAAGGGATTCTGAATTAAAAAAAAAAAAAACTTGCTTGGCTTTTATCTAGATCCAGGGGAAGTGTGAGGGTCCCTAACTATGACAAAGACCAGTCTGACTTTTTCAAAAAGAAATAGAACCATGCAAATTAAAGTCAGATGAGGCCATAGCATAGAAGAGTCCTACTCTGGACATCCTACTAAAAATTACAAATACCCTGCCCTGTGACTTCTTCACTTTGCTTTATTTTGTTTTTTTCCCATGGCACTGACCTCCTTCTAATAGATGTTTACTTTTTATTGCTGTTCTCTCCTCACCAGACTGTTAAGTTCTATAAGGGGTAGTTCAGCTCAGTTCAGTCGCTCAGTCGTGTCCAACTCTTTGCGACCCCATGAATTGCAGCACGCCAGGTCTCCCTGTCCATCACCAACTCCTGGAGTTCACTCAGACTCCCGTCCATCGAGTCAGTGATGCAATCCAGCCATTTCATCCTCTGTCATCCCCTTCTGCTCCTGCCCCCAATCCCTCCCAGCATCAGTCTTTTCCAATGAGTCAACTCTTTGCATGAGGTGGCCAAAGTACTGGAGTTTCAGCTTTAGCATCATCCCTTCCAAAGAAATCCCAGGGTTGACTTCCTTCAGAATGGACTGGTTGGATCTCCTTGCAGTCCAAGGGACTCTCAAGAGTCTTCTCCAACACCACAGTTCAAAAGCATCAATTCTTCAGTGCTCAGCTTTCTTCACAGTCCAACTCTCACATCCATACATGACCACAGGAAAAACCATAGCCTTGACTAGACGGACCTTTGCTGGCAAAATAATGTCTCTGCTTTTGAATATGTTATCTAGGTTGGTCATAACTTTTCTTCCAAGGAGTAAGCATCTTTTAATTTCATGGCTGCAGTCACCATCTGCAGTGATTTTGGAGCCCAGAAAAATAAAGTCTGACACTGTTTCCACTGTTTCCCCATCTATTTCCCATGAAGTGATGGGACCAGATGCCATGATCTTCGTTTTCTGAATGTTGAGCTTTAAGCCAACCTTTTCACTCTCCTCTTTCACTTTCATCAAGAGGCTTTTTAGTTCCTCTTCATTTTCTGCCATAAGGGTGGTGTCATCTGCATATCTGAGGTTATTGATATTTCTCCTGGCAATCTTGATTCCAGCTTGTGCTTCTTCCAGCCCAGCATTTCTCATGATGTACTCTGCATTTAAGTTAAATAAGCAGGGTGACAATATACAGCCTTGACGTACTCTTTTCCTGTTTGGAACCAGTCTGTTGTTCCATGTCCAGTTCTAACTGTTGCTTCCTGACCTGCATGTAGTTTTCTCAAGAGGCAGGTTTCTCAAGAGGTGGTCTGGTATTCCCATCTCTTTCAGAATTTTCCACAGTTTATTGTGATCCACACAGTCAAAGGCTTTGGCATAGTTAGTAAAGCAGAAGTAGATGTTTTTCTGGAACTCTCTTTCTTTTTCCATGATCCAGCGGATGTTGGCAATTTGATCTCTGGTTCCTCTACCTTTTCTAAAACCAGCTTGAACATCAGGAAGTTCACAGTTCACGTATTGCTGAAGCATGCCTTGGAGAATTTTGAGCATTACTTTACTAGTGTGTGAGATGAGTGCAATTGTGCTGTAGTTTGAGCAGTCTTTGGCATTGCCTTTCTTTGAGGTTGGAATGAAAACTACCTTTTCCAGTCCTGTGGCCACTGCTGAGTTTTCCAAATTTGCTGGCATATTGAGTGCAACACTTTCACAGCATTATCTTTCAGGATTTGAAATTGCTCTACTGGAATTCCATCACCTCCACTAGCTTTGTTCTTAGTGATGCTTTCTAAGACCCACTTGACTTCACATTCCAGGATGTCTGGCTGTAGGTGAGCGATCATACCATTGTGATTATCTGGGTCGTGAAGATCTTTTTTGTACAGTTCTTCTGTGTATTCTTACCACCTCTTCTTAATATCTTCTGCTTCTGTTAGGTCCATACCATTTCTGTCCTTTATGGAGCCCATCTTTGCATGAAATCTTCCCTTGATATCTCTAATTTTCTTGAAGAGATCTCTACTCTTTCCCATTCTGTTGTTTGCCTCTATTTCTTTGCATTGATCACTGAAGAAGGCTTTCTTATCTCTTCTTGCTATTCTTTGGAACTCTGCATTCAGATGCTTATATCTTTCCTTTTCTCCTTGGCTTTTTGCTTCTCTTCTTTTCACAGCTATTTGTAAGGTCTCCCCAGACAGCCATTTTGCTTTTCTGCATTTCTTTTCCATGAGGATGGTCTTGATCCCTATCTCCTGTACAGTGTTACGAACCACCATCCATAGTTCATCAGGCACTCTGTCTATCAGATCTAGGCCCTTAAATCTATTTCTCACTTCCACTGTATAATCATAAGGGATTTGATTTAGGTCATACCTGAATGGTCTAGTGGTTTCCCTACTTTCTTCCATTTCAGTCTGAATTTGGCAATAAGGAGTTCATGATCTGAGCCACAGTCAGCTCCTGGTCTTGTTTTTGCTGACTGTATAGAGCTTCTCCATCTTTGGCTGCAAAGAATATAATCAGTCTGATTTCGGTGTTGACTATCCATGTGTAGAGTCTTCTCTTGTGATGTTGGAAGAGGATGTTTGCTATGACCAGTGCGTTCTCTTGGCAAAACTCTATTAGCCTTTGCCCTGCTTCATTCCATATTCAAGGCCAGATTTGCCTGTTACTCCAGGTGTTTCTTGACTTCCTACTTTTGCATTCCAGTCCCCTATAATGAAAAGGACATCTTTTTTAGGTGTTGGTTCTAAAAGGTCTTATAGGTCTTCATAGAACTGTTCAACTTCAGCTTCTTCAGTGTTACTGGTCGGGGCATAGACTTGGATTATTGTGATATTGAATGGTTTGCCTTGGAAACGAACAGAGATCCTTCCGTCGTTTTTGAGATTGCATCCAAGCACTGCATTTCAGACTCTTTTCTTGACCATGATGGCTACTCCATTTCTTCTGAGGGATTCCCGCCCACAGTAGTAGATATAATGGTCATCTGAGTTAAATTCACCCATTCCAGTCCATTTTAGTTCGCTGATTCCTAGAATGTCGACATTCTCTCTTGCCATCTCCTGTTTGACCACTTTCATTTTGCCATGATTCATGGACCTAACATTCCAGATTCCTATGCAATATTGCTCTTTACAGCATCAGACCTTGCTTCTGTCACCAGTCTCATCCACAGCTGGGTATTGTTTTTGCTTTGGCTCCATCCCTTCATTCTTTCTGGAGTTATTTCTCCACTGATCTCCAGTAGCATATTAAGGACCGTGTAAACAGAACCAGAAGCATTCTAAGCAGGGAAGGACAGCTTGTTAAGGGGAAGTATTACTTTAGTGATTCAAATAAAGTTATGAGCAAATGGTGATATCTAACAGAGATGGACCAAGGATTGAAATTCAGTGAGTCCTAGGGTTATGAGCTGCTCTGAAGCTTTGAAGCCAGAAGTAAGTCAGCATGAATGGGTGTCCAGATGTCTCCTGACCCTGGAAGATACCATTAGCCCACCTATCCGCTTTCCATTCCCCACTCTTAATTGCCATCTGGAACTATTTTGTTTATAATGACATTATGCACAGCTTTGGATGGGGAACCATTAATTTGGTCTAAGACAAATATGACCATCCTTTTCCTAGTTTCTCAGCCTTTCCATACAGACCAGCAGGAACTTAACAGTAAGTTAACTAGGCATATTCTTAAAAATAAATATTAGTTTTTCTGATATACACATAAATGGGTTGTCACGGTTCTTCCTTCTTCTTCCTGTCTTGAACATAGGAATTGGATCTGCACAATTACCTTGGGTGTCTGAGAGACAATCAAGAGAAATTCAGGTTCATCAGTCTTTACTTCATAAACACTGAATGAACACTAACAAGGGCCTATCCCAGGATCTTTTATTGAGTAGGAATTGTCCTCTTTATAAAGTCCATTCTACTGGTCATTTACCTGTTTATTCCTAGATTTATTTCACATTGTTCTCTGCAAATGATATTTCTAAACTTTCTTGCCATCTGATGTCCAGCTAGGTATAGTCTATTGGCAGCATTAGCAAGAGATTAGAGAATGAGAGGAAAGGAAAAGCCAGGAAATTTCTCCTCCTTTTCCTCTGGTTTAAGCAGTATCCCCAGCACTGGCTATGTCTCTTCCACATCTCAATCCCTGCTGACAATTCCTCTTCCATGGTCCCAACTTCCGCCAAGAAGCCGTCTTGCAAATCCAGCTCCAGGACACAATTACTCCTGTGCTCCAGTAAGCATCATCTCTGTCTTTTGTCCCTGCAGCCCTATGAGTGATAGTATCTTCCTGCCATTACTTATCTTTGAGTTGCTACTCCTTGAGATAACTTGTGCATGCATGTTAAGTCACTTCAGTCATGTCCAACTCTTTGCAACCTCATGGACTATAGCCTGCCAGACTCCTCTGTCCATGGGATTCTTCAGGCAAGAATTCTGGAGTGGGTTGCTGTGCCCAGCTCCAGGGGAATCTTCCTGACCCAGGGATCAAACCTGTGTCTCTTACGTGTCTTCTGCCTTGGCCAGCAGGTTCTTTACCACTGGTACCACCTGGGAAGCCCTGTGATAGCTTATCTAACTTCAAAAGTTTTCCAGCCCCTTTGTAACTTGCTCCCTGTATTAAATTATTAATATTGGACTACAGAGATCAGCCTTGGGATTTCTTTGGAAGGAATGATGCTGAAGCTGAAACTCCAGTACTTTGGCCACCTCATGGGAAGAATTGACTCATTGGAAAAGACTCTGATGCTGGAAGGGACTGGGGGCAGGAGGAGAAGGAGAAGACAGAGGATGAGATGGCTGGATGGCATCACTGACTCGATGGACGTGAGTCTGAGTGAACTCCGGGGGAGTTGGTGATGGACAGGGAGGCCTGGCATGCTGTGATTCATGGGGTCACAAAGAGTCAGACACGACTGAGCAGCTGAACTGACTGACTGACTGACCTAGCATGGGCTGGGCTTTCCTAACTGATACAGCATGTTAGTTGGATTTTCATTTTCTTGACAAGTCACTTTCTGAATTGATCCAAACATTAAGCAATAATTAAAGCTTCTTTACCTTATGGACTGGAGATTTTAGTAAAGTCCTTCGTTTTTAATATATATGATGACTGCACCAGGTTATTGTCTTTTCTCTCTCTCTGTCCATACTGAGGTCACAATTCCCTATAAAATCCATGGTCCCTACCTACCTAGGATCTGAGGATTACTCCAAAATGACTCTCCCACACTATACTAGAAATATTCTTTCTTATTTGATCTCCAAGTCACTCTGTCCCAGTGAGTCTGTACCCTGAATCACCCTCTCTACCAAGCCCCTTGAGAGTGATAGCATACTTAAATTGACTACATGTCTTCTTGAGATTTACCTTCCCAGTTGCTTCCTTGGATAAGCTTACCTTCAGCCATAAAGCAAATGATGTACTGCTCTGCATCCAACCAAGGGTCTTTTGGAACCAAAAGCAGCCTGGCTCTAAGAATCTCTGGAAATAAACCCTGCAAAAAAGATCCAAACTGTGTGTTTATGTGAAAGTGTATGCACATGCATACATATTGCAGAATAAAGTTTTCTGCTAATGCACAGAGGATAGGATGGAGGTTTTAGAAAATAACTTCATTACTTCAACCAATATATATTGACTGACACCTTGTGTTTAGCCCTGTTCTCTATGTGAGGGCTATGGCAGTCAACAAGGCAGGAAAAGCCCTGTTCTCTGTCCTCAGAGAGCTGCTTCTGACTTTTCAGAATGGTAAAGAGAGACTACAGCTGGCAGATCATGTTCTTAAGGTCATTAAGGCAACTTTTTCCCAAGAGACAAGCTAAAGTCTTGATATCGACAGGAATGTCTTTTCAGTCTATGTGATTATATTGTGATGTCACCCACCAAAATGAATGTTTATCCTGGCAAGGAGTGCTTGTTTTCTTCTAAGGCAAATTAGCAAGAAAATAAATGAGCACACAGGTGAGAAGCAGACCAAAACGAAATGGAACCCCACTTTCGCTTTCTTTCACTGACTAGAATTCAGACCCTCCACCTCTATCGTCAGCAATACCTGAGCTAACAGGCATCAGCATACAGTCCAGGACTGAGACATCCATGTATGCTGGATGCAAGATGGGTTTGGGTGGTGAGGAGAAAGGAGACAGAATATCTTTTTTATCTAGGGAGAAAAGAACCATTAAAGATGAGAGAGACACACACACAAAGACAGACAAAAACACAGATGGGTCTGGTGGTAACAAGAGATGTTGTATCTTTATGGAATTCTCTACTTTTGAATGCTTGAAAATATCAGAAAAGCAGCTGTACCTGAAAATATGCTCTTTAAGGTTTCATTTAGTACTGCTGCTGCTGCTGCTAAGTCGCTTCAGTCATGTCCGACTCTGTGCGACCCCATAGACGGCAGCCCACCAGACAGCCCACCAGGCTCCCCCATCCCTGGGATTCTCCAGGCAAGAACACTGGAGTGGGTTGCCATTTCCTTCTCCATCATTTAGTACTAATGCTCCACAATTCTAAGAACTAAAGCAAGACGGGGAAAAAATCTAAATTCATTATTTGGATTATGTTTTACTTTATAAATCTCACCATTCCTTAAGGAAAAAGCCCTGTAGTTTTACTAATGCTCATAAAGAAAAAGTGTACTATAATTTTCAGAAGCAATTGTGAATTTTCACACCTTATGCTTCTCAAGAAAGATCTGAGTTTAGTCAACACTACCAGGAACTGGTGTCAATAATCAAGATAAAATTGCCTTCTAAAAGCAAAAAAGTAATTTCTGTATTAAACTAAAGTGAGATCTTTGAAGTATTCTAACAATACTAATTTTACTTTTATGCTCTGGTTTAACCTTCACATTCATCCTATGAGACAGATAGAATTTGAAATCCTATTTGTAAGTGTGGAGATTGGGACTTGGAAAAGCTGAGTAACCTGTGCAAAGTTACCTGACCATTCAGTGACAGAGCCTGGATTGGAACTTGCACGTCTTGGTTGCTATTTATTTCATGATCCTGTAGTTCATCAGATAGACTAGAGAATGTCACAGCAGCAAAGGAATAAGAAAAACCCTGAATTCAGCTTCCTTTAATAATCTTGAAGGAAGCTGCCAGTGTTCCAGGACCCAATGCAAAGGCACTTGAAGACAGCACACACATTTTGCTTATTAGCAAGCTGATCAGGCTCATCCTCATGGAACTAGTCGGAGAGAATACTCAAGAAGTTTCAGCTCTAAAGGCCTTTGTTTCCCAAGTTCTTTGAGTTAGGAGATAAGTAGCAACAAAACTGTGCCTATCACTTCCTACAGAATCCTTGCTCTCTTTTTTCATATCCCCTCTCCCAGCTTACAAAAGGAAACACAAGGAAATTTACCACCCTCACTCTATGGGCCCATCACCGGCAGCCTTTGCAGTCCACAAGGATAATGGTCCCTGATCAGTTATTGGAACAGATCCATTTTCCACATTTTTGTTAACATTACTGCTAACTGCCTTATCAGAGGGGCAAGAATTTAGGCGGCATAGCCCACAAGTTTATTTTTCTTAGTTAAAAGTAAGAACATAGCCAGACAGTAGTCTGGGGCTGGGGTGGTGAGTCAGAGGAAGTAGAAGACCACGAAAGAAATGGGGGAGAGAGTGGCCACACTCAGCTCTAGGGAGCCTTAGATTTCTTTTGTTGTTATTTTCTAATGCCTGTGAACTAACAACTGTTAATGGAATTTTAAGTTCAGCTGAGTCCAGCAATGTTGAATCTACAATGAAGAAGATCAGTCCTATTCTAAATTCCAAAACTCCTACCTAAAATATTGATATCTTTCCCTAAACCTTATTAGTGCCTCCAACAGACTGATTTATGCTATAGGTTCTTTGACAGTGTTGATTCACAAACATTAATGTGGAACTTGAGATCAGTGGTTCCCAACTTGAATTGCATATAGGAATCCCTTGAGAGCTTTAAAAACTACTGATGTCTGGACCCCAGCCCCAGTAGTACTCCTGATTTAGTTGAGTTCGATAAGGCTGGATATCATAAACTCCCACAGTCTTGTAGACAGGACTACAATCTTCCTGCTGTAGAATACCAGATCTGAGATCCAGATATCTCCCTGCCTACAGATCAGAGGATTCCGTGGGCAGAATTAGTTAGGGTTCCAGTGAACATAACCATGTGAGGCCTTCTGCAGTTCTGCAAATCCACTTTTTTAAATGATGACTGGGGCTTGAAGACAGAAGTCCACCCTCGCAGACCCATAAGCTACACTTGCCAGCAATACAAAACCTCACAGGTTTGAGTCAAAACTACAAAGACTAAGTCTTTCCATCTCCTTCCAACCAACAGGTAGAATTATGCAGCCAAGGAAGAACCCTTCTTGATCTGCTCCTTGCTTCCTGCACATGATTTTCAGTCGAACTATACTTAAACACAAGAGTACATCTTCTGCCCTATAATTCAGGTTGACTGGGAAGTTATACTGTCTCTTCCCTTATTTTGTGCCAACCACATGCTTCTGACACTCAGAGGAATAGGAATAGGAATAATGGAAATAATTAAAAATGTTCAGAATTAGAGGTATAGCTGATTCAACTTTAAAGGTTTTCTAAGATCATGCATTTAGCGAAGGGCCTAACCTCTCCCCCTTTAGTACACTTAGGAATATGTGAGTAGTAAATTTATTATCCATGTTACATAGAAGTCTTTGTGGACTTTTCCAGAGTCTCAAATCTAATCATGGTTAAGCCAACAAAAGGATTACAGCCTTATCAAGAGTTTATTTTGCAAGCTTGCCACATAGTTCTGCCAGTATCCTGTTTTTCCCACTATGCTGAGCTCAAAGATCCCATTAAGTAAAGTTGAACTCTTCAGTTATGCAGAAATATAAACAGACTGCTCAGTGTGATTTGGAATTAAATGTTCATTTGGAAAAAAATAATGTTCAAATACTAAATAGTGTTAACCCCCATAACTCAAAAACCTGGATGTAATAGAAGAAACTCTAAATTTCTCCAGTGAGTAAAAGGTGTTACGTATTCAAAACTCAGACAACATACACACACACACACACACACTTTACCACTTTCTTTATCCTAGTCATGGACTCTACTTGATAATCCATGATGCCTGAAGAGTTTTTTGGTGGGTAAACCATGAAGAACAGTGCATACCCATCACAGCATGGGACAAACCCAGTAGAAAGCTTTGTAGGATCAAGTCTAAACCATTCTTTTGATAAGCAGTTGGTTCAGCCTAATCTGAATATATGGTATTTTGTAGGCTTAGTAACAAGATAGTTTGATAAAAAACATTACTGATAGAGTTGGACATTTCTACTATGTAGATTTCTGTAGACAAGAGATCTAATTCTTGGTCCTAGGTAGGCCAGATCAGTATGTCCACATACAGTTAGATCCAATCAACTACCTTAGCCAAGACAATATAATTCCCACTTCCATGTAAAATTATGAGCTGAAATGTCAAGGAGAAAATCTTTTGTGTATCTCAGAAGTCTGCACACTGTCTTTCTACTGACAGACAGGAATTCAAGCCACATCTCCTCAGGTGCATTTCTGACAGTGCAATGATGAGTGATTTAGGAGGAGATGATGGGAAGCGAAGAAGGTTGTGGAATTTACTCTTCTGAAAGGACATTAATAACCCAATTCCACATTGCATTTTTGTTCACTCACATTATGGCCATAAAAGCAGTGTGATTAGCCCTCTGGCTGTAACCACCACATAACTGGGGAGATGATATTTTCCAAAATGGTTGCAAAAATATCTCCGGTCCTTCCTACTCTGCTACTATGTGATATTGCCACCCCCATTGAAAGGAAGGTCCGGTTCCTTTTTGTCTGAATCTGGGCAGGGCTTATGGCTGCTTCTATGAGTATAGTATGGAAGAAGTGGTGCCGTATAATTTTCAAGACTGGATTACAAAGGCAGTGTTGCTTTTGTCTTGTTCACTAGAACACTTCCACTTGGATCCTGGGCCCACCAAGTTAAAAGTTCCATTACCATGAGGTCACCACACTGTCTCAGGAAGCCAAACCACATGGAAAGGCCACAGGAAGGTGCTGTCTTCAACAGCCCAAGTAGCATTCTCAGTGAACAGTCAATACCAAGTGCCAGACCTGTGACTGTCTTATCTTGATCATGAAGCCCAGTCTAGCCTTCAGATGACAGCAACCCCAGTGAACCTAATTTCATCTGCTAGAGTGACCCCACACCAGAACCATCCAGCCAAGCTCCTCTCAAACTCCTGATCCAAAATATAATGAGCAAAATTACATGGCTGTTTTAAGCCACTAAGTTTGGAAATAATTTATCGTGCAGCAATAGTAGCCAAACAGAGTTATTTCAAAGTTACTTCTACTTCCCACTATTCAGACTGCTTCAGAATCTCAGAAAATCAGAAGTTTCTGGCACCCTCAGGAAAGGAGTATCTTTTATGAGATACTTGACCTTGAACTTTCTAACACCTTGGTATTCCTAGAATTTGCAATCAGCTAGAGGTCTTGATAAGCAGTCATGTTATATAATCAGGCAGAGAAAATTATATTTACTAGAACTCTTCTAAGGAAGACTGCTCCATGTATTTGGGAAAATACACTTGATCAACTACATGGAAGAAACAAGATGAGAGTAGGGCAGAGTGAGACATTCTGTTCATGTTCAAGTAATAATAAACAGTTGCTAAACTTCCTTCTAAGGGGGAGAGATACTATTCATAGCAGACCTTTTTGCTTTGTCAAGCACCTAGCTGAGTAGAAATTACAAGTTTAGGAAAAGAACTGAATAACTCAGCAAAATAGAGGAAACTGGACCATGTTTGGAAAAAATGAAAAGGAGAACACCCTGTTTGCTGAATAGCCAAAATGAGAACTTTGGGGAACAGAGATATTCAACAATATTTTGAAGGAGTATGCTATTGAATGTGTAAGGAAAATTTTATCCCCTGTCATTCTTACCAGAATTTTGGTAAGTATTACATTGCTCAGTCATTCTCTTATTTCAAGTGATTTAGAGAAATATGGTAATATTGAGTTTAGCAAGGAGATGAAAAAGACTACATATAAGGACCAGCAGATATCTAGGTTACCTACATACTGGTAAAGATGTAGCAGTGACAGAATATATATTTTTGAAAAGAAAACTGAAAAAATAATTTAGTTTTTTGCCTCATGGAAGACTTATTTTAAAGGAAGTCTTATACACATACCGTACCCTAAAAATTGAGAGAGAGGACAGGTACATTCAGGAATTCCTAAGCATGATCAGCATTTCCTTCTCCTGATGCTGTTATTTAGTTTTGAAGGAGAAGAATCTTGAGGGGAAAGTTGGACTGTAGATATACGAACAGAATCATGTACCAGAGTCCCATAAAAATGGCCCAATTCTCTTACCATCTGCTGGCAGTGAGTTTTGTCTCTTGTTATCTCTTTTCAACACTTTCAAAATTATCATCTCACCTGTCCTATTTTTGAAAATAAGCTCTAATATGATCCTAATCTGATGAAAAATATCTTCCCTAAATTGTTAATAACTGGCTTAAAGTTCAACATTCAGAAAACGAAGATCATGGCATCCAGTCCCATCACTTCATGGGAAATAGATGGGGAAACAGTGGAAACAGTGTCAGACTTTATTTTTTGGGGCTCCAAAATCACTACAGATGGTGATTGTAGCCATGAAATTAAAAGACGCTTACTCCTTGGAAGAAAAGTTATGACCAATCTAGATAGCATATTCAAAAGCAGAGGCATTATTTTGCTGACTAAGGTCCATCTAGTCAAGGCTATGTTTTTTCCAGTAGTCGTGTATGGATGTGAGAGTTGGACTGTGAAGAAAGCTGAGCGCTGAAGAATTGATGCTTTTGAACTGTGGTGTTGGAGAAGACTCTTGAGAGTATCTTGGACTGCAAGGAGATCCAACCAGTCCATTCTGAAGGAGATCAGCCCTGGGATTTCTTTGGAAGGGATGATGCTAAAGCTGAAACTCCAGTACTTTGGCCACCTCATGCGAAGAGTTGACTCATTGGAAAAGACTCTGATGCTGGGAGGGATTGGGGGCAGGAGGAGAAGGGGACGACAGAGGATGAGATGGCTGGATGGCATCACTGACTCAATGGACATGAGTCTGAGTGAACTCCGGGAGATGGTGATGGACAGGGAGGCCTGGCATGCTGCGATTCATGGGGTCGCAAAGAGTCGGACACGACTGAGCGACTGAACTGAACTGAACTGACTGGTGATAAGTGAATGTATTTTTATATATTTAGCTCCCAGGTCATTTGCATTTATAACTTCTGTGAACTTTGTCCCGCAATCTTGAGTGTGAGAAAAGTGTACTGTTTCTTCACTTTCTTCAAACTAAATCCAAGTTTGAGCTTCCTTCCTCTTGCAATTGTAGAAAAATTGAGTTTCATTCATTACTGAGATTGGTGGGGGAAAGTCTTCTCCTTCTTAGGCTCCATCTATAATCTAGGAGCCTGATGTGTGTGAAAGAGGAAGATTCACCAGCCTTCAGTCCATCCTATCTCCTGATATACATAGTGCAGATTGCATTACTCTCTAAAGTCTGGTGGTTCCTTTCCTCTTCTATGTGAAGGTGGAGAAAACATAACTAAGGCAGAAGCCCTGTGTCAGTGTCCAGCCTCCTTAGCTGCAGCTTTCCTGAGTCCTGCCTCCCACCTGGATCTCTTTCATGGTGCAGGGTTCCCCATGAAGAGTTTCATTCCCTCCACTTTTAAGGAGTCTCCCTTCTCAAAGGACACTCACTTCTCTCCCATTTCCCTGGTATACGGTCAGCCCTCTGTATCTTCATGTTCCGTATCTGAGGATTCAGCTGCAGATGGAAATTTTTTGGAAAAAACAAATCCATAAAATTCTAAAAGGCAAAACTTGACTGTGCTGTACCAGCAACTATTTACATAGCATTTACATTGTTACTTACAAATATTTATATTTTGCTAGGTATGATAAGTAATCTAGAGATGGTTTTACAAAACTTTAGGAGAATATGCATAGGTTATATGCAAATACTACCCTATTTTATATAAGGGACTTGAGCATCCACAGATTTAAGTATTTCAGTGGGGGTCCTGCAGTCAATCCCCTGAGGGATGACTAATCCTTTCCAGGAGATCACCTCTTGTGGACATAAAAGCCAGAAGGAGCGATGTTCACAGTCAGATTTGCTTCCTGCACCCACAGCACAGTCCTTCCCTGAGGCAAGGGAGAGACTCAGAGGGCAAAACTACCTTCCTGGGGCAGTTACAGAAAAACAAACTGAAAAGGAAAACACAGATTAACATTTCAGTATTTCAACAGAACACTCAAACATGTATTCAACAAGATACTACAGAAGTAGTAATATTTTCACTCAGATGAATGGTGCTTTTAGAAATGGGTCCTCTAGCACTCCGCAGGTCTGGGAAAGGTCCCTCTTCAGAAAGGCTCTGCTCATATTCAAAGAACAATGCACTTGAGAAAATCCTGAGTTTAGGGATGTTATTACTGGAGTCACACCTTGAAAAGGGAGACATGCCTGGAAGCACACAGTCCTGAATCGTGTCTGAGCGGTAAACATTCAGGAAGACTTTTTCCTGCTCCAGCTCCTGCCTCCAGGAGAATGTCAGCAATAATTTTGGTTAGCTAGCCAAAGGCTTGTCCTGCCCTACCTGAGTCCTGCCAGGAGCAGCTGCCTTTGAAAACAGCAAAAGTAGCTTTCTGTGTTAGGAGGAAGCAACAGGACCCCTGGCACTGAGCAGACCTCACACTTCCTTCTTGCCACTTGTTTACAGCATGGTGTAGGGAAAAATGGGGTCAAGGAGCTGCTGTTGTTGCCTCTTTAAGGTCCAGGTGACCAGGGAGATGATCTTCAGAACAGATACTTGATCACTGCCCATAAGACTTAGACTCTGACATGTGGCTTCAGAGCGGTTCTGCCAAAACCCCCTGTTATCTTGAGAATGGCAAACTTAAAAGTCTAAAATGACGTAGATTTTCATATCTAAACAAGAGAGATTTTCTAGCAAAGTACAGGTTATATTTCCATAGGATACTCTTTTTTTTTTTTTTTTTCACTTAGATCAAGCAACCAAAAACCTAAGCCCTTAGTCTCTGACTTGTTTCTTTTAGCAACCTCACTTTACAGATGAGGTAAACTGAAGCTCAGAGAAATTAAGTAACTTGTTTTAGGTCCTACAGGTAGTAAATTATATAATTCAGAATTACAAGCTATGATTTCTGAACGACTTGATCCATTTGTGGCCTTTTTGGATATATATTTCACAAAAACATTTTTGGTTTATTATTTTAAGATAGATACTTGAAGAAGCCTGAAACTTCCTAACATTAATAGAGGCTATATCACTGTTAGGACAACCAGACAGCTCTTTATTAAATTCTTAGCAAATTATTTGTCTCTGGAAGACACAGTTGGCAAAAGAAATCTAAACAAGCCTCCTAATTATTTTACAAAGGATTGCTTTCTGTTTATGAGCTGTTAGCTTAATTTAAGCATTAGTGTGTGTACTGGGTGTGTTTGTGTATGTGTGTGTGTTAGAGGTGTCCACAGGGTAAACAAATAAGCTTAATATAGAGCTGAGAAAAGCCAAAGAAAAAGCACATTGTATACAAAAGAACTACTAGCATGTTCTGTAGCTTTGAAAAACATTGTGGCCAAACAAAGTGTTCTGCCAGGGGCAACATGGTTTAGCGTTCTATCATCTCAATGTGAGCAGGTTATTTTCAGGTTCTGTTGGGCTTCAAGGCCCAGTCTAATAAACCCTGTTCTTGTGTACCTGTGTTGTATAATAAGATTAACAGTTCCATTTGGGAAGCTGAAAGGGAGGAGGTAATTTTTAACTCCTCTCATCAAAGTGTACATTTTTCAGAAAAATTCTTAGTCCTGAACGATGCCTCTAAAGAGGGAAGTAAAAGGTATATTTTCTTTTGAGAAGTTGTAGCATCTTTAAAGCATCTTTTTGAGTTGATCTCAGGTTTTATTAGGACTAAGTAATAGTGCTGTGCTGTGTGCTTAGTCGAGTCCTACTCTTTGCAGCCCCATGGACTGTAGCTCACCAGGCTCCTCTGTCCATGGGGATTGTCCAGGCAAGAATACTGGAGTGGCTTGTCATGCCCTCCTCCAGGGGATCTTTCTAACCCAGAGATTGAACCCAGGTGTCCCACATTTCAGGTGAATTCTTTACTGTCTGAGCCACCAGAGAAGCCCAAGAATGCTGGAGTGGGTAGCCTATCCCTTCTCCAGAGGACCTTCCCAACCCAGGAATGGAACCAGGATCTCCTGCATTGCAGGCAGATTCTTTACCAGCTGAACTACCAGGGAAGCCCCAAGTAATAATAACCACTGCTAATTGAATGCTTACTATGCACAAGTACCATACAGGTATGATTTCATTTAATCACTAAGGAAGTCTCAGGATATAGGCAGCATTTTTCATCATTCAGAAACAGAAACTGGGTTTCAGAGATTTTAAATAATTTGCTTTAAAGAACCTTGTGGAAAGTGCTGGAGCTTTCTGATCTCAGCTCAAGTCCTTCTGCCCCAAACCCTAACCACTACACATATTGCCTCCCAACTTGACACTAGGAAAAGGATAAATTATCCACATGGGAGAAGAGGGAGTCGGCACCTGATGACCAAGAACAAAGCTGTGATCCTTGGAAGCTGTGACACTTGCTCCTTGGAAGAAAAGCTGTGACCAACCTAGACAGCATATTAAAAAGCAGAGACATTACTTTGCCAACAAAGGTCCGTCTAGTCACAGCTATGCTTTTTCCAGTAGTCATGTATGCATGTGAGAGTTGGACTACAAAGAAAGCTGAGGGCCGAAGAATTGATGCTTTTGAACTGTGGTGTTGGAGAAGACTCTTGAGAGTCGCTTAGACTACAAGGAGATCCAATCAGTCAATCCTAAAGTCCTGAATATTCATTGGAAGGACTGATGCTGAAGCTGAAATTCCAATACTTTGACCACCTTGTGTGAAGAACTGACTCATTAGAAAAGTCCCTGATGATGGGCAAGATTGAAGGCAGGAGAAGGCAACAACAGAGGGTGGGATGGTTGGATAGCATCATCGACTCGATGGACATGAGTTTGAGTAAGCCCCGGAAGTTGGTGATGAACAGGGAAGCCTCTCATGCTGCAGTCCATGGAGTCGCAATGAGTCAGACATGACTGAGTGACTGAACTGAGTTGAACTGAACGGAGAAGGCGATGGCAACCCACTCCAGTACTCTTGCCTGGAAAATCCCATGGACGGAGGAGCCTGGTAGGCTGCAGTCCATGGGGTCACTAAGAGTTGGACATGACTGAGCAACTTCACTTTCACTTTTCATATTCATGCATTGGAGAAGGAAATGGCAACCTACTCCAGTATTCTTGCCTGGAGAATCCCAGGGATGGGGGAGCCTGGTGGGCTGCCATCTATGGGGTCACACAGAGTCGGACACGACTGACGTGACTTAGCAGCAGCAGCAGAGCTATCCCTCCAAGTTAGAGGACAATTGTAACTTTGATCTTTGCTCTGAAGGGAACTTTCCTTTAAGCACAGTGTGTTTTTTTCCAGCCTTCAGCTGTGTAATTTGCTAGGGGGGAAAGATACTAAAATTTAATTGCTTTGCAGAAAACACCTCTTTTTTCATCTGTTGGGGCCATGGGAAAACAGTAAAGAAAACAAAAAAAGCCATATAAAACTAGATCACATGTAAAAACTTCTTCTGAGCTAATCACATAAAGATTATTCTGTCCTAAAGAAAAATCACACTGAGGTTCAAATGTGTCTAAAATGAAAGTATCTACAGAAACTTTTTTACTAGTGACATTGATGGCTTTAAATCACAGTAGTCTTCACAAAAAGCTTATTTGAATGTTCATGAAAAGTAAAAATGGTAGCACCCAAAATTACGAAATTGTGATTAGTTTTTCCACTTGGCGTTAATGGGGTGAATATTGTGAACATAATGAGAAGCAAAACACAGAAATTTCAGAGGAATATATAAATATGAGTCCATTTATATAAAATTTAAATATGCAAAATTAAATAATATATTTTATAAGAATACAAATATATGCCAAAACAGCTGAGAATTTCATGAGAGCAATACTCTCCAAATTCAAGACAGTGAGGGGAAGGAAGGAGGTATAATCTAAGGACACACAGAGGGCATTAACTGAGTTTGTCAAGTTTTCTTTCTTAAGTCAGGAGGCGACTGAGGTGTTTCTCTTTTACTGTTTACATCTTCTGGTTTTTTGAAACATCTCATGATTTTAAAAATGTTTCCTGTTTTCCCTGAGATCAACACGCCCCCTCCAATTGAGCAAAGGTCTATTCAGCATTGGAGTACATTGCTTTCTTTTGACCTGAGAACTCATATCTCAGATTAAACACTAAAGACAACCCACAAGATTCTGTTCTGGAAGAATGTGGAGCTGTCCTAAATTTGCAACCTGGGCCCTCTTCAACAACATTCAGAAGTTCACTAGTGTGGATTCCACGACTCTGCCCTCACCCTCAGTCCTGGGAGCTAGTGAAGGAGGAGTGCTGACTTCCAAAGACAGAGAAATGTGGGTTTCATTTCTAGCCTTAACACTTTCTAGCCTTGATTTCATTTGTAAAATGGACCTAATAAGACAAACCTCCTCACTGGATTTTTATAAGGATGGAATTAGTTACCACTTACAAAATAGTGCCCGGCATGCAAAAACACTCATAAATAAGGTTGCCATGGTTTATGTAAATCACCAGTCTAGGAAAATCCATTCTGATTCTTTTCTTGATCTTACTTTCTCCCAGCTGTCTGACATTTTCAAATTTGCTTTGTAACTAAGTATTTTCATTCAAATCAGTTTCCTGAGACTCGTGGTAACATGCCTAATTCATTGTTTGGATAGCCCACTTTCTAATTATTTCTGAACTTAAACAAAGAAATAAAAATGTTCTACTTATTCATGTTTCTTTCATTTTTAAAAGTACTAGTTGAGGTCATGAGACCATTACCTCAGAGTGCTCAGACGTTATTAAAACAAATTATGCTGGGTCACTGCGAGGGGAACCTTAACACTCATTCCAACAGAGGAGGCTGGGAGGCCCCCTGAGAAGGAGTGAAAGAATGGACCTTTTGTTGGCTCACACATGACATTATTTAGAAATAGCTTATTTTGCTAATATGACCAGATGTCTCCTAGTCATATATAAAAACATTCTAACCCACACTCATTTGCTTAACAAGTGTCCACAACAAGGTAGTTAACAAGACCAAAGGGCCTGTGTCTATTTAAGAGTAGACTTTGTTCAAGAATTATATCATCTGCTGACAACAGCTCTTCCTTAGAAGTACTAAAACCCTCATGTTAATGGGAAAAGTACTTACTTGAGCCAGAGATTGGAGGTTTGAAACTTTACCACTTCCTGATGATGTGGTATGAGTATACTGTTTAATTTCTAGGTCTCTCTTTCTTCATGTGTAAAGCAGGGATAATAATATGCCTCCCAAGGAGTTCTGATAAGATTTGAGTGAATACTATGAAAGCATTTGGAACAGAGACAGATACATAACAGGCATTCAACAAATGTTAGGTGAAGTGTTAGTTGGCTCAGTAGATCAACTTGGATATGTGATCTTCAAATTTCAGATCCTAGTTTCAAGATGATAGGTATGATAATGGAGTGGGAAAAAAGTATTAGACTTTGAGTCAAGAAACATAACAAAATTGTACTTATTACTCTCTCTGTGGCTTTGTACAGATTCCTTAACTTTTCTATTTACTGAATGTATAAGTTGGGGCATAATAATATCCTCTCTCTCCACATCCTAGGATTTGGAGAGAAGCAAAATTTGTGTTTCCCCAATCTTCAGATTATGTATTCCTTCTGTTTCTAAAAGTAACAAATACTGTTAAGTGTATGTTTTGTTTTCTCTAATTACTACCTTCTAATGGAATGAATGACCTTCAAAAGAATCCAGTGGAAGAATTGTAGCTAGATTCTGGAATTCTGTCTGAGGGGACACTTTATACGCAAAGGCAAACAGAGTGCTAGCTCCTCCACACAGAACGCTAGTAACAGCCAGGGTTAAGACAATCATCCATCTCTGGAGAAATGCCACCACCTTCCTGACCTTGTGCTTTTCAAGTTCAATAAGGTGGAATAATGCCATAATAATTTAAATACCAGAACTACCTTTACTAAGACCCTGAGTAATAGTTCCTGAACACTCTACAAATCAAATTTTATAGCCAATTGGCTACTTTATTGGGTAAAGGATAAGGCTCATGAAAGCCTGACTTCTTTAACAGTTCAGACCCAGTGAACTGGGTGATATTCTAGAACGTGGTGTATGCATGAAGGTTTGCATAATATTGCCTGGAGGACAATAACTTGACTTAGATTTTCATTTAATTGAATAGAAAATGTGTAATTTATTTTCTTCCATTGGAAAAAAAACTTTAATGTCTAAATAATATGTTAATACATTCTTACTTGAAAATAGTTTAAATCCAACTAACTTCTTGTTTAATGATAGGAAAATGGTATCTCATTGCTGTCTTTATTTGTATTTCTTTGGTTAGTAGTAATATTGAGCATCTTTCCGGGAATATAATAATGATTTTCTCTTTAATAAGTTATCTTCTGGTATATTCATAAACTCTAATTATTCTGTTCTTTCAATCTTTTTTTCATTTTCCAACATCAATTCTACATGTTTAGTTTTTCAGTGTTTCAGTATTTTGGAGTTGGAGCTCCTCTTCCAGTCATATAGATCTTCTTATGAATTTATCACACAAGGAAATATCTAATTGCATATGATACCTGTGACCAAACGACATCTGCTACTCTCCATTTCTTAGAGATGAGGAAATAAAACCACAAAATGTATAAAGCCAGATCAAAAATCCAGATCTTTGGATTCAGTACATTTCCTTCTGAAGCTCTGCAGTTACACGCAGATCCCATAGAAGCCTAGACTATTTGAGGGAAATTAATTTAGGCAAGAATGATCAAATTTAAGCACCTCATTTCACAGATGAGCAAAGTAAGGTATGAAAAATTGAAATACCTGTGACCCGATATAAGAACACAGGCATTCAGGCTCTAGTTGGGATTCTCTCCACTACTCCATGTAAGTTTCCATAATGGCAACATTTCATAAAAAATTTCTAATGTTTTATCCCTATTAGTTACCTGGAGGAGGAAAGAATTCAGAATGCATTCTCTTAACTCATGAAATAACAGGAAATAACATTGTTAAAATTGACACAGGACACTTGAAAATTAAAGCTTGCCAGTATTTTATTGATATATCTTTGTATTCACTCTGTGAAAAGACAGAATAGAAATATCCTTGGTTAAAATGAGGGCTTCCCTGGTGACTCAGATGGTAAAGAAGCTGCCTGCAATTTGAGAGACCTGGGTTCCATCCCTGGGTTGGGAAGATACTCTGAAGGAAGGCATGGCAACCACTCCAGAATTCTTTCCTGGAGAATCCCCATGGACAGAGGAGCCAGCAGGCTGGTGGGCTACATTCCATGGGGTCTCAAAGAGTCAGACAAATGATACATTCTGTTCATCAACTGTCTGTTTATAGGGTATTTCAAGCATTTCATGGCTGGTGTTGCATATACAATAAGTAAGGATTGTCATTGCTGTTTAGTCGCTAAGTCATGTCTGACTTTTTGTTACCCCATGGACTGCATCAGCCAGGCTTCCCTGTCCTCCACTATCTCCCCAAGTTTACTTAAACTCATGTCCATTGAGTCGGTGATACCATCCAACCACCTCATCCTCTGCCATCCCCTTCTCCTCCTGCCCTCAATCTTTCGCAACATCAGTGTCTTTTCCAGTGAGTTGGCTTTTCACATCAACTGGCTGAAGTATTGGAGCTTCAGCTTCAGTATCAGTCCTTCGAGTGAATATTCAGGATTGATTTCCTTTAGGATTCATTGGTTTGATCTCCTTGCAATCCAAGGGATTCTCAAGAGTCTTCTCTAGCACCACAGTTCAAAAGCATCAATTCTTTGGTGCTCAGCCTTCTTTATGATCCAGCTCTCACATCTGTACATGACTAGTAGAAAAAGCATAGTTTTGACTATACAAATCTTTGCTGGCAAAGTGATGTGTCTGCTTTTTAATATGCTGTCTAGGTTTGTCATAGCTTGGGCAAATAATATTTGGGATGAGCAGTCATAACTATCTTGAGGACTTCTCTGAAACAGAAACTGATTTAAAGTCTTTCTTTTATTGGGATACTTCACACCTTTGTTTTTGGTATTCTGAGCTGGGAAAAACTTTGTGTTTCAACAGTCCTCTTATTTCATCCAATCATACTTTCCTTTGCCTGTGTAAAGGACAAGAATACATTACCTGTGTCTCAGACTTCAACACTGTTGTAACTACTCTTGGAAAACAGGTATAAAAAGTTGTCCTTAAACAGACACCAGTACAGATCTGCAGGGTAAGTTGCAGATAAGTTGCAGATAAAGTAAGCAAGGAAAAAGGAGTCCTATAGGGTCATGAGCCAAAAAACCTGAATGAATAATTCCTGATTGTTCCTGGGTCCCCAAATTGGTTATCTTCCAGCCTATATGTGTTCCGTTTGCAGTCCTAGGGCAAATTCTTTACGCTTTTTGGTTGCATTTTCCATTTCAGTTTGTTTTAAAGAATAGGTCAGAACACATGTCTTGAATAGTCTAAGATCTAAAACATATGTTTGTACAATGAGACCACAGAGGTAGAACTACATAACCTAAGCCAGTTTTATTTTTAGATGTCTGCTCAACACATTTATTTGTAAAGTATTATTTGTTCATCCAGTATGTCATGCTGTCAAGAAACATATCAATGAAGAAGACCAAGCTCCTATTCTCCTGGAGTATATAATGTTGGAGAGCAAATGTCTCAATCATAAATGCCTTTTCTCCATACACAGAGAATACTAGTTTAAAGAACTAGATGTTCAAAAAAGGTAAGGGACGTGAAATCAGGTTGAAGGGGAGTACACTTTCCCTTTTAAGCTTCTCTTTGTTTTTTCTTTTTAGCTACTCTTAAGCCAAGAAGAATCTTTACCAATTACCTTCGGGCCCTTAAAGAAGAGCCATTGACCTGTCAACTGTATGGATGGCTCAGGTCTACTTTATATAACACTCCTTTGTACCCTATAGTAGTGTGATTCTCCTATTCATGCACATACTTTCTTGGCTCTAGAGCAGAAACATAGACACAAAACTCGTTTCTCAGGTAAGCCTATCTTTTTCTTTTGGTGAGGAAGGTTCTATCTGCTCAGATATTCCTCCCTTTAACTTAGTACAGGTATCGTTCTTTACTAACTTGGCAGGTACTTTCCTGCTCCTTCTGGAGATTTCTGCTCCTAGAACAATTATACTCTACCTCTTACCCTTCCCAAATTTCTAGAAGAGGATTGAGGAAGAAACCGTGTTGTAGGAAAACCCTGAATTAGAACTGGACCCTACCAGTTAATAATTTGAATTTCAGTGTTCTTGATTATAAAATAGACAGTGAAATAGTGTGTGTTGGTTGCTCAGTTGTGTTCTGCTCTTTGTGACCTCATAGACTGTACCCTTCCAGGCTCCTCTGTCCATGGGACCTCCTAGGCAAGAATACCGGAGTGAGTTGTCATTTCCTCCTCCAGGGGATCTTCCCTACCCAGGTTATAAAGTCATTGAATATTACCTGCCTTGGCATATCGATCAAATGTAAATCAGGTGCTTCTATAAATATCAGCTCTTTTTTCTAATTTAACCTTAAATTCCTCCTCTAGGCTGTCGATCATTCCATTCTGGTCTGGTCCACAGTCACCTTTCTTTCTTTTTAAATAAGTTTCCATGGCTCTAGCCCATGAATATCACTACGGACCAGTTCTCTCTGACCTGGGAGAGAGGTCAGAGAGATACTGACTTCACTTGGTCCAACCAATTTATCCAAGTGAAGCTCAGGTTTTTCCACTAGTACCATCACTCATTGTTGTAAACTTTACTACTTTTTCAGGGGATCTCCACTGTGAACCTCCTACAGGTCCTGGTAAACAGGTAAATTAGTTTGCTGCTGCTGCTGCTGCTGCTAAGTCGCTTCAGTCATGTCCGACTCTGTGTGACCCCGTAGACGGCAGCCCACCAGGCTCCCCCATCCCTGGGATTCTCTAGGCAAGAATACTGGAGTGGGTTGCCATTTCCTTCTCCAATGCATGAAAGTGAAAAGTTAAAGTGAAGTTGCTCAGTTGTGTCCGACTCTTTGCGCCCCCATAGACTGCAGCCTACCAGGCTCCTCCGTCCATGGGATTTTCCAGGCAAGAGTACTGGAGTAGGGTGCCATTGCCCCACAGGCTGAGTGGCTTAAGAAACAAAAGTTTATTTTTTCACAGTTCTGGAGGCTAGAAGTCCGAGATCAAGGTATCAGCAGGTTTGGTTTCTTCTGAGACCTCTCTCCTTGTCTTGCAGATGTCCATCTTTCCACTGTGTCCTCGTGTGCACATGGTCTTTAGTCGTGTGCGCATATCTTTGCTGTCTCTTTGTGTGTCCTGTTCTCATTTCCTTTAAGGACATCAGTCAGGTTAGAGTCCATCATCATGACCTCATTTTAACTTAATTGCCTTCTTAAAGGCCCTCTTTCCAAATACAGTCAAATTCTGATGCACAGGGTGTTAGGGCTTTAGCGTCCACATATGAATTTGGGGGCAAGAACATCAGCCCATGACAACTGGTTCTTGGCAAGGGCACGGGCTGAGCCCTGATTTGCATGCAGCATGGTGCAAGTATTCCCATCATAGCCTACTTCAAGCTATCAGGCATGTAATAACAGTGCACAAATATCCTGAACACTTAAGAATCAATCTCGCAAGCTGCTAAGAGCTGGTTCTGGCACATAGATGATACAGATGCCAGCCAAATGTCCCTTCTTTTGTTGAAGGAACTGTCCTTGTATTCTGTAACCACCATCAAACTTCACAAGATGTTCTACTGTGGCTTTCTTCCAGCTGAGGGACATCTCTAGTTTGTAGCCCATTTGCAGTGTGGAAATTATTGACATAACCTTGAGCTCAGTAAATTCCCCAGCCCTTCAATGATTAGATTACAAATCCATTCACCTCATCAAGATAGTAACCCATTCTTTCTAGCCACGGCCCCCTTTTTTTACCATGTTAAACTCACTGATACTTATTTAAACCATGAGACATATATACAAATAATTTCACTTGGGTCCAAAGAGGGGAAAAAAAAAACACGTTAAAATTCTCCCCAATTCTCAAATGCTCTTTTGAGAGCAGTAGGATAAAAAGAGAGGAGAAGCAAACATGAAAAAGGCTAAGACGTGTGCTAGCATAAAAATGATCATCTTTATCTTTTACTATCCATGCCCAAAACTTCACTACTATTCACAATACTAGGTAAAAAGAATCTAATATTTTACAATAATTTAAAAGTTTTGCAATTGGGAAGAATTCTAGCCAAACACGGCACCAAAAAGAGCAAATCCCCTTACTTTATAATTTCTCATCTTATTTTGACAGCTTTGGAAGAGTAACAGGAAGAATCTCTTGATGAAGAAATTCCCAACTGGGTTCAAGTGAAAAAAATTTCTTGAATCTATTTTGTGAGACAATTTCAATTTCTGGGTTTAATCATCCTTAATTAGTCGATTCAGCAAAGTTTTGGGGCTTCAGATCACATGAATATGACAATCTCATTCCAAATTTGTGTCTACATATTTCAGAGTCATTTGTATAATGAATCTATTTGACTTTCCACTTTGATTAGGAAATTAACCAGATAACTCTCAGATTTCTACCTGCTTAGTATGATTGCCAGTCACAGTGATCTCCTCCTGGCATTCATCTGTAATGTCATCCTTTCCTACACTAAATAGTATTGACCTGTGTAAACAATAGAATATCATGTAGAAATGACATAGAAGACATTACAGCTTCTACTTTTTTCTCTTGGATTATTCACAGCTTTCATATAATATTGTTGTTCAGTTGCCAAGTGGTGACCGACTCTTTGTGACCCCATGGACTGCAGCACACCAGGCTTCCCTGTCCTTCACCATTATATTTCATATAATGAGGACTCTCAAATGGCCCTTTAGAGAGACCTATATGGTGGGGGTGGGCAATGATCTCCTGTCAACCTCGGGCATCAACTGTCAGCATGTTAATGAGCCCTCTTGGAGGGGGATTCTCAGGCCCAGTCAAGTCTTCAAATGGTAGCAGCCCCAGCTCTCATCTTGACTGCAAGCTCATGAGCAATTTCAAGCCAGAACCACCCAACTAAGCTAACCCTGAGTCCCTGAGCTACAGAAATTGAAATAATAGATGTTTTTTGTTTTAAACTTATACGTTTGTGGGGTAATTTATTATGCAGCAATAGGAAATGAATATCAGGTAGACATTTAAAACCCAGTATTCAGAGAGCCAGAGTTTATAAACTGCTCAGGATCAGTAAATGCAAAAAGGTCTCCATTTTAATCCCTGTGATGCAGTTTATTAGGTTTCTGAAACTCCCTGGCCTTTGAACTGCTCTCCTGTATTGACTAATTCTCCACCTTCTGGGTCTTGATGAGAAACAGAGAATTTTCTTTACTCAGAAAATGCAAGATACCTACTTTGTCAGTTACTCTGGCAGCTGTTGAACAAGTGTGCTAGACATGATTCATCAGGTGCAGCTGTTCATCTAGGATCTTGAATTAAGGTCTAGTGATGCAAACAGGAAGACAGTTAGAGATAGAGGAAGTGTCCAATACCCATAGCAGTAATGGTGGTATTGTAAGTTATACCATCCACTGTGGACCGGCAGCTCTGACAGCAATGCTCTTCCTCATTAGACTGGTTTGGACTAGCCTCAGAGATTCCATGAACCACCTAATATTCCTTAATAAACTTCTTTTGTGTTTTAAGCATCATCTACAGTACGGGTTCTCCTTCATGGTAGGTAACAATGGAAATCAAAGAGCATGGGATACCACAAAATTGCCAGTAGGAATTGCCTGAGAAGAAAAGATGGCCTCATTCTGACCAGTTGACTCTATCTTCAAAGACACAACTTAATTGTCAGGGAGAAGCTGAGTCATGATATGGAAAGAAAAATGTTAAAGGACATAGTTTAGTTAAAATAAACCATTGCAGGTATGCATCAGTGAGCCAGGAGTTTGGAATCCTCGAATACTAGTGATTTATAAATGAAACATTCTTTTTGTTCAGTAGTTATATAATTATAGGGTTTTGTTGTTGAGTTTTAAAAAATATTTATTTACTCCTTTGCCTGTGTGGGGTCTTGGTTGCGACACACGATCTCTTCGTTGCATCGTGTGGGATTTTTTGGTTGCAGCATAGACCCTCTAGTTGTGGTGTGTGGGCTCTGTAGTTGCAGCACCCTGCAGGCTTAGTTGCTTCACAGCATGCGGACTCAGTTCTCCAACCAGGTATCGACCTGTATCCCCTGCATAGCAAGATGGATTCTTATCCACTGGACCACCTGGGAAGTTCCTGTAGGTTTTTCTTTTCTTTTTTTATTCTTTTTTTTTAACTAGAGGAAAATTTGTTTACAATGTTATGTTGGTTTCTGCCATATGTGAAAGGTTTGAAATAATTTTTCAAATTATTTGTGTTAATTTGTGTTATATAGCACAGGAAGCCCTATAGGTTTATGAACTTGCTAAACACAGGAAGTTCTATAGGTTTATAAACTTACTAAAAATTATTTCAACCCTTTGATGTACTTCAGCAAAGAGAGGCGTCAAGAACTGAAGAACAAAATTAATTTTAAAGCCCTACAAGTTAAAGCAAGGACTCAGAAAAATGACATTTTATTTGCACACAACTTAAAGTACTTGGCATTGAAATCAGCTGTGAAAGTATGAGACAGTCATAAATATTAGCTCTTAATACTGCTTCCCAAATAATTAAAAAGGCATATCCATGACAGAACTTGGATTGTTTGTTTCATCTTTTTCTTCATATGTCTTTGATTAATACTTGAGTTTCAAATTCTCATATTCTGGTATTTTTAGGCTGGGAAACAGATAAATAGGGAGGTTAGAGAAATCACCTATATGAAGAATGAATAAAAATGCAGAATCACAGCTTCCTGTCTGTTAAATTATCCTTGTTTTGCCCCAGCCTTATTGGACTTACCCTTAGTAACCTGTCAGCTCCAAGTTCAGCCCCTCTACATGGCCTTAGCAAGTCCTCTAAATCTTGCCCTACGTTTTGGCAAGAAAGTATATCAGATTATCTTACCTTTTATTTTTTTAATCTTTTGGAAATTCTTACTTTTAACTGCAATAGTTAGAATTGGACATAGAACAACAGACTGGTTCCAAATAGGAAAAGGAGTATGTCAAGGCTGTATATTGTCACCCTGCTTACTTAACTTACATGCAGAGTACATCATGAGAGACACTGGGCTGGAGGAAGCACAAGCTGGAATCAAGATTGCCAGGAGAAATATCAATAACCTCAGATATGCAGATGACACCACCCTTATGGCAGAAAGTGAAGAGGAACTAAAGAGCCTCTTGATGAAAGTGAAAGAGGAGAGTGAAAAAGTTGGCTTAAAGCTCAACATTCAGAAAACGAAGATCATGGCATCTGGTCCCATCACTTCATGGGAAATAGATGGGGAAACAGTGGAAACAGTGTCAGACTTTATTTTGGGGGGCTCCAAAATCACTGCAGATGGTGACTGCAGCCATGAAATTAAAAGACACTTACTCCTTGGAAGAAAAATTATGACCAACTTAGCATATTAAAAAGCAGAGACATTACTTTGCCCACAAAGGTCCATCTAGTCAAGGTATGGTTTTTCCAGTAGTCATGTATGGATGTGAGAGTTGGACTATAAAGAAAGCTGAGTGCCAAAGAATTGATGCTTTTGAACTGTGGTGTTGGAGAAGACTCTTGAGAGTCCCTTGGACTGCAAGGATATCCAACCAATCCATCCTAAAGGAAGTCAGTCCTGAATATTCACTGGAAGGACTGATGCTAAAGCTGAAACTCCAATACTTTGGCCACCTAATGCAAAGAACTGACTCGCTTGAAAAGACCCTGATGCTGGGAAAGATTGAAGGTGGGAGGAGAAGGGAACGACAGAGGATGGGACAGTTGGATGACTCAATGGACATGAGTTTGAGTAAACTCTGGGAGTTGGTGATGGACAGGGAGGCCTGGTGTGCTGCAGTCCATGGGGTTGCAAAGAGTGGGACACGACTGAGTGACTGAACTTTTAACTATACAGAGTACATATATACATTGTGGGTACAAAATCCAAATGTTATAGATAAATTAAAGCCTTCCTTCACTGCTACTCACAGTCCTCTGTGCATTCCTGTAATCTTCCAGACCTTTTTCTATGTATCTATTGGAATATGTAGACACAGCTTTATTCATACTCATTTTAATAGCATGAAAAAAATTACTTCATCAGTTCCTTCTGTCCTCTCTTCTGCCATGGCTGCATCTAAATTTGGTGTTATTTAGAAAAGCATCTGGACCTTTAAGTCATCTGTCCTGTAGGCATTTGTGGAGAAAACCCCTGTTCCCATTCACCTAGATCTTTAGAACTGAGACTGCCTTTGCCACATCAAGATGGTATAGTAAGAGTCTACCTGTATCGCCTATAAACCAAGAGAATTTCTGCAATGACTTCCAAGATCTCTGCTGCCTGAACTCCCTTGGGCCTTTCATCTCCTGGGCTCTGCCTGGGAGCGATATTTTCTCACCAAAGGAATCTATACTCTCATCAGTTCAGTTCAGTTCAGTTCAGTTGCTCAGTCATGTCCGACTCTTTGCAATCCCATGAATCGCAGCATGCCAGGCCTCCCTGTCCATCACCAACCCCCGGAGTTCACTCAGACTTACATCCATCGAGTCGGTGATGCCATCCAGACATCTCATCCTCTGTCGTCCCCTTCTCCTCCTGCCCCCAATCCCTCCCAGCATCAGAGTCTTTTCCAATGAGTCAACTCTTTGCATGAGGTGGCCAAAGTACTGGAGTTTCAGCTTTAGCATCATTCTTCCAAAGAAATCCCAGGGCTGATCTCCTTCAGAATGGACTGGTTGGATCTCTTTGCAGTCCAAGGGACTCTCAAGAGTCTTCTCCAACACCACAGTTCAAAAGCATCAATTCTTCGACGCTCAGCCTTCTTCACAGTCCAACTCTCACATCCATACATGACCACAGGAAAAACCATAGCCTTGACTAGACGGACCTTAGTCGGCAAAGTAATGTCTCTGCTTTTGAATATGCTATCTAGGTTGGTCATAACTTTTCTTCCAAGGAGTAAGCATCTTTTAATTTCATGGCTGCAGTCACCATCTGCAGTGATTTTGGAGTCCAAAAAAATAAAGTCTGACACTGTTTCCACTGTTTCCCCATCAATTTCCCATGAAGTGATGGGACCAGATGCCATGATCTTCGTTTTCTGAATGTTGAGCTTTAAGCCAACTTTTTCACTCTCCTCTTTCACTTTCATCAAGAGGCTCTTTAGTTCCTCTTCACTTTCTGCCGTAAGGGTGCTGATATCTGCATATCTGAGGTTATTGATATTTCTCCTGGCAGTCTTGATTCCAGCTTGTGTGTCTTCCAGCCCAGCATCTCTCATGATGTACTCTGCATGTAAGTTGAATAAGCAGGGTGACAATATACAGCCCTGACATACTCCTTTTCCTATTTGGAACCAGTCTGTTGTTCCATGTCCAGTTCTACTTGCCTCGTTAGCCCTTCTTCTCAGTTCAAGGTGGAGTTTTGTTGTTTTGTTTTTTTTTAAGCTGTGGAGTAAGGTGGGAGAAGACAGAATTCTCTCTATTCCCTTATGAGAACTTACACTTTTGAAAACCAGCCTTAGGAAGAAATATGTATGTGACGTTTCTACCTTCTGCCAAAATATTTATTTCTACTAGGGTAATGAACCTGGGATGGTCAAGCTTGATATAGGAAGGGATGAGGACAGACTGAAATTATTAGAAGGATATTGCAAAAAAAAAAAAAAGGAGAGAATAAACAAAATCATTTTGTACATACTTTATGAAAGTTATGTCATCCTATGTGTATTATTCCATAACTTGCCTTTTCTTATTCAATATGCCTTAAAGATATTTCCATGTTTCTCTATATAGCTCTACATTATTCATTCAGTGGTTATTTATTGAGCCTTTGTTGTGTGCCAGGGACTGTGTATATTGCATAGAAAAACAAGCGAAGTCTCATTCTTGTTAGTCTTACTTGTTAGGGAGAAAGATAACAATTAAATGTACATCTACATGAGAAATATAACATGAAACGTTGGGAATTACAAAGAAAATGGGATGAAAGGATAGAGAAAGGGGTGGCTTTTTAGACAGAGAGGACTTCTCTGCAGAGGCAACTTCATTCTTTTTTTTTTTTTTTTTCAGCTGCTTCATGATATTGCATCCCCCAAGGTATCCCTGGTGGCTCAGATGGTAAAATATCTGCCTGTAATGCAGGAGACCCAGGTTAGATCCCTGGCTTGGGAATTTCCCCTGGAGAAGGGAATGGCAACCCACTCCAGTATTCTTACCTGGAGAATCCCATGGACAGAGGAACCTGGAGGGCTAAAACCCATGGGTTCACAAAGAGTTGGACAACTGAGTAACTAAGCATGCATGCAAAGAAGATAGTGAGGTTTGTTTCCCATTTTTATTGCCACAAAGCATGTTGTACTATTTACCTCCTTGTGCACATGTAGGTCTTTGAATAGATACTGAAAACTAGAATTACTTGGTCATACTTGCAAACTGCTCTCTGAAATAACCATACAATTTATACTCCCATCACAAACTGCTTATTCACTGTAACTCTCTTAGTTAATTCTATCAAAATTGCTAATTTTGACAATCTGATATGTGGGAAAAAAAATGATACCTTGATTTTTTAGTAATTGGCACTTCCCTGATTCTTACTTAGGTTGAATATCATTTCATATGTTTACTAGACATTTAAATTTCCTGTCTTGTAGAATGGCTTTTTGTATCCAGTGTCCATGTATCTACAGGATCTTTGGCCTTTTCCCTTTGATTTTTTGGAGCTGATGTGTTCAGGGTAGTAGTATTTTACCTTATATATGTAGCAAATATTTTCTCCCATTATTTGTTCTTATCTTTGTCATATAAAGCTGCTTTTATTTATATAGTCAAATGTATCTGTATATCCTTATAATAATCATACCTCCATCAGCCTTTTTGATTTTGAGTTTGTAAATTTAAATTCAGGATACATTTCTTGAGTATTCAGTATATGTATGGAGAAGGAAATAGCAACCCACTCCAGTGTTCTTGCCTGGAGAATCCCAGGGACAGAGGAGCCTGTGGGCTGCCGTCTATGGGGTCGCACAGAGTCAGACACGACGGAAGCGACTTAGCAGCAGCAGCAGCAGCAGTATGTGTAAGACACTGTGCTAGGCAATTTAGAAGATATAAAAATAAGAGACAGGCCATCATGGGTCTCACAGTTTGGTATTGGAAATACATGTGCACGAATCTGCCAAGTCCTATGAAAAGAAGCACTTCAGTGGAGCAATGCCTAGCTCAGAACAAGGCACGAGGAAAGCTTTCACAGAGGCAGTGGCATTGGAGAGTGGGTAGCCTTTTGAAAGGCAGAGATGGCAATGAAGGAGAAACAGCAAAAGCCAGGCAGAAAAGACAGCAGAAAGGGCTGGGGAGGAATTTCTGGGAAGCTGGATAGTGGGTATATGGTAGGAATAAAAGACGTAAACATAGTGGAAGACCAGATTGAAAAGGTAGGGTGGAACTATCTGAATCTTTTACCCATAAATAAGAAATATAGTAATAAGTTCTACACTTCCTAGTTCCCTTGAAAAGTAGCCATTAGCTAAAAGAAGACTAGTGACCCTGAGAAGTGAAGATTTGGAGTGATTGGATGAACATAGATAGCCTTGCCCTCTGGCTTGATGACAGCTTGCAGATGGACCACTCCATGACCCTTTGGCATGTGTGTGAGCCCTGCCAGTGTGTCTTCTGGTTTCTGCTGGCCAGAGCCCTTGCCTGACAACAGCTACAATTTGCAAGTCTTATGTCTGTTTTACCATCCTGCGGAGGTAAGAGTTGGACCATTTGTGCATTATGACCTCACAGTGCTCTGGAGAAGCTGCCAACAAAAGCATGTTTTGGATAGAAATCTTAAAAAAGAAAAAGTAAAAAAAAAAAATTTAAACACCCAAGACGAATTTGGCATAGGGGTGAGATTTCACATCCAGCTCCTCTCTGGACTCTGCCATTCAGTCATCCTCCAGGATGCAGAGGCTGCCACGGGGAACTGCTGCGGGGAGTGATTAGGTCTCCTTGAGCTGCATCAGCAAACACTCCGCTTTGATAGGCAGTTGGAAAGTAATGGGATTTGGGTTTTAGTTCTAAGGGAATGGTGGAAAATGTTGCAAACAGCTGACCTCCTTCGCCCCTGCTGAAATGGCTGCCTTCCTCTGCACTTTTTATGTTGCTTTGGGGAGAATGACAAAAGACAGATGCTTCTTGCTGGAATGCTGGTTGTTTAATCATTCTTTCTAGTCCCAAGACAGTTACTGTAGTTTCTTGGAGCTAACATCTTGGGCCGTTCCTTGGTTTTCAATATCTTGTAAATGTGTTGTGTTGTGATTTTCCATTGCATGGAAAATGAGAAAGTCTGTGGTGAGGTTTTTTTTGTTTTGTTTTGTTTTGTTTTGTTTTTAAAGGTGTTATGTAGCAGATGGTGTCCTTGGGTCAAAGCCTTCAATTGGGAGTGCATGAACCATAAGCAAGCTGTAAGTTCTTGTGTTCAGACACAATACACAGCTTGGTCCATCTCCTATCTCCCATAGCACATCAGGTCTACAGAGACACTCTTGTCCTTTCCAAGGGTCAGCAGCAGCATATAAAGTTCATCTTTCTAGTAGTGTGACATGTGCACACAGCACCCACAGAGGAGGAGACCTGCTTCCTGTCCAGGTTCTGTGGCTCCCATTGAACCCTAGGAAGCTGCACAGTAGACAAGATGCCCTTAAGAAACAAAGTAAAACTCTTCTGTTAGCCACAAACCACCCTGCTCGATAGGTCTCTGTTTTCATAAAGATAACATAGGGGAGAAGCTGAAAAGATGTGCATTTTCATCATCTTAAGGAAGAAGGTAAATGATTAATCTCATAATCGTACACAACTGTTTTCCCAGGAGGATTGCATTCTGAACAAGCACATCATAATAGCAATTTAGAAGATGATTTTTTTCTTCTCCCTTAAGAATCTTAACATTTTTTTTTAGTGAATCTTGTTCAATTTTTTTCTCTGATTTCGAGTCTATGTATTTTGCTCTTTCTCGTTAAATTTGCAATTTCTTTTGATTAGTCCCCTAGCCTTCTTCTGCTTGTGGAGAGGTGATCATTTCTTTCCTCTCTGGTGATTACCATACCTGTGAGGAGCTCTCTCCTCCATGTGTGGGAGGTTTAGAATAGAACAGACATGATGGGAAGTGGAAATCTACGTCTGAGGTGTACCTGTGTGGGGCCTCTGTGTCTTAGAAGAAATGTTTCAGGGAAGGATACTTCATTCAGTTTTTTCTACATACCAATGTGTGCATAAGGGCCTTTCAAAAGCCAATAGAATGAATAACGAGACCTTTTGTTTCCATAGCACCTTACCTTACAAGGACATTTGTAAGTATAGAAGGATTGGCCTCAAAACCTTCTCTTCAACTGTATTAAGAGCAAGAATTATTTTCACATTTCATGAGGGGGCACCAGAATGAGGAGAAGTACCTCAACTCTGCCAGCTTTACCCAGCTCAGATACCAAGTCCCACCCTGTTAGATGAGTGACATCAACCAGCTGGCCCACTGCTGCTCCAACCTGAGGCCCCGTGCCTCTCTTTGGTGTTTCACTGTGTATAACCAGAGTTCTTGGCTCCTTGTTTGATCTTAGAATCAGTGTTGGGTGAATCAGTCAGAAGATTTGGACATTCTGTTCAGAAAACGTTATAAATTCATCGAGAAATGCTGGATCTGCAAAACTCTCCTGGCATTCTCAATAGAATAGCAATCTTCTGTCCCCAGATGACTTCAAGAAAGAAATATTGGACTTGTGTGAGGAGATGATACAGTTTCCATTGCCCTGAAAGAGACACACCCTGTCACAGCTCCCTGTCTTCTTATCAGCGGTGTCCTCTCTTCCCTGCTGTCCACTTGTAGCATTCCTATGCATCTTTTGGAACTCAATTTGATTGCTATCCTCTCCCTCATCAAGGCTTCACATGCACTCTTAAGTTCTGCTTTTTTAACAAAGTCCCAATTTTGTTTACTAGGATGAGTGCCTAGAGAAAGGCACTGACTTTAGCCCAATTCCATGGAAGACCTCACCAATGTAACATGATCTCAGAGACTGGACCTGTAGCTTTGACCAATCAGACAAGAGACGAAGCTTCCGAGGGCTCTAGGTCCTTGTGAATAAGATGGGGTTTGAGGAAGAAATGCTTGGCCCTCTTCCTCTGGACATGCTATGTCTGGTTGTGGCCTTTAGATGGTTGCCATTGTCTCACTTCCAGCCTGAGGATGAAGCAAACGCTGATGATAACAGAGCAGAGAAAAAGATAAAATCCAAGTTCTTCAAGGCTTTGAAGAACCATTGAAATAACCAGACTTGAGGCTGGCCCTACTTCTGGATGCCTTCTTATATAAGATAGTTCAGTTCAGTTCAGTCACTCAGTCGTGTCTGACTGTTTGCGACCCCCTGAACCACAGCACAACAGGCCTCCCTATCTGTCATCAACTCCCGGAGTCCACCCAAACCCATGTCCATTGTGTCGGTGATGCCATCCAACCATCTCATCCTCTGTCGACCCCTTCTCCTCCTGCCCTCAGTCTTTCCCAGCATCAGGGTCTTTTCAAATGAGTCAACTCTCTGCATCAGATGGCCAAAGTATTGGAGTTTCAACTTCAACAACAATGAACACCCAGGACTGATCTCCTTTACGATGGACTGGTTGTATCTCCTTGCAGGCCAAGGGACTGTCAAGAGTCTTCTCCAACACCACAGTTCAAAAGTATCAATTCTTCAATGCTCAGCCTTCTTCACAGTCCAACTCTCACATCCATACATGACTACTGGAAAAACCATACCTTGATTAGACAGACCTTTGTTGGCAAAGTAATGTCTCTGCTTTTTAATATGCTGTCTAGATTGGTCATAACTTTCCTTCCAGGGAGCAAGAAGTCTTTTAATTTCATGGCTGCAGTCACCATCTGCAGTGATTTTGGAGCCCCCCAAAATAAAGTCTGACACTCTTTCCACCGTTGCCCCATCTATTTCCCATGAAGTGATGGGACCAGATGCCATGATCTTAGTTTTCTGAACGTTGAGCTTTAAGCCAACTTTTTCACTCTCCTCTTTCACTTTCATCAAGAGGCTCTTTAGTTCCTCTTCACTTTCTGCCATAAGGGTGGTATCATCTGCATATCTGAGGTTATTGATATTTCTCCTGGCAATCTTGATTCCAGCTTGTGCTTCCTCCAGCCCAGCGTCTCTCATGATGTACTCTGCATGTAATTTAAATAAGCAGGGTGACAATATACAGCCTTGACGTATTCCTTTTCCTATTTGGAACCAGTCTGTTGTTCCATGTCCAGTTCTAACTGTTGCTTCCTGACCTGCATACAGGTTTCTCAAGAGGCAGGTCAGGTGGTCTGGTATTCCTATCTCTTGAAGAATTTTCCACAGTTTATTGTGATCCACAAGTCAAAGGCTTTGGCATAGTCAATAAAGCAGAAATAGACTTATTTTTTAATTCTCTTGCTTTTTCGATGATCCAGCAGATGTTGGCAATTTGATCTCTGGTTCCTCTGACTTTTCTAATACCAGCTCTAACATCTGGAAGTTCACGGTTCATGTATTGCTGAAGCCTGGCTTGGAGAATTTTGAGCATTACTTTACTAGTGTGTGAGATGAGTGCAATTGTGTGGTAGTTTGAGCATTCTTTAGCATTACCTTTCTTTGGGATTGGAATGAAAACTGACCTTTTCCAGTCCTGTGGCCACTGCTGAGTTTTCCAAATTTGCTGGCATATTGAGTGCAGCACTTTCACAGCATCATCTTTCAGGATTTGAAATAGCTCAACTGGAATTCCATCACCTCTGCTAGCTTTGTTCATAGTGATGCTTCCTAAGTCCCACTTGACTTCACTTTCCAGGATGTCTGGCTCTAGGTGAGTGATCACACCATCGTGATTATCTGGGTCATGAAGACCTTTTTTGTAAGTTCTTCTGTGTATTCCTGCCACTTCCTCTTAATATCTTGGGCTTCTGTTAGATCCATACCATTTTGGTCCTTTATTGAGCCCATTTTTGCATGAAATGTTCCCTTGGTATCTTTAATTTTCTTGAAGAGATCTCTAGCCTTTCCCATTCTGTTGTTTTCCTCTATTTCTTTGCATTGATCACTGAGGAAGGCTTTCTTATCTCTCCATGCTTTTCTTTGGAACTCTGCATTCAAATGGCTATATCTTTCCTTTTCTCCTTTGCCTTTCGCCTCTGTTCTTTTCACAGCTATTTGTAAGGCCTCCTCAGACAGCCATTTTGCTTTTTTGCATTTCTTTTTCTTGGGGATGGTCTTGCTCCCTGTCTCCTATACAATGTCATGAACTTCCATCTATAGTTCGTCAGGCACTCTGTCTATCAGATCTAGCCCCTTAAACCTATTTCTCACTTCCACTGTAGAGTCATAAGGGATTTGATTTAGGTCATATAAGATAGTTAGTGGCCTTCTTACCTGTCGGAGCCCTAGTTTCTGTTTCATGCAGCAGCTGAGAGCCTCCTAATGTGTCCAATGATTTTCCTTAACTACAAGCCACACCTTCAGTCAGAACTGAGTATTCCTTCCTTTGATTGCTGTAGCGCTGTGTATATACCTGTATTAATACATCAATTCTGGATTTTAATGATCCTCTCCTGTGTCTGTCTTCTTTACTGCGAAATCTTCAAGGATCTTATTTTACTTAATATTTGATTCACATTTTACTTATTTATTTTTAGAATTTAGTGTTATGGCTGACACACATCAAGTAATTAATGAATATCTGATGAATGGAGGAGCAAATTTACTCAGAATATGGCAAGTGAGTGCACATAGGCAGCCTTGGATGTAATCAATTTAAATAACTCCTTGAGATCCTAGCCCTTTACACCCTGCTTCTAGAACTGACTATTTTTTCTATCACCTGTTCATCCAGCCATCCAATCCACAGAAATGCCAGGCACCATGCCAACCTCTAGGAATTCAGAGAGATACACTGTCCTATACTGGCATAGATTCCATTCTGCCCTCCACAATGTCAATTGGGAGCCCTCTGCCCCTTTGATACCATTTCAGATATAAATGCTATCTGGGGATATGTGGGAAGATGGCAATGGATAGAAATAGTGCTCTCAGTGTAAACATATAGGCTAGCACTGACAAGAAAATGCTCAGTGATCTGTTCAGGAAGACCGGTGAACACATATCCAAGAGAGAACAGCAGAGGGTGCTGCTTCCCATCTGAGCACTGTGGGACATCTGTGGACTCTCCCGGGGCACACACTGTGGGACTCTCCCTGGGCACACGCCATGGGACATCTGTGGGACTCTCCCTGGGCACACACCGTGGGACATCTGTGGACTCTCCCTGGGCGCACACCGTGGGACATCTGTGAGACTCTCCCTGGGCGCACACCGTGGGACATCTGTGGGACTCCCACTGGGCACACACTGTGGGACATCTGTGGACTCTCCCTGGGCACACATTGTGGGACTCTCCCTGGGCACATGCCGTGGGACATCTGTGGGACTCTCCCTGGGCACACAGTGTGGGACATCTGTGAGACTCTCCTTGGGCGCACACCGTGGGACATCTGTGGGACTCCCACTGGGCACACACTGTGGGACTCTCCCTGGGCACACACGGTGGGACATCTGTGGACTCTCTGTGGGTACACGCCATGGGACATCTGTGGGACTCTCCCTGGGCACACACCGTGGGACATCTGTGGGACTCCCACTGGGCACACACTGTGGGACATCTGTGAGACTCTCCCTGGGCACACGCCATGGGACATCTGTGGACTCTCCCTGGGCACACACTGTGGGACATCTGTGGACTCTCCCTGGGCACACATTGTGGGACTCTCCCTGGGCACACGCTGTGAGACATCTATGGACTCTCCCTGGGCACACGCCGTGGGACATCTATGGACTCTCCCTGGGCACATGCCGTGGGACATCTGTGGGACTCTCCCTGGGCACACACTGTGGGACATCTGTGAGACTCTCCCTGGGCGCACACCGTGGGACATCTGTGGGACTCCCACTGGGCACACACTGTGGGACATCTGTGGACTTTCCCTGGGCACACGCCATGGGACATCTGTGGGACTCTCCCTGGGCACACAGTGTGGGACATCTGTGAGACTCTCCTTGGGCGCACACCGTGGGACATCTGTGGGACTCCCACTGGGCACACACTGTGGGACTCTCCCTGGGCACACACGGTGGGACATCTGTGGACTCTCTGTGGGTACACGCCATGGGACATCTGTGGGACTCTCCCTGGGCACACACTGTGGGACATCTGTGGGACTCCCACTGGGCACACACGGTAGGACATCTGTGGACTCTCCCTGGGCGCATGCTGTGGGACATCTGTGGGACTCCCACTGGGCACACACTGTGGGACTCTCCCTGGGCACACGCTGTGGGACATCTGTGGGACTCCCACTGGGCACACATGGTGGGACATCTGTGGGAATCTCCATGGGCGCACACCGTGGGACATCTGTGGGACTCCCACTGGGCGCACACCGTGGGACATCTGTGGACTCTCCCTGGGCACACACTGTGGGACTCTCCCTGGGCACACGCCGTGGGACATCTGTGGGACTCTCCCTGGGCACACGCCATGGGACATCTGTGGGACTCTCCCTGGGCACACAGTGTGGGACATCTGTGAGACTCTCCTTGGGCGCACACCGTGGGACATCTGTGGGACTCCCACTGGGCACACACTGTGGGACTCTCCCTGGGCACACACGGTGGGACATCTGTGGACTCTCTGTGGGTACACGCCATGGGACATCTGTGGGACTCTCCCTGGGCACACACTGTGGGACATCTGTGGGACTCCCACTGGGCACACACTGTGGGACTCTCCCTGGGCACACGCTGTGGGACATCTGTGGGACTCCCACTGGGCACACATGGTGGGACATCTGTGGGAATCTCCATGGGCGCACACCGTGGGACATCTGTGGGACTCCCACTGGGCACACATGGTGGGACATCTGTGGACTCTCCCTGGGCACATGCTGTGGGACATCTGTGGGACTCCCACTGGGCACACACTGTGGGACTCTCCCTGGGCACACGCCGTGGGACATCTGTGGGACTCTCCCTGGGCACACACGGTGGGACATCTGTGGGACTCTCCCTGGGCCCATGCTGTGGGACATCTGTGGACTTTCCCTGGGTGCATGCTGTGGGACATCTGTGGGACTCCCACTGGGCACACACTGTGGGACTCTCCCTGGGCACACACGGTGGGACATCTGTGGGACTCTCCCTGGGCGCATGCTGTGGGACATCTGTGGGACTCCCACTGGGCACACACTGTGGGACTCTCCCTGGGCGCATGCTGTGGGACATTTGTGGGACTCTCCCTGGGTGCATGCCATGGGACATCTGTGGGAGTCTCCCTGGGCACACACTGTGGGACTCCCACTGGGCACACATGGTGGGACATCTGTGGGACTCTCGCTAGGCACACACGGTGGAACTCCACTGGGCACATGCCGTGGGACATCTGTGGGACTCTCACTGGGCACACACGGTGGGACATCTGTGGGAGTCTCATTGGGCACATGCTGTGGGACATCTGTGGGACTCTCACTGGGCACACACTGTGGGATTCCCACTGGGCACACACCGTGGGACATATGTGGATTCTCAGTGAGCTCAATTGCTGAGTTGCCTTTCTGGCCTTTTATGGCTATTTAGTAATGGAGAAAGTCTGCAGTTTCCTAAGAAGAAAACACTCTTTACAAATCTAAGGATTTCTGAATATTTCTAATTGATTCCCTGTTTCTTTCTTCTCATTCAGAAAATTACAAGCTATAAGCCACTGGGAAGAAGGCAGGAAAATGTCACACTCTACATCTAGCCGGAACCTTCAAAGATTATAGAGTTCTTCTCCTTATTATTAGGACATAATATATCTTAAGTGTTCAGAGTTCAAGTAATAACTATTGGTAGACTGTGAACGTCTAATCATCTTTGCAGTTCCCAGTAGTGCCTAAGAGTTCCAATCTTCTGGAAAAATCTTTTCCTTTAATGCCCAAATAAAATAACTCAAGCTGTAGCCAGTGTAGTTTGAGGAAGTACAATACCCTCCCCTGCATTTTGAAAATGCCTAATCAGGCATTGCCTTCCTCTGTGGCTTCTTGTCATCTCTCTCCCACCTAATTTGTAGTCATCCTTGGTCTTATCACAAGGCCTGCCAGCTGCTGCCCTCTTTGTTCTGTTTCCCCCAGAATGTGGGCAGAGTTCCCTCTTCCTTCATTTCTAAAGCACCAATAATCATGAAGTCTATTGTGTATAATAGATTTTAACTAAATATTAACAGAGAGGCATCTTTAATTCTAAAATTCTTTAGCTATCCCTTCAGAAAGAATTTATAACCAGCCAATTCTCTTTTTGTAAGTAAAGTATTAGTTGCTCAGTCATGTCTGACTCTTTGTGACCCCAGGGATTGTAGACTGCCAGGCTCCTCTGTCCATAGAATTCTCCATTCAAGGATACTGGAGTGGGTTGTTATTCTCTCCTCCTGGGGATCTTTCCAGCCCAGGTATTGAACCCGGGTCTTCTGCATGGCAAGCGGATTCTTTACCATCGAGCCACTAGGGAAGCCCCTTTTGTAGCTAAGGCCTATTCTATTTCTTCTCTTACCTGATTCCTCATGAGATTCATAAATTCCTATTTCTGGATCCCAGAAAAAAACACTTTCAAATTATGCTGATCATTTTAGTTCCCTTTGTTTTCATAATTCCAATGCAAGCTACAGCCTGAGCCCTACTTTCCCTGTCTGAACTATTGGTGTATTTCCCTAAACAGGGAAATTTTCCTCTCATGTCTCTTTTTTTGCATAAAGATTGTAAAAAAGACTAAAGTAAGACTCAAAAGAGCAATTTTAAAAATCTCTGCATCACACTTGTTTCTCAGTTTAGATGTGCTGTACCTGGCATGTGAGGTCCTTGGCACGTGGTGAAACTCAGTCCTTAACAACAGTAATATTCACTCTTTGAAGATAGCAATTAAACTCATGAATATTTCATGTGTTGTTTTCCTTTTTCATCCTGTGATCCTTTTAAGGACTCCCATAAATTCTCTGGAGAGGGAAATGGCAACCCACTCTAGTATTCTTGCCTGGAAAATCCCATGGATAGAGGAGCCTGGTGGGCTACAGACCATGGGGTCAGACATGACTTTGTGACTAAACCACCACCACCATAAATTCTCTCTTGAACCCTAACTCTAAATCCAAACAAAACAAACTGTAAAGTCCACTTTGTGAGTGCTCTCATCAGCAAGCAAAGCAAGTCCACATTCCAGCTGGCTTCTGAGTAACACCCAATGGTCTCTTTACTCTGAGAGTCTTAGTTTCCTCTTTTGTAAAATGAGGAAGTTGGCCTACTTTTTCTGTAGCTTCCTTCCAGCTTTAGAAATCATGTATGCCTCTTAAAGATGATGGGGGAGGAGATAAGGGGTTGGACCCAAGAAGTGGAAAAAGCCAGCTAATCTTATTTGTAGCTCTGACCATCGGCTGCCATTAACACTAACATTTGATAAATAAAATGTTTCAACTACAATTAAGTGAAGGGGTAATACAATTCAAATATGAAAAAAATTTTTCTCCTTAGTTTTAATTTAAACCATTTTCCTTTTCTTCTATAATTGTTTCAGAACTACCCAAGAAGATGCAAGAATTGGTCTTAGAGAGGGACAGTTTTGTAGAAAAATTAAAGAAAAAAATTCAAGATTACTGTCTGAGGTAAGATTTTAGCTTGCTTAGAAATGTTAAAAAAAAAAATTAAGTTGAAGCACCATCTAGTGGCTCTCAATTGTGTTTTGATAAAAGTTGCCTCCAATTTCCCTCAATTTAGGACCACAATTAATCTGTTGTGCATGTATGTTACATGTATGTTCAGAAAAGAAAATAATCCTGGTTTGTTTGTTTGTTTGTTTTTTATCTTTCTATGTGGGTAGGATGTTGAGAGGAAATAGTTTAGCTTTTTACTCTTCCCAGAAAATCAGGGCAGTGAGAGTAGACAAACATGAACTTGGGTAAATCTCTTCAGGCAGCGATGGAGTCTCTTCCGTGGAAAAAGAACATAATAAAATCCCATAGATTTCAGTTCCTCTGTTTTTCTGCTCACATCCTCTCTAAAAGCCCACAACAGTGTCTTTATCTTCCCAATCTTAAAATACAGACATGCCCTCACATGTCTAGGGATTGGCTGACTATTAGGTCATCTTTGCCCACCCGCAGCTTCCCACACCCTTTCCTATCATAAGGCCACAGCGTTCCTTGAGTTTATACAACTAGCAATTCTTCTGCAACTATCATAGAGATGGCTTTCTTGTTTATGGTTATTATCTTTTGAAGTTACATCTGATTGATTACCTCTAAGGGAAGAATGAAAATAGACCACGATAATGCACATGAATAGAATAAAACTTGCTTCATAATCCAGGAAAACAAAAATAGTCCATGAAGACACACATGCTGCTAATTCACTTCAGTCATGTCCGACTCTGTGCGACCCCATAGACAGCAGCCTGTCAGGCTCCCCCATCCCTGGGATTGTCCAGGCAAGAACTCTGGAGTGGGTTGCCATTTCCTTCCTCCAATGCATGAAAGTGAAAAGTGAAACTGAAGTTGCTCAGTCATGTCCAACTCTTAGCGACCCCATGGACTGCAGCCTACCAGGCTCCCCGTCCATGGGATTTTCCAGGTAAGAGTACTGGAGTGGGGTGCCATTGCCTTTTCCCGAAGATGCACATGAATAGAGCATAATCCATGTTGCAAGACCGAGAGCAAATCTTACGGTCAGTAAGCTAGATATTTATATCGATCAGATTAAGTTCAACTGCACATGGAGTAAAACTGAAAACAACAGTGCCATGAACAAAATAGTTTATTCTCTCTCACGCAAAAATTTAGAGGTAGGTAGTCTATGGCTACCTCATGGTCATGAGGCGCCAGGATCCTTCTACCTTTCATTTTCACCCTCAATAAGTTAGGTTCCATCCTCAAAGTTACCTAAGACCCACTTTGGCTGGTGGACTTCCAGTCTTCACACCAGAGCTGCAATCTAGGAGCTAAGAATAAAGAGCAAAAAAAGGCTTCTTTTTTCTCTTTAATTAAAGAACGATTCCAAAAATATCACACAAGATGTGTGTTTACACTTGTGAAAACTTTTATGGGTGGTCATACTGAGTTGCAAGAGAAACTGAGAAATGTCTTTTAGTTAAGTATGTCTCCACACTAAATAAAAATGGAGTTTTATTACTAGGCATGTGTGAGAAACCTAATGTGACAATGCTGGGTATCAAACAACCACAAAACCCTCTGTGGCAATTGCTCAAATGTCTGAGATCAACTGAAGGTCAGGTGGGCAGCTCTTCTGATCTTGACTGAGCTTCTTCACACTTCTGGGGGAGATGACTGACAGCTATTGAATTGTGTAGGATGGCCTTGACAGAAAGCGGGGGATGATCCTGGGATGTCTCAGCTTTCTACATCTTTCTCATCCTGCAGAATACTAGCTCAGTCATGTACTAATGGAGTAGCAATAGAAATTTTCAGGACTTCTTAGATCTAGGCTCAGAAATGGTACACTGCCACTTCTGCCTCATTTTATTGGCTAATGCAAATAAAATTCTTTATGGAAAGAATTTTCCATAAAGACATTTTATGGAAAGAAGTCTAAGGTTATTGACAAATGACATGGATAGAGGGAGGGGAGAAAATTTGGAATCATGAATACAATCGTCTACTATGAGATGAAAGGGGAAATGAACATTGCACCAGGCAGCTAGCAATATGTGCAACAGTAGTTTTGAGGCTGTAATTGAATTGTAGTATTAGACTTTCTTCCATTTTATGCCCTATCTTAAAAGTGAGGGAATTATGATTTAAAAAGAGAGAGAAAAGAACCAATATAAGTTATACATGACATTGTTGACTAATTTAATTCTTGACTCATGTTTGGTTACTAACAGGGTATTAAATTTGCATTTGTCTTATTATTTACTGTAGGCAGAGATTGGGTATATGTACCCAAAACCTGGTTTTATTTATTCCAAGGCAGCTACACTACATTCTTGAGCTTCCGTAGCAGTTAGGGTGGCTACGTGACAAGCACTAGTCAACGGAATGTGAGCAAAAGCGATTTCCACTAAAATCCTGCATCTATCTCTGTCTCTCTCTGTCCTGTCTCTGTTTCTCTCCATATTTCTCCTATTCACTTGCTGAACAGAAAATACTCTGAGAAAGGCAGAAGCATAGGATAAAATTCCTCCTACCACCTGCCCTAGCCCCACTAGCCTGCCTTGGTATGTGAAGTGAGCAAAAATTAAACTTTTGTGCATGAATACACTGAGATTTGGGAGTTGTTTGTTCCAACCACTGGACTATTCTACTTATATTAGTATTCTCCAGGTAGTAAGCATTCATCTTCACCCTTAGAGTTTTGCTTAAAATAAAAGTAATAGCCCAAATCACCTGCCACTTTACACAATAAATTTTTCCTTTATATAAAAGGACACTGTTTTAATACAAGTTTACCATAAATATCAATGAAGATAAGGTTCCAGTTTACAGTGGCCCTAGAAGTTGTTAGAATTCCACCAAGTACTCTTACTCTTACCACAATTAACACATTGTGTAGTGCAGACAAGAAATCCAGACACTGCAGCTCTAAATAAGGTGAGGCAACTTTTAGCACTCTCTCCAATGACTAGTAGTTTCTTATGTGGAATCAACTAATAGTTTCTTCAAAAATACAGGTACTACTAAAAACAGCTCCTGGACATTTATTTAATGATCAGGTCAAACATTCAATACAAATGTCTCAGTAATTACTAGCGAGCAAGCAACAATGTAAGGTTAGCTATGGGCTGACTTGAAGGCAGTGTTTGTGGTGGGTCCTGCTATTGCAGTGTTGATTAGCATCTCAAGTGGGTAGAGGAAACAACTATTAATAGACAGGATGAAAGCACCACCCAGTAATCCAACAGGTATAGAAAAACTGCACAGCATTGTTATTTGTCTTTTACTGAGCCATCTTTCTCTCTAGGCTGAGAAGCAGGGTTGTTTCTCATTTGCAAATAAGAACTTTCTAGGGCAAAGGGGAAAATAGATAAATCATCCTAGGCAATTATAATGGCAAGTGACAAGCTTTTGCATGTGTATATATATGTAGACTAAGAATTTGAAACCAGCCTGACACCTATCACACAGATTCTAAACACAAAGATTTCCAGTAGTAACAAGAGCAGTTGAGCTAGATGTTGAAACGAAGGTTGATCTCAGCTGGCTGCTTTTCTGTGATAACTCAGCAAGTCTAAATTGACATACAGATTTTTTTCATTTTCTTGATCTAGGAAAAAACATTAAGTATATGATTAAGCAGAAATGAATACAAGCCTTCAGAAGTATAGAAACTGGGAAGCAAACACAAGAAGCCCCAGTTAAACTTCATTTCCCCCACAGAATTCTCAAAGCATGGACTAGGCAAATCTCTCTCAGGAAAAAACTACAATGAAGTAGTAGGTTTTCACTGTCTTGCCCCAGTGCTGCAGGCACTTCTGCCTGGGCTCTCAACTGTTAACAAGGCTTTTACATCAAAGAATGAGTCAGGGTACAAACAATGTGTCCCCCCACCCCATCCCCCTCCCCCCTGCCAAAAAAGAAATGGGTCAGGCTTTTCCCAGGACATTGTAAACTCAAAGTCTTATGATAAGGTTTTCTTTCTAATGGAGCTACAATTTTCACTTTTCATTTCCTACCTGCAATCTTTTGTTCTCTGGAAGTGGATGAATCCCACGAAGACCAGGATAACCAACAAAAGAGAGGATTTCACACAGAGAATGATCAGTAAGTCTGATCCTGGAAATCCCAGGGTTCTGACACCTTTAAACATAGATTACACAGGCAGAGGTGAAGAGCCATTTCAAAAATTCTTCTAATGAACAAATCAGAGTCTATAGTTTAAAAGAACGTTTTAAAATATTCTTGAAAGTTCACAGATCATCAGAATCAAAACACCTTCTAAACTACTGTTAGGACCAAACTGAAGCCAGGACAGGCTCTAAGGGGCAGGCCCGCAGGCAGTGTAGCTAGACCAATCAGAAAAATCCCCGTAGCCCCCCGCCCACACCAGACCCAAGCCAATCCAGATAGGGATGCGAGGTTTAAAAGTCCCGCGCGCGCGAGCGCCTACGGTTTAACCAATCAGCTATGCTGTTACAGAAACAAAGAACCGTCTGTATAAAAGTATATGTGATTCAGAACTCGGGGCCCTTGTTGGATTCTACTGTGCTGCATGAAAGCTGGGCCCTGGCTCAAGCTAGTAATAAACCCCTTTATGCTTTTGCATTGCTGTGGATGTCTTATTCTCTCAGTTTTGGGGACTCGGACTCTGGACATAACACTACAATTTGAATTCTGCTAGTGTATCATTCTTTCAGGACTGAATTTAGCAACGGTATCTTTGCTTTCGTACATGGTATCTTTTTAATAAATATTTTCTGAATGCATGAGGCATTATGTGAGCACAGAGAAGGAACAGTTAACCAAACTGCAGGGCGAAAGAAGTTATTGCAGAAGAATTATATCAAATTGTCTTAAAACTTCAATAGGAATTGATTGAACGGAATAGAAAGAGAGTTGGGGAAAGAAGTACACTGTGAAGAGGTAGAAATTGCTTGTAAAGAGGAGAGGACTAAAAGAGGATAACACTTTTGAGGAGCCCAAAGAGGCCCACATGCTTAGGGTACATGCTGGAGACTAGCAAGATATGAAGAAAGCAGAGCACCAGGCCGAAGGGGTTTAACTTTCCAAGTGGCAAAGAGAAGGCCCTGGGCACATTTAAGTAGGGGAGCAGCCTGTTTTTCATCTTGGAAGTCACTGGCCACAGTGTAGGAGAATGGAGGAAGGTAAGTTAGGGCCAGAAGACCTGTTACAAGGGCAATGAAATAACCCTGGAAAGAGATGATCATGTGCTCAATTAGTGCAGTCAGAAGAAAGAAAAAGGTCTGGATTTAAGAAAAAATTTAAAGCAGAATCAGTGAAAGATAGGAACTGATTTTCATTATAAGAAATAAGAGTGCTATTGTAGAATGATGTCTTTAATTTTCTGGCTTGATTCATTTATCAAGACATAAAATACAGGTGTGGAGCTTCAGAAGGGGTGTTAGTCCCCTCAGTCCTGTCTGACTTTGTGACACCATGGACTGTACCAGGCTCCTTTGTCCATGGAATTCTCCAGGCAAGAATACTGCAGTGGGTGGTGCCATTCCTGTCTCCAGGGGTCTTCTCAAACCAGGGATTGAACCTGGGTCTCCTGCATTGCCGGCGGATTCTTTACCATCTGAACTAGAGTAGAGGAATTATGGTTCAGAATATATACACGTTGAGGTGCCTCTGATGCATTTGAGTGAAGCTGGTCAATTAGAAATTGATTTTGATCATGGGTAGCTAAGGAGAGGGGCTTCCCTGGTGGCTCAACGGTAAAGAATCCACTGGCAGCACAGGAGTCCTGGGCTCAATCCCTCAGTCAGGAAGATCCCCTGGAGAAGGCAATGAGAACCCACTCAAGTATTCTTGCCTGGGATATCCCATGGATAGAGGAGCCTGGCAGTCTACAGTCCATGGAGCTGCAAAAGAATCAGACACAACTTAGTGATGAAAATGGCAACAATGAGCCAAGGAAAGAAATCTGGGCTCAAAATACAGATTTAAGAGTCAAGAATTAGATGTGGCTGAAGTCATGGGTCCCGATGAGATCCCTCAAGGAAAAGATGTAAAAATGAAGAGAGAAGAGAGTCAGTGATGGAATGCATTGAAATACCTTCCTTCTTGGAATGAGTAGTTGAAAATGTTATCTATTAAAGAAGACTAATAAGTTGGCTATAAGTTAATAAGAGAACAAAGTGAATATGGAAGGAAAACAGATGAAAAGGGAGGCGAGACCACATCAAATATCATAAAGAAGCTAATAAAAAGGAACACAAATTTTCTGTTTTATTTGGCGTCTGAGAGAACTTTACTACCTTCTGTTAGAACATTTTATGTGCAAGGAAATGTATGTGATTTAAGGAGCAGATGTGAGGTGGCATAGAAAAGACAGTGAATATAAAATTCTCCTTTCTTAGATTTTTTAAATTGAAATGTAGTTGATTTACAATGTCATTTTAGTTTCAGGTATACAGCAAAGTGATTCAGATTTATGTATATACTTCTTGAGACTCTTTTCCACTATACATTATTACAAGATACTGAATATAGTTCCCTATTATATACAGTGGTTCCGTCTTGTTTACCTGCCTTATATATAGTAGTCTGTATCTCTTAAGCTCAAACTCCTAACTTATCCCTCCCCCATACTTTCCCATTTGGTAACCATAAATTAACTTAATTGCCAGACCACCTGACTTGCCTCTTGAGAAACCTGTAAACAGGTCAGGAAGCAACAGTTAGAACTGGACATGGAACAACAGACTGGTTCCAAATAGGAAAAGGAGTGCGTCAAAGCTGTATATTGTCACCCTGCTTATTTAACTTATATGCAGAGTACATCATGAGAAATGCTGGGCTGGAGGAAGCACAAACTGGAATCAAGATTGCCGGGAGAAATATCAATAACCACAGATATGCAGACGACACCACCCTTATAGCAGAAAGTGAAGAAGAACTAAAGAGCTTCTTGATGACAGTGAAAGAGGAGAGTGAAAAAGTTGGCTTAAAGCTCAACATTCAGAAAACTAAGATCATGAAATCCGGTCCCATCACTTCATGGAAAATAGGTGGGGAAACAGTGGAAACAGTGGCTGACTTTGTTTTTTGGGGCTCCAAAATCACTGCAGATGGTGACTGCAGCCATAAAATTAAAAGATGCTTACTCCTTGGAAGGAAAGTTATGACCAATCTAGACAGCATATTAAAAAGCAGAGACAATACTTTGCCAACAAAGGTCTGTCTAGTCAAGGCTATGGTTTTTCCAGTAGTCATGTATGGATGTGAGAGTTGGACTACAAAGAAAGCTGAGTGCCGAAGAATTGATGCTTTTGAACTGTGGTGTTGAAGAAGACTCTTGAGAGTCCCTTGGACTACAAGGAGATCCAACTAGTCCATCCTAAAGGAGATCAGTCCTGGGTGTTCATTGGAGGGACTGATGTTAAAGCTGAAACTCCAATAATTTGGCCACGTGATGTGGAGAGCTGACTCATTTGAAAAGACCCTGATGCTGTGAAACATTGAGGGTCGGAGGAGAAGGGAAAGACAGGATGAGATGGCTGGATGGCATCACAGACTCAATGGAAATGAGTTTGGGTGAACTCGGGGAGTTGGTGATGGACAGGGAGGCCTGGCGTGCTACAGTTCATGGGGTCGTAAAGAGTCGGATATGACTGAGCGACTGAACTGACTGAACCATAAATTTGTTTTCTATGTCTATGAGTCTATTCCTATTTTGTAAATAAGTTCATTTATATCATTTTTTAAAGATTCTACACATAAGTGATACCATATATTTGTCTTTCTCTGCCCAACTTACTTCACTTAGTATGATAATCTCTTAAGTCCATCCACGTTGCTGCAGATAGCATTATTTCATTCTTTTTTGTGGTTGAATAATAATCCATTGTATATATGTAGTTAAATTGCTTCCATGTTGGCTATTGTAAATAGTGCTATAAATATTGGAGTACATGTATCTTTTCAAAGATAGAGTTTCCATTGTTTCCAGATATATGCCTAGGAGTGGGATTGTGAATTTTAATGAATCTCCACACTGTTCTTAGTGGCTGTACGAAGTTACATTACCACCAGAATCTCTACACTGTTCTTAGTGGCTGTACCAAGTTACATTACCACCAGCAGTGTAGGAGGGTTCCCTTTTCTCCATACCCTCTCCAGTGTTTATTATTTGCAGATTTTTTTATAATGGCCATTCTGACTGGTGTGAGGTAATAACTCATTGTAGTTTTAATTTGCATTTCTCTAATAATTAGCAATGTTGAGTGTCTTTTCATGTGCCTACTGGTCATGTGTAGGTCTCCTTTGGAGAAATGTCTATTTAGGTCTTCTGCTAACTTTTCAATTGGGTTGTTTGCTATTTTGATATTGAGCTGTATGAGCCATTTGTATATTTCAGAAATCAATACCTTGTTAGAATCCTGTTTTTCAAATATTGGATATGAGTAAAAGGCAAGAGCTAAGAGGTTGAGGAAATTCATAGCATCTTGTTTTAAGTATGAAAGGAAAACAGGCATGTTTATATAATCAGGCTTAGGGAAAGGATTTGTGAAACAGAAAAGACTGAACAAAGGAGAGCAAGGATGATTAATGAAGCCAAGCTTCTGAGGACATGGAAGAGGAAAATAGAGTACAGGCTGAGTGTTTGGTCTACAGAAGAGAAGGTCAGGTGGGCCTGGGAATAAATGATTCAGTCTGGAATCAGTAAGTATAAAATAAGAGCCTAGAGTTGGTGGGAGATGGATTGTTGCTGGTGCCATTCAGTCGCTAAGTTGTGTCGAACTCTTTCCCACACCATGAACTGCAGCGCTCCAGGCTTCTCTGTCCATCACTAGGAGATGGATACTGGAAAATAAAGATTAGAAGTGCATGTACTCATATAAATATTTTCTATATATTTTATTGCACTACTAGAATGAGTAGAAGTTGTAAAACATTAATGGAACAATTAATTAAAAGCTATATTAATAATGCCTGAGCTAGTAGGAATTAGTCCAACAGATCAACTCATGGAGCAGTATTGTCCATTAGAACCTATAATCTCTGTCCCCACACAAAGTTAATTGCTGGGGTTGGAGGGAAATATATAAATATATAGATGTATTTGTTGTTGTTGTTTGGTCACCAAGTCATATCCAACTTTTTTGTGACCCCATGACTGTAGCCTGCCAGGCTCCTCTGTCCATGGAATTCTCCAGGCAAGAATACTGGAGTGGGTTGCCATGCCCTCCTCCAGGGGATCTTCCCAACCCAGGGATTGAACCTGGGTCTCCCACAATGCAGGCAGATTCTTTACTGTCTGAGCTACCAGGGAAGCCCGTATTTATCTATATGTGGACATATGTGTGTGTGTGTGTGTGTGTGTGTGTGTGTATAAATATACTTGTGAAAGGATATGCACCAAAATGTTAACCATGGTTATTCTGGGCTGGGATTATGTTTGTTTGTTTGTTTGTTTCTTGTCTATATTTCCTAATTTTTCTACACTGAATAATGGACTATTTGTATGTTAAAATCCAGAAGGGTAAATGCAGGCTGTTTTCTTATCTGTATTTAATTTGTTCTACGATGAGAAAAGCATATATTTGTGTCATTTCAAAAGCCTAATTTAAAATAAATAATATAAATATATATAAAAAGAAGTGAATGTACTGATACATGTTACAACATGGGTGATTCTTTTTGTTGTTGTTGCTGCATGGAGGCTTTCTCTAGTTGCTGCAGGTGGGGGCTGCTCTCTAGTTGTGGTGCACAGGCTTCTCATTGAATTGGTTTCTTTTCTTGTGAGGCAGAGTCTCTAGGGTGTGAAGGCTTCAGTAGCTACAATGCATGGGGCTCAGTAGTTGTAGTATACAGGCTTCGTTTCCCTGAGGCATATGGGATCTTAGTTCCTGGACCATGGGTCCAACCGGTGTCCCCTGCATTAGCAGGTGGATTCTTAACCACTTTACCACCAGGGAAATCCCAGCATGGGTAATTCTTGAAAAAATATGCTAAGTATAAGAAACCAGTCACAAAGGCCACATACTGTATAGTTCCATTGATATGAAATGTCCAAAATAGGACAATCTATTGTGACAGAAAGTAGATTAAGTGATTGCCTAAAACTAGAGGAATGTTGGAATCAAGGAGGGATAACTAAAAGGTAAGAGGTTTTGCTTTGAAGTGATGAATATGTTCTAAAATTGATTGTAGTGATGGTTGTGCAACTGTGTTCAAAGACCATTGAATAACGCACCTTAAATGGGTGAATTGTATGCTATATAAAGCTGTTGCAGAAACACAGGTCAATATGAGAGATGTTATGATGATAATTAATAGATATTATTTTTAATAATGTCATAAAGAGTATAATATCTAATGTATTGATATAATTAATATAATAGCTAATAATTTTTCATATAATAAGTACAGCAGCTAATATTTATTGAGTACTGACTTTGTTCTAGGCACCATGTTAAACACATATACTATTACAATAACTGTGAGGTGGGTACTTTTATCTTATTTAACAGATGAAGAAACCATGAGACATTAACTAGATCTATTTTGATGATCATGTCACAAAAACAGCATTAAATATTATGTTGTACATCTGAAGCTAATATAATGTTATATATCAGTTAAAAACAAAATGTTGAGATAGCGAATTTAAATACTGTTCAAAGTTACACATTTGGTAAATGAGAGCCATGTGTTACCAAAGACATTGCTCCTAATCAATAGATTATGTTCCCTGGAACAATAAGAAATGGATTTTGTCTTTTCATCTCTGTATCACCAGCTTTAAATACATAATAACATTGAAAAAATGTTTGGTCAATGAATTGGTTTCAGACAGCAAGCGAGAAGGAAAGCTCTGTTACTCAGAGTAGCAATTAAGGGGTGAGTAATATAAAAAATGAAATATCAGGAAAGAAGTTATTATTGGTCTTGACTATCTACTGAATAAGTATTATTAAACGATATCTAAGTATTGATATTTTGAACCAATAAAAGGTATGGACCTAACAGAAGCAGGAGATAAAGAAGAGGTGGCAAGAACACACTGAAGAGCTATACAAAAAGATCTTCATGACCCAGATAACCACGATGGTGTGCTCACTCACCTAGACATTCTGGAATGTGAAGTCAAGTGGGCCTTAGGAAACATCACTATGAAGAAAGCTAGTGGAGGTGATGGAATTCCAGTTGAGCTATTTCAAACCCTAAAAGATGATGCTATTAAAGTGCTGCACTCAATATTACAGCAAATTTGGAGACCTCAGTGGTGGCCACAGGACTGGAAAAGGTCAGTTTTCATTCCAATCCCAAAAAAAGGCAATGCCAAAGAATATTCAAACTACCATAGAGTTGCACTCATTTCACATGCTAGCAAGGTAATGCTCAAAATCCTTCCAGATAGGCTTCAACAATAGGTGAACTGAGAACTTCCAGATCTACTAGCTGCATTTAGAAAAGGTGGCTGAACCGAGATTAAATTGCCAGTGCCAGTTGGATCATAGAAAAAGCAAGAGAATTTCAAAAAAACATCTACTTCTGCTTCATTGACTACACTAAAGCATTTGTGTGGATCACAACAAACTGAAAAATTCTTAAAGAGATGGGAATACCAGACTACCTTACCTGACTCCTGAGAAACTTGTAGCAGGTCAAAAAGCAACAGTTAGAATCAGATATGAAACAACAAACTGGTTCAAAATTGCAAAAGGAGTATGTCAGGGCTGTATTTTGTCACCCTGCTTATTTAACTTCTATGCAGGGTACATTATGTGAAATGCTGGGCTGGATGAAGCTCAAGTTGAAATCAAGATTGCTGGGAGAAATAGCAATAACCTCAGATATGCAGATGACAACACCCTAATGGCAGAATGCAAAGAGGAACTAAAGAGCCTCTTGTTGAAGGTGAAAGAGGATAGTGAAAAGTTTGGCTTAAAACTCAACATTCAAAAAACGAAGATCATGGCATCTGGTCCCATCACTTCATGGCAAATAGATAGGGAAAAAATGGAAACAGTGACAAAGTTTATTTTCTTGGGTTCCAAAATCACCACAGATGGTGACTGCAGCCATGAAATTAAAAGACGCTTGCTTCTTGGAAGAAAAGTTATGATGAACCTAGACAGCGTATAAAAAAGCTGAGACATCACTTTGCCCAAAAGGTTCCATATAATCAAAGCTATGGTTTTTCCAGTAGTCATGTATGGATGTGAAAGTTAGACCATAAAGAAAGCTGAGTGAAACTGTGGTGCTGGAGAAGACTCTTGAGAGTCCCTTGAGCAGCAAGGAGATCAAACCAGTCAATCCTAAAGCAAATCAACACTGAATCTTCATTGGAAGGACTGATGCTGAATCTGAAGCTCCAATATTTTGATCAGCTGATGCAAAGAGCCGACTCATTGGAAAAGACCCTGATGCTGGGAAAGACTGAGGGCAGGAGAAGAGGATGAGATGGTTGGATGGCATCACTGACTCAATGGACATGAGTTTGCATAAACTCAGGGAGATGGTGAAGGACAGGGAAGCCTGGAGTTCTGCAGTCCATGGGGTTGCAAAGAGTCAGACATAACTGAGTGGCTGAACAGCAACAACAAATAATTAATCTCAAAGTACTTTTACAGTGCCAGAATAAAAGATATTAGGAGAATATATTAGTAAGGAGTTATTGAATTAATTCCTTCTATCTAATAAAGGAATACAATTTCTCTAGTATACTAATGCATTACTCAGTTAAGTTTTAAAGACTATCTCCGAATTAGAAGCATAAGTTTTCTTACCTTCTGCTTGGTTATTCGCTTTTTCTATAGAGAAAAAGACTGAGCATCAAGTTCACTATAGAAACAGGCACTTACCTTTATCCAGCTCTATGGACAGACTCTTGTTGCCAGTCAAGTGGGAGACAGAGCAGGACATGTTCAGCACATGGCGGCCACCCCAGCAGCAAGTACTCTGGACGGTCACTGTGCCATTGCCCCAGTAAGGCTCTTGCTCAGTGACGCAATCCCCCTCTGGGGTCCAGGAGATCTGTGCAGCCGGCTTCCCTACAGCAGCCTTGCACACTGCAGTTCCCTTCTCAGTTTGAACAAGGGTCACTTCAGGGGGCACTGCAGAAATGTAGGGGAAATGCTTCAGTCTTAAAACCTGGGACATAGAATTCAGAGATTTGTTTCAGTCCCAAATCTAGTAACTGGAAATACCAAAATATATGATGTTCCTTACCTAACACTTGGAGGTGATACTCATGCTGGAAATTCCCATTACTTGTTGCTATTTGACACGTGTAATTCCCATCATGAGTGGTGGCCACTGGATCGATCTGAAGGACAGGATTCTCGTCAGGTCCAGAGGCCCAGGTTATTCTCTTGTCAGTACAGTTTCCTCCTGTGGTCTGATTTGTATCACGTCTGTAGGCTCTGAAGCAGGGCGGCTTGTCTCTGAGGACTATTTCCCATGTTACCAGCACACTTAGCCACAGCACAGGAGGGCAAGTGAGCACAGCTTTTGTATCCACCAGTACTGATAGTGAAGTTTTAACTGGACACCCACACAGGCACAAACATGAAAATAATAAGAGAAAAGCTCTTTATAGAACTTCATGTGTTAAAATTAATTCACAGTATATTACATGAAGTTGTACTTGAACTTTGCTGGTGGTCATATTCCAGAAATATTAGACTTACACAAGAAATTTCATGAAATATATATAACCCTGGAGAAGGAAATTGTAACTCACTACAGTATCCTTGCCTGGAGAATATATAAAATATTAAACTTATCCAGAGATTAACCAACTTCATCCTGTATTATGGATCATTAAGAAAGCAACATGAATTATATATGCAACAAAAATTTTCAAGTGTTATTAGTTCAGAAGATTTGATGTCTATAAAACAAACAGATAAGAAAATAGAATCTATAAGACAGTTTTCTAAATCTAATCTTTTGGTGATAGAGACTAGCAGATTTATCTTGTAATTCATACTCCACAGGATAGAAAAGGGAATAATAAGTGATGTTTTGTCTCTTCCTAAGTTTTGATGAGAGAATAAATCAGCAACCTCAGAACTAAATGCCTATTCCTAAGAGTAGCACTTCAGACAAGCCTTAAGTAGAGCGGCATTCAGGTTAAGCAAGCTGGGAAGTTTTTAAAGAAGCTGGAAACTTTTTAAGTTTATTTTTTATTTGGAGAATCCCAAAGTCAGTAAAATCAGCAGAGCTTCCTTGCTTCCTCCTTCCCTCACTCCTTCCCTCTTCTTCTTCCTTCTTTCCTTCCTTCCTTTTTTCCTATTCAGTTATGCTACCAGACCGTTCAGCTGTGAACTTTGCTTGCAGATTTTATTTCTGGACATTAAATGTAATTATGAGAATTAAATAAAAAAGTTGTTTCCTTTTGTCCATCTTTTAAAGTAAAAATTCAGCCCTGCAAAGCTACAGATATTTTCCAATTTAAAAGGTCACTCTCTCCCATAAATTCACATAATGTTTCTGCGCGTGGTAGGCATTTGGTGAGATACTCTAATTAGGTGTGTCTGTTACAACTCACCTCTAACAGAAGTGCATGTCAGCTATTTCTTCATAAATAGAATCAGCTATAGTGGACAAGAAGTTTATATGGATGAAGCTTGTCCGTACTAAACTCTGCATTTAATATCTCCCTTCTCATCTTCTGGTGTCACCTGCCTCTGCAGAGATGTACTCAAGTCCTTGCATTTTACAGCCAAATAAAAATCACATAACTAATGAAGGAAGATGGAGGGTTTTAAAAGCAGAGTGAAGGCTGTTAAGTCATATTCTTCCCATTATTCCAAGCAATATTCCTTTCCAGAGGGAACCTCTTGTCAAAGATGTAGATACAAGCAAGAACTTTCTAATTACATAAGAAATCACATGAAATATATAAAGTATTAAAACTTTGTGGAAAACAACTAGAGTGGGTATGAGTAAACAGATCTGTACACAAGGGAAAGATGATGAAGATAACACCAGAGAGATAAAGAGACTGATGAGATAGCAAGGTGTTAATGTCCTTTGTGTTCTCAGGAGTTTGAACTTTACCTTGTAAACAGTATAAGTTTAATGTTTTTGCTAGTATTTATCCTGAAGTTCTGACTTTTTTTAAGGGAACGTACTTGCTAGTCAAATAAGCACACTTGCACAGGGGCACAATATCCAAAGAAGTAACTCCAACAGTGAAGATTCCAAGCATGGCAGATATTTTACGTCCTTTCCTCTTCCATTCTCTGAACTTCGATCACCCTTCACGTATAATGATAGTTCTTATGGTATTGCTAGTATTTCACTCTTTCTTCATTCTCTTCTTTCATTTTCACACCTGTTGTGATAATTTACACAATGGCCAGAGCCAGCCCCACAGTCAGTGGATTTGGCTCCTACAAATATATTCTTTGTACATTCCTATGATCAGCTACAGTGATTTTTACCTCCTACTTCCCAGAGAAGATAGAGGATAGAGTCTCATCTTTGTTTCCAAATCAGCGGTCATATCTCATCTTTTCCGCATCCCTTGTCTATGAATATGCACACAGACAAATTCCAGTTGGCTTCAGGGCATTCCCTTTGTCTTCTCACTACCATACCCTAGGTTAAGTCCCTGTCACCGTGCACCTAGATTGCTGCAAACGCCTCCTAACTTCTGTCGCTGTCTCAAAACTCTTCTCCCGTCCGTTCATACCTTACACTGCCACCAGTATATCATTCTGCAACACAGATGTCATTCCCTCAACTCTAAAACCCTCCAAACATCTCTCATGGCCTAAAGGACAAATTTAAATGTCTTCATATTGGCTTTGAAAGCCCTCTTTTTCACATTGACGCACTTTACATTTGACTACATTGCCTCCACACTCCAGAAAAAACACCAAGTACAATTCTATTTCTATGTCATTGTTTTCACTCTCCAAGGTGGTCAGTATACTGCTTTTTTTCTATTTAAATATGCTTTCTTTAAGACCCAGTTTACTGCTATATGCTCTGTGAACCCTTTCCTAAGCATTGGTGCTCAACCACTCCCTTTCTCCCTTGATACACTTGCTATGAGTGCTTACTTCCTCTGTCTGTCTGATAGCTGAGCTCCTGATGGCTGGGTTCCCCCACAGAACTGAGCTCCCTTGGGGCTCTTTGATAGTCTTGTTAATCTTATGTTCCCCACAAAGCCCAGCACAGTGCCTGATAGAGAACACTCCATAATCTTCCAGTGGAATTGAACTGCTTTAGGGGAGGACAGATGGGGTCATTCAGGTTCCTTATCCCACAGCGTTCAGATCACCATATTCTTCAACTGGGTATGGCTGACCATTGACTCTGTTTCTAAGTAAGCTCAACATTTCATGCTTCAGTAGTGGCCTCAAAAAATAAAAAAGCATACTGCCTTCTGGATAAAGTGTTAACAGTGCTCTGCTTTATGTCCATAGATGAAGTAATTGTTGAAGCTAGAAAATATGCAGAGAAAAGTAGATGAAATCAATTTTAGATACATAAATGGAGTGAAAACCATTATTTCTCCATAAGAGCTTATATACAATATGATAGAAAATCAATTAACCATAGTTAAAATCACATGAAAATCCTTAAAAGACAGAAATTCAAGGTTTTTCCTTGGAAAAACATGCTGACATATGAAAAGTACCTTTATAAGGTACTAATGAATGATTTTCCCATTTATGAGACACCTTGTTTTGTACCTGACAACTATTTTGTACAAAGTAACCCCACCTCCTCCCAAGCCATAATGTATTGGTTCATCATGGACACTTCATGTGAGCTGGACTGATTATAATCCTGTTACCACATACCACCCCCTGCTTAAAATTATTTGGCCCAGTGGTGGGCACTGCACACAACAGGACAAACCCAAGTATTTTCTAAAAGAATTTTGAAACCAGAATTAAGAAGAGTAGTTCATCCCCTTCCTTCCTTCCTTTTCCTACTGTGATGGTTAATTTTACGTGTCAGCTTGGCTAGCCATGTTATCCCAATATTTGGTCAAACACTATTCTAAATATTTCTGTGAAAATATTTTTAGGTGAAATTAACTTTTAAGTCAGTGAAAGTGAAGTCATTCAGTGGCGTATGAATCTTTGCAACCCCATGGACTATAGCCTGCCAGACTCCTCCATCCATGGGATTTTCCAGGCAGGAATACTGGAGTGGGTTGCCATTTCCTTCTGCAGGGGATCTTCCTGACCCAGGGATCAAACCTGGGTCTACCGCATTGCAGGCAGACTCTTTACCATCTGAGCCACCGAAGAATCCCTTTAAGTCAGTAGACTTTGAATAAAGCAAATTACCCTCCAAAATGTGGGTGGGCCTCATCCAATCAGTTGAAGGCTTAATAGAAAAAGACTGAGCTTGTAGGCAAGGGAGCCCTGCCAGCAGTCTGCCTTCAGACGCCAAGTGCAACTCTTACCCAGGGTTTCCAGCGTTATGGCCTACTCTGCATATTTTGAACTTGCCAAGTCTCCGCAATCATGTGGACGAATTTGTTAAAGTAAATTAATCTCCCCTCCACACCCCCACCTTGCTTTTGCTTCATTCTTCCTAAAATAGGTCTATTTGTCAGGGTTCCTCAGGGAAACAGAACAGGATGTGTATATGTGTGTTGGACATACATCCAGTAGAGAGAGGTACAGAGGGAGGTACAGAGAGAGAGGTAACAGTCTTTACTTTGTTCAAGTTCTCCGTTTCATAGTTTCTGAGACCTATATGCATTCCTTCTCTTGAATTTTGCAGTGTCTGAGAGTCAAAATAGTCTTAATCTACCTCAAATTTGGTTTTTGAAAACCCTCTGTTTTATAGTATTTTTAGTATTTAGTATTTTAAATATTTTTTATAGTATTTTTCTGAACAACAATGATTTAAAAAGTACTTCTTATATATGACCACAATTCAATAAGCATTTGGGGGCTTCCCTGGTGGCTCACTGGCAAAGAATCCACCTGCCAGTGCAGGGGACATGGGTTCAATTGCTGGCCCCACAGGCTGCAGAGCAACTAAGCCCGTGCTCCACAACTACTGCGCCTGTGCCCTAGAGCCCAGGAACCACAGCTCCTGAGCCTACATGCCACAACTGCTGACGCCTGTGTGCCTGGAGCCTGTGCTCAGCCGCAAAAGAGGCCACCACAACGAGAAGCTCACCCTCCTAGAAAGCAGCCCCTGCTCTCAGCAACTAGAGAAAAGGCAGCAAGCAGCGAAGACCCAGCACAGCTAATAAATAAATAAAATTATAGAAAATAAGCGTTCGTGAATCCTAAGCTTACAAAAATACACATTTTACTCCCCATTCTAATTTTATATCCATTTTCACCACATTAAAAAAATAAACAAAGAGCCTGTCACAGATACAGAGAAGAAACTGCTGGTTACTAGTGGGTAGAGGGAACATGGGGAGGGGCAATACAGGAGTAGGGGAGTAAGAGGTGCAAAGTATTATCTATAGAATAAGCTACAAGGATACATTGTGAAATAAGAAATATAGCCAATATTTTGAGCATAACATTTAAAAATTCTGAACAACTATTTTGCACACATGTAACTTAAATAATATTATGTATCAACTATACTTGAATAAAAATAATTTAAAAAAATATGTTGACATAAGAAAAATAAATAAATAGATTCAATAAAGTTCTTAAAATAAGCAGTAAACAAGTCTCTGAAATAATTTGACTTTTCTAGACAGCTAAATATTACTGGTTTGGGCTGGAAGTAAGACAAAGGATGAGATTCTAACTATTGAATTTAGTTCATATTAGGCTCAAATATCTATTCCAGAAACAGATAAGAGGTGAGAGCTGACCTCAGAGGGATTACTTTGTAGCTTTACCAAAGGGCTAATGAGTGAACTTTTGAGCCTTTGTGTTCCATATGGTCACTGTTGCAAGTATTCAACTCTGCTCTTGCAGCAAGAAAGAAGCCACATATAATAAGGGAACAAATGTGCATGGCTTTGTCCCAAAAAAAATTTATTTGTAAAAATATGACTAGATTTTATCCACGGGCCACAATTTGCTGCCTCGATTTAAAGTATAGTATTTCACTTGCCCTAATGCCATTTCTTGCATTTCTCACAATTAAAAATAAGCAATGAACATCTACTGCACGCTCTATTTTCTTCTGCTTTCTTTGCCTTTTAAAAGTAAACTGAATCTCCAGTGACAGCCCCAAGTTCTTCCCCAAATTCACTTCCTGTTTTGTTTTTGACATATAATTTCTTTACTTCTTTCCTTCCTTCCCTTTCTTCCTCTTTTTCTCCATCCCTCCTTCTTTTCCTTCCTTCCCTCTTTTCTTAGCCTAAGTGGGACAAGTATTGAGGGCATCTCACAGGAGCCCAGTGAATAATAAAACTACAGTGAGCCTGCCCATTCCCAGCTAAAGGGGAGCTGTCTGGTGGTCAGAAGACAACGGCCATGATAGTGTAAGGTTACTGGAGCTTATGAAGGCTTTCTCTTGTAGGTATTTTGGTATGTGCACCTTGAGACTCAATGCTTCTGGAAGAAAGTGTTTCACAAATATGGTATCCTGTGGTCCTTGCAAAACAGAATTCTTCTTCAGTGTCAATTCTTCACGTATTCGTCACCCATTGTGCTCCCTATTTTAAAGATATAGGTTGTTGTCCGTGGAAAATTCAGAGAACCCAGCCTTGATTAATGCCTTTCAAAGGATAGTCAAAGGCTTTTCTTCTATCCCCTGGATTCTATTTCAAATACCCCATAGACAGTATTAATTTTAGTGATAAAACACATGATTTTCATGCATGAACTGTTAAGTGAAAGTGAAAGTCACTCAGTCGTGTCTGAGTCTTTGCAACCCCATGGAATATCCAGTCCATAGAATTCTCCAAGTCAGAACACTGGAGTGGGTAGCCTTTCCCTTCTCCAGGGCATCTTCCCAACCCAGGGATTGAACTGGGGTCTCCTGCATTGCAAGCGGATTCATTATCAACTGAGCTATCAGTTAAGTTGCTGCCATTTCAGTAGATACTCATTTTAGCCATTTTGTTTGAGAGTATTGACAATTTGGCACATTTGTTTTTATCAGATATAACTAAATCGGTGCCTTGATACTAGAGGATTCTGTTGTAACTTCGTCATGCATTAGTGGTGTCTTCAAAATTGACTGAAGTAAGTCTTCAAGTATATTGAATTTCAGTGATCTCTTACTGGCTGGAGAATGGAAGAGATTTTATGGTTAAGAAAGGTATTTTAGGGAATGGAGGTCCATGGAGAATCCTGCCTTTAAAACCAGACACAAAATTCTCCTACAAGTAAACAAAATACCACCTTCCAAAGAATATGCTGAGAAGGAAAATCAGTAAATTATCTCTGCAACTTCTCATGCCAGAGATAAAACCTGCAACTTGGAACGCACCGCTTAAGTGTACTAAAATGGTTGTTTTTAGAAGAGAAAAAAAATTGTCCTTGTTTCACAAATATTCCTGTGATTATTTTTATAGTGGATTCATTTTAAAACTTAATTGCTAATATGAGTTATTCCATTTCATTACCTCCATTGGCAGCAAGTTTGTATAGAATGTCAATTTCATATCAAGTATCATGTCTTCCCTGATAGAAGAAAGCATCCTTCTTACAGTCTTGGTTGAAACTTTGCATGTGCTGAAGTATTACAACAAATGATCAAAGGTCCTGAGACTTCTTTCTTAATTTTTCAGATGAAACCAGATTTTCTTTTAAGTTTAGAGACATTAGGCTTTACATTGTTCATATCAGATATCTGAAATTGGCTGTCTAATCTGGTTACATTTAAAGACTGTAATGACTCTATTTCTAGTGATGAAGAGGGTACTAATAATCCACAACCTTTAGTAATAGAGATATGCGAAGTATCACCATTGGATACGCCTCCTTAAATTCTTTTAAAAGGTTCTGAGAGACCATGTATTTACACTTCAGAACATTTTAGCCTAGCAAGATTGGCTGGTTTCTCCTCACTGCCCTGGAAAGTAAGGGGGAAAAGTATGAGTTCAGTTCAGTTCAGTTCAGTCACTCAGTCATGTCGGTCTCTTTGCGACCCCATGAACCACAGCACGCCAGGCCTTCCTGTCCCTCACCAGCTCCCCGAGCTGACCCTAACTCATGTTCATAGAGTCAGTAATGCCATCCAACCATCTCATCCTCTGTCGTCCCTTCCTCCTCCTGCCCTCAATCTTGCCCAGCATCAGGGTCTTTTCAAATGAGTCAGCTCTTCGCATCAGGTGGCCAAAGTATTGGCGTTTGAGCTTCAACATCAGTCCTTCCAATGAACACCCAGGACTGGTCTCCTTTAGGATGGACTGACTGGGACTCTCAAGAGTCTTCTCCAATGTCAGTGCACAATTCAAAAGCATCAATTCTTTGGCGCTCAGATTTCTTTATACTCCAACTCTCACATTCATACATGACCGCTGGAAAAACCATATCCTTGACTAGACAGACCTTTATTGGCAAAGTAATGTCTCTGCTTTTCAATATGCTGTCTAGCTTAATCATAACTTTCTTTCTAAGGAGTAAAGCATCTTTTAATTTCATGGCTGCAATCACCATCTGCAGTGATTTTGGAGCCCAGAAAAATAAAGTCAGCCACTGTTTCCACTGTTTCCCCATCTAGTTGCCATGAAGTGATGGGACCGGATGCCATGATCTTTGTTTTCTGAATGTTGAGCTTTAAGCCAACTTTTTTGCTCTCCTCTTTCACTTTCATCAAGAGGCTTTTTAGTTCTTCTTCACTTTCTCCCATAAAGGTGGTGTCATCTGCATATCTGAGGTTATTGATATTTCTCCTGGCAATCTTGATTCCAGCTTGTGCTTCCTCCAGCCCAGAATTTGTCATGATGTACTCTGCATTTAAGTTAAATAAGCAGGATGATAATATACAGCTTTGACATATTCCTTTTCCTATTTGGAACCAGTCTGTTGTTCCATGTCCAGTTCTAACTGTTGCTTCCTAACCTGCATACAGATTTCTCAAGAGGCAGGTCAGGTGTTCGGGTATTCTCATCTCTTTAAGAATTTTCCACTGTTTATTGTGATCCACACAGTCAAAGGCTTTGGCATAGTCAATAAAGCAGAAATAGATGTTTTTCTGGAACTCTCCTGCTTTTTTGATGATCCAGCGGATGTTGGCAATTTAATCTCTGGTTCCTCTACCTTTTCTAAAACCAGCCTGAACATCTGGAAGTTCACAGTTCACGTATTGCTGAAGCCTGGCTTGGAGAATTTTCAGCATTACTTTACTAGGATGTGAGATGAGTGCAATGGTGTGGTAGTTTGAGCTTTCTTTGGCATTGCCTTTTTTTTGGATTGGAATGAAAACTGACCTTTTCCAGTCCTGTGGCCACTGCTGAGTTTTCCAAATTTGCTTGAATATTGAGTGCAGCACTTTCATGGCATCATCTTTTAGAATTTGAAACAGCTCAAGTGGAATTCCATCGCCTTCACTAGCTTTGTTCGTAGTGATGCTTCCTAAGGCCCACTTCACTTCACATTCCAAGATGTCTGGCTCTAGGTGAGTGATCACACCATCATGATTATCTGGGTCGTGAAGATCTTTTTTGTACAGTTCTTTGTGTATTCTTGCCACCTCTTCTTAATATTTTCTGCTTCTGTTAGGTCCCTTCTATTTCTGTCCTTTATTGATCCCATCTTTTCATAAAATATTCCCTTAGTATCTCTAATTTTCTTGAAGAGATCTCTAGTCTAGGGTTTCAAATTACTAGCTCAAGTTCTGACCAGAAAGTTCCTATATCTGCTCTGAAAATAAAAAAGTCTTATCTTCTATAGCAGCAGGACTAAGATTCTGAAAAATCAAACTTTACACTGTGAGTGGCTGAATTACAACATGGATTCATAGCCTTGCAGACTATTTTCTTTTTTTTTCTTGGAAAGGCATTTTATTTTAAATTTGGCAGTGTGTACATATCAATCCCAAACTCACAATCCCCCCCATCCCCAACCCTTCCCACCTGTGGTAACCATAAATTCATCCTCCAGTCTGTGAGCCTGTTTCTTTTTATTAAATAAGTTCATTTGTATCATTTTTTATATTCTGCATATAAGCTATATCATTTGACATTTGTCTTTCTCTGTGTGATTTGCTTCACTTAGTATGATAATCTCCAGATCCATCCACATTGTAGCAAATAGCATTATTTCATTCTTTTTCATTGCTGGGTAATATTCCATTGTATATATGTAACAATTTTTCTTTTCTTTTTTTTTTTTGCCATGCTGCATAGCATGCAGGATCTTGGTTCCCCAACCAGGGATTGAATCCATGCCCCCTGATGTGGAAGCGTTTTGTCTTAACCACTAGACTGCCAAGGAAGACCCCATACCACATCTTCTTTATCCATTCATCTGTTGATGGACATTTAGGTTTCTTCAATATCTTGGCTGTTATAAACAGTGCTGCAATGAACGCTGGAGTGCATGTATCATTTTGAACTATGTTTTTCTCTGCATATATGCCCAAGAGTGGGATTGCTAGACCATATGGCAGGTGTGTTTTTTGTTTGTCAAGGAAACTCCATACTGTTTGGGACAGTGGCTATACCAATTTACATTCCCACCAACAGAGTAGGAGGGTTTTTCATACCCTTTCTTTCATACCTTTTCTTCATACCCTCTCCAGCATTGATTGTTTGTATATGTTTTTGATGATAGCCATTCTAACTGTTGTGAGGTGATTCCTCACTGTAGTTTTTATTTGCATTTCCTGATGATTAGCACTGATGAGTGCCTTTTCATGTGCCTATTGGCTATCTGTACATCTTCTTTGGAGTGCTTGCATGCTAAGGTGCTTCAGTCATGTCTGACTCTTTGTGACCCTATGGAGGTCACACAGACCTCCTCTGTCCATGGAATTCTCCAGGCAAGAATACTGGAGTGGGTTGCCATTTTCTTTTCCAGGAGATCTTCCCGACTCAGGGATTGAAACAATACCTCTTATGTCTACTGCACTGGCAGGAAGGTTCTTTACCACTAGTGTCAGCTGGGAAGCCCCCTTCTTTGGAGAAGTAGGTCCAAAGAAGAATTTAGGTTTTCTGCACACTTTTTTATTGTATTGGTTTTTTTTTTTTTCATATTGAGCTGTATGAGCTATTTGTACATTTTGGAAATTAATCCCTAGTTAGAACCCTCTTTTTCAAATCTTGGATATGAGTAAAAGGCAAGAGCTAAAGTTTGAGGAAGTCATAGCATCTAGTTTTAAATACAGGAGGAAAACAGACATGTTTAGATGATCAATCTTAGGGAAAGGATTTGTGAAGCAGAAAAAACTAAACAAAAGGATAATAAATGAAGCAAAGCTTCTGAAGACATGAAAGAGGAAAACAGAGTATAAGTTGGATGTTTGGTCTACAGAAGAGAAGGTCAGGTGGGACTGGAGATAAATGCATGGGTCTAGAGACAGGAAGTATAAAATTAGAGCCTAGAGCTGGTGGAAGATGGACACTGGAAAACAAAGATTAGAAGTGAATGTACTGCTACATGCTACAACATGGGTAATTCTTGAAAAAATTATGTTAAGTAAAAGAAGCTAGTCATAAAGGCCACATATTATATGGCCCCATTTATATGAAATTGTCCAAATAGGAAAATCATGACAGAAAATAGATTAATGATTAACTAAAACTAGAGGGATGTTAGAATTAGGCATTGATAATGAAAGGATAGAGGGTTTCATTTAGGAGTGTTGAATATGTTCTAAAATTGATTGGTGATGGTTGCATAGCTATATTCAAATATGATTGAATAATTCACTTTTTAAAGTGCAAATTGTATTGTATATAAATAAGATTTCACTAAAGCTGTTGCAAAAAGACAAATATGAAAGATGTTATGATGAATAATTAATAGATGATTATTTTGATAATGTGATAACAACTATAATAGCTAATATATACTGGTATGATTAATATAAGAACTAATACTTGTCAATATAATAAATACCATAGCCAATATTTACTGAGTATTGACTTTGTTCTAGGCACCATATTAAGTACATATACTATTTTATTTAATTAACACAGTAACTCTGTGAGGTGGGTATTTTCATTCTGCTTAACAGATGAAGAAATGATGAGACATTAACTAGATCTATTTTGGTGATCAATTCACAATATATACAAGCATCAAATACATTGTACACCTGAAGCTAATATAGTGTTATGCATCAGTTAAAAAAATCATGAGACAGAGAAGTACTGTACAAAGTCACACAGTTGGTAAATGAGAAGCCATATGTTGCCAAAGACATTACTGCTAATCAACAGATAATGTTTCCTAGAACAATGTGAAGGCATGGACTTTTGTCCTTGACTATCTACTGAATAAATATTATTAAATTATATAAAAGTATTGATACTTTATCAACAATAAAATAGCAAATAATAGCAAATGATATTTTTATGGCTGCCAGAATAAAAAATATTTAGAGAATGTATTAGAAAGGAGTTAATGTATTAATTAGAGTGGTTTCATCTGCCTGTCTGAGATTGTTGATATTTCTCGTGGCAACCATGATTCCAAGTTTGGATTCATCCAGCCCATCATTTCACTTGATGTACTCTGCATCCAGGGGCTTCCCTGGTGGCTCAGACAGTAAAGAATACGCCTGCAATGCAAGAGACCCAGGCTCGATCCCTGGGTCGGGAAGGTCCCCTGAAGAAGAGAATGGCTACCCAATCCAGTCTTCTTGCCTGGAGAATTCCATGGACAGAGGAGTCTAGTGGGCTACAGTCCATTGGGTCACAAAGGTCAACACAACTGAGTAGCTAATAGTTTCACTTTCACTCTGCATATAAGTTGAATAATCAGGGTGACAATATATAGCCTTTACATACTCCTTTCTCAGTTTTGAACCTGTCATTTGTTTCATGTCCAATTCTACTACTGCTTCATAACCTGCATACACGTTTCTCAGCAGGCAGGTAAAGGGGTCTGGTATTCCCATGTCTTTCTAAAGAATTTTCCACAGTTTGTTGTCATCCACACAGTCAAAGGCTTTAGCATAGTCAGTGAAGCATAAGTAGATGTTTTTTTTTTCTGGAACTCCCTTGCTCTCTGCATGATCCCATGAATGTTGGCAATTTGATCTCTTTGAAACCAGCTTGTACATGTGGAAGTTTTTGGCTCATGTACTGCTGAAGCCTAGCCTGAAAGATTTTGAGCATAACCTTGCTAGCATGCGAAATGAGTCCAATACTCTGGTAGTCTGAACATTCTTCGGCATTGATCTTCTTTGGGATTGGAATGAAAACTGAAATTTTCCAGTCTGTGACCACTACTGAGTTTTCCAAATTTGCTGACATACTGAGTGCAGCACTTTAACAGCATCATCTTTTAGGATTTGAAATAGCTCAGCTGGAATTCCATCACCTCCTATAGCTTTGTTAGTAGTGATGCTTCCTAAGGCCTGCTTGACTCCACACTCCAGGATGTCTGGCTCTAGGTGAATGACCTGACAATCTTGGTCATCTGGATCATAAGACCTTTTTTGCATAGTTCTGTGTACTCCTGTTACTTCTATTTAATCTCTTCTGCCTCCTGATGAGGGTGAAAAAGGAAAGTGAAAAAGCTGGCTTGAAACTCAACAAAAATTAAAAAAAAATAAGATCATGGCATCAAGTCCCATCACTTTATGGCAAGTAGAAGGAAAACATGGAAGCTGTGACATATTTTATTTTCTTAGGCTCCAAAATCACTGCATAAGTTGACTGCAGCCATGAAATTAAAAGATGCTTGCTTCTTGGAAGGAAAGCTATCACAAACCTAGACAGCATATTAAAGAGCAGAGACATCACTTTGCTAACAGAGGTCCGTATAATCAATGCTATGGGTTTTTTTTTTTTTTTTTTTCCATTAGCCATGTACGGATGTGAAAGCTGGATCCCTAAAGAAGGCTGAGTGCTGAAGAACTGATGCTTTCAAATCACGGTGCTGGAGAAGACTCTTGAGATTCCCTTGGACAGCAAAGAGATCAAACCAGTCAATTCTAAACGAAATCAACCCTGAATATTCATTGGAAGGACTGAGGCTGAAGTTCAATATTTTGGCCACCTGATGCAAAGAGCTGACTCATTGGAAAAGACCCTGATGCTGGGAAAGACTGAAGGCAAAAGGAGAAAAGGGTGGCAGAGGATGAGATGGTTAGATAGCACCACCGACTCAATGCACATGAGTTTGAGCAAACTCTGGGAGATAGTGAAGGACAGAGGAGCATGCTGCAACTCATGGGGTCACAAAGAGTGGGACATGCTTTAGTGACTGAACAACAACAGTGTTAAGTAAACTAATATATGTACTTATTATGGTGCCTAGTACAAAGTCAGTACTCAATCTGATAAAGGAAGACAAACATACTAATACATTGTTACATGTTAAAGAGTATCTTCAAATTAGGAGCAAAAGCTTTCTTATTTTCTGCTTGGTTATTCACAGTCTTCTGTGAAAGAAAATATTGAGCATCAAGTTCACTACTCTAAAGAAATAGGTGCTTGCATTGATCCAATTCCATGGACAGACTCTTGCTGCCAGTCAAGTGGGAGACAAAGCAGGACACAGGAAGGAGCCCTGCCAGGGCATGTACTCTGAACGGTCACTGTGCCTTTGCCCCAGTAAGGTTCTTGCTCAGTGACACAATCTCCCTCTGGGGTCCGGGAGGTCTGTGCAGAAAGCTTCTCTGAAACTTCCTTGCACACTGTAGTTCCCTTTTCAATTAGAACCAGGGACACCTCAGGGGCCCCTGCAGAATTGTAGGGGAAATGCTTCAGTCTTAACACATGCGACATGGAATTTAGACAGAGACTTGTTTCAGTCCAAAATCTGTTTATCTGAAACACCTCAATATATGATGTTCCTTACCTAACACTTTGAGGTGATACTCATGATGGAAATTCCCATTACTTGTTACTATTTGGCACATGTAATTCCCATCATGAGTGATGGCCACTGGACCGATCTGAAGGGCAGGATTCTCGTCAGGTCCAGAGGCCCAGGTTATTCTCTTGTCAGTACAGTTTCCTCCTGTGGTCTGATTTGTATCACGTCTGTAGGCTCTGAAGCTGGGCAGCTTGTCTCTGAGGACTATTTCCCATGTTACCAACACACTTGGCCACTGCACAGGAGGGCAAGTGAGCACAGCTTTTGTATCCACTAGTTCTGATAGTGAAGTTTTAACTGGAAATACATACATGAACACACAAACACAATCATAAGAGAAAAGCTTTATAAATACTTCATGTCTTAAAATTTATTCACAGCATATTACATGAAACTGTACTTGAAATTTACTTTGCAGGTGGTCTTCTTCCAGAAATATTAGACTTACATAAGAAGTAACATTCATGAAATATATATAAAGTGTAATATTAAATCCATCCAATGATTAACCAACTTCTTCCTGTATCATTAGGAAAATAACATATATTATATGTATGATGATTTTTTTAAGTGTCATGAAAATTAATTCAGAAGATTTGATATCTAGGAAACAAACTGATGAGAAAACAGAATCTGAATTAAAAGACAAAGACAGTGTTCTAAATCTAATCTTTCAGTCATAGAGACTGTCAGATTCATCTTATAATTCACACTCCTCAGGATAGAAATGAAATAATAAATGAATTTTTGTCTCTGCCTAAGTTTTGATGAGAGAGAATCAATCATTAACACAAAAACTAAACACTTGAGACAAATGTTAAGTAATGAAAACATATGGTACTTTCATTAAAAATATCTAGAATGATATATTTTTCTTTCTCTGACTTATTTCACTTAGCATAACATCCTCTAGGTCCATCTATATTGTTGCTAGTGGCAAGATTTTATTTTTTATGCCTCAGTAATAGCAACAGTAAAATAGTCCATTGTATAAATATATGTGTGTATCACATCTCTATACAGTCATCCATCCAGTCATCTTAATTCTGTTGAAGTACCAAAAGAAACATTTGACAGTATTAAATAAAACATCAAGATATCACGGATATAAAACACTATTTATAAACAAATGGAATTTTTAAAAATACCAAATCAGAAAGTAAAATTCAGTGGATGGATTAATTTCATCAGAATAAAAATGGGAAAAAAACCACCCAACTTAAAGTTAGACAAATGAAAAGTCCTCCAACCAATAACATAAAGAACAGATTTAAAAAAATAGAACTTCAACAGCTGGTGGGTCAATATAAAAAAGATTAAGACATGTATATTAGAATCCAGTAGCATATTAAAAGTACTATATACCATAACCAAGTGGGATTTACTCAGGAATATAAGGACAGATCAACATATGAAAATCAATTACTGTATTATAACACATCAGTACAATAAAAGACAAAACCACACCATATAATCATTTCAATTGATGCAGCAAAAGTCTTTGACAACACACTTTCAAAATAAAAACTCTCAACAAACTATGGATAGAAGTGAACACATGAATCTGATGAGACATTATAAATAAACCATTTCTAAACCAGTCTTAATTATCAAAGGCTAGATGCTTTCTTCTTAAAATTAGGAACAAGACAAGAATGTCCTCTCTTGCCTCTTCTATTCAATATTATTTTGGAATTTCCATACAGGCAATTAGACAAGAAAAAAAATAAAAGCATAATAGTAATTGTAAAGAAAAATGCTGGCTTCCCAAGTGGCGCTAGTGGTAAAGAACCTGCCTGCCAATGCAGGAGACATGAGACAAGGTTTTGACTCCTGGGTCAGGAAAATCCTCTGGAGGAGGGCATGCTAATCCACTCCAGTACTCTTGCCTGGAAAATCCCAAGCACAGAGGAGCCTAGGGGGCTACAGTCCATGGGGTCACAAAGAGTCAGACATGACTGCAGCAACTTAACACACACACACCAAAGAAAGAAGTAAAACTATTTCTATTTGAAGATGGCATAATCATGTACATAGAAAATACTAAGGAATCCATTAAAAAAACATTTCAACTAATAAACAATTTCAGTAAGTTTGCAGAATATAAGATTAATGCCTAAAAATCATATTTTCATATACTTGCAATAAAAAGTTTAAATTTAAAAAACAATTCCATTTACCATAGCATTAAAAAGAATAAAATACCCTGGAAAAAAATTTTAGAAGTGTAAAACTTTCGTTCTGAAAATACAAAACTCTGTTGAAAGAAATTAAATAAGACTTAAATATTCAAGAACACTCAGTATTGTTAAGATGCCAACACCCCTCAAACTAATCTACAAATTAGATACAACTTCTATCAAAATCTCAACTGAGTTTGTTTGCAAAAATTGACAAGTTGATTCTAAACTCATATGAAAATGCAAAAGATCCTGAATAGTCAAAATAATCTTTTAAAATGAAAAAGTTGGAGGATTCACACTTACTTATTTTATTTTATTATTTTTTTTTACACTTACTTATTTTAAAATCTGCCATATTTATTAGGACTCTATGATATTGACATAAGGATAGACATATAAAGCAATGAAATAAACTTTAAAGTCTAGACATAAACCAATGTATCTCTGCTCAACTGATTTTCAACAAAGGGTCAAGATCATTCAATGGGGGAAAACAGTCTTTTTAACAAATGGTGCTGGAGCAATTGGATATCTACATGCAAAAGAATAAAAAAGTTAACTCAATATTAATCAGACCTAGATGTAAGAGTTAAAAGTATAAAACTCATAGAAGAAAAAAATAGGAGTAAATATTTGGATTAGGTAAAGTTTTCTTAGATATGATGCAGAAAAGCATAAGTGGCAAAGGGAAAACTAGATAAATTGTATATCAGAACAAAGAAGTCTTGTACTTAAAGAACACTACTGAGAAAGTGAAAAGACAACCCGCAAAATGGGTGAAAACATTTGTAAACCATGTACTTAATAAGTGATTTATATCTGACATACAAAAATCAGTGCATGCTCAGTCGTGGCCAACTGTTGTGACTCCATGGACTGCAGCCTGACAGGCTCTTCTGTCTATGGATTTCCCAATGGAAAATTGGGAAAATTTCCTCCTCCAGGGGATCTTCCCAACCCATGGATTGAACTTGAGTCTCCCTCGTCTCCTGCATTGCAGGCAGAGTCTTTACCATTGAGGCATCAGGGAAGCCCCTAAAGGGTGTTTATTGAATAAATCATATAAAAAGTAAATAATCCAATTTAAAATTGAGCAAAATAAAAAAACTATTTGAATAGATAGTTCTCCAGAGGAGATATAAAAACATCACATCATCACATTAACACATGAAAAGATCCTTAATATTGTTAATCTTTAAAGAAATACAAGTAAAAACCACAATAAGATGTCGTTTCATCCCCACACAGGTAGCTATAGTGAGAGAGGTAGAAAATAACAAGTATTAGCGAGGATGTGAAGAAATTGAGTCTTTAACAAATCTTTGGTGAAAAATTTAAATTGTTCAGTCACTTTGGAAAATAATTTGTAAGTTCTTCAAAAAATGTAGAGTTACCATATGACCCAGCAATTCTACTTTAAGCTCTATCTCCAGAAGAATTGAAAATATACATCCACAGAAGTTTGTACCCAAACATTTGTAGGAGAGTTGTTCATAATAGCCCAAAAGTGGAGACAATCTTAATGTCCAAGTAAAATGTGGTATACTCTTAACGGAATATTGTCAGGCAATAAAAAGTGATGTAGTGATACACACTATAGCATAGAAGGACCTTGAAAGTGTTTTGATAAGCCAATCACAAAAGACCACGTATGTGATTTCATACATATACAGTTTCCAGAATAGGCAAACATATGAAACAGCAGTATACTTGAAGTTTCCTAGAGGAGGTGTTGTAGGGAGATGAAAGGGGAATTTATCCTTAAATCAAATACTGTAAACAGTTAATGCAAAGTAGCATACGCAAAAAAAAAGTCAATAGATTAGTTAAAATGGTGTTCTTAAAAATATTAGTTAACTCGAAGGCAGGAAAGAAGAAACAAAGGAGCAATAAACAGAGGGGACAAAGAGAAAAAGTGAAAGTGAAGTCGTTCAGTCGTGTCCGACCCTTTGCAACCTGTGGACTGTAACCCACCAGTCTCCCACATTGCAGGCAGACGCTTTACCAGGGAAGCCACTGGTGGTGCAGAGGTTAAAGTGTCTGTCTGCACTGTGGGAGACTGGGGTTCGATCCCTGGGTTGAGAAGATCGCCTGGAGAAAGAAATGACAACCCACTCCAGTAGTCTTGCCTGGAAAATCCCATGGACAGAGCAGCCTGATAGGCTACAGTCCATGGGGTCACAAAGAGTCGGATACGACTGAGCAACTTCACAAAGAGAAAACAAATAGTAAGATGATGGGTGTAAATTTTATCATATTAACAACTATACTCTATATTTAGACAAAAGCAGAGATTATCAGAAAGGATAAAAAAGCAAATTCCAATTATATGAGGTCTACAAAAATCGACTTTAAAATAAAGATGCAGATAAGTTGAAAGTAAAGGTTGGAAAAATATAAACTATGCAAACAGGACAAAAAAGCTGGAGAACCTATATTAATAAAAATAAAGTCTTCAAGATAAAGACTATTACCAGAGATAAAGGAAATTTTGTAAAATTATGTAGATTAGTTAATCAGAAAGACAAAATTATATAATATATATTTGTTATATATTAAAAAATGTATATATATCAAATAACAGAGCTTCAAAATACATGAAGCAAAACTGACAAAATTTAAGGGAGAAATAGACTATTGCACAGTCATAGTTGGAGATTTTGACATCTTTCTCCCAGAAATTAATAGGACAATTAGAATAAAATATTTTAAAGACAAAATATATGAACAGTATCAATTACCTTGATATAAAATATTTATGGAATAGTACACCCAATGTACAGAATACACATTCTCTTCAAGAGCTCTTGATGCCTTTACCATGGTTGACTATGTTCTGGACAATAAAGCAAGTGTCAATAAATTTAGAAAGATCAGGGGGAAAAATATATGAGTATCAAGGACTCTCACACTTTTGTTTTCTTTTGAAGGCAATATATTGTTAATTGTGTGACTCATCTTGGTCTCTTGCTCTTGATTTTATACATTCTGAAATAAAGAGAAATTTGCACTGGTATTTCTACTTTTGAAAAAAAAATACTTTCTTTCATATCTGTCAGTCTATTTTAAATAGTGATCCCCAGGGAGTAAAGAGTGTAGTCATACAATATTTGTGTAGTATTGCTCTCTCCCAGTCTAGATAGTGGTAATTTCACTATCCTTGTTCTTCATCTTGCTCTCCCTTCTTCCTTGACTAACTTTCAACTTATGACTTTGCTTCACACCCTTTGAGAAAGAACACCCCAATCTTCCCACTCAATCCAAGAATGACTTACATCTATACCATCTCATCTTTCTTCTCCTTATGGTAACCAAAATTTCAGAAATGAAAACTTGATTGAAATAAAGAGGTGCTTATTTGGGGCTTGCTGGGACTGCTGCAAAGGACAGACAGATCCAAGAACATTTGGACTGTATTCCACTGGACTACAAAATGGGAAAAGCTTATAAATGCAAGTTACATGAATTGTTTGTCATGAATTAGGATTGAAGCTGCCTCAGAAGTAAGGGCATTTGTTAAGCAAGGTGTATTTGTTAAACAAGGATTGGTTGGTGTTCGAAAAGATTACATGGTTGTGAAGAGAGTGGGGAACTTTGAAACAACAAGGATGCCACTAGCAGTTACTAGCAGCTATTGTTTTGAAAATAGCTGGTGGTGCCCTTGAGCTTGATCCAGTTCAGAAAAGTTCAAATTCTCAGTGATGCAGCAATGTGTCCAAAAGCACATCCACAGTGGCCATCCAGCTCCACTGTGGATGGCTGTAGTATAGTTATTCAGTTATAGTTATTTAAATGGTTTTAAATTTGCCATCACTACCAAAATCCAGTTCCTTCATTTATGCTCTGGATCCTATTGATTCTCATCATCTCAGTGTTTTTTTTTTTTTCCTCATTTAGTTAATAAATATCACTCTCAAGGAAGGGGCAAAAACAAGAAACCTGGAAAAATATTTCTTTTCAAGAAATAAGTCATCTTGACATTTATGATAATGACTGATAGAATATTTTTATGTAATATCTGTGAAATATCTATATTTTTATGAAATCAGCTTAAAGGTAAATTGTAGAATAGTAAATGATCCTAATTTTCCACTGGCTTTAATTATAAAATTGAGGTTTATATAATAGAAGAAAAGTCACAAATAAAGAATGAAAATTTATCAACAAATCAATGGGCAAATATTTAAAAACTATTCAGTTTTTAACTTCTTCCAATGTAAGGAGCTTGGAGGCCATCACTGCGTCCTAATAACAAGCCAAAATCTGAACAAAATGAAAAATCAACAATGGTATTTATATCCATAGGTAAAATAAGAATACATGGCAAACTACTCTCTAAATGGGAGATACCAACAGGGAGATACTTACCAAAGCAGAAACTCAGAAACTTCAAGGGAACCCATGACAGAATAGGAAAACCAGAACTGTAACTGAGCTTCTGGAGGCTCAACCTGGGCAAATCTGAGTTAAAAACTCAACAGGGACACAGTCATAGAGGGACCTTCACATTTTTTGTGAGTTTTACCTTCAGGAAATCAACCAGATTCTCACAATATATACTGGGGAAAATCCTGTCCTGCTGCTGGCTGGGAGAGGGGGAAAGAAACTATTTTAAAATGCATGAGGGCACACTGTCCTTCTTAACAAAGTCTGATTTCAAAAGAAACCATTTAACCAAAGCCTTCCCTGCTGGGGTTTAATCAGAGCCTAACTTATTTGAGAAAGGAAATAGTCTACTTCATTCATCCTAGTCAATCTGAGTTGTGGGAACAAAAACTGAGAAGCATTTGTAAAGTTCACAGTTCAGAGGCATTGGCTCACGAAAAGACAGACACCTAATTGTAGGCCTCTAAAATGCTTCCTCCTACTCCATTTTCTCACCACATTACTGAAGGTCTATTTACAGCAGTTCTTTTTACCAGTACATCACATCTGGGTATCAAGAAAAAGTTACATGACATACTCTTCAACACAGTTTGAAGAGACAGAGCAATTATCAGAACCAGACATAGCAGATATATTGGAATTATCAGACTTTGAATTCAAACAATTATTAGAAAAAGCAAGGGAATTCCAGAAAAACATCTACTTCTACTTTATTGACTATGCTAAAGCCTTTGACTGTGTGGATCACAACAAACTGGAAAATTCTTAAAGAGATGGAAATACCATACCACCTTACCTGCCTCCTGAGAAACCTGTATGCAGGTCAAGAAGCAACAGTTAGAACCAGACATGAAACAATAGACTGGTTCAAAATTGGGAAAGGAGTACGTCAAGGCTGTATATTGTCACCCTGCTTATTTAACTCATGCATCGTGGGAAATGCTGGGCTGGATAAAGCACAATTTGTAATCAAGATTTCAGGGAGAAATATCAATAACCTCAGATATGCAGATGACACCACCCTAATGAAAGTGAAGAGGAATTAAAGAGCATCCTGATGAAGGTAAAAGAAGAGAGTGAAAAAGCTGGCTTTAAAAAATCAACATTCACAAACCTAAGATCATGGCATCTGGTCCCATCACTTCATGGCAAATAGATGGGGAAACAATGGAAACAGTGACAGACTTTATTTTCTTGGGCTCTAAAATCACTGTGGACAGTGCTTGCAGACATGAAATTAAAAGACACTTACTCCTTGGAAGAAAAGCTATGACAAAGCTAGACAGCAGCATTAAACAGCAGAAACATTACTTTGTCAACAAAGGTCCCTATAGTCAAAGCTATGGCTTTTCCAATAGTCATGTATAGATGTGAGAGCTGAACAATAAAAAAGGCTGAGCACCAAAGAACTGATGCCTTCAAACTGTGGTGCTGGAGAAGACTCTTGAGAGTCCCTTGGGCTGCAAGGAGATCCAACCAGTCAATCCTAAAAGAAATCAACCCTGAATATTCATTGGAAGGACTGATACAGAAGCTCCAATACTTTGGCCACCTGATATGAAGAGCCGATTCATTGGAAAAGATCCTGATTTTGGGAAAGATTGAAGGCAAGAGAAAGGGATGACAGAGGAGAAGATGGTTCGATGGAATCACCAACTCAATGGACATAAGTTTGAGCAAACTCCAGGAGATGGTGAAGAACAGGGAAGCCTAATGTGCTGCAGTCCATGGGGTGGCAAAGAGTCAGACAAGACTGAACAACAATATGATTAATATGCTAAGGGCTTTAATGGATAAGCAGACAACATACAAGGGCAAATGAGCAACATAAACCGACAGATAGAAACTCTAAGAAAAGACCATAAAGAAACACTAGGGATCAAAAAAACTGGAACAGAAATGAGAAACACCCTTAATGAGCTTATGAAGAGTTATTAATAATTAATACTGGGGAAAGAATCTCTGATTTAGAGGACATATCAGTAGAACTTTCAAAAATTGAATAGCAAAGAGAAAAAAGATTTTAAAAAATAGAGTGTCTAAGGACTGTGGGACAAATACAAAAGTTGCAACACGTTAATGGAAACACAGAAGGAAAGAAAAAGAAAAAAAAGGAAAAGAAAAGAGATAAGAAGAAATATTTGAAACAATAATGACTGGAAATTTCCCCCAAATTAATGTCAAAACCAAACCAAAGTTCAAGGAGACTTGGAGAACACCAAGCAGGATAAATGTCAAACAAACAACTACTAGTGGGCATATCAATCAGATTCAGGCATATCATATTCAAATGAAATAAAAAATGAAGAAAAACATCCTGAAGAGAGCCAGAGAAACAAAGCATCTTACTTACAGAGAAACATAGATGAGAATTACATCTGTATTCTCCTCAGAAACTGTGCAAACAAAAGAGAGTGGAGTGAAAATATTTTAAACATTGATAGAGAAAGACCCCTCCCACCTAGAGTTCTGTACCTTATGAAATTATCCTTCAAAATTAAAGAATAAATAAAGACTTTCCCATATAAATAAAAATTGGAGAAAGTTATTGCCAGTAGCTCTGCCATACGGAAATGTCAAAAGTTCTTCAGAGAGAGGAAATAATACAGGTCAGAGACTCAGACCTGTGTTGGAGAATAAATAAGTAAAGGTAAAATAAAAACTTATTTTATTTACTTTTAATTGATCTAATAGATAACAGTGTTCAAAATAATAATAGCAACACTGTTTTCAGTTATACAATTATATTATTATTTGTTTATATATAAGTGAAATGAATGACAACATTGATACAAGGAATGGCCAAAGTCAAGAATATTAGTAATTCTGAATGTTGGCCAGAATGTGAAACAACATGGACCCTCATTGACAGCTGACAAGAATCCAAAATGGTACAGCAACTTTGGAAGATAGTTTGGTGGTTTCTCAGAAAACTAAACATACTTTTATCATATCAATCCAGCAATAGTACTCCTTGGTATTTACCCAAAGGAGCTGAACAACTCATGTCCACACAAAAACCTACACACAAATGTTTATAGCAACTTTATTCATAAATGCCAACATCTTGAGACAATCAAGGTGCTTTTCAGTAGGTGGATGGCTAAATGAATTGGTACATCCAGATAATGGAATATTATCCAGTGCTGAAAAGAAATGAGTTATCAAGCCAAGAAAAAATACTGAGGAAACTTAAATACATATTAAAGTGAAATAAGCCAATATGAAAAGGCTACATACTGTACAATTTCAACTACATGGTTTTATTTAAAGGTGAAACTGTGGAGACATTAAATAAATCAGCGATTAGCAGGATTCAGAGGGGAAGAGAGAGAGAAACAGGCAAAACACAGAAGATTTTTAGGGCACTGAATCTTTGTATGATACTATAATGATAAGTATATGACATTATACACTTGATCAAATCCATGGACAGTACAACCCCAAGAGTGAACTTTATGTAGACTGTGGACTTCAGGTGACAGATATGCGTCGATCTAAGTTCATCAGTTGAAATTAACATAATGCTCTGGTGAGGCATGTTGATATTGGGGGAGAGGCTATGTGAGTGAAGAGTTAGGTGATATTTGGGAAATCTCTGTACCTTCCTCTTAATTGCTGTTAACATAAAACTACCCTTAAAAAAATAAATCCGAAAACGTGCACACTTTTTTATAATTAGTGAATGTTTCATGTTATCAAATACATAAGGCAATCTTATATGATTTTCTTCCTTTGGACAGATAATAGAGTCAATTACATTAACAGGTTTTAATTAAACTTTCCTCCTGGTGACTCAGAGGTAAAGAATCTGCCTGCAATGCAGAGAACATAAGAGACTCAGGTTCAATCCCTGGATCAGCAAGATCCCCTGGAGGAGGGCATGGCAACCCACTCCATTATTTTTGCTTGGAGAATCCCTTGGACAGAGAAGCCCGGCAGGCTACAGTTCAACGGGTCACTAAGAGTTGGACACAACTGAAACAACTTAGAACAGCAGCACAGTTACCTTGTTTTTAGCCATTTATTTCCTGCCACACCTAAATATTTCTCTATCTCTTTACATGAGTCAGAATCTGCTACTGACTTTTGAGTTCATCCAAAATGTTCCTCCCCACTCCCAATTTCTTTCTGCTTTCCCTGGCCCTAGATTGCTTTCTTTCTTTCTCCAAAGAACAGATTGTTTTCTCCCTTGACTAGATGTAATATGGAAGCATGACAGCCAGTGTTTCTCAGAATATTGTGAAATATCATTGGGATCATTGCAAGAAAAAATGGGATTCAAAGGTTTGTTTCTGGCTACCCAAGTATGCTCTCATCAGCATCACTTCACTCATTTATTCTGCATGTTTGCACTTATGAGTAAGATTCCACTTGTACAAAGAATTCTGGTCGGAAGTTGAAAGATAAATAAAAATTAATTATTTATCATTTATATGTTCTCATAGTCCCTGAACCTCATTTTCTGAAAATTGTACCTACAATTTTCTTACCTCTATTTAAAAACTGCAAAACCCCAAATAGAAATTTAAGGTTTCCTTTTTAGCCTTGGGACTAGAAATATCAAAGCAGGAAAAGCTACACACCAGTAAATATTAACGTCCAAAAACTAAGAATTCAATTGACTCAATAAAAATACAAACCAAAAAAAAAAGGAGAAAAAATACTACATTTGTCTAAATACAGAAGTTTAGTTTTATTCCATTCAGGGGTCCCCAGTATTATTCTGGACTTCGCTAGTCACTGCAACATTGGAATAAAGTAAAATCAGCAGGTTTGTTAGATAATGCACAAATCTATCATTGCTACTAGAGCAAACCATAAAACATCTTATAAATGGATCAAGAGCATCCTCATCACTATTGAAAGACAGCTTTAATTTTTGCTAAAAAATGTCATAGAATCAGACTTACCAGACATCGTGATAATGAAGGAGATCAGTAATGTCTCAGCTGAAGTCCTCCCAAACTTCTGCTTTTGGGGTGGTCGGTGTTTACTATAATACAAATCCACTTAAATCCGTCCAGATCTCTATCTTTCGGTCACTTTTGTTTACTCTCAGTTCAACAGTATGATGTATCATTTTTCCTAGCCATTTTAATTTATCTTTATCTCGGTTCTATATGCTTTTGGCTGGTTAACAACTGACAGGAAATGTCTGTGGATTTTGCTAAGTGATAAGGCCAAAAAAACCAAGGCTTACTATCCATTGGTTTTCTCACAGTACTGAGGCGATGAGATAAATTACACAGCAATTCTTTCAAAAGTTAGCATGTTTGGAAGTATAAATTACATAGGTAAAATGCACAAATCTTAAATTTACAGAATGATGAATTTTTATACGTGTATACACCAAAACCAAGATAAGGCCATTTCCTTTATTTAAGAAGTTTCCTTCATGCTCTGTCTTTGTCAATAGCCTTCCTCAGAAATGAACACTACTCTGAATTCTGTCACCATCACCCTCTAGTCAGGGCATCAAAATTTTGTTTAGACAGTTTTTTTTGTTTTAATTGTATTTATTTGTTATCTTTGGCCTTCTGGGTCTTCATCATTGCATGAACTTTCCTCTAGTTGCAGCAAGAGCAGGCTCTAGGGAGCATGGGCTTCAGTTGTTGCAGCTTCCAGCTCCAAAGCACAGACTCAGTAGTTGTGGGTGCCCAGGCTTAGTTGCTCCACGGCATGTGGGATCTTCCCAGATCAGGGATTTAACCTGTGTCTCTGGCATTGACAGGTGAATTCTTTACCACTGAGCTACAGAAAAGCCCCTGATCAGTATTTTTAAAAAACTAAAAACTATATTAAAACTGACCCACTGATCTTCACATCAGTTTTGAGCTTGATTGTAGGTAGTATTTGAGTGGCCCAAATAATAGTAAAGGAGACTTCTAAAGAGTAGTGCCTAAGTTTCCTAAACAGCTTAAAAATATTTTATTATGAAAATAAGTAGAAGTATAAGAAGTTCTTGTAGGTTGGTCCATAACCAAGTTCTCCATTATGTAGTGTTAGCCAAGAAAACAAATCTAGAATTCTAAGAACCTATAACAATATCTTCAATTCAGTTCAGTCGTTCAGTCGTGTCCAACTCTTTGAGACCCCATGGACTGCATGCAGCACGCCAGGCCTCCCTGTCCATCACCATCTCCCGGAGTTCACTCAAACTCATGTCCATTGAGTCGATGATGCCATCCAACCGTCTCATCCTCTGTCATCCCCTTCTCCTCCCACCTTCAATCTTTCCCAGCATCAGGGTCTTTTCAAATGAGTCAGTTCTTTGCATCAGGTGGCCAAAGTATTGGAGTTTCAGCTTCAGCATCAGTCCTTCCAATGAATATTCAGGACTGATTTCCTTAGGATGGATTGGTTGGATCTCCTTGCAGTCTAAGGGACTCTCAAGAGTCTTCTCCAACACTACAGTTCAAAAGCATCAATTCTTTGGCACTCAGCTTTCTTTATAGTCCAACTCTCACATCCATATGTAACTACTGGAAAAACCATACCTTTGACTAGACAGACCTTTGTTGGCAAAGTAATGTTGAGTTGTAAAGTATATTTAAAGTATGTTATATTTTTATAACAATATTATCTCGGCATATTCATTGATTCAAGGTGGCAGTCCATTGTTAGAGGGTTTGAACTTGTAGTTCAGGAAGGTATATGTAATCATTAGTGATATTTGTATCCAAGTGAAAGAAGTAGTTGTGGTGGTCATTATCAGAGATGTAGAGTGGGAGGTTGTAGTGGCAAACTAGAGATGGGAAGCAGGAGAAGGCACTGGGGAGTGAATGATTTCCCTCCCTAGGGGTCCTAGGGGTGAACCTATATGAGGTCTCCTGGGGAAAGCAATGTTCTCCATTAATTTTTAGAATGACACAGATAGATTTCCCTTTAGACATGAGAGTACAGGGAGAGTGTAGGGAACTATGACTTTACAGAGCCAAGGAGTATATCAGGATTATGGGCTAAGCAAACAGTGAGGGGCAGTTTTTTTGCATCAGAAGTTCATGGCAGGACTTCCCTGGTGGTTTAGTGGGTAAGACCCCATGCTCCCAATGCAGGGGGCGCAGATTCCATCCCTGATCAGGGAACTAGATCCCCCATGCTGCAACTAAGAGTTTTCATGCAGCAATTAAAAGATTCCATATGCTGCAACTAAAGAGATCCCACATGGTGTAACTAAAATTTTTTAAAAAAGATTCCATGTGCCGTAATGAAGATCATAGATCTCACCTGCCAACTAAGACTTGGTCAAATAAATAAATAACCCAGTCAAATAAATAAATAGTTTAAAAAGAAGAAGTTTATGGGCCATCATACATAGTCCAGAGACTTTAGAGTTATGACAGGAAATCCTAAAACCTGCAAATGAATAAGTCTCTGAGAGCAGTCACAGAAGTACCTATTGATTTTAACTTAGACATTAGAGCCTTTTGTTGGGGTGCCATTTAATGTGAGCTCATTTGTAAGTAGAAGCATCAGAGAGATTAAGCAAAATTGGTAAATGAGGAATGTGCTGTCTATGATTTAATTTAATTTTTTAAAAAAACCTTGGCTGAGCTAGGTCATTGTTGCAGCATGCAGGCTTTTCTGTAATCGTGGCATGCGGGCTTCTCTTGGGGACTTCTCGCTGTGCTGCACAGGCTCCAGGGCACATGGGCCAGTAGTTATGGCACATGGACTTTCTCTAGTTGTGACATGCAGGCTTAGTTGCCCCATAGCATGTGGGATTGTAGTTCCCTGACCAGGGATCAAACCCGTGTCCCCTGTGTTGGAAGGCTGATTCTTAACCATTGGACCATCAGGAAAGTTTAATTTAATTTTAATTTAATACTTATTATGTCAGAATGTTTATGCTCACTCTCTTAGTCTGTTCAGGCTGCTATTAAAAAAAAAAAAAAAAGCCACGGACTGGGTGACTTTTAAACAACAGAAAAAAAGGTTTTTTCACAATTCTGAAGGCTGAGGAGTCCAAAATGGATGCACTGATAGATTTGGTGTCTGGTGAGGACCAGCTTTCTGGCTCATGGACAGTCTTTTCATTGTGTTCTCACATGGTGAAGGGGACAAGCTAGTTCACTGGGACCTCTTTTCTAAAGGCACAACCCCACCCATGAAGGCTCCATCCTTATGACCTAATCACTTCCCAGGCCCCCACCTCCAAATACAACCATTTTAAAGGAACAGGTTTCAACACATGAACTTGGTGCCACAAGTGCCTAATCACTTCTATTGCCCTAAGGTGGCTCCCACTTGGGCTAGTATCTAACTATGGCATTTAGCCAATTAGAATTGCTCATATTTAATATTCCAACAGCTTAGAAACTGGGGTAAGGAGAGACAAGGAAACCACCAGCAGACACCGCAGCAAGCAACAAGATTAAAGTAAAGCACACTGACTTTCCAAACTATTCTCCTCATGGTTTTGAATGAATCAGTAAGCAAGAACAGACCCCCAAGAAGCTATACAAGTCAGCAGTCATGACCACTTTATCCTTCTGACAGTGTCAAGTATTTTATAAGATTGAAAGATTTTTTTGACAACAGAACACAACACAACACTCACATAGATAAGAGGCAGAATTCTTTGTTACTTAAAACTCCAAATGAGAGAAGTCTGCCAAACAAGGCCACGCAGGGTTAGGGACAGGCTAACAGCAAAAAATATACTGTATTTGTTTTTCTCCATCTGACATATTCACTAAGCAAAATACCCTCTAGGTCCATCCATGTTGTAGCAAAGAAAATGTCATTCTTTTTTATAGCTGAGTAATTCTATGTATATACCACTTCTTTATCATTCATCTGTTAATGGACACGTAGGTCACTTCCATATATTGGCTATTGAAAATACTGCTGCTAAAAACATTGTGGTGCATATGTCTTTTTCAAATTAAGTTTTATGTTTTATTCAAATATGTACCAGGAGTGGAATTGCTGGATCACAGGATAGTTCTATTTTTAGATTTTTGAGGAATCTCAGTACTGTTTTCCATATCGACTGCACCAATTTCCATTCCTACCAACAGTGCATAAGGGCTCCCTTTTCTCCACATCCTTTCAAACATTTGTTATTTATTGCCTTTTGATGATAGCCATTCTGACAGATGTGAGGTAATATCTCATTGTGGCTTTGATGTGCATTTCCTTGAGGATTAGAGAGGATGGGAATCTTTTCATGTGCCTATTGGCTATACTTTCTTCCATTCGGTAGGTTCTTTTCATTTTGTCAATGATTCACTTTTCTGTGCAAAAGCCTTTAAATTTAATTAGGTCCCACTTGTTTATTCTTACTTTTGTTTCCTTTATCGGAGAAGACATATCTGAAAATATATGTCTAAGACTTACATCAAAGAGTATTCTGCCTATGTTTTCTTCTAGGAAGTTTATGGTTTAGTCTTACCTTTAGATATTTAATCCATTTTCAGTTTATTTTTGTATATGGTATGAGAGAATGTTCTAATTTTACTCTTTTACATGTAGCTGTCCCATTTTATCCCTTATTGAAGGGACTGTATTTTCCCCATTGTGTATTCTTTCCTCCTTTGTCACAGATTAATTGACCATAAATTCTTGGGTATATTTGTGAGCTCGCTGTTCTGTTCCATTGATCTATGTATCTGTTTTTGTGCCAGTATGATTATTGTAGTTTTGTAGTATAGGCTGAAATCAGGAAACATGATACTTCCAGCTTTGTTCTTTTTCCTTAGGATTGCTCTGGCAATTCTGAGTCTTTTGTGGTTCCATAAAGATTTTAAGATTCTTTGTTTTGGTTCTGTGAAAAATGTCATCGGTGTTTTGGTAGGAATTGCCTTAAATCTGCAGATTGCTTTGAGTAGTATGGACATTTTAACTATATTAATTTTTCCAGTTCATGAACAAGGGATATCTTTTCATTTCTTTGTATCATCCTGAATTTCCTTCAGCAGTGTTGTATAGTTTTCAAAGGCCTTTCGCTTCCTCAATTAAGTTTATTCCTAGGTATTTTATTCTTTTTAATGTGATTTTTTTATATTCATAGATAGATAAACTTTATTCCTATGTTTACATAAAATTCAATTGATGTTGAACAGGAAAATGTTTTCCCAAAGGGTTAATATTTATCAAACAATGTCTTAGTTTATCTCTGAATTCAGTTCACTGACACATTATTATTAGTATCCACCCTCACTAATCATTTTCACACAATATTTAAAAGACTTTGGGTGTCACTTACCATTCTCTGGCTATCTCTTAAACTACTTTCAGTTACACGAGAATGGCAAGGTTTTTATCTGTTCGTACTATATTCCATTGGAGGCAAAAATATATCCCTCAGTTCTCTTGTTTAAACTATGGCTGTTCCACAGTATGGAGAACAGTATGGAGATTACTTAAAAAATTGGAAATAGAACTGCCATACGACCCAGCAATCCCACTGCTGGGCATACCACACTGAGGAAACCAGAATTGAAAGAGACACATGTACCCTAATGTCCATCACAGCACTGTTTACAATAACCAGGACATGGAAGCAACCTAGATGTCCATCAGCAAACAAATGGATAAGAAAGCTGTGGTACATTTATACAATGGAGTATTACTCAGCCATTAAAAAGAATGCATTTGAATCAGTTCCAATGAGGTGGATGAAACTGGAGCCTATTATACAGAGTGAAGTAAGTCAGAAAGAAAAACACCAATATAGTATACTAATGCATATATATGGAATTCCCTGGTGGCTAAGATGGTAAAGCATCTGCCCCCAGTTCAGGAGACCTGGGTTCAATCCCCAGGTCAGGAAGATCCCCTGGAGAAGGAAATGGTAACCCACTCCAGTATTCTTGCCTAGAAAATCCCATGGTTGGAGGAGTCTGGTGGGCTACAGTCCATGGGGTCACAAAGAGTCAGACACGAGTAAGCAACGGAATTTAGAAAGATGGTAATGATGACCCCATATGTGAGACAGCAAAAGAGATACAGATGTAAAGAACAGTCTTTTGGACTCTGTGGGAGAAGGCAAGGGTGGGATGATTTGAGAGGGTAGTGTTGAAAGGTGTTATTATCATGTGTGAAGCAGATCACCGGTCCAGGTTTGATGCATGAGACCGGGTGCTCAGGGCTGGTGCACTGGGAAGACCCTGGGGGATGGGATGGGGAGGGAGGTGGGAGAGGGGTTCTAGATGGGGAACACATGTGTGCCCATGGCTGATTCATGTCGATGTTTGGCAAAAAACACTACAATATTGTAAAGCAATTAACCTCCAATTAAAAAAAAAAAAAAAAAACTATGGATGTTGGCAGTGTCCAAATGAAGAACTTAACGCTAACACACAAAGAACACAGTATAATCTCTGTATAACAGTAACTTTGCTTTAAATTTTTCTCATTAAAAAATTATTTTTATTATATCTCTATAAGAAAGTTATAAAAGTACCTGTAAAACATTGAAAAGGTTCTTTAAAAATCCTGGAATGAAAAATTCTGAAGTATAAATTATAGTACATCTTCTATGATTTGCAAACAAGAATAAAATACATTCCTCAATCTAGAATTTCTGAATGATTTTGACAGGAATTTTCCAGAAGGAGGCAGAACATCAGACCTTAGCAATTTTCTATTTTCATCCCAATTGAGTTTTTGAAAAGCTATAAAAACTGTTGATAGGTATAGTTCACACAGGAACTTGCTTCTGTCACTAATGATGAGGTTAGTCTGAAGGACAGAGATTTGTATCCTGGACACACCAGGCTCTTCCATGCAACTGATTGAAGTGGTCTTCTCTTACTTTTTCCCTTATGTTTTAAATAAAAGAAAATATACATATGGTAAAAAGCAGCATAACCTAGAAAATCTGATGTCTTCCAAATCATCAGTCACATGAATAATCTTCAAAGTGAAGTCAACCTTGGAGTCTCGTCATCTGAAAATTATTCTCAGGACTTTTAGAAATTGTTAATTTTCTCATATATTACCTCTGTTACAGAGGAAAGCCACAAAGTCTTCTTCTTTAAAAAAAATAAATACCTTACTAGAAAGCAGTACACACAGTCTGCTCAGAGACAAGACAGGCAGGCAGCACCTTGTACTGTATGGTTCTGGCCCTGGCTATGGGCAGAGTCTCTTGTATCAACTGGAGACATGGGCCAGTGTCAGGAGCTCAGCAGAGCATTTCCTAAATTCTTTGGATCCCCCTGGCCAGTTGCACATGCTCTGGGAAGAGCATGACATGGTTGGTTCTGCACTTTTGTTTCCTGGGAGCTTTTTGATTACTGATTCAATTTCATTACTAGCGATCTGTCTGTTAAGATTATCTTTTTCTTCCTGATTCAGTGTTGGAATATTGTCTGTTTCTAGGAATTTATTCATTTCTTCTAGTTTGTCCAGTTTTTTAGCTTATAAATGTTTGTAGTATTCTCTCGTTATTTTTTTGCATTTCTCTGTGATATCAGTTGTAATTTCTCCTCTTTTATTTCTTATTTTGTTTATTTTAATCCTCTCTTTTTTTTTTTTTCTTTATGAGCCTGGTCAAAGGTTTATCAATTTTGTTTATTTTTTTAAAATTGGTTTCACTGACTATTTCTATTGTTTTCTTTTTCTTTTCTTTTCTTAAGTTCTCTATTTTGTTTATTTCCTCTCTGATTTTTATTATTATTCCTTCCTTCTGCTGACTTTGGTCTTTGTTTACTCGTCTTGGTCTAATTCCTTTAAAGGAATTAGGTAAGGTAGGTTATTTACATGAGATTTTTTTCTGTTTCTTGAGATAAGCCTATATCACTATGAACATGCCTCTTAGAAATGCTTTTGCTATATCCCATGGATTGTTACCCTGCTTATTTAACTTATATGCAGAGTACATCATGAGAGACGCTGGACTGGAAGAAACACAAGCTGGAATCAAGATTGCCAGGAGAAATATCAATAACCTCAGATATGCAGATGACACCATCCTTATGGCAGAAAGTGAAGAGGAACTAAAAAGCCTCTTGATGAAAGTGAAAGAGGAGAGTGAAAAAGTTGGCTTCAAGCTCAACATTCAGAAAATGACGATCATGGCATCTGGTCCCATCACTTCATGGGAAATAGATGGGGAAACAGTGGAAACAGTGGCAGACTTTATTTTGGGGGGACTCCAAAATCACTGCAGATGGTGACTGCAGCCATGAAATTAAAAGACGCTTACTCCTTGGAAGAAAAGTTATGACCAACCTAGATAGTATATTCAAAAGCAGAGACATTACTTTTTTGACTAAGTTCCGTCTAGTCAAGGCTATGGTTTTTCCAGTGGCCATGTATGGATGTGAGAGTTGGACTGTGAAGAAGGCTGAGCATCGAAGAATTGATGCTTTTGAACTGTGGTGTTGGAGAAGACTCTTGAGAGTCCCTTGGACTACAAGGAGATCCAACCAGTCCATTCTGAAGGAGATCAACCCTGGGATTTCTTTGGAAGGAATGATACTAAAGCTGAAGCTCCAGTACTTTGGCCACCTCATGCGAAGAGTTGACTCATTGGAAAAGACTCTGATGCTGGGAGGGATTGGGGGCAGGAGGAGAAGGGGACGACCGAGGATGAGATGGCTGGATGGCATCACTGACTCGATGGACGTGAGTCTGGGTGAGCTCCGGGAGATGGTGATGGACAGGGAGGCCTGGCGTGCTGCGATTCATGGGGTCGCAAAGAGTCAGACACGACTGAGCGACTGAACTGAACTGAACTGATGGATTGTGGAAAGTTGTGTTTTTATTTTCATTTGTCTCAAGGTTTTTTCCTGATTTCCTCTTTGATTTCTTTATTGGTTTTTTAGTAGCATGTGGCTTAGCTTCTATATGTTTGTGTTTTTCCCCCATTTTTTTGCTGTAATTGATTTCTACTTTCATACTGCTATGGTTGGAAAAAATACTTGATATAATTTCTGTCCTCTTAAACATACTGAGACTTGTTCTGTGGCGTAGTTTATGATCTGTCTTGGAGAAAGTTCCATGTATGTGCTTATGCAAAGAAAGTGTATTCTGTTGGTTTGGATGAAATGTCCTATAGATATCTGTTAAATCCAACTAATCTAATGTGTCATTGAAGATCATTGTTTCCTTATTGATTTTCTGTCTAGAAGACACCTATTGATGTAATTGTGGTTTGAAATCACCTACTGTTATTATATTATTGTCCATTTCTCCCTTTACATCTGTTAATATTTGCTTCGCATATTCAGATGTTCTTATATTAGGTGCATGTATGTTAACAAATGTTACATCTTCTTCTTGTATTGAACCTTTTATCATTATATAATGCCATTGACAAAAAGTTATAGAATTTGTTTCAAAGTTTACTTTGTTGAGATGAGTGTCACTACCTTAGTTTTCCAGTCATTTCAAATGCACGAAACAGCTTTTCTCACTCCCTAACTGGAGAAGGCAATGGCACCCCACTCCAGTACTCTTGCCTGGAAAATCCCATGGATGGAGGAGCCTGGAAGGCTGTAGTCCATGGGGTCGCTGAGGGTCAGACACAACTGAGTGACTTCACTTTCACTTTTCACTTATATGCATTGGAAAAGGAAATGGCAACCCACTCCATTGTTCTTGCCTGGAGAATCCCAGGGACAAGGGAGCCTGGTGGGCTGCTGTCTATGGGGTCGCACAGAGTCAGACACGACTGAAGTGACTTAGCAGCAGCAGCAGCAACTTTCAGTCTGTATTTTTTTCATTGAAATATAGTTGATGTACAATATTATATAAGTAACAAGTGTACAATATAGTGATTCACAACTTCCAAAGCCTATACTCCATTGATAGTTATCACAAAACACTGGCTATATTCCCTGTGTTGTACAATATATTCTTATAGCTCATTTTGCATGATAGTTGTATCTCTAAATTCCCTACTCCTATTTCTCCCTCCTCTTTTGCTCACTGCACTGGTAACCAGTAGTTTGCTCTATAAATCTGTGAGTCAGTTTCTTTTTTGTTATATTCACTAGTTTCTTATATTTTTTTAGATTCCACATGTAAGTGACATCATACAGTGTTTTATTTTCTCTGTGACTATTTCACTTAGCATAATACCCTTCAAGTCCGTCCCTGTTGCTTCATTGCTTCAATTGACAAATTTTCATTATTTTGTGTTTTTGATATCATATTTTACATCTTTTTGTCTATCACCTACTTATTATAATTATATTTAATTTTCCAATTTTTGTCTGTTAACCTTGCTTATTTAAATGGTTGATACCTAACCTTCTTTATATGTTTGCCTTTACTAGTGAGAATCTTCCTTTTCTATAAGTTCTTAGTTCTTGTTGTAGCCTTTTCTCTTCTGCTTAAGGAAGACTCTTGAGCATTTCTTGTAAGATCCATTCAGACGAACTCTTTTAGGTTTTGCTTCTGAGAAGCTCTTTATTTTCCCTTTAATTCTGAATGATAACTCTGTTGGGTAGAGTGTCCAAGGTTGTAGATTTTCCCCTTTCAGCACTATAAATATATCATGTCCCTCCCTTTGGCTTGCAAAGTTTCTACAGAAAAATAGGCTGATAGCCTTATAGGGGCTCCTTTATTTGTGACTCTTTTTATGTCCCTTGCTGCCTTTAAAATTCTGTCTTTATCTTTAACTTTGCCATTGTAATATGATATGTTTTAAATCATACCAATGTTTTCTTAGGTCAGTTTTCAACACAATAGAAATAAAAACAAAAATAAACAAATGGGATCTAATCAAACTTATAACCTTTTGCCCAGCAAAGGAAACCATAAACAAAGTGAAAGGACAGCCTACCGATTGGGAGAAAATATTTGCAAACGATGCAACACATCATTTAGAAGCTAAGGACTTAGCTTCTAAAATATGCAAACAGCTCATACAACTCGATAGCAAAACAACAAATAACCCAGTTTTTAAAAATGGGCAAAAGGCCTAAATAGACATTTCTCCAAAGACACACAGATAGCCAAAAAAGCATATAAAAAGATGCTCAACATAACTAATTATTTGAGAAATGCAAATCAAAACTACAGTGAGTTATCAGCACACACTGGTCAAAGTGGTCACAATTGATGTGGATCCCTTTGGGTTCATTTTGTTTGGGAATTTCTTCAATTTCAGGAATCTTTCAGCTGTAATTTCACCAAATATATTTGCAACACTTTCCTCTCTCTTCTCCTTCTGGGAACCCTATAATGCAAATATTAGTATGATTGATTTTGTCTCAGAGCTCTCTTGAAATTTATTTTTTAATTTGCTTTTCTATTTGGTGCTCTGATTGGGTGATTTTCATTTTTCTGTCTTCCACATTGCTTATGCATTCTTCTCTATCATCTAATCTGCTCTTAATTCTTTTTAGTGTAATTTTTATTTCAGTTATTGCATTCTTCACCTGTGACTGATTCTTTTTTACATTTTCTAGATCTTTGTTAAAATTCTCACTGTATTCATCTATTCTTTTCCCAAATTCAGTTATCATTTTTATTACTAGTGCTTCAATGCTTTTATCTGGTAAATTATTTATCTCTGTTTCACTAGGTTTTTTCAGGGCTTTTTTCCATGTCATTTACTTTGAAACATAGTCCTCTGTCTTCTTATTTTGTTTAACTTTCTCTGTCTCTATGAAATTGGGTGAAACAGTTACCTACCCTATCTTAAAGGGATGTTCTTGGGTGGGAGCATTACCATCCAATGCCACCTGTGTGTGCCTGGTGGTTTTTGTGACATAGCTGGAACTGAAGTGAGCATGGGTCACATATATCCCCAAGGTGTCCTGGCAACCATCACTTTGGTGGGATGTAAGGCTGGAGGTGGAGGAGTAGAGACAGAGCCAGATGTGAGCTTCTTCTGTGCCTAATAGAAGTCACCGCCCTATCTGAGTGGGCAGATAGGGTGCAAACTAGGGGCAAGGCCCAAGGGTTTGGAGCAGAAGCTCTGAAGAGTTGGGTTTCTCCCCATGTGTGTGATGGCACTCTCTGCCTTGGTTGGGATAGTGAAAGGGACCTGGGGGCTAGTGACTTCACGTCTGTGCTGGGTCACGTTTTCCCCATTGTGCGTTCCTTGGTTAGAGACTGAGTCAGGTCAGAGGGTTTAGAGTCACACTACTGAGCTCATTTTGCCCCTGCTGAAATATTAGTGTCTACCATGGAACTAGTTTAGCTCCCCCTAAATGTGGGCAGGAACTTGTGTGCTGGTAAAGGTTGCCTCCACCCTGGTCTGAAGCAGGGTTGGGTCTGAACTGGTTCTGTTTCCTTTAAGTGTACATGCTGTTCTTGGTAAGGACAGCCTTCACAATGGAGAGCAGTGTTAGAGCAAGAGGGGATAAAGCTAGGTATACACAAGGGCTTCTCTGGCAAACCGGCCAGAGCCCCAGGCAGTTTTCAATCTGTTTCTTGTATGTTGTTCCTAGGAGTAAGCAACCATGTGCAATGCTCTTCAAGAGTGTTATAATACATACACACAATGGAATATTACTCAGCTATAAAAAGGAACACATTTGAGTCAGTTATGAGGTAGATGAACCTAGAGCCTATTATACAGAGTGAAATAAGTCAGAAAGAGAAAGACAAATACCATATATTAATGCATATGTATGGAGTTTAGAAAGATGGTACTGATGATCCTACATGCAGGGCAGCAAAGGAGACACAGACAAAGAAAAGACTTTTGGACTCGGTGGGAGAAGGAGAGGGTGGGATGATTGGAGGCAATAGCACTGAAACATATAAATTACCATATGTAAAATAGATAACCAGGGAGAGTTTGATGCATGAGAAGAGCACCCAAAGCCAGTGCTCTGTAACAACTTGCAGGGGTGGTATGGGAGGGAGGGGAGTTGGAGGGCTTTGGGGATGAAGGGGACACAAGTGTACCTAAGGCTGATTCATGTTGATCTATGGACCATCATACATGAATGATGGTGGGAACCATCACAATACTGTAAAGTAACTTTCCTCCAATTAAATAATTTTTTTTTTTAAAAAGAGTGTTATCTTGGTTTCTTTCATCTCTCTAGTAAGTCCCACTGGTTTTCAAAACAGCTAAAAAGACTCATCTTACCAGTGTTGGACCCTTGTGCTGGGGCACCTTGAAGTCCTTGCTTCTTCCAGGGAGGCTCCTGAGCCCATGATATCCCCCTTCTCTTGTTTTCCTGCTAAGGTTTGGGTTCTGTCCTGATGGCTTCTCCTCTCTCCCTAACTTCTCGTGGATCTTTCTTTACAGTGCTGGTTATAGAAGAGTCTTTCTGACAGTTTCCATGTTGTTTTCAGTAATAATTCTTCCACATATAATTGTATTTCTGATTTGTTCGTGGGGAAGGTGAGCTCAGCATCCTCCTTTTCTACTGTCTCTGTCTCCCTCTCTATGTGTAACTTATTGAAGACTCACCAATTTGCTGTTAACAGTAACTTCACAGTTGTATATTTCTACTAGTAATATATGAGTTCCAGTTCCTCTATAACCTTGTCTACACCTATTTTTTCATTTCAGCAGTCGTAGTAGTAGGATCCTAGTGGGTGTTAAGTGATATCTTATTTGGTTTTTATTTGTATTTCATTAGTGACTGTGTAGAGAAGGCAATGGCACCCCACTCCAGTACTCTTGCCTGGAAAATCCCATGGACAGAGGAGCCTGGTAGGCTGCAGTCCATGGGGTCGCAAAGAGTCAGACATGACTGAGCGACTTCCCTTTCACTTTTCACTTTCATGCATTGGAGAAGGAAATGGCAACCCACTCCAGTGTTCTTGCCTGGAGAATCCCAGGGACGGGGGACCCTGGTGGGCTGCCATCTATGGGGTCACACAGAGTCGGACACGACTGAAGTGACTTAGCAGCAGCAGCAGTGACTAGTGTAGAGAAGGCAATGGCACCCCACTCCAGTACTCTTGCCTGGAAAATCCCATGGACGGAGAAGCCTGGTGAGCTAAGAGTTGGACACAACTGAGCGACTTCACTTTCACTTTTCACTTTCATGCATTGGAGAAGGAAATGGCAACCCACTCCAGTGTTCTTGCTTGGAGGATTCCAGGGACGTCGGAGCCTGGTGGGCTGCTATCTATGGGGTTGCACAGAGTTGGACACAACTGAAGCAACTTAGCAGCAGCAGCAGCAGCAGCAGCAGTGACTAGTGACACTGAGCATCTTATCATGGGCTTGTGCTTACTTGTATATCTACCTTGGAAAAATTCCTATTCAAGATTGAATTGTTTGGTTTTGAGTAGTACAGATTTTTTATATATTCAGCTTTTTGTTTAGTTTGCTATTCCTGTCTTCTTCCTTAAGGTATACAGTTAGGTTTTTGATTTGAAATATTATTCTTTTAAAAATAGAGGTTTGCAACTATAAATTTGCCTCTGAGCACTGTTTTTGTTTTCCATAAATTTTGGTATATTATGTTATTTCTCTCAATGTATTTATAAATTCCCTTATGATTTCTTTTCTGTTCTATTATTTATTTTTTTAATGTTTAATTTCTACATATTTGTGATTTCTCTGGTTTCATTCAATGGTTGTCAGAGAAGATATTTTGTATGATTTCAATCTTTTTAAATTTATTGAGACTTGTTTTGTGGCCTAGCACATAGTCTGTCCTGGAGGATGTCTCAGACACACTCAGTGAAAACTGTGTTTTCTTTTTTGAGGGGGTAGAGTATTCTGTATTTCTGTTAGATCTAGTTGGTTTATAATATTGTTCAAGTCTTCTATCTCCTTATTGGCTATCTATCTAGTTGTATTCATTAATGAAAGTGGCTTATTGAAGTCTCCAGCTATAATTACAAAATTGCCTATTTCTCCTTTCAATTCCCTAGTGGCTCAGCAGTAAAGAATCCACCTACCATGCTGGAAATACAGGAGACACAGGTTTGATGCCTGGATTGGGAAGATCCCCTGGAGAAGGAAATGGCAACCCACTCCAGTATTCTAGCTTGGGAAATCCCATGGACAGAGGAGCCTGGAGAGTTACAGTCCATGGGATCACAAAGAGTCAGACATGACTTAGTGACTAACACCTTCTTATAATAATTATATCCTGTATATGTTATTAATATATCATGGCTTCCCTGGTAGCTCAGCAGTAAAGAATCTGCTTGCAATGCCAGAGACATGGGTTCGATCCCTGGGTTGGAAAGATCCTTTGGAGAAGGAAATGGCAACCCATTCCAGTGTTCTTGCCTGGGAAATCCATAGACAGCGGAGCCTGGCAGGCTATTGTCCATGAGGTCACAAAAGAGTTGGACATGACTTAGCAACTAAACAACATGTTATATCTCACATACTGACTTTACTCTCAGAAGTCAGACCTTTTTATTTATGTTGGTGGTAAGCTATGTGCAAAACTGTTCACTTTCAAGGTCACTTGTGGAGACCTTACAGCCTTTTATCAGCGTGGCTTAAGCTGCTTCTTCTTGGACATATCTTGGGCTCCAGTTATTCCATCACCCTCCATGGCCAGCTTGCCTCACTGCACTTCTCCCCCCAATTCTCTGGGCAGTCTTTCTCATCTTTCTCCTCTACTGCCTTTCTAAAGTGCATATTTAGCACTGAAATAATTACTCACATGAATTTCCTGTTCAGGTTGATTCTTATCACAAACATTTCCACCACTAATACAAACATTTTGTCAATAAGCATTAAACACATGAATGCAAATATACCATATATACACACAAACCAAGCATTAGGTTTTCACAGTGTGGTCAATTGTGGTCATCATAAATATCAGGGCTCAGAAGAAACTGTTCTTTGCTTATTTCACATCTGAACCACAGGCAATGTGGCTGATTATTTTGAAAATGCTACAGTTTTGTATCTGTTCTAACATTTTAGCAATATTTTATTTTATCAGTAGTCTCTAAGTGGTTATGACTGTGATTAAGACTTTGTTACTCTGTCTTATTTTATTTTGCTCCTGTGAGGGTTTTTTTTTTTTTTCATCTTTTTTTTCTTGGAATGAAAACTAGTGGTGCTAATAACTCCATGGTTTCACTGTAAGATAATAGGTCCAACTACATATTCCATGAGTGGCATAACAGAGAGACAGACATACTCTGGATTAGAATGAGTTACAATAGGTTTTATTTCATCTTACCTGTAGATCAAAACCAAAGAGGACAGGAGAGAGTTTAAAAACAGATACAAAACACTCATTTTTTTTTAATCTTTCCTTTCATACTTCTTCAGTTGTAAAACATACAACAAAAGCACTAGATAGTTCAGTTCAGTTCAGTTCAGTCTTTCAGTCGTGTCCAGCTCTTTGCAACCCCATGGACTGCAGCACGCCAGGCCTCCCCGTTCATCACCAACTCCCAGAGCTTACTCAAACTCATGTCCATCGAATTGGTGATGCCATCCAACCATCTCATCCTCTGTCATCACTTTCTTCTGCCTTCAATCTTTCCCAGTATCAGGGTCTTTTCAAATGAGTCAGTTCTTTGCATCAGGTGGCCAAAGTATTGGAGTTTCAGCCTCAGCATCAGTCCTTCCAATGACTATTCAGGACTGATTTCCTTTAGGATTGACTGATTAGATCTCCTTGCAGTCCAAGGGACTCTCAAGAGTCTTCTCCAGCACCACAGTTAAAAAGCATCAATTCTTCAGTGCTCAGTTTTCTTTATAGTCGAACTCACACATCCGTACATGACTACTGGAAAAAACATAGCTTTGACTAGACAAACTCTGTTGGCAAAGTAATGTCTCTGCTTCTTAATATGCTGTCTAGGTTGGTCATAATTTTTCTTCCAAGGAGCAACCATCTTTTAATTTCATGGCTGCAGTCACCATCTGCAGTGATTTTGGAGCCCAAGAAGATAAAGTCTCTCACTGTTTCTATTGTTTCCCCATCTATTTGCCATGAAGTGATGGGACTGGATGCCATTATCTTAATTTTCTGAATGTTGAGCTTTAAGCCAACTTTTTCACTCTCCTCTTTCACTTTTATCAAGAGGCTCTTTAGTTCTTCCTCTCTTTCTGCTATATATATCCCAACAACAACAAAAAAATAAATAAAAAATTTAAATCATGATTTGTGAAGAACAATAAATCCATTTAAATATATAATTTAAACATGAGAGAATTATTTATAAAGAACACAAGTGTTTTAACCTTAAATATGTAAAAATATATATTGAAGAAGGAAATATATATTGGAGAAGGAAATGGCAACCCACTCTAGTATCCTTGCCTGGAAAATCTCATGGACAGAGGAGCCTGGTGGGCTGCAGTCCATGGGGTCACAAAGAGTTGGGCATGACTGAGCAACTAACACTTTCTTATGTAAAAATAACATAAAACCAACAAAACAGAAAGTGAAAGAAATGGTAGTGTGAAAAAGTGTGACGCTCATCTTTATCTGCCATAGCAGGGAGTCACCAGACACAGTGACAGTGAAAATGCAGGTTTTAAAATGGATAGTTACATCATGTGCTTAATATTGTTCACAGTCTTAGTGAACAATTAGTGAAATTAGTGTCCCATCTGGTAAAAGATTTTTTTTCAATATGTAGGGGGCAATAGTCCAAAGTAACTGGAACAGACACTTAAGCAAATTTACTTTCTCTACTTGGCATGCTGTGCTTGTTTTGTGTTTTGACTGCCTTATGTATCATTATGGTACACTAGAAAATATTGCTTCTGAAAAGGAGCTTACTTTTTATATGTATGCTTAATTTTTTAGAGAAGTTTGAGAGTCACAGAAAATTAAGCATTAAGTACAAACGGTTTCTGTTTGCCCCCTACTTCCACATATACGTAGCCTCCCCCATCATCCCTACCAGAGTGGTACATCTGTTGCAATTGATGGACAAATAACGATGCAGCATTATCACTCAAAGATCATGGTTCACATTCACGTTTGTATATGGTAGGGACATTTCTATCTCACATTCAGTAATTACACCTGCTCCTTTTGCCAGCTTAAAATAAAGTAACAATAAATGCAATAATTTTTATTTAAGGTAACATGCTCATATGAAATAATTTTCATAAAATAATTTGTCTTTCCTTCTTTTACACATATTCATAGAAAACTGTTCAGCTAATGTTAAGAGTGGTTGTTCTGAGTGGTGGCGTTTGAAGCAATTACATTTTCTGTATTGCCTGAATGCCCTGTAAGAAGGACATTTCACCAAAATAAAATAAAATATATTATTTTTAAAATAACTAAAGAGAAAATTGTATGTCCTAGGAACCTCTGATAAATATTTCCACAGTATATGTTAATGCTGACTTATAGCATATTTGGCAGAATTGACTTAGAAAGGTATCTTGCAAAACAGGATACTTGAAAAAAAAGAGAGAAAAAGATATAGTAAACAATTTGATTTGGGAAGATAAGAATAATAAGTGGGATAAGTAGACTACATCAACAAATATTTATTTAGGCTAAAAATTGAAAGCATTTACATAAAAAATAACCCATATTTAAGGCATTTTAGACCAAGTCCCATAGAGTACTAGTCTGCTATGGCATCAGTAACAAAACACCACAGACTGACTGACTGGCTTAACCACATGGTGTTTGTCCAAAAGGCAGGTTATTAAGGCTAGAGAGTGTGTTTGTTAGTAGTCCACAAAAAACAAAGTTATGCTTGTGTTAATTTTAAAGAAGATGGGCAATATATATATATTTATTTATAAAACAAGACAAAAACAAAGAAAGAGAGGAAACTCTGCAGCTTAAGAGTCTGCGTCTTAACCACAAGAACCTTGTTATAACTCTAAAAAAAAGAGAGAGACCCACAGCTAGGAATTTATAGTCAATTCAGCAATTTATAGTCAGTTCAGGTAAGCCAAATGATACAGCTCATGAATTTTCATTACTTTTTCACATTTGATAATATCTTATAATTTTATGTAATTTTCTAAAGTTTTATTCCCCCAATTTAAGACTAATTCAATAATAAGTGGTCCTAATTGATATTTTCTTTCATCTAAAACAGTAATTCTCAGGCTTTTTAGTTTCAGTATGTCTTTCTACCCTTAAAAATTGTTGAGGATTCCAAAGAATTTGCCATAGGAAAATTTAGAAACACACACACTAATAATACATAAGTACTCACTCCATAAGCCATCAAAGCAACAATATCAACATATGCATGTAGCATCTAGAAAATGAGTGCAAGAGAATGTAAGTGCAAAAAGCAAACATATTAGTATTATTATGAAAATAGAACCTACCTTGAGGACCTCCTGCAAGGGTTCCTAGGACCGCGTTTCAGTTAGAGCTAAGCTAAAACAAGCTTGAAAGCTCAAAGACTGTTCTTTTATCTATATGTGTGTCAAAAACATTAGGGAGCCAGGAAATGTAGGAAAAAGAAAAAACAATCTGATGTATTTGTTTATTTTTGTTTTTTGGCTGCTCTGGGTCTTCACTGCTGTGCATGTGGGCTTTTTCTAGTTGCAGCAAGTGGTGGGTACCCTAGTTGTGGTGCTCGGGCTTCTCACTGCAGTGGCTTTGCTTATCGCAGAGCATGGACTCTAGGGTGCTCAAGCTTCAGCAGTTGCAGCTCCCAAGTTCGAGAGCTGGGGCTCAGTAGCTGTGTTGCAGGGGCTTAGTTGCCCTGCAGCATGTTGAATCTTCCCAGACCAGGGATCAAACTCATGTGCCATGCACTGGCAGGTGGATTCTTAACTCCTGGGCCACCAGGGAAGTCCTTGTAATTTGATTTAGTACTTGTTATTCCTCTTCTAACAATTCTAGTTGGCAAAGCAATTGTGATAAAAAGCTGTTTACACTTTTAAAGAAAAACCTTTTTTTATTATGTGTTGTGTTATATTTTTTATTAAAAGGAATAAAATTTTTCCTTTTTTAAATTATGTGTTATATTCACTGCTATACCTTGACATATCCAAAAACACATGCATAAAAGACATAAAAGCTTTTCACATAAATGATCAGTTACTTCCAATATATATTTCTGTCTTTGTTAATAAGAAAAATAATAGTTTAAGTGATGTATAGGCATATGGTACAGCGCCTGGCAGAGTAATAAACATTCAAATAATGACAATTATTGCTATTTGTTGTTGGTTGCTGCTGTTGCTACTATTTTGTTTTAGTAGTTGTTTTTACCAGTGCCATTAGTATTGAATACTAGGACTATCGAGGTAGCATAGAACAATCATAAATTTTGCTGCCTATGAATTTCCCATTTAAATAAATATAATTTGAATGTAAAGTCCATTTTGATTAACTAATGGATAACTTGCATCCAGTAAACTTCCAGAAGGCAATGGATCCCACAATAGTCAGAATGCCCAGAAGGAAAGAGAACCTTAAGGCTGAGTCCGAGGGGTGGAATAACCTGGAGGCTCAAGAACTTTAATTACAAGTAATATCTTAAAAGTACATTCCTTATTGACAAGTCAGGTTAATCTATAGTGTATTATTGATGTTAATAATTCTTTTTTGCTCAAAGTAGCAAAGGAATCTGAAAAAAGTCAGGCATTATGCTTTTCTCTAAGAAATATAAGAATTTTTTGGTGAAATTTTGCCCGAATGTTCCATGAAAGTTCTTTGGAAAGGGTTTTCCAAATAAGACATCAAATGTCAGCATTCTGATAAAAAACAAAAAACAAAAACTCCTTGACCAATGTGCTACTTAATATTATGATATTATACAAAAAGAACCTCAGTAAGGTATTTGGGGATATATCCTAATATGATTCACAGTAAGGTTTTTTAAAAATATATATATAATCAAAAACTGCCCATAGAGCAGTTTTTATAGCCCTCCCCATTGCTTCTATGACAGTCATCAATGATCCACTGATTAATTCAAACACATTTAAAATTTTTATTCTACCTGACATCTTGAAGGAATTTGAAATGTTTGCCTCTTCCTCCCTCAGACTCTTTCATTGGTTTCCATTCATTTTCCTTCCCTATGGACTCCACTCTGCCTCTTTTATTAGATTCTGTTCTTTGGACCATTCCTAAAAATGTGGTGTTTCCCAGATTCTATCTTGTGCTTGCTTCTCTATCTAATTCAACATCTTTGTCTAGAAAATTTGATTCATTGCTTATAAGAAGATGACTTCAAAATCTGAATCCCATTCTAATTTCCTTCGAATCTGTGTTTCCAACTCATCTGTAAAACATATTAATTCCAAACAAATAATCTCCACTTCCTTCTTTTCATAGGCGAAACACTCTTTGCAAAAGCAAAACACCCTGTGACATAAATCACAAGCAAGATCTTTTCTGATCCACCTCCTAGAATAACGAAAATAAAAACAAAAATAAACAAGTGGGACCTAATTAAGCTTAAAGTCTTCTGCACAGCAAAGGAAACCATGAACAGAATGAAAAGACAACCCTCAGAGTGGGAGAAAATATTTGCCAATGAAGTGACTGACAAGGGATTAATATCCAAAATATACAAACAGCTCATGCGGCTCAATATCAAAACACCCAAACAGTCCAATTAAAAAGTGAGCGGAAGATCTAAATAGACATTTCTCCAAAGAAGACAGATGGCCAAGAGGCATACAAAAAGATGCACAGCATCACTAATTATCAGAGAAAAGTAAATCAAAACTATAATGAGGTAGCACCTCACACCAGTCAGAATGGCCATCATCACAAAATCTACCAACAGTAAATGCTGGAGAGGGTGTGGAGAAAAGGGAACCCTCCTACACTCTTGGTAAGAATGTAAATTGGTACAGCCACTATGGAGAAGAGTATGGAGGTTCCTTTAAAAAGTAAAAATAAAGCTATGATATGATCCTGCAATCCCATTCCTGGCCATATATTCAGAGAAAACCAAAATTCAAAAATGTTCATTGCAGCACTACTTACCGTAGCCAGGACACTGAAGCCCATCAATGGAGGAATGGATAAAGAAGATGTGGTACACATATCCAGTGGAATATCACTGAGCCATAAAAAAAAAAGACCAAAATAATGCCATTTGCAGTGTCGTGAATGGACCCAGAGATTGTCATACTGAGTAAAGTCAGACGGAGAAAGACAAATATCATGTGATATCACTTATATGTGGAATCTAAAAAATGGTACAAATGAACCTATTTACAAGACAGAAATACAGTAACAGATGTAGAAAACAAACTTACCGTTACCATGGGTGAAGGGATGGGGCTTCCCTGGTGGCTCGTGGTAAAGAATCCTCCTGCCAATGCTGGAGATGCAAGAGACGCAGGTTCGATCCCTGGAATAGGAAGTGGCAACCGACTCCAGTATGCTTGCCTGGGAAATCCCATAAACAGAGGAGCCTAACAGGCTACAATCCAAAGGGTCACAAAGAGTCAGACACGACTGAGCAACTGAATGCAAGGGGGAAAGGGCAAGTGGAGGGATAAATTGGGAGATTGGAATTGACATATACACACTACTATATATAAAATAGATAACTAATAAGAACCTACTGTATAGCACAGGGAACTCTACTCAGTGCTCTGTAACAGCCTTTATGGTAACAAAATTTTAAAAGTGGATATATGTATAACTGGATCACTTTGATGAGCAGCAGATACTAACTAGCACATTGTAAATCAACTATTGCTGTTATTGATAAAATAAAATGCCCTCTTTTACTTTGTCAGCCTGATTAACTTTTTAAACTTCAATCTATCCTTCAGACCTCATTCAAATTTTATCCCCTGTACAAAGTACTCCCTAAATTCTTCTCACTCCCTGTTACCATTTAATGGTCACTATCTCTTCTCTAATTCTGTTTTTCTATTACAGCAACCACCAGAATTGGCAACACAATAACTAGAAATAATAAGATAGTGTGAAAACCACTATGGCTTTCCACTATGGAAAATAACATGTGATTAATATAGTTAAAAAAGAAAAGAGGAAAAAGGAAATAAAATGAAAGAACTAAACTTTTAAAAAAGAAAAATACAATTATTGGAATCAAATCTTGGTGGGTAGGTTAAAAACCTGATTAGATATAATCGAAAAGAAAATTAAGTGGTGACACAACCTAATACTTAAAATGCACTGTCAGAATGGACTAAGAACCAATAAAGAGATAAAAAAAATAGAGTGTGAATTTTATCTGAGAAAATCAACCTCAGTCCAATAATAAGATAGAAGGCAAAGGAAAACTTGAAAGAGAAAATAAGACAGAATGAAAAAATTCAATGTAAGTCAATTAGAATTTCCTGAGGTGATAACCAAGTATGTCAGTAGGTGATGACACTTGTTTGGGAAGAAGTTAAGATAATTAGATCAGTTACTGCAAGCCTGCTCACCTATGGTTAGACTTGCTCCTATTCAAATGTAAAACAAAGCAGGTCACATAATGTACATTGTTGCCTACCCAGTGGCATGTGCTCTGGACAGTCACTGCCATGTTAATTCTAGATTCATGCTCAGTGGAGATCAACCCTGGGATTTCTTTGGAAGGAATGATACTAAAGCTGAAACTCCAGTACTTTGGCCACCTCATGCGAAGAGTTGACTCATTGGAAAAGACTTTGATGCTGGGAGGGATTGGGGGCAGGAGGAAAAGGGGACGACCGAGGATGAGATGGCTGGATGGCATCCCTGACTCGATGGACATTGAGCCTGAGTGAACTCCGAGAGTTGGTGATGGACAGGGAGGCCTGGCGTGCTGCGATTCATGGGGTCGCAAAGAGTCGGACACGACTGAGCGACTGAACTGAACTGAACTGATGCAGTCTTCTGGGGTTGAGAAAATCTGTGCAATCTGGCTTCCCTGCAACCTTTGCACATTGAAGTTTTATTCTTCCCTTGAAGTAGTATTACTTCTGGAGATGCTGTAAATGAGAACAGAAAAAAAGTAAAATAAAAAAAGTAATCAAGTTTTATCTGTGACTGTTTAATAAGGATCTACTTATAGTGCATGTTGGTTAAGGCCATGGGCTCTTGAGTTAGATTATCTGGGTGCAAATTCTGCCACAACTGTCTTCTAATGTGTAACCTTGCACAAGTTTCTGTGCTTTACCAAATAAAAGAATGATACTAATTTATAACATATTGATTATGCAACAGTAGGAGACAAAATGCTCTGCCAATTACTCATGACATGGTCTCTATCGTAGGATGCATCTTGTGCTGGAATATGCTCCATTTGCTCCTCCAGATCAATTCTCCAATATTTTCTGCCATTCTCTAGGTCCTAAGAGGCTGACTTCTTGGAGGCATTGACACCAAATGTAGATCAGAGGTGGAAGGAGAGTAAGGTCGGAGTTCTACATTTTTCCTGTGGGGGTGTTAGGGTTCGCATATATACCACTCCCATAGCCATCGTCCTATGGGCAGCTCTCTCAAAAACACTGCTTTCTTCAGATTCCTTCATCTTGTAACTTCAGGTCAAGGAGTGTAATGCCTTCCAGGAGTTGCAAGACCCCCAGGTCCTTCCTTATCTCTTACTAGTTATGGAAACCACATCTTTTTAAAGCATGCATGCTTTTGTGAAACTCTGCCCAAGTTACTCAAAGTGTGCTGGTTGTTTACTGCTGGGACTCTGATTGATACACATCCCATTGTGGAGATGCTAAAATGTGAAAAAATATTGCAGCTTAGTGAAATATAGCACTTAGCTCCTCTGTGTCTCAATTTCATTTCCCTTAAATAGAAGTAATATTCCTTTCAGGATTATCATGACTAAAAGAACTAATACATGTAGAGTACTTAGAAAACCAATTGCATGTAATAAGTGCTCAATAAATATCATCATTAGTATATTTGAAGTATTGTGATAGGTACCATGAATTATGCAGAGATGGATAAAAGACAAAACACAATTTCAGACATCTTGGTAGTCTTGGTAAGTGACCACGTTTACATCTCAAAGTCAGATATTTTGACCTGAAGCCCAGTATTCTTATATCAAAACTTCCCTGATAATCCAAAATACCTGGAAAGAAGATCACTCTAGGTTAGTTCAAAAACACTTGTAAAACACTTTTTAAAATAAGAGAAGTGTTATTAATTTTAATTATGTACAGTAACACAGCCTAATAATTAAAATGTATTGTCATAATGCACTAAGAATGAATAAAAAGATAAGAAATTAAAATTATCTTGAGGGCAAAATTGGTAGTTATTTATAAACAGATTCTTCAGAAGATAAGGAAAGAGACAAGAAACCCAATCTTAACTGAGCATCCACTGCGTGAGAGCCACTTCTATACTATGTGAGAGGCACTAATATATTCACGAACTCTACAGGGAGAAATGGCTACTCCTGTTGTACAGATGAGCAATCTACCTCTGAAGGACAGAGCAGAGACTCAAACTCAAAGCTTCCACAGTCAGGAAGGGGGAGCACAGGGAACAAGCATACCTTTTCTACATCACACTGCCTCTGGAATTCTTAAAAAAATCCCCTAACGTGGCTTATATAGCTTGTACCCACTTATAAGGAGAGTTAATGTTTATGTGTGAGTTCATTCTTAGACTCCTTTTTGGTTTTTGCTTTATTTTAGGGTTGATTTTTTGTTTTTATTTGTTTGTTTGTTTGTTTGTTTTTTGCAAATGGCATAAAGATGCAGTCTTAGAATTATCACAAGTGTCTTTTTTCAAAAAACAAGACTTCTTTAAAACCTTGCTACTCAGTGTTGGTCTACATACCAGCAATATCAACATCACTTGGTAGCTCATTAGAAATGCAGAGGCATTAGATCCCCCTGCAAGGACTGTTCTAAAACTGTTACCCAAGGAAACTAGAAAGAGAAGAATGAAATTGAGGTTTTTAAAAGACATAAAAATTCTGGTGGGAAACAATCTGAAGTATCTTTCTCAACATGGTTTCCTCTACTTCACTCCAGTACCTTTCACCCTTCCCCTCCACCACTCCCAACAGACTCACCAGCTGTGAAAGGGAGAAAAATTGTGAAAAGTATCTCACAAGCTGAAGACATTTTCTGAAGGGAGTTCCCTTCTTCTTCCTATCCTTACCCCTCTCTTTTCCTTCCATATACCTAGCTGTTGACTTTTTCTTCTCCTGATCTCCCACATAAGCACTAATGAGAAATCCCCTGCTCTCTTAACGCCACTGTGTTTGCAGCTCATGAGAAATTTAAGAGGAAGCATTTCCTATTTGGAGAGTTAGGTGATAATGACTGAACTTCCTGATTTGTGCTTATATACATTTATTTCTCTCCAGAGAAACATATGCATTTGACCCACTATTCAGATCTAATTGTAATCAATTGAGTTATATCCCAGATAATGTTTAAGTGATTCTTATGAGACATGCATCAGTATATTCATTTTTATAAATGGGGAAGTAGAGAAGTAACTTATCCTACTTTGATCAATGACAGAGCTGTACAACCAGGATAGACATGATGATCTTTTCATGGATAGTTTTCCTTCCTTGCATTGTGTCGTGTGTGTGTGTGTTTGGTAATTCGTTGTATGGTTTGTGACAGAAGCCAAACATGATCTCTCATTCTAGAAGTAGACACTTTAATACAAAAAACACAGAGTATTTAAAACACTCATAAAGACCATAATACTAATAGTTCTCCACTCATATGACCCCCTGCCAAACTTGGGCTGGGGCTAGGGCTCAGTCTGCAATCCAGAATTAGAGCCCAGCTGGTGCAATTTTACTCTGATCCATCCAGCAAATCCTATGCACAAGACCTGCACCTCCGCAGATAGGAGGGGACCAGGTACCATGATAATGCTGCACCTGACATTTCTCAGGCACTTCCAACCTGGCTCCAGCCACAGCTGCCCCACTGCTTTTTTCTGAACATGGCCTTACTGCTATGCCATCCCTGACAGGGGCACCTCTGCCCACTCCACAAGCTCAGATCTTTTGTGAGCCAGGCCAGGTCCTCGTTGCCTCTGCCCGACCTGCCTGCACACTCACCCTCACACTTTCACACCCTGCAGATGATGTTACGCTCTTCTACTTCATAATTTCTGCTTTATTTCTTTTTCCTTCTTTATTCTGTTTGCTTCTGGCTAAAGCATTTTAGAATATGGTGCCTTCTGCCACAAAATAGAGGGTGGTGGGGTGGGAGAAGCAATCTACAGATTAACTGCAGTGTTACCATGGGTTTTCTATGTGAAAGGGGTCAGTGAAGACTGAGGGAATGAGTTTCTGCTTATAAACTCTCCTTGCTGCTGCTGCTGCTGCTGTTAAATCGCTTCAGTAGTGTCCAACTCTGTGCGACCCCATAGACGGCAGCCCACCAGGCTCCCCCATCCCTGGGATTCTCCAGGCAAGAACACTGGAGTGGGGTGCCATCGCCTTCTCCGATAAATTCTCCTTACATCTACTTAAAGAGACAGTAATCCTTTCCTTTGGGTTTGTTTTATTTGAACAAATGATTAACATAGGTTTCAGTTTGATTACCCAAAGGAACCATTAATGAAAATTTCTTGTAGAAAGAAGCATTGGGATCAGATTCTTGTCACCAGATAGATCATTCCTCAACACATCTGAAGATAAAAGTTTGGATTTTTTGATTGGTGAATTAAATTTATTACTGTCACTATTCTGGTTGTGAGTGTGTGCTCAATCGTGTCCAATTCTTTGCAACTTTATGGACTATAGTCCACCAGGCTCCTCTATCCTTGGAATTTTCCAGGCAAGAATATTGGAGTGGGTCACCATTTCCTGCTCCAAGGGATCTTCCAGACCCAGGGCTCGAATCTGCGTCTCTCGTGTCTCCTGCATTGGCAGATGGATTCTTTACCACTGTGCCACCTGGGAAGTCCTCTGGTTGTGATATTATACTGTTATTTAGCATAATGTTATCATTAGGTCAAACTAGGAATGGTGCATAGAGATCTCTGTGTTATTTCTTTCACGTGCATGTGAATCTATAATTATCTCACTAAAAGTTTTAATTAAAAAAATTGAAAGTCAGGTATGGCTGAGGAAGGAGAATCTCCCTGAAGGTTATAGTCAAAACATTTATTAGCACTGATCTGTGGGCCATGGAGCAAAGGAAGACAGGATACATCTCTTCCAGTGTGATTTTGATCGTGGCCTTTTCCAAAGCATTTGAACTGGGGTTAGTTGTTGGATTGAGCCACCGTAAACTTACCCATCCATTACAGGGAGACTACCCCTTCAGAGATAATGGTTCGTCATTGGCCTTCCCAGTTTGTATCATCCATGGGAATCCAGAACAGCAAGGGGCTAAACAGAACCTGCTACCTGAATGGGGGAACCTGCCTTCTGGGGTCCTTTTGTACCTATCCTCCCTCTATGGAGAGAACCGTGAGCTTGACATGCACTAAGGGAAGTGTGTGGGTCTATGCCCCATGACACCTGGTTGCCTGTGAGCTGTTCCATGTGTAAATGCTGGCATGGCCAGTTTCGCTGCATTCCTCAGTGATTCCTACCTGGCTGTGATGAACACCTCATCACTGCTGAACTCCAGAATTAACATTGTCAGCATGTGCTTTTCTGCTACCTGGCATCTTCCTTGCTATACAGTTATTAACGCACATTTGCAATCAACATTTGTCATGCAGATTTCATGACCTGAAGAGGCTGTCCCTCCAGTGACCCAAATGGGAGACGATTCATTCGTTAGTTGTCTTGAAAGAGTGAATACATTTCCCACGGTCTCTAATATGTCCTTAAAGTACCAGCTACTTTCCTCTGCCCTGCCCTCTCCAAAAAACTACTTTAAAAAAAGTAAGCCATATATTATGCCGAACTTCTGTGTTTCTGATACATGTATTTCTAGCAAGGGTTTATAAAGAGTTTCGTTTAAACAATTGAATTCTATCTTCAGATTATTAAAGGTTACTCCCAATGTGAAACTGAGTATAAAGCATTGAATAGAGTTGAACAAATTAATTAAGGCAATATCTTGGAAAGGAAAGAAAATCTGTAATGGGAGCAAAGGAGAAGAGAAGGGGCAGTTTTAAGAGGTGAGAGACAGGATGCTGAAGTAATAGAAGTGTACATGTGTCCCTGGGAGACTAGGTAGAAAACGGAGAGCAAATGAGAGAGAGTTGAGAAAATAAAATGGATCACTTAGTTGATTAGATGGGTGCTGCTAAGCTGCTAAGTCACTTCAGTCGTGCCCGACTCTGTGTGACCCCATAGACAGCAGCCCACCAGGCTCCCCTGTCCCTGGGATTCTCCAGGCAAGAACACTGGAGTGGGGCGCCATTTTCTTCTCCAACGTATGGAAGTGAAAAGTGAAAGGGAAGTCGCTCAGTCGTGTCCAACTCTTTGCGACCCCATGGACTGCAGCCTACCAGGCTCCTCCATCCATGGGATTTTCCAGGCAAGAGTACTGGAGTGGGATGCCATTACGTTCTCCGAGGTGCGTACAGAGAAGCAAGTCAAAAAGCAAAGTTGAAGGGCAAGTTTCTGTCATCTATAGGAAGCTGTATAAGACAAGAACACCTGTTCTCTCAAAGATTCGTAGAGAATAAAGTCTCCTTGAAAAAAATTCTATCCAGTCATTTGTATGTTTTTGGGAAAATGTCTACTCATGTCCTATGTCCACTTTTAATTGGAGTAGTTGGCTTTGTTTTGTCTTTGCTGTTGGGTTGGATAAATTCTTTATTTTGTAAATTGACATCTTATAGATATGGTTTGCAAATATTTTCTTCCATTTTATAAGTTGCCTTTTCATTTTTATGGAAGCAAGGTCCAATGCTGTGAAGAGCAATATTGCATAGGAACCTAGAATGTTAGGTCCCTGAATCAAGGCAAATTGAAAGTGGTCAAACAGGAGATGGCAAGAGTGAATGTTAACATTTTAGGAATGAGCAAACTAAAAGGGACTGAAATAGGTGAATTTAAGAATCAAGGCAAATTGAAAGTGGTCAAACAGGAGATGGCAAGAGTGAAAGTCAATATTTTAAGAATGAGCAAACTAAAATGGACTGATATAGGTGAATTTAACTCAGATGAATATCATATCTACTACTGTGGGCAAGAATCCCTTAGAAGAAATGGAGTAGCCGTCATACTCAACAAAAGAGTCCGAAATGCAGTACTTGGGTGCAATCTCAAAAATGACAGAATGATCTCTGTTCGTTTTCAAGGCAAACCATTCAATATCACGGTAATCCAAGTCTATGCCCCAAGTAATGCTGAAGACACTGAAGTTGAACGGTTCTAGGAAGACCTACAAGACCCTCTAGAATTAACACCCAAAATAGGTATCCTTTTCATTTTAGTGGACTGGAATGCAAAAGTAGGAAGAAACATCTGGAGTAACAGGCAGATTTGGCATTGGAGTACAGAATGAAGCAGTTCAGGTCAGTTCATTCACTCAGTCGTGTCCGACTCTTTGAAACACATGAAATGCAGCACGCCAGGCCTCCCCAAGTGCCGGAGTCTACCCAAATGCATGTCCATTGAGTCGGTGATGCCATCCAGCCATCACATTCTCTGTCATCCCCTTCTCCTCCTGCCCTTAATCTTTCCCAGAATCAGGGTCTTTTCAAATGAGTCAGCTCTTCACATCAGGTGGCCAAAGGATTGGAGTTTCAGCTTCATAATCAGTCCTTTGAATGAACACCCAAGAATGATCTCCTTTAGGATGGACTGATTGGGTCTCCTTGCAGTCCAAGGGACTCTCAAGAATCTTCTCCAACACCACAGTTCAAAAGCATCAATTCTTCAGTGCCCAGCTTTCTTTATAGTCCAACTCTCACATCCATACATGACTACTAGAAAAACCATAGCCTTGACTAGACGGACCTTTGTTGACAAAGTATTGTCTCTGCTTTTTCATATGCTGTCTAGGTTGGTCATAACTTTCTTTCCAAGGAGTAAGCATCTTTTAATTTCATGGCTGCAATCACCATCTGCAGTGATTTTGGAGCCCCCCAAAATAAACTCAGCCACTGTTTCCCCATCTATTTGCCATGAAGTGATGGGACCGGATGCCATGATCTTAGCTTTCTGAATGTTGAGCTTTAGGACAACTTATTCACTCTCCTCTTTCACTTTCATCAAGAGGCTCTTTAGTTCTTCTTCACTTTCTTCCACAAGGGTGGTGTCATCTGCATTTCTGAGGTTATTGATATTTCTCCCAGCAATCTTGATTCCAGCGTGTGATTCCTCCAGCTCAGCGTTTCTCATGATGTACTCTGCATATAAGTTAAATAAGCAGGGTGAAAATATACTGCTTTGACGTACTCCTTTTCCTATTTGGAACCAGTGTGTTGTTCCATGTCCAGTTCTAACTGTTGCTTCCTGACCTGCATACAGGTTTCTCAAGAGGAAGGTCAGATAGTCTGGTATTCTTATCTCTTTCAGAATTTTCCACAGCTTATTGTGATTCACACAGTCAAAGGCTTTGGCATAGTCAGTAAAGCAGAAATAGATGTTTTTCTTGAACTCTCTCTCTTTTTCAATGATCCAACAGATGTTGACAATTTGATCTCTGATTGCTCTGCCTTTTCTAAAACCAGCTTGAACATCTGGAAGTTCACAGTTCACATATTATTGAAGCCTAGCTTGGAGAATTTTGAGCATTACTTTGCTAGCGTGTGAGATGAGTACATTTGTGCGGTAGTTAGAGCTGTCTTTGGCATTGCCTTTCTTTGGGATTGAAATGAAAACTGACCTTTTCTGGTCCTGTGGCCACTGCTGTGTTTTCCAAATTTGCTTGAATATTGAGTGCAGCACTTTCACAGCATCATATTTTAGGATTTGAAATAGCTCAACTGGAATTCCATCACCTCCACCTGTTCGTTGTGGTGCTTCCTAAGGCCCACTTGACTTCACATTCCAGGATGTCTGGGTCTAGATGAGTGAGCACACCATCGTGATTATCTGGGTCGTGAAGATCTTTTTTGTATAGTTCTTCTGTGTATTCTTGCCACCTCTTCTTAATATCTTCTGCTTCTGTTAGGTCCCTACCATTTCTGTCCTTTATCGAGCCCATCTCTAATTTCCTTGAAAAGATCTCTAGTCTTTCCCATTCTACCTCTATTTCTTTGCATTGATTGCTGAGGAAGGCTTATTTATTTCTCCTTGCTATTCTGTGGAACTCTTCATTCAAATGGGTATATCTTCCCTTTTCTCCTTTGCTTTTCGTGTCTCTTCTTTTCACAGCTATTTGTAAGGCTTCCTCAGACAGCCATTTGGCTTTTTGCTTTTCTTTTTCTTGGGGATGGTCTTGCTCCCTGTCTTTTGTACAATGTCACAACCCTCTGTCCATAGTTCATCAGGCACTCTGTCTTTCAGATCTAGTCCCTTAAATCTATTTCTCACTTCCACTGTATAACATAAGGGATTTGATTTAGGTCATACCTGAACGGTCTAGTGATTTTCCTCACTTTCTTCAATTTCAGTCTGAATTTGGCAATAAGGAATTCATGATCTGATCCACAGTCATTCCTGGTCTTGTTTTTGCTGACTGTATAGAGCTTCTCCATCTTCGGCTGCAAAGAATATAATCAATCTGATTTTGGTGTTGACCATCTGGTGATGTCCACGTGTAGTCTTCTCTTATGTTGTTGGAAGACGGTGTTGGCTATGACCAGTGTGTTCTCTTGGCAAAATTCTATTAGTCTTTGCCCTGCTTCATTCCATACTCCAAGGCCAAATTTGCCTGTTACTCCAGGTGTTTCTTGACTTCCTACTTTTGCATTCCAGTCCCCTATAATGAAAAGGACATCATTTTTCGGTGTTAGTTGTAAAAGGTCTTGTATGTCTTCATAGAACCGTTCAGCTTCTTCAGCGTTACTGGTTGGGGCATAGACTTGGATTACTGTGATATTGAATCATTTGCCATGAAAACAAACAGAGATCATTCTGTCGTTTTTGAGATTGCATCCAAGATTAGCATTTTGGACTCTTTTGTTGACTATGATGGATACTCCATTTCTTCTAAGGAATTCCTGCCCATAGTATGGTCATTTGAGTTAAATTCACCCATTCCAGTCCATTTTAGTTTGCTGAATCCTAGAATGTCAGTGTTCACTCTTGCCATCTCCTGCTTGACCAGTCCCATCACTTCATGGCAAATAGATGGGGAAACAGTGGAAACAGTGAGAGACTATTTTGGGGGGTTCCAAAATCACTGCAGATAGTGACTGCAGCCATGAAATTAAAAGATGCTTGCTCCTTGGAATAAAAGTTATCACCAACCTAGACAGCATATTAAAAAGCAGAGACAATACTTTGTTAACAAAGGTCCATCTAGTCAAGGCTATGGTTTTTCCAGTATTCATGTGTGGGTATGAGAGTTGGACTATAAAGAAAGCTGAGTGCCGAAGAATTGATGCTTTTGAACTGTGGTGTTGGAAAAGACTCTTGAGAGTCCCTTGGACTGCAAGGAGATCCAACCAGTCCATTCTAAAGGAGATCAGTCCTGGGTGTTCTTTGGAAAGACTGATGCTGAAGCTGAAACTCCAATACTTTGGCCACCTGATGTGAAGAGCTGACTCGTTTGGAAAGACCCTAGAGCTGGGAAAGATTGAAGGCAGGAGGAGAAGGGGACGACAGAGGATGAGATGGTTGGATGGCATTACCAACTCAATGGACATGAGTTTGAGTTATCTCTGGGAGTTGGTGATGGACAGGAAGGCCTGGCGTGCAGCAGTCCATAGGGTCACAAAGAGTTGGACACGACTGAATGACTGAACTGAACTAAACTGAACTTTTCATTTTCATTGCGATATAATTAACTCATATAACATTATATTAGTTTCAGCTGTACAGCACAATATTTGTTACTTGAATATATTATAAAATAATCGTCACATTAAGTCTAGTTAACACACATCACCACAATAGTCATTAATACAAATTTTTTTATCTTGTGATGAGAACTTTAAGATTTACTCTATTAGCAACTTTCAAGTGTTCAGTACTGTATCGTTAACTATAGTCTCCTTGCTGTATACATTATATCCTGATGACGTATTTATTTTATTTTAAAACTGGAAGTTTGTGCCTTTGGACTCCCTTTACCCATTTCACCCATACCCTACCCCCTACTTCTGGTAACCTGTTAATTTGGTTTGGAATTTGTTTTTTGTTTTTGTTTAAGATTTTACATAAGTGAATCATATATGTATCTTCGTTTGTCTGACTTATTCCACTCAACATAGTGCCATCAAAGTCCACCCATGTTGTCATAAATGGCAAGATTTCACTCTTGTATGCCTGAATTATATTCCATTATAGGTGTTTACCACATTTTCTTTATCCATGCATCCATCAGTGGACACTTGGATTTTTTTCTTTGTTTTAGCTATTGTAAATAACCCATTCAACAAAGCAGAGTAAAAGAAAAAAATTAAACAGAGTGGGTGGAGGAAACATAGTAAATGAGACATGTAAAGTAAGATTGCAGAAATGTCGCCAAATATATAACTAATCACAACAAATGTGAATAATTTAAATTCTCTTATTAAAAGTTTAAATTCTTAAATGAGGTAATAAAAAGAGCTATGTCTTTTTTCCAAAAAAGCTATAATTCTTTGTAATAGGTATGCCTAAAATGAAACTTCACAGAAAAGTTGAAAATAACAGGGACACACCAGGTAAATACTAACCAATGAAATGATGGACTGGGCAACCAACAAGGGAGCTATTAGGATTCCTATCAAAAAGAACTTACTATTCAGCTCCAAGGAGTGCAATTATTGCTAAGACCCTCAAGCTTCATTTCAGCTTTCAGCTGAAGTCATACTCTTCCCAGTCAGTGACTAACCGTAAAGGGGCAGCAGAGTCTGACCATCTCTGCACATTAAAGACTCCTTTTAAAAGCGATCCTTGCTCTTCTTGTCGTGCTTCTCATTGGTGTGGCCATGATTTTAACAGGTCTAAATTGTTATTTGAGGCTCCCTGTCTTCTATCTTGCTCTTCCCTTCTTTCCTTTCACAAGTTTCTTTCAGATCATCGTGATAGTCTAAAGACTTACCTTCCTCTATCCTGTTTCCAACCCCTTTGGCCTTTCAAAGTTGTAACCTTTCTCCTCTAATTGACCTTGACTAACTCCATATTACCTTCTGCTTCTTGGAAAATCTGACACACTAAGTCCAATCACTAGATTTTCTGATTCAGCAGACCTAGAGAGGATTTGGGGAATCTGTATTATTTTGTATTTCCCCACATAATTTTGATTTTCAACTATCTTTAACACCCTTGTAGTAGAAGATTTTAATACATTTATTTCCTAAAAAGTGTAATTTGACATTATAAATGATCTTGACATCTTTACTATGATGTTATTTGACATGATTGTTTTGACATTATCAAGTTAAAATGTAAAATATTTAAACAGATATTGAACCTAAGAGTGAACCTCATCCCAATAAAGGGATGGATGAAGAAATAAGAAAATGTCAAGACAGGGTTATAGCAACCTAGATGTCCATCAGCAGATGAATGGATAAGAAAGCTGTGGTACATATACACAATGGAGTATTACTCAGCTATTAAAAAGAATACATTTGAATCAGTTCTAATGAGGTGGATGAAACTGGAGCCTATTATACAGAGTGAAGTAAGCCAGAAAGAAAAACACCAATACAGTATACTAACACATATATATGGAATTTAGAAAGATGGTAATGATAACCCTGTATGCGAGATGGCAAAAGAGACACAGATGTATAGAACGGTCTTTTGGACTCTGTGGGAGAGGGAGAGGGTGGGATGATTTGGGAGAATGGCATTGAAACATGTATACTATCATGTAAGAAACGAATCTCCAGTCTAGGTTCGATGCAGGATATAGGACTCTTGAGGCTGGTGTACTGGAATGACCCAGAGAGATGGTATGGGGAGGAAGGTGGGAGGGGGGTTCAGGGTTGGGAACACGTGTACACCCATGGCAGATTCATGCTGATGTATGGCAAAACCAATACAGTATTGTAAAGTAAAATAAAGTGAAAAAAAAAAAAGAGACAGGGTTATAATGTCTATTGTGTACACTTCTTGGTAATATTTATATGCAGAAACTTAATGGACTGTTTTCTTGACCTCGTCAAAAATGGTTTGGTTAAAATATCATGTGTCAAGTGCCACTATAGTAGTTTTATATCCAAACTAGATTAACAATCCTTTTAAGGATAAAGTTTAGAGTAACCCAAATGTCTTCAGGGAGACAAACATATTAATAAAACAAAATAGCTGTCAAATGTTTCTAATGGCACAATTAAAGCATGAATGGATTTTGTTTTAATTTCTACCATGTTAAAAAAATTTAATTTTCAGGATCATTTTTCCTGCTATGAAGTAAACAGATTTATTTTTATAATAAAATATATTTTCATATATTAAAAATTATTAATATATTCCCAATATTTTATTCCTTAGAAAAATAGAGGAAAGGGTCATGTCATCCCATGGTTATTCCTTTAGCATATAAGATCATACTTAGTAAATACCCCAAGTCTTCAAAAATGCATATTTAGCTGATTATATAGTCAATCAACATTTGTTATTTGATAAATATATCACAATAAAATGTATACCATAAAATACACTTTTCCAATTTATCACATTATTAGGCATTAGATAGCAATACCTCTCTAGAGATTTAATAAGTTCAGAAGAAGCTAATGTCCTCATGTGTGTTCTTCCTCTCTCTCACATACACATATGCACACATGCACACATGGAAGGAAAATATAAATTCAGTTTTATTAAATAGTGAAATTCTTATTATAATCCTATATTTGCTAACAGAAGGTTGACAATTTACAGATATTAAAATAATAGAAAAGGTACATTCAAACAGGATTGGAGGGAATATAAATTGATACAATTTGACATAGCAGTCAATAATATTGACTTATCAGTCAGTAATAAAGATGCACAAAACCTTTGGCCTCGCAATTTCACTCAAGGAAATTATCTTACAAATATGTTCAAACACATTCAAAGAGATAAATCCACAAGAAACATTCTATGTAGTATTGTTTATGATAGCAAAACAAAACAATCTAAGTGTCCACCACAGGGTTAATTAAATTAAATTCCATTACATACAATGGAATTATATGTAACCATTAAGAAGAATGAGGTAGCTCTGCTTGTGTTGATACAAAAGATCTTTAAGATATATTATAGTACTAACTTTCTATAAGTACAGAACAAATTATGCTATGTTTCTGTTTCTGTCTTGACAAGGATGTACGTGTATGAATATGTAAGCAGACATATAAGTGTATACATATGCAATGCACATATAGGTATGACATGTGCACATAGAAATTCCCTCAAATATTACATAAAACTGTTGGCAATTATTCCTTCTATGAAGTTATCTGAGGTAACTCAATTTTCATCATCTACTGTACTGAACAATTTTAATATTTTATCACGAACATGTGCTCTCTTTGTAATAATATCAGTTTAAAGAACTAGCCAGTAACAGCTAAAATTCTAAAAGTTCAATTGTATAAAGATAGAAACGCAAATCCTCTATAATGTCTCTGTCGTCTAAGAATCTTTGAAAAGCTAGTTTCAAAATAGGCTTTCCATTCCAGAAATCTAAGAAAATCAGAACAGTATCTGTAACTGCATCTTGATTCATTTGTCCTGGTGCTACACTCTAGGAACATAAACAGTATGGAGATTCATCCCATCAACTTCACTTGGTAACACCTGAGACGTCTTCGCCCTATTTGTAATATCATAAAGTGGATTGTTCTTCTCTGTGTAGCTGGCATAGGGCTCCATTTCATCCTAAAATATAACCCAACATTAAATTCAATTGAAAAAAACAAAACAGAAATCCTAACTACCTGTGCTTTTCTAATAAGTGCTCACAACTTTAGTGTCTACCAATAGTGGTCTCTGAGCCTGCATGAACATAAATGCAAGGCTTTTCTAATATACTATTAAAAAATTTTTGATTATTTAAGTCTCAGTGTCGGATGATAACAGTTGCCTGAAAGTAGGAATGTAGAAGAGTGAAGTGACATGAGGAGTATTTCAGAAGAGAATGTCAAAGATTTAGTAAACTACATGTTATAATAGATCCTAGAGCTGGATAGGTATTAAACTTAGGTAAAAAGGGCTTCCCTGATAGCTCAGTTGGTAAAGAATCCACCTGCAATGGAGGAGACCCTGGTTCGATTCCTGGGTCAGGAAGATCCGCTGGAGAAGGGAAAAGCTACCCATTCCAGTATTCTGGCCTGGAGAAGTCCATGGACTGTATAGTCTATGGGGTCTCAAAGAGTTGGACACGACTGAGCAACTTTCACTTTCACTTTAGGTAAGACGGAAATGATGATGGTATTGAAAAAAGGAAATCAAGGATTAGAGATGGTTTAATGGAGGAGAAAATACTAACTCAATTTCTCCAAAGATTACAGTCCAAACAAGGCTAACATGATGTCTTTTGTGCAGTTCTTAAAAATAGTGCTTGGTGGATAATTAATAAAATTAGTACATCTGACAGTATTATAGAATAGGAATTTTTTCTTTTTAATTAAAATACTAATATTGATGCAAATTACAAATTATGTGACTAAATGCTGGGAAAGATGGAGGGCAGGAGGAGAAGGGGATGACAGAGGGTGAGATGGTTGGATGGCATCACTGACTCAATGGACATAGGTTTGGGTGGACTCCGGGAGTTGGTGATGGACAGGGAGGCCTGGCGTGCTGCAGTTCATGCGGTCACAGAGAGTTGGACACAACTGAGCGACTAAACTGAACTAACTGACTAGATTTTCAGACTACGTGGCTTAAAAATTTGCAAATATTCTTTTTAGTCTTACCTCCTCAGCAACTGGAGTATGTTCTGTTTTTTTCAATTTACATTTTCTGCAAAAATAAAAATAAGCTAGAATAAATGTCAAACCACGATTATTCAGATTGAAAATGAGAAAACAAAAGAGTATGCTGTTGACAATTATGGTTCATTTTGATAGAAACTATAATAAGTCAGAAATGAACTATCAGATATGAGCAAAGAATGCTGCTTAGAGTTAACACATCCAAATAAGATAATTCTGAATTTTGGAAAGATAAGTAAAATTATGCAAAGAACCTTGTGTAATGGAATATATGCAACACCTCATCTTTGGTATATGAAATTAATTATTGTAATTCTTTTCCCAAATACAAAATAGCACGTACTGTCTCTCCCAAGATCCTGCTCCAGACAGCCTAATTCACTATGCTTGCATATCTAAATAACCTAGAAAAACCCCCCATGTCATTCAGAGTAGACCATGTATTTTATTTTCAGGGTATACTTCTTGATTATGGGAGAATTGATGCTAAAATCTTAATTTTACCTAGTCAATTCCATATTTCTGACTTCTTTTTAACCCTATAAAGCTGGAGAAGAGAAGGCATCAGTCAGTACCTGCAGCCACTGATTTTCAAAAGCCAAATGGATCCCGCGATGATCAAGATAATAAAAATAGGGGCAATGATATATAAAATGAAGTGTACTTGTATTTCAGAACCTGTAAATATAGACAAAAGAATATATAATTTAACACTCAGTTCAGTTCAGTCACTCAGCTGTGTCTGACTCTTTGTGACCCCATGGACAGCAGCATGCTAGGCTTCCCTGCCATAATTCCCTGGCATAATAAAATAATTTAACATTATTCAGCAGTAAAAACCAATGAGCTATCAAGCCATGAAATCATGTAGGACTATTAAAAGCATATTACTAAATGAAAGGAGCCAGTCTGAAAAGGCTAAATGCTGCATGATTCCAACCATATGACATTCTGGAAAAGGTAAAACTATGCAGTAAGACGATCAGGGATTGTTAAAGGTTAGGGTGGATGGAGGCATGAATAGGTGGAGCATAGAGGATTTTATGGCAGTGAAACTACTCTATACCATACAATAATTGTGAATGTATGTCATGTATGCATTTCTCAAAATTCATAGAACATGTACCTAGAGTGAGTCTTAATGTAAACTATGGACTTTGAGTGATAATAGCATGTTAAGGTAGGGTCATTGATTATAACAAATGTATCACGGCAGCATGGGGGATGATCAATAGATGGACAGGAAGACCATGCATGTGTAGCGACAAGGGTTTTATTGGAACTCTCTGTACTTCCTATTCAATATTGCTATCACTCTATTTAAAAAATAAAAGTCTACTTTAATATTATTTGCATATATATTTACATCTACAAGAATGTCTTATAGTACATGAAATTTATTTCTGATTTAATTTTTAAAACTTTGCCCCATTAATAGTTCAAATAATTGTTCTAATAAAATTGCTTTATCACTTCAGACTCTTGAGTTTTCAGCAGACATTATCTTGTATCAGGATTTTGTTTCCTTAAGGATTCATGTAGTGAATTCCTATAGGAGAGATGTGAAATTTAGATCTCTCTGTTATAGTAAGAGTATTGGTCATCTCCAATATTCAGAAATGAACAGGGAATTGTAAGAAAAGTATTTGGAAAAATAACCCTAATTCTGAAGTCACCTCTATTCCAAGGCATTGAAACTGAACTGAATGCATGTCAGCAACTTTGAACTATTCACTAACCGCTGGGAGCAATATAAGCTCAATCTGACAAGAGAAGTCAGCAAAGGACCTGGCCGACTCTTGGAGGTTTTAAGACTGTGCTCCTGAAGTTTCGTGAATGTGGCTGGGACAGCAGAGAGAGGTAAGTGGAAGCTGCAATCCACCTTCTTTCAATACTTTGTTTTTAAACACTGGATTTTTATTTAAAGAAGAACATTTTTGTTTACAGTTAAACACTACAATAGTGTTTTGAAGCCCTCTCTTTCAAACTAATGAGCTGTCTTTTGCTGGAAGTGTGCTAGCAGAGGTAAAGGTCTACCCTGTGTGGGAGACTTACCTGCACTGGGTGGGACTGGGCTAGAGACTTCCTCCAATTCTGAGAATCTATAAATATGATGTCATATTGTAGTACCAAGTAGTCAGACTTTATACATAACCGGGAGCATTACTCTCCTCGGTAAACACTACCAAACTATATATATATAAAAACTTTAAGAATGGACTTTAGAAAATCACGCTTTAAACCCAACACTTTCCTCTTCTCCTTTCTTAACACTAAAATATCAGTAGAGAATTTTTAAACTTAATGTATTTCTTTTAATTGCAGGCTAATTACTTTACAATATTGTAGTGGTTTTTGCCATACATTGACATGAATCAGCCATGGGTATACCTGTGTCCCCCATCCTGAACCCCCCTCCCACCTCCCTCCCCATCCCATCCCTCAGGGTCATCCCAGTGCACCAGCCCTGAGCGCAGAATTTTTTTTTAAATATAGACTTGCAAAGACAAAGAGATTATGGATGAAGATAAGAGCAGATGAAAGATTTCAACTTGTTTTAACATGAAAGATGAACTGAAGAATGGCCAATAATTCAGAGTGAAATAAGTATAAGCCTTAGTGAATCCAAGAAGACTCTAGAGTAGGAAGGAAAAAATATGGAGAAAGGGGAATGTCAGGAGTGGAGTGTGGAGCTACAAGCTGGAAGCTTCCTTGAAGTTCTGTATGAAGAACAGATAGGCCGCCAACTCTCCTCCCACCCCACTCAACCAGGTCACCACACTTCCCCAACCAGCAGAAACCAGGAAGCTGGGCCCAGAGAAGATGAACTGGAGAAATTCCAGAGTCAAAGACTCACACATAACGTAAGGTGGAGATGAAGTGTCTTTAAAGGAAAGTTTGAGTTCTGAATAGTCACACACTCACACACACACTTACACACACCCCTCTCCTCCCTTCTCTCAGAACACTCTCAGATAGTCAGGATTATTCCTCCAAGGGAAGAGATTGGAGAGGTATTTTCTACAGAGTCTGAGTAGCCTCAGAGAAAAGATCTTCCCTGGTAGCTCAGATGTAAAGAACCTGCCTGCCAATGTAGGAGACATAAGAGACACGGGTTCGATCTCTGGGTTGGGAAGATTCCCTGGAGGAGAGCATGGCATGGCAACCCACTCCAGTGTGATTCTCCTGCCTGGAGAATCCCGTGGACAGAGGAGCTGAGGGGCTAAGAGTCCATAGGGTCGCACAGTCAACGCAACTGAAACGACTTAGCACGCACACATGCACACTAGGTTTACATTGGCTATATTAAGAAATAGCACCGTTACCATGTTGTTAATAAAACTGAGTCAAATACTAGAAGAAACACTTTAAGATCTGAAAGTACTTGTCTCTGGAGAGTTGTTTGTAAGAATGGAGCAGGGGGGATGGAGAATCAGAGAGGGCTAACACTTTACATGATATACTTGTCTAGACACAATAGACAACATAGATTTTAAACTACATGAGTTAGGCTGATTAGGACAATATTTTTATAATAAGAAATTAGGGTAGAATGGGTGCAGAAACTAAACTGTAATGAACTGATTCATAGATGTTATTATAAGACATTAAAAAATTTTCATTGGAAAAACCATGAGAAAACTCTACCAGACTGAAAATTCATGAAGGCAATTTATGAGCAACTTTATTCTTCTAATAAAATTATAATTAGTTGTTTAAAATTATCCTTTATCCTTCTATTAAAACCATTTAAGTATTTGTGTAAAAGTACACCATACAAGTCAATTTATTAGTACAGAAGAGAAAATTAAAGGAAGAATAAATTGGGTGTTCCCTGGTAGCCTAGTGGTTAGGATTCTGGCTTTCACTGCCTTGCCCAGGTTCAGTTCCTCGTAGGGCAACTGAAATCCTGGAAGCTGCTCTACACAACTAAAAAAAAAAAAAAGTAGAATAAAATTCATTCTATAATATGGCTTTTTACAACAAACTTTTGTATTATTCTTCTAGATAATCCTTTACTTTGAGGAGGAGACAAAGTGGAGGGTGGAAAGGACATCCTTGAATGAAATTTCTTTGCATATTCCTTTTTCTTTCTTAAGGTAATTCCTCTGAAAGAATGGAAAAATCAAAAATAAGACTAGAAAAATTACTAACCTTGACTCAGTTGTATGGACAGACTCTTGTTGCCAGTCAAGTGGGAGACAGAGCAGGACACATTCAGCACATGGCGGTCCTCCCAGCGGCAAGTACTCTGGACGGTCACGGTGCCATTGCCCCAGTAAGGCTCTTGCTCAGTGACGCAATCCCCCTCTGGGGTCCAGGAGATCTGTGCAGCCGGCTTCCCTGCAGCTGCCTTGCACACTGCAGTTCCCTTCTCAGTTTGGGTCAGGGTCACCTTCGGGGGCACTGCAGAATTGTAGGGGAAATGCTTCAGTCTTAACACATGGGACACTGAATTTAGACAGAGATTTGTTTCGGCCCAAAATCTGTTTATCTGAAACACCTCAATATATGATGTTCCTTACCTAACACTTGGAGGTGATATTCATGCTGGAAATTCCCATTACTTGTTGCTATTTGGCACGTGTAATTCCCATCATGAGTGATGGCCACTGGGCCGATCTGAAGGGCAGGATTCTCGTCAGGTCCAGAGGCCCAGGTTATTCTCTTGTCAGTACAGTTTCCTCCTGTGGTCTGATTTGTATCACGTCTGTAGGCTCTGAAGCAGGGCGGCTTGTCTCTGAGGACTATTTCCCATGTTACCAACACACTTGGCCACTGCACAGGAGGGCAAGTGAGCACAGCTTTTGTATTCACTGGTACTGATAGTGAAGTTTTAACTGGAAACACATACATAAACACACAAACACAATCATAGGAGAAAAGCTTTATGATACTTGATGTGTCAAAATTTATTCACAACATATTACATGAAATTGTACTTAAAATTTAGTTTGCAGGTGGTCTTTTTCCAGAAATATTAGACTTACATAAGAAATCACATTGATGAAATATATATAAAGTATAATATTAAATCCATCCAATGATTAACCAACTTCTTCCCATATCATTAGGAAAATAACATATATTATATGTATGATGATTTTTTAAGTGTTATGAAATTAAATCAGAAGATTTGATATCTAGGAAACAAACTGATGAGAAAAGAGAATCTGAATTAAAAGACAAAGACAGTGTTCTAAATCTAATCTTTTGGACAAAGAGACTGTCAGATTTACCATACAACTCATGCTCTAAGGGGGAAAAATGGAATTATTAATAATGTGGTTTTCTCCTCCCAAGTTTTGATGAAAGTGAAAAATCAGTAACATCAGAACTAAACACCTAGTCTTAAGGGTGGCACTTCAGACAAACATACATCTGGAAAGATACAGTACTTTCATTAAAAATAGCTATGCCATTCAGGCTGAAGAAGTTGGAAGTTTTTAATTTTTATTCAGAGAATCACAAAATCAGTTAAATCAACAAATTTTAAAATAACCTGTAATCTCATTAGTTGGACCATCTCACATAAATGAAAAATGACAATGCCAAGCTGTAAGAGATGCTTAGAAGTGTTTTTCTAGAGGAAAAAAAAGTAGTATATAAATACAAATCAAATGAAAAACAAGGATTATTTTCCTCTGTAAATTTTCTATAAAAGTATTTTATTGCAAATGTGTGATAATGCAATATATAGTCTTTCAATGAATTCCCCTTCCTTTCTATTCTATTGCTTGAAAACTACCACATTTAGATAGAGATTGGAGAAGGCATTGGCACCCTACTCCAGTACTCTTGCCTGGAAAATCCCATGGACAGATGAGCCTGGTAGGCTGCAGTCCATGGGGTCGCAAAGAGTCAGACACGACTGAGCGACTTCAGTTTCACTTTTCACTTTCATGCATTGGAGAAGGAAATGGCAAACCACTCCAGTGTTCTTGCCTGGAGAATCCCAGGGACGGGGGAGCCTGGTGGGCTGCTGTCTATGGGGTTGCACAGAGTCGGACAACCAGCCAAGAGGGCAGTTAAACCCATGCTGTTTCCGTCACTCCAAGTGACATCAGCTCATAGTGAGAACCTCCAGCTTGGCAAAGGCTTGGAGACAAGCAAGAATATGGCTTGTTAGAAATCTGCTGGAGGTTGGATGTGGGAAGCATATATGTGCATAAAGGAATGATGCTTAAAATAAACCCAGAAAAATAAGAGACCAGTGAGATAGCAAGCTGTGAGTGCTCTTTTGTGTTCTCATATGTTCGAACTTTACCTTGGTAAATAGTATAAGGTTTAATGTTTTTGCTAATATATATCCTCAAGATCTGACTCTGTTTTTTAAAGGGAAGTATTTGGTAATCAAATAAGCACACATCTGAACAGGGGCACAGTATCAAGAAATAACTCCATCAGTGAGGATTCCAAGCACAGCAGATATTCTGGGTTCTTTTACTTTCCTCCATTCTGTGACCTTCAAGTCAATCATTCTTCACATATATCGATAGTTCTAATGTTATTGGTATTTTCCCCCCTTTCTTCATCCTCTTCTCTCCTTTTCCATACAGTTCCTTTTTCATATTTTTTCATAAATTATCAGGATTAAAATGATAAAATGATAAATTATCTTTGGTGAATGATAATTTACCAATGGCCAGTACCTCCACAACACTCAGTGGGTTTGGCACTTAACAAATATATTCTCCATATAAAGTCAGCTAGGGTGATTGCACATCCTACTTCCTGAGAAAACAATAGAGTCTCTTCTTCGCTCCCAAACCAGCAGAAACATCTCATCTTCTCTGCATCCTTTGTCTATAAATCTCTCCCAGTCTCATTCAGCGTTTTGCACACAAATTCTTATTGGCTTTGAGGCATTTCCTTTCTTTTCTCACAACCTTACCCTAGGGCTTCCCTGATAGCTCAGTTGGTAAAAAATCTGCCTGCAGTGCAGAAGACCCCGGTTCACTTTCTGGGTAGAGAAGATCCCCTGGAGGAGGGATAGGGTACCCACTCCAGTATTCTTGGGCTTTCCTTGTGGCTCAGCTGGTAAAGAATCTGTTTGTTATGCGGGAGACCTGGGTTCGATCCCTGGGTTGGGAAGATCCCAGGGCTGCGAGAAGGGAAAGGCTATGCACTCCAGTATTCTGGCCTGGAGAATTCCATGGACTAGTCCATGGGGTCGCAAAGAGTTGGACACGACTGAGTGGCTTTCACTACCCTAGATTAAGCCCCCATCTCCAGGCACCTAACTTCTGTTTCTGTCTCAAAACTCTTCTCCCTTCAGTTCATACCTTAAAATGCATCATTCCACAACATAATGCGATTACTTCAACTCTAAAACCCTCCAGACATCTTTCACTGCCTGAAGAATAAGTTTGAATGTCTTCCTATTGGCTTCAAAAGCCCTCTGTCACCCTGACTCACTCTGCAATCTTATCACCCACTACATTGTCCCCTCACTGCAGGAAAAGAAAAAAAAAAACACCACAATTCCACCTCCATGTCATCTCTCACACTGTTTTCACTCTCTAAGGTGCCCAACATAATGCTATTTTTCTATTAACTCTTTCTTTAAGACCTGATTCACATGCTACATCCTCTGTGAAGCCTTGTCTAAGCCTTGGTGTTTAACCACTCCCTTTCTACACTCCTGGTACACTTGATGTGAGTGCTTACCTCTTCTGCTTGTGTGATATCTGGGCTTCTGTCTGGGTTCCCCCACAGAATAGAGCTCCCTGGAGGGCTCTCTGATAGTCTTCTTCATCTTGCTCATCTTTATGTTCCCCACAAAGCCCAGCACAGTGCATGACAGAGAAAACTCCATCATCTTTCAGTGGAATTGAACTGCTTTGGGGGAGGATGGGGTGGAGTCATTCAAGTCACTTACCCTACAGCATTCAGATCACCATGTTCTTTAACTGGGTACAAGATTAGAACAGAGTCCAGACCACTGACTATGTTTCTAAGGAAACTCAACAATCTGTGCTTAAGTACTGGCCTCAAAGTAAAAAAAAAACAAAAACAAAAAAATACAGGCATACTACCTTCTGCATAAAGTGTGACAGTGCTCTGCTTTCTTTCCGTAGACGAAGTTGTTGAAACTAGAAAATGTTCAGAGAGAAATAGATGAAATCAATTTTAGAAACTTAAGAGTAAAAACCATTCTTTTCTCCACAAGAGCTTGTATACAACATGATAGAAAATCAATGAACCATAACTAAAATTACAAAAAAATCCTTGAAATACAGAAATTAGAAGCTGTTGCATCATTATATGGACAAACATGTTAACATTTGGAAATTACATTGTAAGCTATTAATCAATGATTCCCCATTTACACAATATCTCATTTTATACTTAAAACTATTTTGTACAAGGTAACACTGCTCTATCCTTCCCTAGCCATAATGCATTGGTCCATCATGCACACCTCACATGAGCTGGGCTGATGATGTGGTCTTTTTTACAGATGCCACTACTGTTGTTAAAATTGTTTAAAATTGTTTAGACCAGTTCTGGGCATCTCAAACAGCTAGACAAATCAAGTACTTTCTCAAGAACCAACACGGAGAAGAATAGTTCATCCCTCTTTATTCCCCATTTTCCTACTATGATGGTTAATTTTATGTGTCAGCCTAGCTAGTCCATGGTACCCAAATGTTTGGTCAAACACTATTCTAGATGTTTCTACACAGATATTTTTTAATCGGTAGAATCTAAGTAAATTACCCTCCATAATGTGAGTGGGCCTCATCCGATCAGGTGGAGGCTTTAACAGAAAAGACTGATATCATGGGAAAGGCAACTCTGCTGGCACATTGCACTCAGACTCAATCTGCATCTCTTCCCTGGGTCTCCAAAGATCCTGCAGATTTTGGACCAATTCCATAAAGTAAATCAATCTCTTCCTCTTTCTCTCGTTCTCCCTCTCTCCAGGATTTCCAACACACACATACATCCTGTTCTGTTTCTCTGAGGAACCCTGACTAATAAACCTTGGGAAGAATGAAGCAGAAGCAGAGAGAGATGGCAGACTTAACCGAACTCGAGTTCCCAATTCCTTGTTCTTAAGATCTACATGCATTCCTTCTCTTGAGCTCTATGGAGTTTCTGAAGACAGTCCCAATATACTTCAAATCTGCTTTCTGAAAAATATGTTTGTATTACTATTTTTTTAAAGAACAACGACTTTCAGAATGCTTCTTATGACTTAAAAACCTGAAAAATATCTTCCTCTGAGTTTATAAGGCCACCATTCCATGTGCTCTCCTGCTTTTAAAAATATTCTTTATGCTCCCCATTCTAATTTTCCACTCAGTTCTACCACATAATAAACAGGGAAATTAAATTAAAGGACTTGGAAGCCAGCAGTGAATAGGCTTCTAAAATTATTTGGCTTTTCTAGGTAGCTAAGTATCATTAGACTGGGTTGGAAAGAAAGCAAAGAATGAGATTCTAACTATTAAATTTAGTTCACACTGGGATTAAGTATCTATTCCAGAAACAGATAAGAAATCAAAGTTGACCTCAGAGGGATTACTGAAATCAAGTTATGTCTTAGGTGTTCTAGATTCTGAAACTCTATCATCGCACACAGTATAGCTTTGCCAAAGGACTAAAAAGGAAACATCTGGAGCTTTGCATTCCATATGGTGTCTGTTGCAAGTATTCAACACTGCTGTTGCAGCAAGAAAGCAGGCACATATAATAACGGAACAAATGTCCATGGCTTTGTCCAATACAATTTTATCTACAAATATATACAGCCAGCTGGATTTTGCCCATGGGCTATGGTTTGCTAACTCTTGACTTAAAGTACAGTATTTGGTTTGTTGTAACTTCTTAAAGTGACAACATTTATAAATACAAACAATAAACTTCCACCGAATATTCTATTTTATTCTGCTTACTTTGCCTTTTAAAGATAAACTAAATCTCCAGTGATAACCCCAAGTTCTCCTTCAAATTAAATAAATTTCCTATTCTATTTCTGTGTTGGTGGTTTAGTTGCTAAGTCATGTATGACTCTTTGTGACACCATGGACTATAGCCTGCTAGGGTCCTCTGTCCTAGGATTTCCCAGGCAAGAATACTGGAGTGGGTTGCCATTTCCTTCTCCAGGGGCCCTTCCCAACCCAGGGATTGAACCTGGGTCTCCTGCATTGCAGACAGATTCTCTACCAGCTGAGTCATTCTGTTTCTAACATGTTGCAACTGCTTCCTTTCTTCCTGCATTCTTTCTTTCCTTACTTCGAGTGAAGAGTGGCAATACTGAGGACCTCCAATAGGGTTCTGATAAATAAGAAAATGATGAACCCTGCCTGTTCCCAGCTAAAAGGAAGCTGTATGGTGGTCACAAGATGGCTACCATAACAGACAAAGGTTACTGAAACCTATGAAGGCCTTCTCTTGTGAGCATTTTGGCCTTTGCAGCCCTGAGACCTGCTCTTTCTGGAAGAAAGGGTCACAACCATAATATTCTCTGGTTCTGGTTATCTTCTTCAGCATCAGTTCTTCACATGTCTGGCTGTCACCAATCATTCTCCCTAATTTTTTTTTTCCTCAGTGCATGGCCATCAGAATCTTGTTCCCCCACCATGGATCAAACCCACAGCCCTTGCAGTGGAAGTGAGGAGTCTTAACCACTAGACTGCCAAGGAAGTCCCATGCTCCTTATTTTAAAGATATAGGTTGTTTGTTATCAATGGAAAGTTCAAAGAACCTAGCCTTGATTGATGTCTTCTAGGGGTATTTAAAGACTTTTCTTCTTATCCTTTGGATTTAACTTCATATGCCCCATAGAAATTGTTACTTTTAATAACAGAGCAAATGATTTTCATGCTCTGAACTAAGCTGTTGCCATTTCAGTGAATTCTCATGTTAGTCATCTTATCTGGGAATATTGTCAGTTTGACATATTAGTTTTTATGAGATATAACAAAATCAGTGTGAGTACAGGGGGATTCTGTTGGAGGAGCTTGGTCTTACATTAAGTGGTGTCTTCATAATTGAATAAGGTCTTCAAGCATTTTGAGTTTCAGTGTTCTCAGTGGACTAGACTGTAGAAGAGACTTTATGCTTATAAAGGTATTCCAGTGAGTGCTGGAAAGCCATGAAGAGATACTCCATGTCCAAGATAAGAGAAACCCAAGTGAGATGGTAGGTGTTGCAAGAGGGCATCAGAGGGCAGACACACTGAAACCATAATCACAGAAAACTAGTCAATCTAATCACATGGACCACAGCCTCGTCTAACTCAGTGAAACTAAGCCATGTCCTGTGGGGCCACCCAAGACGGGCGGGTCATGGTGGAGAGGTCTGACAGAATGTGGTCCACTGGAGAAGGGAATGGCAAACCACTTCAGTATTCTTGCCTTGAGAACCCCATGAACAGTATGAAAAGGCAATATGATAGGATACTGAAAGAGGAACTCCCCAGGTCTGTAGGTGCCAAGTATGCTACTGGAGATCAGTGGAGAAGTACCTCCAGAAAGAATAAAGGGACAGAGCAAAAGCAAAAACAATACCCAGCTGTGGATGTGAATAGTGACAGAAGCAAGGTCTGATGCTGTAAAGAGCAATACTGCATAGGAACCTGGAATGTCAGGTCCATGGATCAAGGCAAATTGGAAGAGGTCAAACAGGAGATGGTAAGAGAGAATGTTGACATTCTAGGAATCAGCGAACTAAAATGGACTGGAATGGGTGAATTTAACTCAGATGACCATTATATCTACTACTGCGGGCAGGAATCCCTTAGAAGAAAGGGAGTAGCCATCATGGTCAACAAAAGAGTCCAAAATGCAGTACTTGGATGCAATCTCAAAAATGACAGAATGATCTCTGTTCATTTCCAAGGCAACGCATTCAATATCACAGTTATCCAAGTCTATGCCCCAACCAGTAATGCTGAAGAAGCTGAAGTTGAATGGGTCTATGAACCTACAAGAACTTTTAGAACTAACACCGCAAAAGATGTCCTTTTCATTATAGGGGACTGGAATGCAAAAGTAGGAAGTCAAGAAACACCTGGAGTAACAGGCAAATTTGGCCTTGGAATACGGAATGAAGCAGGGCAAAGGCTAATAAAGTTTTGCCAAGAGAACACACTGGTCATAGGAAACACCCACTTCCAACAACACAAGAGAAGACTCTGCACATGGACATCACCAGATGGTCAACACTGAAATCAGATTGATTATATTCTTTGCAGCCAAAGATGGAGAAGCGCTATACAGTCAGCAAAAACAAGACTGGGAGCTGACTGTGGCTCAGATCATGAACTCCTTATTACCAAATTCAGACTGAAATTGAAAAAAGTAGGGAAAACCACTAGACCATTTCGATATGACCTAAATCAAATCCCTTATGATTATACAGCGGAAGTGAGAAACAGATTTAAGGGACTAGATCTGATAGAGTGCCTGATGAACTATGGATGGAGATTCGTGGCATTGAATAGGAGACAGGTATCAAGACCATCCCCATGGAAAAGAAATGCAAAAAAGCAAAATGGCTGTCTGGGGAGGCCTTACAAATAGCTGTGAAAAGAAGAGAAGTGAAAAGCAAAGGAGAAAAGGAAAGATATAAGCATCTGAATGCAGAGTTCCAAAGAATAGCAAGGAGAAAAAAGAAAGCCTTCCTCAGCAATCAATGCAAAGAAATAAAGGAAAACAATAGAATGGGAAAGACTAGAGATCTCTTCAAGAAAATTAGAGATACCAAGGGAACATTTCATGCAAAGATGGGCTCAACCAAGGACAGAAATGGTATAGACCTAATAGAAGCAGAAGATATTAAGAAGAGATGGCAAGAATACACAGAATAACTGTACAAAAAAGATCTTCATGACCCAGATAACCACGATGGTGTGATCACTCACCTAGAGCCAGACATCCTGGAATGTGAAGTCAAGTGGGCCTTAGAAAGCATCACTATGAACAAAGCTAGAGGAGGTAATGAATTCCAGTGGAGCTCTTTCGAATCCTGGAAGATGATGCTGTGAAAGTGCTGCACTCAATATGCCAGCAAATTTGGAAAACGCAGCAGTGGTCACAGGACTGGAAAAGGTAAGTTTTCATTCCAATCCCAAAGAAAGGCACTGCCAAAGAATCTTCAAACTACCACACAATTGTACTCATCTCACATGCTAGTAAAGTAATGCTCAAAATTCTCCAAGGCATGCTTCAGCAATACGTGAACTGTGAACTTCCTGATGTTCAAGCTGGTTTTAGAAAAGGCAGAGGAACCAGAGATCAAATTACCAACATCCGTTGGATCATCGAAAAAGCAAGAGAGTTCCAGAAAAACATCTATTTCTGCTTTATTGACTATGCCAAAGCCTTTGACTGTGTGAATCACAAGAAACTGTGGAAAATTCTAAAAGAGATGGGAATACCAGACCACCTGACCTGCCTCTTGAGAAACCTGTATGCAGGTCAGGAAGCAACAGTCAGAACTGGACATGGGACAACAGACTGGTTCCAAATAGGAAAAGGAGTATGTCAGGGCTGTATTTTGTCACCCTGCTTATTTAACTTATATGCAGAGCACATCATGAGAAACACTGGGCTGGATGAAGCACAAGCTGGAATTAAGACTGCCGGGAGAAATATCAATAACCTCAGAAATGCAGATGACACCACCCTTATGGCAGAAAGTGAAGAGGAACTAAAGAGCCTCTTGATGAAAGTGAAAGAGGAGAGTGAAAAAGTTGGCTTAAAGTTCAACATTAAGAAAACTAAGATCATGGCATCTAGTCCCATCACTTCTTGGCAAATAGATGGGGAAACAACGGAAATAGTGTCAGATTTTATTTTGGGGGGCTCCAAAATCACTGCAGATGGTGATTGCAGCCATGAAATTAAAAGATGCTTACTCCTTGGAAGGAAAGTTATGAGCAACCTAGATAGCATATTCAAAAGCAGAGACAATACTTTGCCAACAAAGGTCCATCTAGTCAAGGCTATGGTTTTTCCTGTGGTCATGTATGGATGTGAGAGTTGGACTGTGAAGAAAGCTGAGTGCTGAAGAATTGATTCTTTTGAACTGTGGTGTTGGAGAAGACTCTTGAGAGTCCCTTGGACTGCAAGGGGATCCATCCAGTCCATTCTAAAGGAGATCAGTCCTGGGTGTTCTTTGGAGGACTGATGCTAAAGCTGAAACTCCAATACTTTGGCCACTTTATGTGAAGGGTTGACTCACTGGAAAAGACTCTGATGCTGGGAGGGATTGGGGGCAGGAGGAGAAGGGGATAACAGAGAATGAGATGGCTGGATGGCATCACTCACTCGATGGACATGAGTTTGAGTGAACTCTGGGAGTTGGTGATGGACAGGGAGGCCGGGCATGCTGCAATTCATGGGGTGGCAAAGAGTCAGATACAACTGAGCAACTGAACAGAACTGAACTGGAGGCCCATGGAGAATTCTGCCTCTTAAACCAGAAACAAAATTCTCCTACAACTAAGCAACATTCACTGTCTAAAGAAAAATACCTTGGGAAGAAAATCAGTCAATTATTCCTGCAATTTCTCATACCAGAGATAAAACCCACAAGTTGTAGCATACTCTTAATTGTGCTAAAATTATCTTTTTCAGAAAAGAAAAATATTATGCTTGCTTTCAGAAGTAGTCCTATGATCATTTTTATAACACTGGATACATCTTTTAAACTTAGTTAATTGTTAATATGAGTCATTCAGTTTTATTATCTCCATTTGGTATCTAGTTCCTATAGAATGCCAATTTCACGTCAAGTATCATGTCTTCAATGATAAAAGAAAGCATCTTTCTTACTCAGTCTTTCTTGAAGCTTTGTATATACCAAAGTAGTACAATAATCATTTAAAGCTTCTGATTAATGGTTCTATGATTTCTGTCTTCAATTTCTTCATATGAAACCAAATTTTCTTTGAAGTTTAGAAAGATTATAGTTTTACATTAACATAAGACGTCTAATTCTTTCCATATGTACGTATACAGACAGTCCTCAACTTGGGATAGTGTGATTTAGGACTTCTTTTTTTTTTTTACTGTACAATGGTGCAAAAGCCATATGCATTCAGTAGAAACTGTATTTTGAATTTTTGATTTTGATTGCTTTTTAGGATAGCAATAATACAGTATGGTATTCTCTTGTGATGCTGGGCAGGTGCAGTAAGCCACAGCTCCTAATCAGCTGCACAATCACAAGGGCAAATAACTGATACAACTATTCTGTACCCATACAACTATTTTTTTCACTTTCAAAAGGTACAGTATTCAGTAAATTACATGAGTTATCCAACATGTTAGTATGAGATAGTCTTTGTGTTAGATGATTTTGCTCAACTGTTTAAAGAAGGCTCAGCTAAGCTTTGATGTTAGGTTATTGTTGTTGTTCAGTCGCTAAGTCGTGTTCAGTTCTTTGCAGTCCTATGGATTGCAGCATGCCAGGCTTCCTTGTCCTTCACTATCTCCCGGAGTTTGCTCAAATTCATGTCCATTGAGTGGGTGATGCTATCCAACTATCTTATCCTCTGTCGCCCTCTTTTCCTCCTGTTAGGTAGGGTAGGTGTATTTTGACTTATGATATTTTAAACTTAGGATGAGTTTATTGAGGCATAATGCCATCATAAGTGATGGAAGATCTGTATATAGACTGAATCATATGTGGACTGTGTTTAAAGACATATTTACAGTAGAAAAGTAATTTAGTTATTCATTATATTAGTTTCCTAGAACTGTCTTAATATGTATCTACAAACTTGATCCCTTAGAACAATAGATATTTATTCTCTCACATTTCTGGAAGTCAGAAATATACCAAAGTGTCAGCACAACCATATTCCTTCCAAAGTCTCTAGTAAAGAATCCTTTTTTTGTTTCTTCCAGGTTTGAGTGGCTACCAGAAATCCCATGTGTTCCTTAGTTTGTAGATGTATCATTTCAACCTCTGCCTCCATCTTTACATTGTATTTTCCCTTGTGTCTTCTCCTTTTCTTTTCTATGTCATTGGACATAGGGCCCACGCTAATCCAGGATGATCTCATCTGAAAGCTTTAGCTTAAATACATTTTCAAAGACCCTTTGTCCAAATGTACCCACATTTGTGGGTTCCTGGTGGACAGATCTTGAGGTGGAGGCACCATTTAACTCACTAAACTCAAGCACTATTCCCAGCCCTCAGATTAATAATTTATATAGTCATTTTACTTATTTGAGTCTGCAGTTGACCTGAAATCTAATTTTTCTAAATAGTAAATAAGTAAGTATAATTAAAAAGGATATTTATTGAGTCCAAGAATACATTTTAAAATCACTAGAATTATTTTTCCATGAAGTGCTCAATGTAAAATGTATTACAAAAATAATATTTTAAAATATAAAGAAAAAGTTAACTCTAATGAGAAACAAAAATTTGGGAGACAGTAGAGCTGGGCAAGGGCACACAGAAAGTAAATTTGTAACATCTGCTAAGGCCAATATTTTTAAGTTCTCTAGAGTAAACCTAGTAAAACTATGATTTAAAAATAGAATGAAAAAAATTGGTGCTGTGCCCTTGATTTACTTCATGATCACAGTCTTGAAATAAGTACTAAATAAGCACCGAAAATAATTTCAGAATGAAAAATTTACCAACATTTTAAAACGTAAGCAGTATTTCATTTTGACAATTTTAGATAAAATAATCTATAAATAACTTAAGACAATTCAAGATCTCAAAGTGTAAAAACTGTAAAAACATCAAGCACTTTTCTTAGAATTATTATTAAAAGATGAGCATTACCTGAACTGTGATTGCCATTGTCCATCTGCTGCGTTGAGTTGTTTGAAGTTTTAGGACCTTCCATTTCTGCACTTAAGCATTCTGAAAAGACACATGCGGTAAAGAAAGAAATATACATTAGCATTTCTCACTCCTGGAGAAAAATCACATGTTTTTTTTCACATTCTGTGGGCCATTTTGGGATTGCAGTTGCCAATAAAAACATGAATTATGACAGGAAAGCAAACATCTCAGAAAAATTTATCCTGGTATGAACTTTTCACTTGATCTTCCTTCCTATTTGGCATACCCCTATTTTAGGCCCATAGGACCACTCACCACCCTCCTGTCTTATATTCAAGTCAAAGTATTTCTTCTTCTAGACTTAAATGCACTTAGTTTATCTCCAGTTGTGGAAAGGTGTTTTACTATGTTACAGACATTTCAGGCACCAGTGAGGAAGGAGTTTAGTACTGATATGTTGACTGGATGCTGATATAGAACAAGTGAAAGTCGCTCAGTCGTGTCCAACTCTTTGCAACCCCATGGACTATACAATCCATGGAATTCTCCAGGCCAGAATACTGGAATGGGTGGCCTTTCCCTTCTCAGAGGATCTTCCCAGCCCAGGGTTCAAATCTCCCAGCCACATTGCTGGAGGATTCTTTACCAGCTGAGCCATAGCAACAAAGGGCTATCCTAAACACTGTTGAAATCACATCACAAAGACAAGTGTCTATTAAGTTCAAATTTTACAAGGCAAGCTCCAAATGAAAATTGTTAGTAAGCATTTTTTGAGTAGCAACTCCTGGCAAAGTACTCGCTAAGCACAGAAATATCATAATGAACAATACCCTTTTCTCTCTATGAGCCTGAGGTCCAGGCAAGAAATTAACTGTATAAGCAATGATAACAAAGTTTTAGTATGATGATAAATATATACATAATGTCCAGAAGTTTAAAAGAAGATGTTTTTAACTCTAAAACAGCAAGGGTAAAGGATTAGGAAGACTTGCTACAATAAATGATATTTGAGCTGGATCTTAGATGAGGAGTTTTCTAGGAAAATAGAAGAAAATTGCACACAAAGAATGGCATTTAGAAGGCATGAAGCCATTTGGAGGTTTCGAAGAACTACACATGGTTGGGTATTGCCATTATATGAGAAAAACTGGATATAGGATTAGAACTGAGGCTGGATACTGGCAGGCTCTAACTGTGGTAGGCTCTAATTGTGGAAGGCATAAAACTCAAAGTATTTACAAAGAAATAATACACTTCTAGTGCATCTACAGTATCTGAACAACAAAGAGAAACATTTTAGGATAAAATTCAATGCACAGTGAATTTTTTGGACAAATTTTGAATATACTACTCACTCCCTTTTAACTACTATTTAATAAAACATTGTTTTAGCTTGTTTAGCGCCATCTGCTCGCGGCGCCGCCTCCTGCTCCTCCCGCCGCCGCCCTGAGTCACTGCCTGAGCAGCTCGGGCCGCTCGGCTCCCCGCGCTCGCCACCGCAGAGCTGAGCTGGAAAACGAAATTTGCCAGTTTTGAAAATACTTGGTATTTGTACAACATGGCAGACATCGACAACAAAGAACAGTCTGAACTTGATCAAGATTTGGATGATGTTGAAGAAGTAGAAGAAGAAGAAACTGGTGAAGAAACAAAAATCAAAGCGCGTCAGCTGACTGTTCAGATGATGCAAAATCCTCAGATTCTTGCAGCCCTTCAAGAAAGACTTGATGGTCTGGTAGAAACATCAACAGGACACATTGAAAGCTTGCCTAGGGTAGTTAAAAGACGAGTGGATGCTCTCAAAAACCTTCAAGTTAAATGTGCACAGATGGAAGCCAAATTCGATGAGGAAGTTCATGATCTTGAAAGAAAGTATGCTGTTCTTTATCAGCCTCTGTTTGATAAGCGATTTGAGATCATTAATGCCATTTATGAACCTACAGAAGAAGAATGTGAATGGAAGCCAGATGAGGAAGATGAAATTTCGGAGGAGCTAAAAGAAAAGGCCAAGATTGAAGATGAGAAAAAGGATGAAGAAAAAGAAGATCCCAAGGGAATTCCTGAGTTTTGGCTGACCGTTTTTAAGAATGTTGACTTGCTCAGTGATATGGTTCAGGAACATGATGAGCCTATTCTGAAGCACTTGAAAGATATTAAAGTGAAGTTCTCAGATGCTGGTCAACCTATGAGTTTTGTCTTAGAATTTCACTTTGAACCCAATGAATATTTCACAAATGAAGTGTTGACAAAGACATATAGGATGAGATCAGAACCAGATGATTCTGATCCCTTTTCTTTTGATGGACCAGAAATTATGGGTTGTACAGGGTGCCAGATAGATTGGAAAAAAGGGAAGAATGTCACTTTGAAAACGATTAAGAAGAAGCAGAAACACAAGGGACGTGGGATAGTTCGTACTGTGACCAAAACAGTTTCTAATGACTCTTTCTTTAATTTTTTTGCCCCTCCTGAAGTTCCTGAGAGTGGAGATCTGGATGATGATTCTGAAGCTATCCTTGCTGCAGACTTTGAAATTGGTCACTTTTTACGTGAGCATATAATCCCAAGATCAGTGTTATACTTTACTGGAGAAGCTATTGAAGATGATGATGATGATTATGATGAAGAAGGGGAAGAAGCGGATGAGGTAATGTTTACCAAATGAGCAAATAATTCTCTGTTTAACACATTGAGAAGCAAATTGAGTGACTCATGTATTCCATTGGTATATTCATTATTCCATGATATGGGATAAAAATGTTTTTTTTGGAAAAACGTGGTTTTAGAATTCTACATCCAAGCAATGTATGTATAAGGTTTCAATAAATAAACTGCAAAACTCAAAAAAAAAACACATTGTTTTAAAATAAGTTTTGAACACTTATATTAGGAATAGATTTTTGCTAATTTGCACGTTATTTATTTCAGTCTCTCCATGTCGACAGGTGATATCATCCTCATTTTACAGATAAAAAAAATTTAGACTCACCTTGATAAAGCAATTTGGCCACAGTAACCCAGCTTGGGTTTAGCTGGTGGCTCAGATGGTAAAGAATCCGCCTGCAATGTGGGAGACCTGGGTTCGATCCCTGGGTTGGGAAGATTGCCTGGAGAAGGGAATGGCTACCCACTCCAGTATTCTTGCCTGGAGGATCCCATGGACAGAGAAGCCTGGTGGGCTACAGTCTCCTGTATTGGCAGGAGGGTTCTTTACCACTAGCCTCACCTGGGAAGCCCAAAATTAACCAAATTAAGAGAGCTGGAGAAGCAAGTCCAAGCCATGTTTCTGTAGAAACAACGAGAGACAAAAGTCTAAAAGAGCACATCAACAGCAAGTCCATAGAATCAGGATTATTATAAAGGCACATGGGCACAAGCATTATGAATTCTGGATCTGAATAGGAATAGCCAAGCTAAGGAAGAAGATTTGAGACATTTGCCAAAATTCATGGGCCAAACACACCACTCCCTCACTAGATTGTAAACTCCAGGGGGGACAGGGATTTTCATCTAGGGTTTTCATTCTTCATCCTCAGTGCTTAAAAGAGTGGTTTTCACAGTTCGCTGGCATGCAGCCGGCTCAAGCTGGTTTAAAAATTAAGGTCAACACAACCCTATAGTTATGGACAGTTCACAGAAAAAGAAGTATACATGTCTCCTAGTCATTTAGAAAGAAGCTCAACATCATTTATGGTAAAAGAAATAAAAAATAAAACTACTCAGAAATGCTATTTCTCATTTATAAGATCGTCAAAACCAAAACATTGGAGAATATACTCTGCAAAACGGTAGAGAAATAGGCATGTCAATATACTGCTGGTGGGAATGTAAAATGTTACCACTTCAGTAATGGAAAATTTGACAATAGCAGTTACATAAGCATTTTCCTTTTGACCCAGTCATATCACTTCCCAGAAACTATCCCAAAGCTATACAGGCAACAGTTGAAATATATTAATATATATACAGAAGACAGGTCATTACTACACTGTAATAGCAAGACTTCTAGAAATAATCCAAATCATAGGGAACTAGTTTTCTAAGTTATAGAACATCCCCAAAATGAAGTACAATGAAACCCTTAAAATGAATGAGGAATATCTTTATAAACTAGATACGGAGTGATCTCCAGGACATATTGTTACATAAAAGAAGTAGGACAGATAAAAGTGTATATAGTGTCAAATTTTGTGATATACAGCTACACTAAAGCAATGCTCACAGAAAAAATAATAGCTTTAAATACTAATAACAAAGCAGGAATTACCTAAAATCCACCTAAAAAAGTTCAAAACAAAATAGAAAGATGAAAATAATAAAAGGAAGAGCAGAAATCAACAAAACAGAAAACAAGTAATGCAAAAATTAACAAAATTAAAAGCTGGTTCTTCAGGAGTTTCCTGCTGGTCCAATGGTTAGAACTCAGCACTTTGACTAGAGAAGTTCAGATTCATTTCTGGTCAGGGAACTAATATCCTGCAAGCCACAGCACAGCTAAAACAATAGTATGTGAAGAACTTTTATAATTCAATTATTTTAAAAAGCAATTAAAAAAAACAGGCAAGTGACTTGAACAGACACTTTACCAAAAAAAAAAGATATTCAGATTACCAATAAATACACAAAAAAGATGTTCAATATTAGTAATTGTAGAGGAAATGCAGATTTAAATTACAGTGAGATGATGATTATGCACCTATTACTAGAGCTAAAGTTAAAAAGACTGATAATATATGTTGGCACAAATGTACAACAACTAAAACTTTCACGCATTATTAGTGGGAATATCAAAAAGTATAACTGCACTAGAAAATGTATAGTAGTTTTTTCCAAAAGTCAAACACATGCCCACATAACCTTACCATTTCAATCCTAAGTATTTACCCAAGAGAAATAAAAATATATGTCCACACAAAGACTTGTGCATGAATGTTCATAGAAGATTTATTCACAATAACCAAAAGCTAGAAATAACCCAAACGCCAACTGGCAGATAGCTAAGTTATCTGTATAATGGAATACTATTCAGCAGTGAAAAGGAACACACATGAATTGATGAATCTCAAAAGTCATTCCTTTGAGTGAAATAAGGTAGACACAAAAGAGTACATATTAGACACCACAAAAAGAGTAAACTAATATAAAATGTTAACTAATCTATGGTGACAAATGGCAGATCATTTGTTGCCCACAGATGATGGGTGTAAAGACAAGGGAGGACTACTAGTATGCATGAAGGAATATTTTGGGAATGGCGGAAATGTTTTTTATCTTGTTTGTGATAGTAATTACAGAAATATACTACTGTCAAACCTCACCAAATTGTAACTTTTACATGTGCCCAGTTAATTATATATAAATTATCCCTCATTTTAATTTAAAAAAATGTCAGAAACATCAGGTTTTAACACACGTAATATTAGAACATGCATCTACACAAATAAACATAAAAGAAAATGCAAATGAAAACCCCTTGGCAATGGAAATAATGTTTAAAAACACCTTTTCCATCTAAGTCAAAATCACCAGTAGAAGTAAGATTGTTTTGTGATTTGACTACTAATGAAACCTCTTAGTCACTTTGAGCACTCGCTTTGAGTTTCCTTTCCCAAATCGTCATTGTCATATGCCTGAGCAAGTATATACCACCCACACAGTAGACACTGTATAGGCATGACTATGCAAACACATACTCCAAAGCCTTCCTCCAGCAAGTGAAAAAGGCTCTCAGAAACTGCACATGGTTTTCTTGTGTGATTTAATAGATTTTATCTATGCAAAACCCTGTGCTTTGCTGGGCTGTACTGACTAAAAAAGTTAGAAATAGGCATTTCTAATATTTCACAATTCCTAGTAAAATCCCTGATTTAGTAACTGTTTATTAACCAAAGTAGAACATATATTATGCCATAATTAGTTGATATACTGGCTTAAATTATTATTTCTAATATATGCAGATGAGAAACAAAAATTAAAGATTTTCTGCTTTTTCATTCATTTGTAAGGTTTTGGGAGAAAACAAACAAGCAGTAAGGAGCCTGAGCAAATGAATTTAAGCTGAAAGAATCCTAAAATTGCAGCAAAACTATAGCCTAAAATATTTGGCTATGCTCTAACAAAATGACCATATAGCTATAAAAGAAAATAATGTAGAAGAACTTTACTTTTACATTTCTTTTAATATTTCTCCCAGAACTGGAGACTTCTATGCTAGTATTGACCTAATTAACAGTCATTTTTATGGTTTATTGTGGTATTTACATCTTTACTTGTCATCTTTGTTGTTATTTAACATTTAATGAACTTACTATCAAAATACTTTTTAAAAAGAGGAACATAGAATACATTTAAATATATTCAACATATGTCAATACACTTAAATCTGTGCGAATATTCTGATATTTACACAGGGAGGACCAAATAATAGAATTATTGCATTTTTCATTTGGTGTTTCAAGCTTCTGACTTCAAAACTCTGCAAATTATCATAACAAATATAGAACTGGATCATTTTGAATAAAGCAGTGTGGAAAATATGAGAGATTTGAGTTTTACTTCACTCTGCTTCTTTCCCAAATTACTTAAAATAATTAAATTTATATACTCTAGTTCTCCCCTCTGCAAAATGCACACTGTCATTCTTAATAAGTAAGGAATAACTAGTGAAAGGTATCTGAAGAGCATTACAAACTGAGGTTTTAAAGCCAGTAAAAAGGAAACTACATTTCTCCTAAAGATTCAAGCTTCATTTTAAATAAATGCAACTCTGAGACCGAGATCTTAATCACACAAAGGCCCGGAAATCAAAATCACACTGTCAGAACAACCTTATTCAGCTCTACTGAGCACATAGCTTTTTCTAATCACCAGTATGGTAAAGTCAATACAGTACAGAAAGCTTTATCATAACTCTCTGGCTTCAGAAAGCTTAAAATATCAACCTTAACATTTTAGTTAGTATGTTCGTACTGTGTTTTATAAAACTGGATGTTGTGGATATTGGTTAGATATACAAGTATTATTTCCCAACAGTTTTTAGAGTTATGAATGGATTCAAACAAGAAGAGATCTTGAATTGTCTCCTTTTTTTTAGAGGTTCTGAAAATAAGATGAATCATCAGCCAAATAAGTCTAATTATATTTCTTTTTCTAATGCAATAATTTTCACATTGGGAACTAGTGGAAATCCATGATAGTCAGCCAGAAAACCCATAAACTTTGTAACTTTGGGAGAAGTTTTACAATAATGTACAATTTTATTTCTGATATATAATTTAAAAGTCCTACCACTCTATAGGAATAATTGAAAGCATAGCCAATTTTCCCCCAGATTTTGTTATTTTCTAAATAGCAAACAGTAATGGTCGGAATGGGCTTTCCAAGTGGCTCAATGGTAAAGAGTCTGCCTGAGGTGCAGGAGGCACAAGAGATGTGGGTTTCGTCTCTGGGTTGGGAAGTTCTCCTGGAGTAGGAAATGGCAACCCTCTCCAGTATTCTTGCCTGGAGAATTCCACAGACAGAAGAGCCTGGCAGTCTACAGTTCATGGAGTCACAAGAGTCAGATACGCCTTAGCGACTAAACAAAACAACGGTTGGAATAACAGACTCATGTGATTTTTTTCTCTACTAAAGCTACTTGAAAAGTAATGCAGTAATTTTATGAGAAATATTGGAAGTAAAGGAAATGAGCTTTTTTTTTCTGCCTCCTAAGATGATGATCAGTCTTTCGCTAGTAGTTTTCACTGAGATGGTATCTGATTGATCGCCTATCACATGTATTAGAGCTTTCGGACTGGTGGAGGGAAGCTGGAAGCTGCATTAATAATATTTATTTAGTTAGTTACAATAGCTAGGCCTTAATAAATGCCTGTATCATGGAGCTTTCAATCTAATAGGAATAATACACAGTAACCAAATAATCAAACAAGTATATGAAACTGTAATAGCAACAAGTGAAAAGTATATAAAATGTACCTTGAGTAACTTATACTAGTACTGAGGTGATAGGCAGCCTCTAAGATGGTTCCTACTTTCTTGGCAGTTGTGTCTTTATAAAATCCCCTCCTCTTGCATGTGGGCTGGATTTAGTAACTCACTTCTAACAAATACGATACAGCAGAAATGATAGAATGTCACTGCCAAGATTAAGTTATAAAAAGACTATGGCTTACCCTCATGGTTTCTCTATCACTCATTCTTGGGTCACTGTGAGAGATTAAGTATTTGTCTGCAGGTAGTTTATTATGCAGCAAGAAGTAATTGATACAAGACCCAATGAACAAGACACTGATAATAAGAAAGAGAATGAGAAACAGAACGGTCCAAATAGAAGTACTGTTATATGCAGAGAATGTGGATCTGGAGGGAATTGGATCCAGTAAAAGACTGGAGCTAAAAAAAAAAAAAAAAGTTTCAGCTTTTGCTATTAATCTAATCTTCCATACTGATTTCAGGATCTTTTTCCCAAGACAAGTGTATTTTCCTATGGAAGGAGAACAGAAAAGAAAAACAAAGGATTGCCATTTGGGGACTATAAAATGAAATGTCTTTAAAAATGAAAACTATCTCCTTTATGTGTCTCATAGCTTAATATTTCAATTATCATGATCCTTGCTTCCAAAAAGGAAAGAAACTGAAATGTAAAATAAGAGATTTGGGCTTCCTTTGTGGCTCAGCTGGTAAAGAATCTGCCTGCAACGTGGGAGACCTGGGTTCCATCTCTGGCTTGGGAAGATGGAATAACAATTCGATCTTTTGGGAAGATCGAATAACAATGTCAAAAACTAATCCTGGTAACACAATACATCTATTTTGTGTTCTTATACTTAATTTATGAACGTTATTTACATTTTAAAATACATTAACTTAGTAGCACACAATACCTAATTAACTGTTCAGTAAACAAAACATTGAGTAGAAACCCAAAGTTTCAGCAGAGACAAAAATAGAAAAAAGCACCACAATTAGAGTAACAAAATCAACTAGCCTTTTGGCTAATGTTAAAATAAATAAATTTCCATTTATTACCTCTGTAATATTGCACAGGTTACTCTCTGAAACAGTTGCTCTGTCTACATTTATGGGAATTTAATATCTGAGAGGAATAGGCACTCAAATTCATAAGGGGAAGAATGATTATATCATTGGTAAATGATACTGGGGGAACTAACTAGCCACTTGGGAAAAAATATGGATAGGAAACAGTGCTAATAAAAAGCATATTGCTGGGACTAATTTTTGTGTATGTGACAATAGTCACAAAGTCTGCATCATTTTAGTAGGACACGGTATTAATAAAAGTCATATTGTTGGGCTAACTTTTTTTCAGGCAATTACCATCACACAGTCCAAAACTAGGTAATGAAAACAAATTTGTTCCCTACTTATGGTAGATGTTGTACAAATGTGTATCAGTGATCACAAGGATCAGTGTTTTTGGTGAACAGATAGTGAATATATACACATATCAGATATACAAAGATATAGGCATACCATATTTTATTGCGCTTCACTTTACTATGTTTTTTACAAATTGCAGGTTTATGGCAACCCTGTGTTGTGAGATGATGGTTAACATTTTTTAGTAGTAAAGTATTTTTTAATTAAGGTGTATACATTGTTTTTTATACATAATGCTATTGTACAGTTACACACTACAGTATAGTGTTGTTATTTAGCCTCTCAGTTGTGTCCAACTCTTCTGTGACCTCTATGGACTGTAGCCTACCAGGCTCCTCTGTCCATGGGATTTCCCAGGCAAGAATGTTGGAGTAGGGTGCCATTCCCTTCTTCAAGAGATCTTTCTAACCCAGGGATCAAACCCACAATGCTTATGTCTCCTGCATTACCGGTAGATTCCTTACTGATAAGCCAGCAGGGAAGTCACAGTATAGTGGAAACATAACTGTTTTCTTTAGACAAAACTTTTACATGCACTGGGAAACCAAAAATTTGTGTGTCTCAGTTTATTGTGATATTCACTTTATTGTGGTGGTCTGGAACCAAACCCACAATATCTCCAAAATATGCCTTATGTTCTAGGATATTAATGCTGGTATAGTTTTTAATTCTTAGAAAAAAAACAGAAAGTTGGTCTGTAGGGGCCAATTAAATAAGTTATGAAGTAATATCAATGAAAGAGCTTTGGAAACTGTAAAATTATAATTATGATATAATTTTTTGAATGTTTGTCAAATTCAGACATAGTATTAAGTATTAAGTATATCTCATTTAACTCAATCCTCCCAGCAACCCTAGATACCATCTCAGGGGGTTTGGGTAAAATCTCCCAATTTAAAAATATTGGCAGCTAATTCAAAATTTTAAAAATATTACATGAGCCAGTCAAAAGTGTCTCTAAGCCAGATCCAGCCCATGGACTGCCACATCACTGTATTTGATGTGGAAATTAAAGACAAGGCCAAAATGAGAGTCTTGAAACATTTAAAATTAGGGATCTAATGAAGGAAGTAAAGTTAGCAGAAACAATGAAGAAAAGTGGAAGGTAAATGCGGGGTCTTGAAGCCAGGGAAAGAGAAGTTTTCAAGACACAAATAATCAAGGCCAACTCATATATGAAAAATTTTTAAGTAAGAAGTAAGAGACATTATGATTTGCTAACAAAATTCACAGAGACCATTAAGAGCTGTAAGAGAGTAGTGTTAGTACAGAGGGAATGGAGAACAATTGCAAGGGCCCAAGCAGAAGCAATTGTCAACAACTGCAGACGTGCTCTTTCAAGAATTTTTATCCTGAAAGTATCAGAGAACGAGACAGTAACTCTATCCTTTCATGTCAAATCTGAAAGGGAGAGATGGGGCAAAGTCTGAAACTAGAAGGGCTGAGTGCGTATTTGAGTCGTACAGCATATTTGTAGACAGAGGGAGGACTAGCAGTCCCAAGAATGAAGGAGGCTAACTGGCATGCAGGATCCTAGAGGCTGTGGGAGGAGATGAGACAAGTGCAAAATGAAGCTTTGCTTTTGAAGAGACTGACACTTGGTTCCTCAGAGAGAAGCATAAAGGGCAAGAGTGGTTGCAGATACCAGAGACATTCTGAAGAAGTTTAGACTGACGAACATTTTCTGAGTATACCTGGGCCTCCCGAGTGGTGCAGTGGTTAAGAATCCACCTGCCAATGCAGGAGACACAAGAGATGCAGGTTTGATTCCTGGGTCAGGAAGATCCCCTGGTGGAGGAAATGGCAACCCGCTCCAGTATTCTTGCCTGGGAAATCCCATGGACAGAGGAGCCTAGTGGGCTACAGTCCATGGCAGAACAAAGAGTCAGACCCGACTGGGAAACTGAGCAGACACAAACACGCAGGTTTAAAAACACTTTCTGAGAATACCTACTCAGTGTCAGGTAGCTGTGCAGAGCTTTAGGAATAGTAGAATGAATAAGGCAAGGGGTTGGCTCTCAGAAACCTTAACATTTGGGGAAGTTAAATTCCACGGTGGTTGATGGGTAAATCTGAAGGTGAGCATCCTGTAGAGCTGGGACAACAGGGATAGTTTAGGTGATGAAGAAAGACCTGAAATGGTGTTCTTAATCATGGCTCCCATCAGAATCACCTGCAAAGATGTGTGAAAGTCCAGATGCCCTGAAAGTTGCGTTTAAGTAGGCTTCAGATAGCATCACTGCACCTTTAATATTTTAGGCCCTGTGGGTGACTCTGTCTGGAAACTAACTTCAAATTATTGGCTCAGAACAACCTCTGAGTAACGTCTAAGAGAGAGTCAGTAAAGGGCAGATACAATGATTTTTTTTTTTTGGAGAATGAAAACAACTAGATTTAATTATTTTGAATCTTCCACTCACTACTTACTACGTGAACACTTTTTCTTCCAAAAGTGTCAATATCACAAAAATAAATCATTAAGATCAGATATTCTCAAATTATGTAACAGACAGCTCATGTGTACTCAGCCATGTTCCACTCTTTTCGACCCCATGGACTATAACCTACCAAGCTCCTCTGTCCATGGGATTTTCCAGACAAGAATACTGGAGTGGGTTGCCTTTCCTCCTCCAGGAGATCTTCCCAACCCAGGGATCGAAACTGCATGCCCTGCACTGCAGGCAGATTCATAAACCACGGGGAAGATGGCATAGTATTCCATGGCAAAGTAACAAAATGGCAAGAACAAGGAAAAGAAATCACTAAGCAACTTAGAACTTTACGTGAGAAAACACTGTGAATACACTGAGGCTCCCCTGTGTTGACAGAAAAAAAAAATCAGATTCTGCTTTCTCCTTTTAGCTGTGATCCTGTCTCTTTTCTTTGCTGCCAAACTTCTAGAATTAGTGGTGTGAGCCCACAGCCTCCATGTCCTATCCACCCACACCCTTCTCAAGGTTAGCAATCTTGTGGCTCCTACGTCCTTCCATTCGGGCCACAGTTTTGAAGGTCGCCAGGCCCTTTACAGTCAACCTTTAGGCCTTTCTTCAGTGCTTATGCTCCTGGACTGCTTGGCATATTTTGATGCTATTAACCATTTTCCTCTCCTGCAGCCATGAAATCAAAAGACGTTTGCTCTTTGGAAGAAAAGCTGTGACAAACCTAGTCAGCATATTAAAAAGCAGAGACATTACTTTGCCAACAAATGTCTGTATAGTCAAGGCTATGGTTTTTCCCATAGTCAAGTATGGATGTGAGTGTTGGACCATAAAGAAGGCTTAGCACCAAAGAATTGATGCTTTTGGACTGTGGTGTTGGAGAAGACTTTTGAGATCAAACCAGTCAGTCATAAAGGAAAGCAATCCTGAATATTCATTGGAAGGACTAATGCTGAAGCTCCAATACTTTGGCCACCTGATATGAAGAGCTAACTCATTAGAAAAGACCCTGATGCTGGGAAAGATCGAAGGCAGGAGGGGAAGGGGACGACAGAGGACAAGATGGTTGGATGGCATCACCGACTCCATGTACATGAGTTTGAGCAAGCTCTGGGAGATGGTGGAGGACAGGGAAGCCTAGTGTGCTGCAGTCCATGGGGTCATAAAGAGTCAGACACAACTGAGCAACTGAACAACAACTAAAACCCCTTCCTTCCTTCACCTCTATCACCACCGTATGCTTCTCCCTATCTGTCTCCTCCACAAGCCTGCCGTATCCTCAGGCACCTTTGTAAAGGTATTTCCCCAGGTCTCACCTGCTCCTCTTTCACCATCCTCCCCCACCTCCAGAACTTGAATTGGGCCTCGGCACAGTTGATTTCTCCTTGTTTTATCACTTCAGTCACAGTTTAGCTCCCTCGGCCTTCATACAGGCTGTTTGACTTTCTGGAATATTCATCCCCTTAACTTTCCTTGCCTGGCTGTTTTATGCTCTTCTTCATTTTAAACCTCGCTTCCAAAGAGCAGTTTTCCCTGACCTTCAGAACAGATCAAGCTTACCAAGTACACATTGCCAAGTCACCCTATATGTCTCTTTACTCATTTCATTTTATGAAGTTATTTGTGATGATTAATTTAATATCTACCTTTCCTAACAGATTCTAAGCTCTGTGAGAGCAAGATCTATGTATCTGCAACAGAACACTGTCTGACACATGGCAGACACCTCCTTACTTATTAATTGACAGAAAAAGCTAGTCCGTGTTGTGAGCCTTGACTTATTTTTCCTAAACAAGAAGCTCAGTCCTTATGCCACTGTTTCTCACCACTCAAATGCTTGCTATTATTTCAAGTATATCACATCAAAAAATCATGGATTTTCCCACATATACTTGCCACATCTGTTTTCCGCTTTATTTTTTGTTGCTATGGAGGAGTTCCAAGCTCAGCTCATGCACTAAAAAGCTGAGTAATGTCCTTAAAGATTTCTGGGCTTTATTTGCTCATGTATAAAGTGAAAGAATTTAATTTGAAGGTTTCTAAAATCCTTCCTGCCTGAAAGTTCAATACTTCTTAATACTGTCAGGCATCCCTTTTATTTCACAAATAAGGAAATTATGGTTTAAGGTGGTGGGGAGGGCAGCAAGTAAGTTCTTAAAGATGACATAGCTAGTGATTTAAATTATATCTCATTATAGATCTTCAAATTGAATACAGAGATTCATAAGAATCTAGAAAATGGGGGGAAGGGGAGTGAGATTTTTTTGAGAAAAATGAAAGGTAACAAAATAGTCAATGCATGGATGAAATTTAGAAAGCAAAAAGGCCACCTCATGCGAAGAACTGAGTCACTGGAAAAGACCCTGATGCTGGGAGGGATTGGGGGCAGGAGGAGAAGGGGACGACTGAGGATGAGATGGTTGGATGGCATCACCGACTCGATGCACATGGGTCTGATTAAACTCTGAGAGTTGAAGATAGACAGGGAAGCCTGGCGTGCTGCAATACATGGGGTCACAAAGAGCCAGACACAACTGAGCAACTGAACTGGACTGAACTGAACATTCAATTTCAACATCTAAGACAATACAGCCAACCAAATCAATATCAGTTCATAAAAACACAATGATATTTTAAAAATCACAATGATATTAAAAAGACAGATGAAGAAAGTTCCAGTTGGTTTATGGCCCTATAAGCTCCAACACAATAACAACCTCAAATTCTGACAAAATATAAAAGCTATCTGAAGCCACTGCAAAGTAGAAAAAGCAAGATTCTTAAGGGGTATCAATCCTTGAAAGAAGGAAAGGTTTCCATATTTACCACTTCTAGTCCCAGGAAATGCTGCAGTTGGCAGGACACTGGACAGCTAAAATTCTAAGAGAGAAAAAAAAAAATCCACAGTTTTCTGAAGAACAAAAAGATAGATTTCGGGCAACCTTAGGCTCTTGAAATTGAGGGAGGCAGAAAGCAAGACTTCAAATTCCTTATATAAACTGTATGCACATCTCTGGCTAATCCCAAACCCCACATAGCAGGGCACACTTAAACCAACCAACTAAAGGTAAAAGCACTGAGATTTAAAATATTGTCCAAAAGAGAGTTTTTAGCTTGAGTTCCACCAAGTTAAATGTTTTCTGAAAAAAAAAAAAAATCAACAAAGTAATGTAACAGAATATAGTCTCTAAGATGTAATAGTCACAATATAAATAAATATACCCACTATGCAGAGAACCAGGAAATTGTGACCCATTTTTAGAAGGAAAACAAAAAAACATTACAGGGAGATCAACCTCAAATTGACCCAGATATTGCAATTATCAGACAAGTACCATAAAGTAGAGATTAAACTATTCTCAGTGATATGAAAGAAAATAGGCTCACAATGAATGAAGAAACAGAAAAACCTCAACAGAAAGAAAAGAAACAAGTTACAAAATAAATGGAAACTATAAAATAGAAAAATATAAGATGACCTTAACAGAAGAATAGAAATGAGAGAAGAAATTGTTAGCAAACTTAAAAATATATCAATAGAAATTATCCAATCTGGAGAGCAGAGAGAAAAGACAAATAACTCGAAGAAAAAAAACAAACAAACCTATATTAGCCACAAAGGCCTTCAATGAAGTAGCAGAACTTCTAACATAGAAAGCTGGTAGATAAATATTTGGAGAAAATAGTGATTAAAAATTTCCCTAAATTTACCAAGAAGCGTAAATTTATAGATTCAACAATTTCAGTAATCCTCAAGCAGGATAAATATAAAAATAACCATATATAGACACATTATAAGTGGTGCAGACTGACAATAAAGAAAAAACCTTGAAAGTGGCCAGAAAAAAACATGACACGTTACAGTAAGAGGAACAGTGTTTTGAGCGTCTGCCAACTTTTCATCAGAAATGATAAAACAACATTTTTAAAGTGGTGAAAGAAAAAGAAGTCAACCGGAATTCTATATCCAACAAAAATATGCAAGAGTAAATATGCAAGAATGAAGCATATTCAGATAAAAGGAGACTAAGAGAACTCCTCGCCAGCAGGACTACACTACTAGTGAGGATAATAGAAGTTATTTAGGTTGAAGGGAAATAGCACCACACAGAAACTCAGAAATTCAGGAAGGAATGAAGAAGATTTGAAACAGCACCTATGGTGGAGATAGCACGTGTACCCAGAATCCTATTCTAGGAATGACTTTTTGCTCCTGCTGTTAGGAGCACTGTCAGCAGACGGCCTTCAGTTCCCACACCTTCAGAAATCATCTCAGTTGTCCCAAGCAAAGTCAGACTTTTCCCAGAGCAGTCCATATCTGGTGACTGATTTGGAGGAATAAGGCCCATAAGACGTTGTGATTCAATGCAGAGCTTCTCTGGAGCCAGTCTAACTCCAGAAATTCACATGTAGTCAGATGAGGGTGTCATGGTTGGGATTGCTGGACTTCTCCCTCTGATGCCTTGCCCTGTTTTCCAGCTGCTGCTTCCAAGAGTCCTCACTAATAAACTTTGTCTGCTCAAAACCCAACTTTTAAAGTTTATAACTATTTAAAAAAAAAAAGTAATGGTTTGATTCTTAGGAGCAATTAGCATCACACAGTACCAAGTCATTTTGTAACCACAGATCTGCTCCCTAATCCTATTTAGGAATTTTCAAATCTGTATTGATGACAACAAGGGGAAGAGGCAAAAGTATATCCATGGTTACTGCATCTTAATCACTGTACAGATTGATTTTTCAGATACAGCAGAAAACCAAATGACAACCGAGTTATTTTATTAACTAGCATCATTAACTGAAATACTCATGACTTTGTTGGAAGGGAATTTATCTACTGTGGAATTCTCTGATTTGTTCCCATTTCCTTATTTCTATCCTCAACCTATTAGCCTCTCTACATATAACTTCTCATCTTAGTCTGCAATTTCAGAAGAGCTTCTTTCATCTTTTTTAAAGTGAAACATTCCATCTATACTACAGAGTGTCTCTTTCCCCACATATTCTCAGATCTTATTCTCTGTTATAAAGAAGAAATAATTATAATTCCTAGGACCCAAATCCAAAAATCTCTAGAGCTTATTCTGTTATTTTTATCTCAGTGGGTACCTTTTTGTGGGATCCTCCACCATGAATAATTCACGAAGCCTGGATTGTGCTGTACTTCCAAGTACCAATAGAGATTTTCATCCTGTGTGTTTGCCATCTCTAGACTGAATTCATCTTCCTCTGCAAAGAAACTTCCTTTCTTAGCCACCAATGACTCTCTGTGATACCATGGACCTTCCTAAAATGGAAGCTCAAGGGTAAGAACCCTTGCCCCTGCTTCAAAATAAAGCTTTACCAAGTGCCACTCCTACTCAATGAGATACTGCTGCCACATTTTTTCCAAAATATTATTTTATTATATTATTTCCTTCAAAAGTTACAGTTTCCAAGTTCCTTTGTTTACTGATTAAGGATGCCTGAAATGCAGCCTTATTTCCTGAGATCATATAACAATCTCTGTTACATCAAGCTACAGTTCCTTCTATCCCTGAATCACCGGCCTTTAATCATGCTGCACACCTGCTCCTCCCAATTCCTATCTTTCTTTCCCCATCTATCCAAACCTATCATTCAAGACCCTTCTCCTCCAGAAAGCCTTCAATAACTCCAACACCATTTCAAGATTGACTGATTTAAAATGTTCTCCATGTGTTTCATTTTAGCTTGATCTCTCTAATGTAGGTGGCAAATAATTTTTAGGCCCTATTCTCTCTCTCTCTCTCTCTCTCTCTCTCTCTCACACACACACACACACACACACATACACATTGTATATGCAATCAATAACCTCTAAGCAGATTGACAAAGAGAAGACACACATTATCAGTATGAGGGGCAAAATAAGAGATTCTGCAGACACCAAAATCTGCAGATGCCAAAAGGATTTGTTGATGTTGTTCAGTCGCTCAGTCATGTCCAACTCTTTGCGACCCCATGGACTGCAGCATGCCAGGCTTCCCCTCCTTCACTGTATCCCAGAGTTTGCCCAAACTCATGTCCATTGAATCGATGATGCCAACCATCTCACCCTCTATCAACCTCTCCTTCTGCCTTCAATTTTTCACAGCCTCAGGGTCTTTTCTAATGAGTCAGCTCTTTGCATCAGGTGGCCAAAGTATCCAGGTTTCTCAGGAGGCAGGTAAGTTGGTCTGAAATTCCCATCTCTTTAAGAATTTTCCAGTTTGTTGTGATCCACACAGTCAAAGGCTTTAGCATAATCAATGAAGCAGATGTTTTTCTGGAATTCCCTTGCTTTCTCTATGGTCCAACAAATATTGGCAATTTGATCTTTGTTTCCTCTGCCTTTTCTAAACCCAACTTGTCCATCTGGAAGTTCTCAGGTCACGTACTACCAAAGCCTAGCTTGCAGGATTTTGAGCATAACCTTATTAACATGCAAAATGAGCTCAACTGCATGGTAGTTTGAACATTCTTTGGCACTGCCTTTCTTTGGGATTGAAATGAAAACTGACCTTTTCCTGTAGCCACTGCTGAGTTTTCCAAATTTGCTGACATATTGAGAGCAGCACTTTAACAGCATCATCTTTTAGGATTTGAAATAGCCCAAGTGGAATTCCATCACCTCCACTATCTTTGTTCATAGTAATGCTTCCTAAGGCCACTTGACTTCTGCACACTCAGGATATCTGGGTCTAGGTGAGTGACCACACCATCATGGTTATCTGGGTCATTAAGACCTTTTTGTGCAGTTTTGTGTGTGTGTATTCTTGCCACCTGTTTTTAATCTCTTCTGCTTCTGTTAGGTCCTTACTGTTTCTGTCCTTCATTGTGCCCATCATTGCATGAAATGATCCCTTGATGTCTCCCATTTTCTTGAAGAGATCTCTAGTCTTTCCCATTCTGTTGTTTTCCTCTGTTTCTTTGCATTGTTCACATAAGAAGGTCTTCTTATCTCTCCTTGATATTCTCTGGAACTCTGCATTCAGTTGGGTATTTCTTTCCTTTCTCCCTTGCTTTTCATTTCTCTTTTTTTCTCAGCTGTTTGTAAAGCCTCCTCAGACAACCACTTTGCCTTTTTTGCATTTCTTTTTTCTTTAGAATGGCTTCAGTCACTGACTACTGTACAGTGTTAGGAACCTCTGTCCATAGTTCTTCAGGCACTGTCCACCAGACATAATCCCTTGAATCTATTCATCACCTCCACTGTATAATCATAAGCGATTTGATTTAGGTCATACCTGAATGACCTAGTGTTTTTCCCTACTGTTTTCAATTTAAGCCTGAATTTTGCAATAAGGAGCTGATGTTCTGAGCCATAGTCAGCTCCAGGTCTTGTTTTTGCTGACTGTACAGAGCTTTTCCATCTTTGGCTGCAAAGAATACAACCAATCTGATTTTGGTATTGACCATTTATTAATTGCTTAAGCATGGATGTTTAGAGGATACCACACCTAAAAATTACTATAATGTGTTAATTCATAGCTATTACAAATTAGAAAAGGAAGACAAGACTGAAATCAATGAGGACAAACACCTTCTTTTTCACATTGCCTTTAATCTCTTTTTCCATCTTTTGCAAACCTGCCAAAGCTGCCACTCAACCCTCCCTTGATTTTTATCTCCTCTTGTGACTGCCTGCCCCCTACTGGAAGATAATAATAAATGGTTAAAATTTAGCCCAAAGAAGAAAAAAAAAAAGGATTTCTTCCAGTAACTCATAATCTAAATATTAGCGACTTTTATAAAAGAAAAGAGTCATTTTGACGGGGACGTCAAAATATAATTTGAACACAAGAAAAAAATCTAGAAGACAATAGTATAAAATAAAAAGAAAGACGTGGCGTGGAGTAAAGGGAGTTTGAGGGAAGGAGACTAGATATAGGACTAGAGAGCTTTTCTCTGCAATGGATCATTAGCATTGTTTTTATTTTTCCCTCTCAGACACTTTCTTAATAAATCTTATCTATCAACTGCTACATTACTTTAATTTACAAGCAAATAAGTAAACAAAAAAGTAAATAATTTTTTAATGGCATGTTTTACAGTGAAGTTATTATCTCTCATTCTTCTTTGTGAGTTTGTCTTAACTAATAAAGTGAGATATTTCTGTTTAGCTGTATTAATAACAAAGCAGTATTAGTAATAAAGATATAAACTCATGCCCCAAGGGCTTTGCATATCATTATTCTGAATTATTTCATGGTGAATTTATCATGCACAAAATATAATTTGCTTTTCCATATCTTTCTCATAAATATTCTGATAACATTATAATTATAGAAGCACAAATTTCAGGGATTTGATATTGGTAGTATATCCTAGCTGCGGTTAGAAATAGTTTTAAAATCCAAACCTTTAAACCATCAAATTCAAAATTGTTGATTATGTTTTAATCATGATTTTTTTCTTTTACCCCAAAGTCACATTGCAGCTTAACATAAATAACTCATTGTCTAGCTGACATTTCCTGCCAAACTGGGTCCTGTACAGGTTTCTACAAAAACTTTCTACAACAAGATCTCAACTACTGAAAGATTCAGATCATTTGATTTTTTTTTAAAATAAGTAAATACTCCATTCAGTTTATAACTAAGTGTTGACTTAATGGTGCTTGTTAGCGAGAAGCATAAAGACTAAGTATTGAGGAAAACTGCCTATTCAGATGTTTAGTGTTGCTTACAAATGTATATTAGTACTAGGTATACCAGTGGTATAAACTTGGACACATTTCAACTCTCTATACCTCAGTTTCTTTGTAAGGTGGAAAAATGTCTTCTGTGCCTACTTTGCTGGGTTGCTGTGCAGATCAAAGGAGAAAAATTATGTGAAAGCGCTGCACAGAAAAGCTCAGTGATAGAGCATAGTCACTTTACGTGTGCTCACCTACATGAGGAAAAGCAGATGTTTTCCTGGAAGACGGGTAGTATTTTAAAATCATTTATATGAGAAAAAATAATTTTTTTCTTTGAATTACTAAACTATGAAATTTAAAACCAAATGTTTCCTTGCAACTGCTCCCATCAACTAAAAGTGAAACCTGAAAACTCCCTCCTACATCAACTCCTACCAACCCTCTGTAGTGAAACCAGGACACCCCCACAACAGCCCCAATATCTCCACAACTCTTGCAGGAACCTAGATGTTGAAGAGTGTGTCTTCTAAGCCAGAAAGAGTCTCTGACAGCCCACACATATTAAAATAAATACAGACCTACATCACAGACACAACACCAAACTTCTGAACATGTTAGATTTTTAAAAGTGCCTGGTCATCGAAAGTGACAAGAGAACAGTAAACTTTCCTCATTTATGCTGTTAACAATACAGACATAAATAGCTTGGGATTATTATTTAAGTTGTTTAAGAAGAAACGAAAATAATTCCACTTTCATCAGATGACTTGGATTGCTACTAGAAAGTAATTTATTCTGCCTCACCCTACAAATGGGGGGGGGGATGAGGAAGTAGGCAGTGGGGTAGAGTATAGATATACGTATAGTGTAGTAGGATAAAAAATAAAATAAGCAAGACAAAGGGGAAAATAAGAATAACAAAGTGAAGTAAATCTAGGAGGAGAGTCTCCCCTCCCCCATAACTCTGACTGTATTTGCTGTGCTCTGCCCCCATAAGAAAGGCAAAGAAAGCTCAGGAAAAGCTGTGACCAGGTTTCTCACCTGTCATTCTCCTGTCACCCTCCCAAAGAAAATTCAAACTCACCTGCAACTAAGAAGAGAGTCAAAATTAGTCGTAGCTGAAGATCAGAAGTTATCCAAGTGCGGGGCATTTCTGTTTCCTTATTTTCTGCCCTTCACTCAGCGCTGTTCATCCACACAGGTGTAAAAGGAGCTGTGGACATGGTGAGGCTCTGTCTGATTGACTCTTCCGTACTGGGTCTTCTTAGCCCATTAGCAGCACAGCACTCCTTTCCTCCTAGCCCCTTCCTTCAACTCTATGTGTTTCAGCCAGATTAGTAACTTGGAACAGAAGAAACTTCTCTGGAACTTGACACAGCGATAGATTTCCTGTATGAAGCACTGAAGCAAAGACAGAGGAAGCGGATTGATTGAGTTAATCTTTCAGCTCATTGGTCCTCCTCTCACTTCTGCTATACACAGATAAACTCTACAGTAAGGCACTGAATGTGCCCAACACAAGCTGATTTGTCTAAACTTGGTTTAAAAGGTAAAACAAGATATTTATCTATATTTGGCCCATCCCTGTAAATTTCCCAGTCATCGTAACTTTTAAAAGTTATCTCCAGGTTGAAGAGGTGTACAGTCTTAGTAACCAAGCTTGAAATAAAAGATTTTTGCTTGAAAATTCTTGTGTGATTTCGGGAGTCACACACAACTCTGGAAGCATCATAAATGTATTACTTTCCTATTACTACTATAATAAGTTACCACAAACTGAGCGGCTTAAAACAATACAAATTAATCACCTTACAGTTCTAGAGGTCTAAAGTTCAAAATAGATTCCATAGAGCTAATATCTAGGTATTGGCAAGGCGGCATTCTTTCTAGACACCTGATAGAATCTGTTCTTTGCCTAGGGGCCACTTAGACTCTGAGTCTCGTGGCTGCATAATTCCCACCAGTGTTCTTTGTTACATCTTTCTGATGGTAACTCTCCTGCCTCCCTTTTATAGAGACATTTGTGATTATATTGGACCCTCCAGATAATCCACGATCACCTCCCCATCTCATAATCCTTAACTTAACCACATCTGCAAAGTCCCATTTCCTGTGTAAGGCTACACATTTACAAGTTTCAGAGGTTAGGACATGGATATCTTGTGGTGGTGGTTTAGTATGATGGTGGCGGTTAAGTCGCTAAGTCATGTTCAACTCTTGCGACCCCATGGACTCTAGCCTGCCAGGCTCCTCTGTCCATAGGATTTTCCAGGCAAGAATACTGGAGTGGATTGCCATTTCCTTCTCCAGGGGATCTTCCCAACTCAGGAATCGAGCCCAGATCTCCTGCATTGTAGGCAGATTCTTTAGCAACTAAGCGATGAGGGATATCTTGTAGGGGAGCATTATTTTGTCTATCACAATTTGGTACTTATTTCCATTCACTTTCATGTTTGAAGAGCTAGAATGTGTCATATGAATCAAACTACAAATAAATACTCATCTTTAGTTGCCACAGAACTAAATTAGATTTAGATTTAGATCTAAAAATTTAGATTTGCCAAAAAAACACAGATGAAAACTGTCTTAATGTTACTATTCATATGTATTTAGATTACATTTAGGAGGAAAAAACTCTTCTCTCTGCTAAGAGTTCCCTGCTGCTGCTGCTGCGGCTGCTGCTAAGTTGCTTCAGTCGTGTCCGAATACCGCAAGGCAAAACTCTCCAGGAAGGGGAAGAAAACATTGCAAACAGGAAAATATTAAACAACATGCATTTTTTTTAAAGCTAGCCGTTCCATCTTGCCTCTTGCCAAACTGTTATATATATATATATATATTCCCTCTCTGCCCCTTCTCAAGCTTTTCTTCCAGTGAGTCAGTTTGATTAAGGCAGTGAAATCAGGTGTTTGCAAACTTGGAATACTAGGAGAGGTATTGTATTGAATCTCGGCTGGATGATATTAGGCAAGTTTCTTGATCGAGTCTATTACCTTCCTTTCCCATTTAATATTATATCGGCATAACCCTTTTCTCGGGTCAGCAAAAATTCTTGATGATCATTCATTTTAATGCCTTTTCGATGACACAGCCAAAACCAGAACAGAAAAGGGTTACATGATCTGCCTGAGTCCCCAAACTGACTTGGTGACACAGCGGGGAGTAAAACTCATATTTCATGTTTGCCAGCCCTCCATTCTTTCCACTTTAACTCCTCGGGTTTGAAATTTCAGGCAACAACTTTAAAGATGCACTCGTCTCAGATCTGACCACAACATACAATCAGTGTTTTAAGAGTCAAGTGAGTAGTGTGAAAAGCCATAGAATTATCAGAATAGATTTGGTGGGATGAGACCCTGTCTCCCCACTCTTATATTCCTTCCATCCCCAAATCCCATTCCCCTAACCCCCCAGCTCCCACCTTGACCTCTTATGCAAAGCAATAAAGAGACCAAGAGCTTTTTAGTACTGCTGCTGCTGTTGCTAAGTTGCTTCAGTCGTGTCCGACTCTGTGCGACCCCACAGACAGCAGCCCACCAGGCTCCCCCGTCCCTGGGATTCTCCAGGCAAGAACACTGGAGTGGGTTGCCATTTCCTTCTCCAATGCATGAAAGTGAGAAGTGAAAGTGAAGTCGCTCAGTCGTGTCCGACTCTGAGCGACCCCATGGACTGCAGCCCACCAGGTTCCTCCATCCATGGGATTTTCCAGGCAAGAGTACTGGAGTGGGGTGCCATTGCCTTCTCCGCTTGTTAGCACAACCATACACTAAAGATATGCCATAAAAATCAATAGAATAAGAGAAGTATGTGCTTGTCTAGTATATGCACATCTCTGAAAAATATAAAGGACACAGATTCTCATTAGGTGTGCCCCTGGGGTCCCAAAAAGCAGAGCAAAAGATAAAAAGCTCAAGAAAAACATACCCCTCAAGCCAGAAACTCAAACCTTTTACTCCAGCAGTCTTCCAGCTCCTCTTTAATACTACTAACTATGAATCAGAGCACACAAGAGACAAACAGAACAATGTCGTGCTGGTTACTGTTGCAGTGGCCAAAACAAAAGGCCTAGTAAGCTTTGGCAAGTTAAAGCTGCTTTAAGACATAATGCCCTCGAATTTGTACTATTGATTTATTTAAAAAATGATTTATCTGCTTTAATGCTTTTGAAGAAAACTTCTTCTAGGAAGGTGTATATCTCTTTGTCTCCAATGTCAGAGTCATGCTTAGCCAACAACTAAAACCAGTTAAGAAGATGTTGTCATCTTGCCCTTAGTACCCCTCTCCATTATATAATGGCTTTGCATGGATCTTGAATATTTACTGCACAGATTCTAATAGCCTTTTAGTTCTGACACCTGTTCTCCATTGCCCGCTCTTTTGCCTCTTGGATTTGAGTCTTGACTGCCTAGAATTGAAGTCCCTGCCTGCCCTTCCTTCCTTAGCTGAATTTTCGGGATGTGCATCCTTGCAGAAATGGGCCCATATCTACTTGCCTTGTCATTTTTACTCTCTATGAATATTCTGGCTTAGACATGTGGGCTGATTTGCCCTTCCCTTTGGATGTGTATATACACGTGCACACACAAACCCACATGTGCTACTAAACACTTAGTCCCAAGTCCCTCAGTTTACCCTGTCCTACCACTACCAAGTGCTAATATAACTATTTCATGGAGTATAAAGAACAATACCCAACGTGAAGAATTTAAAATAATTCAAACTCTACAACACTCCACTCCTTGTTTTATTTCCTCCCCGCTCTCATGGTTATGACAGAGGCACTATAATTCAATGTATGATCGCATAAAATGGCTGTTCTCCTAGCCACATTCTTTTTCCCTATTCTCTAATTCGCTTCTCTGCAATCTTCCCTGATCCTGTTCTATAAGACCTATCTGAAGTCCTGGATCTTCTTCCATGCATAATCACTAAACCATTACTGATGAGTAACTTAAAAGAGCCTAACAAAACATGTATTTCTATTCTTTACATTTGACTATGTCATAAATATTTACCTTGAAAATTTCACTTCCACCATAAAGTTGATGCTATACCTCCATAATTCTCCTTTAAAAGTTAGACAAAACATAGATGAGTTAATTATTATTTTTCAAAATAAGTTCATAAATTGTACAAAAAAATTTAGAAATAATATGTGAAAATAAATTGTACGTGATATCAAATAAACAAGTAAAACCAGAACAGAGAAATTAATAATCATATCTTATATTCTTATATTTTGTTAAAATATAAATGCTAGACCTCACTGGTCATGTCCATAGTAAACAGTCATGGTCCTGTTCTAAGCATTTTATAATATGGCCTCATTTAACCATCTCAACAACCCTATGAAGTAAAATCATTATTATCCCCATTTTACAGTTGGGGAAACTAGAGCCAGAGAGGCTAAATAAAATGCCCAATCACACAGCTAATAAGTGATGGAAACAGAATTCAAGCCCAAGAAATCTCACTCCAAATCTGTCTTTTAATTATGCAGCAAATTACTTTACTACCTATTTTTTGGCTCTGTCTTAACTCTAATACATCTCCCATACTTGTCACACTTCCTAAATCTGTTCATCTGTTCACTCACTCTTTCTTCCATTTGGGTGCTCTTACAACGTCACAGTTTGTCTGTTTTGGAGACAGAGAGAGAGAAAGATGGATTTACGGAGCAAGGGAGGGAGGGAGGGAGAGAGACATAGAAGAGAGAGAAATTGCTGTCTCTAATCACTATTTGCAGTAAGGTCACTCTCTGCTGCCCCCTGGTGGTAAAACTGAAACTAATGTTTTTATAAACTTCCTAGCAAGGCAATGGCACCCCACTCCAGTACTCTTGCCTGGAAAATCCCATGGACGGAGGAGCCTGGTAGGCTGCAGTCCATGGGGTCGCTAAGAGTCGGACACGACTGAGCAACTTCACTTTCACTTTTCTCTTTCATGTATTGGAGAAGGAAATGGCGACCCACTCCAGTGTTCTTGCCTGGAGAATCCCAGGGACCGTGGCTGCCGTCTGTGGGGTCGCACAGAGTCGGACACGACTGAAGCGACTTAGCAGCAGCAGCAGCAAATTCAGGAACATTACACTTTGAAATTTTGATTATGAAGTATATTAACATGCTAACATGTTACTCCACTTCCCAAGGAGAAATTGGACATGGGGCAAGGGGAGAAGTGCTGGCCAGAGAAATATCCCTTTCCTGTGGCATTAGAAAGGGAAGGGACAGCTCAACCCATTTTCCTGTCCTTTCAAACTCCTGACCAGCCCCTTGGCCAGCGTTTGCATCTCCTAACTCCCCTCATGCACCCTTTGATGAATCTTTGGTGATGATTTCGGCAATTTCTGTGTACCTGACAATTCTCAGAGAAGCAAAAAACCTTTCAGTTCAGTTCAGTTGCTCAGTCATGTCCGACTCTTTGCGAGCCCATGAATCACAGCACGCCAGGCCTCCCTATCCATCACCAACTCCTGGAGTTCGCTCAGACTCACGTCCATCTAGTCAGTGATGCCATCCAGCCATCTCATCCTCTGTCGTCCCCTTCTCCTCCTGCCCCCAATCCCTCCCAGCATCAGAGTCTTTTCCAATGAGTCAACTCTTCGCATGACGTAGCCAAAGTACTGGAGTTTCAGCTTCAGCATCGTTTCCTCCAAAGAAATCCCAGGGCTGATCTCCTTCAGAATGGACTGGTTGGATCTCCTTGCAGTCCAAGGGACTCTCAAGAGTCTTCTCCAACACCACAGTTCAAAAGCATCAATTCTTCGGCACTCAGCCTTCTTCACAGTCCAACTCTCACATCCATACATGACCACTGGGAAAACCATAGCCTTGACTAGACGGACCTTGGTCGGCAAACTAATGTCTCTGCTTTTCAATATGCTATCTAGGTTGGTCATAACTTTTCTTCCAAGGAGTAAGCGTCTTTTAATTTCATGGCTGCAGTCACCATCTGCAGTGATTTTGGAGCCCCAAAAAATAAAGTCTGACACTTAGAGGAAGTTATATTATTTTCATCTATGCGTGACAACTGAGAAGGGGAAGTCCAGAAGAATACAGAAATGAACAGAAAAGAATGAAAAGTTGAGTCATACTTTGTCTAAAAACCAATATCCAGGGGCTTCTCTGGTGGCTTGGTGGTAAAGAATCCGCCTACAAATGCAGGAGATATGGGTTTGATCCCTGATCGGGGAAGATCCCACATGCCACGGACTAACTAAGCCCGTGTGCCACAACTACTGAGCTTGTGCTCTAGGGCTTGGGAACCGCCACTGCTGAGCGCATGAGCAGCACCTACTGAAGCCTGTGCATCCTAGAAACCATGCTCTGCAACGAGAGAAGCCACTCCAATGAGAAGCCCATGCGCCAAAACCAGAGAGTAGCCTCCACTTGCCAAAACTGGAGAAAAGCCCCCAAAAGTAAATATGAAAATAAACCCAACATCCAGGCAAAGTATTTGAAAAAGAGACGCATGTTATCTGGTCTCCAAAGTGCCCTAATTATTAGAGTCAAAAAGGAACAGGAACGTTTTTTCATATTCAACAATTAACTTTATTTTCACAAGGTTCTGCTTTGTCAAATTATTACCATTACTCAAATTTGCCCCTTTGATCTAAGGCATGCATTCTAAGCACTGACTTCAAAGTTAGGGATCCTAAAAGAGAATTAGTCTCTTTATTTTATAGCTACCTCTTACAGCTTTGCCATTTACCCTTATCACCAGACAGGGGCATTTTTGAAAACTAAAATTCATTGTCAGGTCAAGATTTGATCCCTGGAAACAGTCAAAAGTTTGGCTGGAGAGACACCACAGGGTTGGCATAATCAGTCTCTTACACACATGTATTTTACTGGTCAGATCTGAGAGCCCCTGATGCCTGAAGCTGGACCTTTCGTTGGAGGTGGCAGCTGGTCAGACAGGACCAGGAAGACAGAGATTAAGGAGACAAATGTCCTCATCTAATTCTCTGGCTCCCACAGATCTGTTGGCCTCCACACTGGTGGGGCCTGAGGGGGAGTCAAAAAATAATGGACCCCATGGATGTGGTCTCTGGCAGGGCCAAAGGACCAAAAAATGAAGAGTGGATCTTCAGGGGGGAACACAATGTTTCTGGTGCCGAGCTATTTGAACTTACAGGCAGGAGAATTTTAAGTTGACTCTTAGAAAAGGAAAAGTGAAAGTGTTAGTCACTCAGTCTTGTCTGACTCTTTGTGATCCCATGGACTGTAGCCCACCAGGCTCTTCTGTCCATAGAATTCTCCAGGCACGAATACTGGATAGCCATCGCCTTCTCCAGGGGATCTTCCCAACACAGGGATCAAACCCAGGTTTCCCACATTGCAGGCAGATTCTTTACCATCTGAGCCACCAGGGAAGCCCCAGGAAAGAGAAATGAAGACAAATTGAAGATTTGGTCAGTTGTTGCTTGAAGTGGGCCTTTGAAATTGTTATGTATTGGAAGATATTACAAATGTTATTATTTGACTCTATTAATTTGTTGAATAAACAATATAGTGAAGTAGATCAAAGGGTCTACAAGTTCTGAGAAGAATCAGGAACTTTTAAAAGTAAAATCTCTAGACTGAGCCAAATGGGGTCACCTTAAATGTTCTAGATAGTATTAAATTAATAAATCACTTCAGTACAACTTTTTGGCAAAAGTGAAAGTGAAAGTGAAGTCATTCAGTCGTGTCTGACTCTTTGAGACCCCATGGACTGTAGCCCACCAGGCTCCTCAGTACATGGAATTTTCCAGGCAAGAATACTGAAGTGGGTTGCCATTTCCTTCTCCCGGGGATCTTCCCAACCCAGGGATTGAACCCAGGTCTCCCGCATTGCAGGCAGATGCTTTACCGTTTGAGCCACCAGGGAAGCTGAACAATATAAAATATGAAAAGTGTATCAGTCGTAACTGTAACTGTCTACAATTTCATTCAATTTTCAGGGAAACATTTCTAAGGAAATAACAAATGTTCTGTTGATCATAGTTTATTATATCAGTGGCTTAAAATTTGTATTCTGAAACCACATATTTGACCATATTGCTTATCTTTTATAAGATGATATGTTTTCAATGATTAATCAGAAAGTAGTTTAAGTTAGTTAAACTCTCTTTAAATTTGGGAGTTTAAGAATGTTAACAACTTTTTCTCCTAATTTTGAGAGTAGTTGCTAAGATTCTTGTCGCTAAAATTGAATTTCCTGGGTTCAGACTTCAGTTCTGCTGCTTAGTTTTTGGTTGCTGCATTTTTCTTCGTGTTCTGAAATGTCTATTGGATTCTTTTTCTTCAAATCTGCTGTCATTTTTTTAAAATTTCTAGTTTTCCACCAAACTTTTGATTTTATCTTTTGTCTCTTTGAGTGTAAAAAGAATAAAGTGTCTGAGAATGCCAATGTTAGAGTGTCTATACGAGTGTGTGCTCAGTCATGTCCGCTCTCTGTGACTCTATGGACTGTAACCCGCCAGGCTCCTCTGTCCATGTTATTCTCCAGGCAAGAATACAAGAGTGGGTTGCCATTTCCTACTCCAGATCTTCCCAACCCAGGGATGGACCCTCTAACCCTCATCTCTTGCATGTCCTTCATTGCAGGCAGATTCTTTAATCACTGAGCCACCTGGGAAGCCCCAGGGTGGCTATGAGTATATCTCTATCATCTCTTGCTTCTATTGTTTCTTTCTGTGATGTTGGGTTTCCTCATGCGCCAAGCATTGAGTTTTGTTTTCCAAACTGTAGAAATAATTTGAGACCCTGTACAATTTTACCTTTCTCTAGAGTAGATTCCCATTTGCTTCTCCCAAGGAATCTGGACATTATCAATCTGGCATCATCTTAACCCAATGTTAAGGACAGATTCTCTAGTCCACCAGGTGCCTGAAACCTGGGTTGCAACCTATGTGAGGATTGGTTTTATTTTCTCCTGTCTCCCTACCTCTCCTTCCCCAAGAAACCATCACAATACTACTTAACTTTTCAGCCAGCTCTTCAAGATCAACAAATATCACCAAGGTAAAAGCAGTTAGGAGTGCTAGCCTCAATAATCTGTACTTCTTTCTTTTTGGGACCTTGACCAGGTAATTCTTCATCACCTTGTGAGTTCCCTGATGCCTTCCAACAGATATTGTCACTTCTGGCTTTTCTGCTTGTCTCCAGTGGGAAGGTCAGTCTAAATTTCTGTCTGCCATTACCTGATACAGAAGTCCCATCCTTTGATTATTAACTTTTCCTTATCTCTCACAATCCATTAGCACATCTTTTTGGTTCCTCCTTTAAAATATTTTCTAACTTGGCCATCCCACCAATCTCCACTGCACTGTATCAGAAAAAGAGAGAGAGAGGCTAAAGTTCTTAATTCAAAAATGTGGGGGTTTTTTGCTTTAATTTAACATGTGGGCAGCAGCAAAAATATAAATAGATACCTGAAGCTGAAGAACCCTTGCATGTGGAAACTGCTCCATTTTATCACAACTTTCTGCAATCTGCTCTATTAAAATTTTTGTTTATTTTGGTCACTTGAAAAAATATGTTAATGAAACATAAAAGCTCAGTATTCCATACATCAAATTTAAGAATTTTAAGTCATAAGTCCTATATTATTTTTCCTTGAAATAATTTATGCTATATTAACATCTGTCTAAATTATGTTTCTGTGATTATTTTCCTAAAAGTGACATTTGTTTCTTGTATGCTTTAAGTCATCTTATTTAATATGCTGCCAATAATTTTGAAATGATTTGAAAATATGTCTAGGGGAATTTGCTAAAGATTTTACGATCATCTCACATTTAGGGTGGAAAAAAGATTATGAGACTGTTTAGATGTTGAATACTCTGTATTGAAAAAAGGAAGTAGATAAGATCTTTTTGGTTTAGTGTTTCTATATTTTACTTAGCTGAATATGATAAACCAATCAAACCTGTAAGAAATGGTGCCCTGGTTCTAACTAATTTGTCCTAAGCCAATTATGACTGAATTCCTGCTGGTGATGCACCAATCTTGAATGAATCAGGAATGAGCTAAACCCTGATTTTTCAAAACGAGAACCTCAGAACCAACGGCAGTGGGAACATAGCAGCCATGCTTCCATCTTCTGAAATAAATGATCATCACAATATCTATCCTAAGACACCTCCATTCAGAGAGAGGAAACCCTGGTCATTAGAACATCTTGGAGGATAGTGATACTCTTGAGAGAAGGGAGGTGGGCAGAGATGTGAAGGGTAGGCTGCTGTTACCTTCGTCCAAATTAATCTGTCTTTTAATAACACATTTTATGACTGATGAAATTTGTTTTGCTGACGTGAGAGGATGAGGAAAAAAAGAGAAGCTATTACTACCACTGGGCTTCCCAGGTGGAGCTAGTGGTAAAGAATCCGCCTGCCAATACAGGACACATAAAAGACGCAGGTTAGATCCCTGGGTGGGGAAGATCCCCTGGAGGAGGGCATAGCAACCCACTCCAGTGTTCTTGCCTGGGGTATCCCATGGACAGAGGAGCCTGGCGGGTTGCAGTCCTTAGCGGGGCACAGAATCAGACACGGGCTGAAGTGACTTAGCATGTACGTATTACTACTGCTAAAAAAGTTAAGCTTTTCCAGAAAAATGTCATTGGGTAATTTGGTGACTGAACAACAACAGTTTACTTAAAATTTAACATGGATGCCTTTGGAAGCAAATAAAGGCAATGGCACCCCACTCCAGTACTCTTGCCTGGAAAATCCCATGGATGGAGGAGCCTGGTAGACTGCAGTCCATGGGGTCACCAAGAGTCGGACACGACTGAAGTGACTTAGCAGCTTAGCAGCATCAACTCCTTGACCCCTGGGATGTCAGTGTTATTGAGAATAAGACTCAATACACAGATTGGAACTCATCTGAGGGAAGTGATATGTTGAAAGACATCTTTTTAAAAATCATATATAGACCGGAGAAAAAGATGGCGGAGGAATAGGACAGGAGGACCACTTTCTCCCTCACAAATTCCTCAAAAGAACATTTCAACACTGAGCAAACTCCACAAAACAACTTCTGTAGGCTGGCAGAGGACATCAGGCAACCAGAAAAGCAGACCAATGTCTTCAAAAACAGGTAGGAAAAAATATAAAAGACAAAAAAGGAGACAAAGGAGGTGGGGAGGGAGCTCCGTCCCGGGAAGGGAAGCCCGTCCCGGGAAGGGAATTTTAAGAAGAGAGGTTTCCAAACACCAGGAAACACTCTCCCTGCCGAGTCTGTGGCGAGCCTTGGAAACACAGAGGGCAACATAACAGGAAGGAAAAATAAAGAAATAATTAAAACCAAGAGATTACAAGCCCAACAGTAACTCCCCCAGCGGAAAAGCAGCACAGACGCCTGCATCCGCCACTGGGAAGTGGGGGCAGGGCAGGGACGCGCGGGAGGCGCGGGCTGCAGTGCTTTGTAAGAATCGGGCAGGAACGCCCCACGCGCAACCAGAACGATCTAACTTGGGCTAGCAAACCAGACTGTGGGATAGCTACCGCACGAAAAGCTCGAACATAAGACACCGCCAGGACCGCGCACAGAACAAAGGACGAAACGGAAAAAGCCGGCTGCAGACCATCCCCCGCCAGGGACAGGCAGCCAGAGCCGTAAGGACTGGAAAGGGGCAATTGCAGACCCGAAGAGACTTTACTTACCTAACTGCAAGCAGGCTCCTTTGCTAAGACTTCTGGGGGTGCTGGACAGTCACCATCTGCCTCACAAGGGGCGCCAGTGGTCCACCCAGAAAGCTGAGCAGCAGCGGCAGAAAAGGCGACAAGTCACGGCGATCGCACTTGCCAAACTCCTGAGTTACTCGGACCTGGGAAGGGCACACAGCACAGTCCCAGCAGAATCTGTGCCTCTGACAGCTTCCTGAGTGCCGAACCTGAGCGGCTTGGACCGGGGAAGTGCACGCAGCCTAGGGCTGGCCCCAGACGGTTCCCGGCTGTGCATCGTAGAGCCAGAGCGGTTTGTGCACCGCGAGAAGGGACAGGTCAAGCGGGGCTGAGACACTGTGTGCACACGACAGTGCTATTTGTTTGCAGCATCTCCCCTCCCCACAGCGCGACTGAACTAGTGAGCCTAAAAAACCAGCAAACAGAAGAAGTTAAACACAGGGAACCACCTTGGAAATGATCCCACACAGCCCACAACATCAGAGAAGGGCCAGATATATTTTTACTATTTTTAAAATCATTCCTTTTTCTTGTTTGTTTGTTTTTTCTTTTTTTTTCTTTTTTTCTAACTTTTTTTAAATTGTTAAGTCTTCTATTTCTCCTCTAATTTTTATTTCTATAACCTACTATTACTATTTTTTTTTAAAAAAGACTTTTTTTTTTTTTTTAAGGCAAACACCATATATAGTCTTTGGATGGTTGTTGGTGGGTTTTTTTGTTTTGTTTTGTTTTTAATAATTCTTGTTTTTTTTTTCTTTCTTCCTTTTTCCTTCTGCTTCTTTTCTTTAATATTGTATTTTTGAAAATCCAACCTCTTCTCTAGATTTTTAATCTTTGCTCTTTGGTTTTTGTTGTCAATTTTGTACATTTAAAAACCCAAACTTCACTACCCAAGTTTACCTGAGAGCAAGATTACTGGCTTGACCACTCTCTCCTCCTTTGGACCCTCCGTTTTCTCCACCAGGTGGCCTCTGTCTCTTTTCTCCCCCATCTCTTCTCTATCCAACTCTGGGAATCTCTGTGTGTTCCAGACGGTGGAGAACACCTCAGGAACTGGTTACTGGCAGGATTTGTCTCTCTCCTTCTCATTCCTCTCTCTTATCCTCCTGGTCACCTCTGTCTACTTCCTCCCTCTCCTCTTCCCCGTATAACTCCATAAATACCTCTGAGCGGTCCAGACTATAGAGCGCACATTAGGAACTGACTACTGGCTAGCTTGCTCGCTCCTCTTTTGATCTCACCGCATCTCATTCCAGTCACCTCTAACTACACCCTCCATCTTCTCTTCTCCTTGTAACTCAGTGAACCTCTCTGAGTGTCCCTCAATGTGGAGAAACTTTTCATCTTTAACCTAGATGTTTTATCATCGGTGCTGTATAGATGGAGAAGTCTAGAGGCTACTGTAAAAATAAAACTGAAAACCAGAAGCAGGAGGCTTAAATCCAAAGCCTGAAAACATTAGAGAACTCTTGAATTCAGGGAACATTAAGCAATAGGAGCTCATCAAATGCCTTCATACCCACACCGAAACCAAGCTCCACCCAAGGGCCAACAAGTTCCAAAACAACACATACCACTCAAATTCTCCAGCAACACAGGAACACTCCCCTGAGCTTCAATATACAGGCAGCTCAAAATTATTCCAAAACCTTTGACGTCTCATAACCCATTACTGGTCACTCCACTGCACTCCAGAGAGAAGAAACCCAGCTCCACCCACCAGAACTCCAACACAAGCCTCCCTAACCAGGAAACCTTGACAAGCCACTGATACAACCCCACCCACAGTGAGGAAGCTCCATAATAAAGAGAACTCCACAAATTACCAGAATATAAAAAGGCCACCCCAAACACAGCAATATAACCAAGATGAAGAGACAGAGGAATACTCAGCAGGTAAAGGAACAGGAGAGTTGCCCACCAAACCAAACAAAAGAGGAAGAAGTAGGGAATCTACCTGAGAAGGAATTCCGAATATTGATAGTGAAAATGATCCAAAATCTTGAAATCAAAATGGAATCACAGATAAATAGCCTAGAGACAAGGATTGAGAAAATGCAAGAAAGGTTTAACAAGGACCTAGAAGAAATAAAAAAGAGTCAAAATATAATGAATAACGCAATAAATGAGATCAGAAACACTCTGGAGGCAACAAATAGTAGAATAACGGAGGCAGAAGATAGGATTAGTGAAATAGAAGATAGAATGGTAGAAATAAATGAATCAGAGAGGAAACAAGAAAAACGAATTAAAAGAAATGAGGACAATCTCAGAGACCTCCAGGACAATATGAAACGCTCCAACATTCGAATTATAGGAGTCCCAGAAGAAGACAGAAAGAAAGATCATGAGAAAATCCTTGAGGAGATAATAGTTGAAAACTTCCCTAAAATGGGGAAGGAAATAATCACCCAAGTCCAAGAAACACAGAGAGTTCCAAATAGGATAAACCCAAGGTGAAACACCCCAAGACACATATTAATCAAATTAACAAAGATCAAACACAAAGAACAAATATTAAAAGCAGCAAGGGAAAAACAACAAATAACACACAAGGGGATTCCCATAAGGATAACAGCTGATCTTTCAATAGAAACTCTTCAGGCCAGGAGAGAATGGCAAGACATACTTAAAGTGATGAAAGACAATAACCTACAGCCCAGATTACTGTACCCAGCAAGGATCTCATTCAAATACGAAGGAGAAATCAAAAGCTTTACAGACAAGCAAAAACTGAGAGAATTCAGCACCACCAAACCAGCTCTCCAACAAATGCTAAAGGATATTCTCTAGACAGGAAACACGAAAAGGGTGTATAAACCCGAACCTAAAACAATAAAGTAAATGGTAACGGGATCATACTTATCAATAATTACCTTACATAAATGGGTTGAATGCCCCAACCAAAAGGCAAAGACTGGCCGAATGGATACAAAAACAAGACCCCTCTATATGCTGCTTACAAGAGACCCACCTCAAAACAAGGGACACATACAGACTGAAAGTGAAGGGCTGGAAAAAGATATACCACACAAATAGAGACCAAAAGAAAGCAGGAGTGGCAATACTCATATCCGATAAAATAGACTTTAAAACAAAGGCTATGAAAAGAGACAGAGAAGGCCACTACACAATGATCAAAGGATCAATCCAAGAAGAAGATATAACAATTATAAATATATATGCACCCAATATAGGAGCACCGCAATATGTAAGACAAATGCTAACAAGTATGAAAGGGGAAATCAACAATAACACAATAATAGTGGGAGACTTTAATACCCCACTCACACCTATGGACAGATCAACTAAACAGAAAATTAACAAAGAAACACAAACTTTAAATGATACATTAGATCAGTTAGACCTAATTGATATCTATAGGACATTTCACCCCAAAACAATGAATTTCACCTTTTTTTTCAAGTGCTCATGGAACCTTCTCCAGGATAGATCACATCCTGGGCCATAAATCTAAACTTGATAAATTCAAAAAAATCGAAATCATTCCAAGCATCTTTTCTGACCATAATGCATTAAGATTAGATCTCAATTACAGGAGAAAAACTATTAAAAATTCCAACATATGGAGGTTGAACAACACACTTCTGAATAACCAACAAATCACAGAAGAAATAAAAAAAGAAATCAAAATATGCATAGAAACTAATGAAAATGAAAACACAACAACCCAAAACCTGTGGGACACTATAAAAGCAGTGCTAAGAGGCAAGTTCATAGCAATACAGGCATACCTCAAGAAAAAAAAGTCAAATAAATAACCTAACTCTACAACTAAAGCAACTAGAAAAGGAAGAACTGGAGAACCCCAGAGTTAGTAGAAGGAAAGAAATCTTAAAAATTAGGGCAGAAATAAATGCCAAAGAAACAAAAGAGACCATAGCAAAAATCAACAAAGCCAAAAGCTGGTTCTTTGAAAGGATAAATAAAATTGACAAACCATTAGCCAGACTCATCAAGAAGCAAAGAGAGAAAAATCAAATCAATAAAATTAGAAATGAAATTGGAGAGATCACAACAGACAACACAGAAATACAAAGGATCATAAGAGACTACTATCAGCAGTTGTATGCCAATAAAATGGACAACGTGGAAGAAATGGACAAATTCTTAGAAAAGTACAATTTTCAAAAACTGAACCAGGAAGAAATAGAAAATCTTAACAGACCCATCACAAGCATGGAAATTGAAACTGTAATCAGAAATCTTCCAGCAAACAAAAGCCCAGGTCCAGACGGGCTTCACAGCTGAATTCTACCAAAAATTTCGAGAATAGCTAACACCTATCCTACTCAAACTCTTCCAGAAAATTGCAGAGGAAGGTAAACTTCCAAACTCATTCTATGAGGCCACCATCACCCTAATACCAAAACCTGACAAAGATGCCACAAGAAAAGAAAACTACAGGCCAATATCACTGATGAACATAGATGCAAAAATCCTCAACAAAATTCTAGCAATCAGAATCCAACGACACGTTAAAAGATCATACACCATGACCAAGTGGATGTAAGGATTCTTCAATATCCACAAATCAATCAATGTAATTCACCACATTAACAAATTGAAAAATAAAAACCATATGATTATCTCAATAGATGCAGAGAAGGCCTTTGATAAAATTCAACATCCATTTATGATAAAAAAAACTCTCCAGGAAGCAGGAATAGAAGGAACATACCTCAACATAAAAAAAGCTGTATATGACAAACCCACAGCAAACATTATCCTCAATGGTGAAAAACTGAAAGCATTTCCCCTAAAGTCAGGAACAAGACAAGGGTGCCCACTTTCACTGCTACTATTCAACATAGTTCTGGAAGTTTTGGCCACAGCAATCAGAGCAGAAAAAGAAATAAAAGGAATCCAAATTGGAAAAGAAGAAGTAAAACTCTCACTGTTTGCAGATGACATGATCCTCTACATGGAAAACCCCAAAGACTCCACCAGAAAATTACTAGAGCTCATCAATGAATATAGTAAAGTTGCAGGATATAAAGTCAACATACAGAAATCCCTTGCATTCCTATACACTAATAATGATAAAGTAGAAAAAGAAATTAAGGAAACAATTCCATTCACCATTGCAATGAAAAGAATAAAATACTTAGGAATATATCTACCTAAAGAAACTAAAGACCTATATATAGAAAACTATAAAACACTGATGAAAGAAATCAAAGAGGACACTAATAAATGGAGAAATATACCATGGTCATGGATCGGAAGAATCAATATAGTGAAAATGAGTATACTACCCAAAGCAATTTACAAATTCAATGCAATCCCTATCAAGCTATCAGCCATATTTTTCACAGAACTAGAACAAATAATTTCAAGGTTTGTATGGAAATACAAAAAACCTCGAATTGCCAAAGCAATCTTGAGAAAGAAGAATGGAACTGGAGGAATCAACTTGCCTGACTTCAGGCTCTACTACAAAGCCACAGTCTTCAAAACAGTATGGTACTGGCACAAAGACAGACATATAGATCAGTGGAACAAAATAGAAAGCCCAGAGATAAATCCACACACATACGGACACCTTATCTTTGACAAAGGAGGCAAGAATATACAATGGAGTAAAGACAATCTCTGTAACAAGTGGTGCTGCGAAAACTGGTTAACCACTTGTAAAAGAATGAAACTAGATCACTTTCTAACACTGCACACAAAAATAAACTCAAAATGGATTAAAGATCTAAATGTAAGACCAGAAACTATAAAACTCCTGGAGGAGAACATAGGCAAAACACTCTCCGACATAAATCACAGCAAGATCCTCTATGATCCACCTCCCAGAATACTGGAAATAAAAGCAAAAATAAACAAATGGGATCTAATTAAAATTAAAAGCTTCTGCACAACAAAGGAAAATATAAGCAAGGTGAAAAGACAGCCTTCTGAATGGGAGAAAATAATAGCAAATGAAGCAACTGACAAACAACTAATCTCAAAAATATACAAGCAACTTATGCAGCTCAATTCCAGAAAAATAAACGACCCAATCAAAAAATGGGCCAAAGAACTAAATAGACATTTCTCCAAAGAAGACATATGGATGGCTAACAAACACATGAAAAGATGCTCAACAGCACTCATTATCAGAGAAATGCAAATCAAAAGCACAATGAGGTACCACTTCACACCAGTCAGAATGGCTGCGATCCAAAAATCTGCAAGCAATAAATGCTGGAGAGGGTGTGGAGAAAAGGGAACCCTCCTACACTGTTGGTGGGAATGCAAACTAGTACAGCCACTATGGAGAACAGTGTGGAGATTCCTTAAAAAATTGCAAATAGAACTACCTTATGACCCAGCAATCCCATTGCTGGGCATACACACCGAGGAAACCAGAATTGAAAGAGACACGTGTACCCCAATGTTCATCGCAGCACTGTTTATAATAGCCAGGACATGGAAACAACCTAGATGTCCATCAGCAGATGAATGGATAAGAAAGCTGTGGTACATATACACAATGGAGTATTACTCAGCCATTAAAAAGAATTCATTTGAATCAGTTCTGATGAGATGGATGAAACTGGAGCCGATCATACAGAGTGAAGTAAGCCAGAAAGAAAAACACCAATACAGTATACTAACACATATATATGGAATTTAGAAAGATGGCAATGACGACCCTGTATGCAAGAGAGCAAAAAAGACACAGATGTGTATAATGGACTTTTGGACTCAGAGGGAGAGGGAGAGGGTGGGATGATTTGGGAGAATGGCATTCTAACATGTATACTATCATGTAAGAAACGAATCGCCAGTCTATGTCTGACACAGGATACAGCATGCTTGGGGCTGGTGCATGGGGATGACCCAGAGAGATGTTATGGGGAGGGAGGTGGGAGGGGGTTTCATGTTTGGGAATGCATGTAGGAATTAAAGATTTTAAAAGTAAAAAAAAAATCATATATAGTCTCTTACTCCATTGTTATTATTCTTCCAAAAGATTGTCCCTTTATTCAAGTACAAATATTTAGGTAACTCAGTTATGCTTTATGTATACCAGTTTGTATATCTATATTGTCACCCTGCTTATTTAACTTATATGCAAAGTACCTCATGAGAAACGCTGGGCTGGAAGAAGCACAAGCTGGAATCAAGACTGCCAGGAGCAATGCAGATGACACCACCCTTATGGCAGAAAGTGAAGAGGAACTAAAAAGCCTCTTGATGAATGTGAAAGTGGAGAGTGAAAAAGTTGGCTTAAAGCTCAACATTCAGAAAACGAAGATCATGGCATCCGGTCCCATCACTTCATGGGAAATAGATGGGGAAACAGTGGAAACAGTGTCAAGCTTTATTTTTGGGGCTCCAAAATTATTGCAGATGGTGATTGCAGCCATGAAATTAAAAGACGCTTACTCCTTGGAAGAAAAGTTATGACCAACCTAGATAGCATATTCAAAAGCAGAGACATTACTTTGCCGACTAAGGTCCGTCTAGTCAAGGCTATGGTTTTTCCAGTAGTCATGTATGGATGGGAGAGTTGGACTGTGAAGAAAGCTGAGTGCCGAAGAATTGATGCTTTTGAACTGTGGTGTTGGAGAAGACTCTTGAGAGTCCCTTGGACTGCAAGAAGATCCAACTAGTCCATTCTGAAGGAGATCAACCCTGGGATTTCTTTGGAGGGAATGATGCTGAAGGTGAAACTCCAGTACTTTGGCCACATCACGCGAAAAGTTGACTCACTGGAAAAGACTCTGATGCTGGGAAGGATTGGGGGCAGGAGGAGAAGGGGACGACAGAGGATGAGATGGCTGGATGGCATCACGGACTCGATGGATGCAAGTCTGAGTGAACTCCAGGAGTTGGTGATGGACAGGGAGGCCTGGCATGCTGTGATTCATGGGGTCGCAGAGTCGGACACAACTGAGCGACTGAACTGAACTGAACTGAAACACAATGATTTTAAGAGGTCTTTTGAAATAATGATTCTACAAGTCAAAGAGATACATAATATAAAATATACTTTCTATAAAAAGAAACAAAAAATGGAAGAGGGAGCAAAATATATTTTTAATGGTTATCATTATAAAAGTAATAAGTGAAGTGAAAGTCACTCGGTCTTTGCAACCCCATGGACTTCTCCATGGAATTCTCCATGCCAGAATACTGGAGTGGGTAGCCTTTCCCTTCTCCAGGGGATCTTCCCAATCCAGGAATCAAACCCAGGTCTCCCGCATTACAGGCAGATTCTTTACCAGTTGAGCCACAAGGGATGCCCAAGAATACTGGAGTGGGTAGCCTGTCCCTTATCCAGTGGATCTTCCCAACCACGGAATTGAACCAGGGGTCTCCTGCATTGCAGGTGTATTCTTTACCAACTGAGCTATCAGGGAAGCCCAAAAAAGTAATATCTTCTTTACTAAAGCAACTTAAACAGTAGTACAAAATTATACAAAGTATAAAGTGAAACTATTCTTTAAGTGCTTCAATTCCTACCTGTCTTCCCGTTCCCACTCTTCATTTGTTATAGACAGAGAAATGCACACACACCCCTGCCCCCCACACCAACAGGTCTGTCCTAATCCTTAGGACATGGGAATAAGTTTCTTATGGCAAGAAGAACATGGCTAATGTGATTAAGTTAATGAGTTTAAAATGAGGAAATTATTTTGGATTATCTAGTTGGGTTCAATATAATCACAAGTATCCTTATAAGAGAAAGGAGGGAAGCAAGTCAGTATCAGGGAGATGAAAGATGTTACTCTGCTGGCTTTGAAGATGGAGAAGGAGATAAAAGCCAAGGATTGTTGGTTGCCTCTAGAAACTGGGCAAGACAAAGAGGCAGATTCTCCTCTGGACCTTCTAGAAGGAACACAGCCTTTCTGACACCTTGATTTCAGCCCAGTTAAAGCTATTTCAGAATCGTAAGGTAATAAATTTGTAAGACAAAAATTGTTTTAAGCCATATAGTGTGTGGTATTTTGTTACAGGAGCAGCAGAAAATTAATATATCATTTAACCACCACTATGCAAGAGAGTTCCAGAAAACATCTATTTCTGCTTTATTGACTATGCCAAAGACTTTGACTGTGTGGATCACAATAAACTGTGGAAAATTCTGAAAGAGACGGGAATACCAGACCACCTGACCTGCCTCTTGAGAAATCTGTATGCAGGTCAGGAAGCAGCAGTTAGAACTGGACATGGAACAACACACTGGTTCCAAATAGGAAAAGGAGTACATCAAGGCTGTATATGGTCACCCTGCTTATTTAACTTCTATGCAAAGTACATCATGAGAAACGCTGGACTGGAAGAAACACAAGCTGGAATCAAGATTGCCTGGAGAAATATCAATAACCTCAGATATGCAGATGACACCACCCTTATGGCAGAAAGTGAAGAGGAACTAAAAAGCCTCTTGATGAAAGTGAAAGAGGAGAGTGAAAAAGTTGGCCTAAAGCTCAACATTCAGAAAACGAAAATCATGGCATCTGGTCCCATCACTTCATGGGAAATAGATGGGGAAACAGTGGAAACAGTGTCAAACTTTATTTTGGGGGGCTCCCAAATCACTGCAGATGGTGACTGCAGCCATGAAATTAAAAGACGCTTACTCCTTGGAAGAAAAGTTATGACTAACCTAGATAGTATATTCAAAAACAGAGACATCACTTTGCTGACTAAGGTCCATCTAGTCAAGGCTATGGTTTTTCCTGTGGTCACGTATGGATGTGAGAGTTGGACTGTGAAGAAGGCTGAGCGCCAAAGAATTGATGCGTTTGAACTGTGGTGTTGGAAAAGACTCTTGAGAGTCCCTTGGACTGCAAGGAGATCCAAGCAGTCCATTCTGAAGGAGATCAGCCCTGGGATTTCTTTGGAAGGAATGATGCTGAAGGTGAAACTCCAGTACTTTGGCCACGTCATGCGAAGAGTTGACTCATTGGAAAAGACTCTGATGCTGGGAGGGATTGGGGGCAGGAGGAGAAGGGGACGACAGAGGATGAGATGGCTGGATGGCATCATGGACTCGATTGACGTGAGTCTGAGTGAACTCTGGGAGTTGGTGATGGACCGGGAGGCCTGGCACGCTGCGATTCATGGCGTCGCAAAGAGTCGGAGACGACTGAGCGACTGAAGTGAACTGAACTGAACTGATGCTTGTATAACCTTCCATAACGGATATTCTTCCTCCTTTATTATGTCCACTTCTAATATCTGGGGGGCTCCCATGACGGTGCAGATGGAGGCCCACATAGCACATGTCTAAATATTTTGAAGTTATCAATTAAGGTAACAAATTGTTAAATAAAGTATGTTCTATCCTCCTACCTTAACAAGTAGAACTTCAAAACAAACAAACAAAAAAAGCATTTTGGACTTCCCTGTGGTGGTACAGGGCATAAGAGTCCACCTGCCAGTGCAGGGGAGATGGGTTCCATCCCTGGTCTGGGAAGATCCTGCGTGCTGCAGAGTGTCTAAGCCCGCACACCTCAACAACTGAGCCTGTGCTCTAGAGCCCTCACGCTGCAACTGCTGAAGTCTGTGCACCATGGTCTATGCTCTGCAACAAGAGAAGAGCCTGCAATAGAAGACCGGGCACCTCAATGCAGAGTAGCCCCGGCTCGCGGAAGCTAGAGAAAGCCTGTGCACAGCAACCAAGGACCAGCGCAACAACAAATAAATAAACAGTAATTTTTTTAAAGTTTAACTCTAAACCTATGATTTGTATAAGGGCAAATGTTGGTAAGATATCAGAGATGGTCAAATTCAATTACTATTATGTAAGTCTGAATCTTCTCTTGCCAGTCTGTGTATGTTTGTAGGAGTCAGAAAACTTATGTAATTCATAAGCCATTGTGTAATTATGTCATAAACTCTTTTCTCATTTCCATACAGTTCAGTTTTCCCCCTCAGTAAGTTCCATCTAGTCAAAGCTATGGTTTTTCCAGTAGTCACGTATGGATAGGAGAGTTGGACTATAAAGAAAGCTGAGCACCAAAGAATTGATGTTTTTGAAATGTGATATTGGAGAAGACTCTTGAGAGTCCCTTGGACTGCAAGGAGATCCAACCAGTCCATCCTAAAGGAGATCAGTCCTGAATATTCATTGGAAGGACTGATGCTGAAGCTAAAACTCCAATACTTTGGCCACCTCATGCAAAGAACTGACTCATTTGAAAAGACCCCGATGCTGGGAAAGATTGAAGGTGGGAGAAGGGGAAGACCGAGGATGAGATGGTTGGATGGCCTCACCGACTGAATGGACATGAGTTTGAGTAAACTCCAGGAGTTGCTGATGGACAGGGAGGCCTGGCGTGCTGCAGTCTATCGGGTCGCAAAGAGTCAGACACGACTGAATGACTGAACTGAAAACTGACGGTTTATATGCTTTGCCTAACCTTTTCTCTTTCTACTTGAGTTAACTATATTCTTTGTTGATATACCTAAGTTCCTCATATTCAAGATATTAATCACCTCAGCTGCCTCTTGGCTTGGCTCCACCCCATCTGCTGCTTCCAATAGTTTAAAATAGGTTAAAATGCTATGTATTTTATTTTAACCTTTTTTCAAAGACAACATACAGAATTATCTAATGAATTTGAACCTTGCATTTTTATTGCATTTGTTTTTTGTTGTTTACCAATATGAGCATCCTTTATGAGCTAAACTATTTACTTTTATTATATTGCTGTGATATTAGATCTTATTTCAGCCATCTTATTTCCAGTTATCGATTTATTATACCTTTAAAATTAATTTACCTTTTTCTAATACTTCCATTAGAAAAATTCAATTTTCTTCTTCCATTTTGAAAAATCTACATCCTTTTTTTATTCTTATGGTAGATAACCCAACCTAACAAGATTCATACTTATCCTTATTTTTCCTATAAAGTTTTAAAGTTTATCAATATCTAAAACTTCTCTCCACCACAAAGCCAAGACAAACATCCAAGCTTCTGCTCATTTTCCAATGGTCTTATGCACTTCCACCCCACACCCACCCCATAATATCATCTGCAAGCAGGCTACTCAAAATATGGTCCCTGAACTAGCACTAGTCGACAAACTGTTTGATACCAGTTTTGATATTTTTAAAAAGGAACTTTGTGCCAGAGTGTAAATCATCTGCATTACTAAGCATACAGCTTAGCACAGCTTCCTTTCTTTCCTTTTTTGTCTAACAAGATTTTATTCAAATAAAATAAGAAGCAATGTATTCATTTACATTTCTGCACATGCTTTTTGTCTCATCCAGTGGATAACAAACTCTTCTTGGACCTGCACTTCAAGGCGAAGTGATCTAGGCTAGTTTTAGCTTTGAGTGGTTAAAATATGCTGTTGTGGGTCATTGCTTATTTAGTCAACAATAAAACATACTGAGCTGATGTTAATTTTCTCCAATGCTTTAAAAATGCTACTTTATTATTTTCTTAAAAATGCTGCTACTCAGAAAATTTAGTCCCTCTCTTATAACTTGGCAGTTGACCTGCATTTATCCTCTGGAAATTTCTAACATTTGTTTTTTGCACTTAGTGCTCTCAAATATAAACTTAATATGACTAAGTATAACATTTCTTTCATCTATTCTGTTATTTGAGCCCTTTCAAATGGAGGTTTTACATCTTTCATTCTGGAAGGTTTTCAATGGTTATTTTTTTAAATACTAACTTTCCTCCATTTATTTTACAGTCACTCCAATAATATTGATACCAGCATTTCCTCTTCTGTCCTGCCTTAGCTCTTAATTTTTCTGTTTCATTTTATTGTCTTTTTCCAGTGCTTTCCTAGACTCTTCCTTAACTTGATTATCCAGCTCACCATTTTGGGTGGGAGGGGAGGTTTCTATTCATTCTTCTATTCATTATCAAGTCTATCCATTGAGATCTTTACTTGAAAATAATAAATTCCTATCCAGTATCTCTTTTTTCCTTTTTATACAGTTAATGGGGTTCTTACGGCAAGAATATTGGAGTGGTTTGCCATTCCTGCCTCCAGTGGACCATGTTTTGTTAGAACTCTCCACTATGACCTGTCCGTCTTGGGTGGCCCTACACAGCATGGCTCATAGCTTCAATTGAGTTATGCAAGCCCTTTCATCATGACAAGGCAGTGGTCCATGAAGGGTGAGGAGTGATCCTTGAAGGACAGGGAGGCCTGGCATGCTGCAGTCCACGGGGTGGCAAAGAGTCAGACACAACTTGGTGACTAAACAGCAACAACATCCCATATCTCCAATTGGTTCTTCTCTGAAGCTTCCTGTTTCATATTTTTCATGTTCTCCCTTATCTCTCTGTGAATATTCACTGGTTTTATTTTAAATTCTTTGTCCACCAGATATGTTCACTGATTAAGATAATTTGTTTTTTACTCTTATCTTTTTTTTTTTTTTTTTTGGCTTGTGGGTTTGTAATGCAAGTTTGTAAGCTCATATTATCATGGTAAAATCAGTTAGTTACATTGGCAAATAACAGATACACGGGGAGAAGAGTGAACTAGGCCCTAGCTTGCAGTAGTTTGGGCAGTAAAGGGGTACCCCACAGTATAAAACCATCTTGCATTACATTCTAGGCTCAGCCATTCCTTCTATGCCCTCCATTCATGAGATCTGCCTATCAGGTAACTGCCTCATACTTTTACCCCAAGCATCCTTCTAAAAATAATCACAAAACTTTTCTTTTTTTCAACTTATTGTCCAGCTTATGAAGGAGAGTAAGGAGGTTAGAGGGACTAGTCCAGAACCTAATTGCACTCAACTGCAGCTAAACACCCCAGGATTCATTCAGTCACCCTAGCCTCTGCTGTTCAATCACTAATTCAATTACTAATGTTCACTGCACTGCTCTTGCTGCTGCTGCTGCTGCTAAGTCACTTCAGTTGTGCCCGACTCTGTGTGACCCCATAGACGGCAGCCCACCAGGCTCCCCCATCCCTGGGATTCTCCAGGCAAGAACACTGAAGTGGGTTGCCATTTCCTTAGAGTCCCCATACTTCATGACAAGTAGATGGCACAGCAATGTTGATTATAACCTCCTTCAGTATAAAGAGTTCTAGTTTTGCTATGTTTCACTAAATTGACTAGAGCACGTTTATCCCACCTTCCTCAAAAATCTCCAGAAAAATAATTTATATTTAGAGCAGAACCTGGAGTTATAGCTTTTCTACAAGCATACAATCGCATAAGCACAGATAAGAAAATCCTCACTTAAAAAAAAACTTTACCTTTTAATTTATGTGCAGAAAAGAGTTAAAATAGGAGGTTATGACTGCTGTCCTTAAAAAGGCTTTATTATATGGCATCTGAGAAATGGATTCGGAAAATTTCCCTGAATGATAAGAGCTCACTATACCTAAACTGATTGTAAAAACAATATGGTTTATGCTGAAGATCTGCTTTTCTTCTGTGAGCCTGGAATTTCAGTGACCATAGTCACATGAGCACTATGTGCCAGTACGACCGGCCCAGCATAAAACACTGGAGTCCTAGGCTCAGGTGTTCCTGGTGGATGGTTCACACGTGTTTATGGCTCACTGCTGGCAGAATTAATTGCATACTGTGCAACTCCCCTGGGAGAGGACTTGTAGAAACTTATGACTGGTTTCCTCCAGATTTCACCTTGAGTGCCTGTCTATATGCCAATTTTGCTTCATATTCTTTCACTGGGATAAATCATAGCCATGAGTACACCAATATGCTGAGTCCCATGAGCCTATCTAGTGAATCATCAAATTTGGGGAATAGTCTTGGAGACCCCTGACACAATCTACCTGAGAGTGAATTAAACTGTCTGAATCTCTCTCAACATCTTTGCCTCTTGAAAGGCTTCTAATCTACTCAGGATGCCAGAGAACACACCATTTACTTCCAGTAAGACAACGAAAATATAATTAGAGACATCAGTTCAGTTCAGTCGCTCAGTCGTGTCCGACTCTTTGCAAGCCCATGAATCGCAGCACGCCAGGCCTCCCTGTCCATCACCAACTCCCGGAGTTCACTCAGACTCATGTCCATCGAATCCGTGATGCCATCCAGCCATCTCATCCTGGGTCGTCCCCTTCTCCTCCTGCCCCCGGTCTCTCCCAGCATCAGAGACTTTTCCAATGAGTCAGCCCTTCGCATGAGGTGTCCCAAGTACTGGAGTTTCAGCTTTAGCATCATTCTTTCCAAAGAAATCCCAGGGTTGATCTCCTTCAGAATGGACTGGTTGGATCTCCTTGCAGTCCAAGGGACTCTCAAGAGTCTTCTCCAACACCACAGTTCAAACACATCAATTCTTTGGCGCTCAGCCTTCTTCACAGTCCAACTCTCACATCCATACATGACCACAGGAAAAACCATAGCCTTGACTAGACGGACCTTAGTTGGCAAAGTAATGTCTCTGCTCTTGAATATGCTATCTAGGTTGGTCATAACTTTTCTTCCAATTAGAGACATACTACAATGTAAACTTGCCCATCAAAATGATCTTGCCTAATAGGTAATAAGGTTTAAAACATAGTCAATAATCTGTGAGAACAGCAAAATGCTTTTTTCCAACAACAAAAACTGAATAATATAAAAACACAAGTTGATAGAGTTCTAATATATTTTAAAAGCACTAGTATGGCAGAGAGATCAAACACGAAGTTACAAGTGAGAACAATTGACTATCTAAAATAACTGTTTTTACTGAAAAAAACAACCCTGAAGGAAGTGAAGCTCTATACTTCTCCTCCAAACCCAAATCATTCTAAGAACTCACCTCCTACACATGATCATGGTCTGATATTTAATCTACAAATCTCTCTAGAGAAATCTGTGAGTACAATAGGCAAAACCCAAGAAAAAAAAAGCTCAAAAAGCTTCTCTGAAGGAAAAAAATATATATCTCTCTTAGAGGCATTCTCTAGCGATATGTTAATGGAATACAAACTGAAACTAAATGATTTGATGAGCTCCCAAAGAAAAGGACTATAGGAAATATGTTTATTGAATGATGGTCAAATAATAAATTGCAAAAATAACAATTTATAACCTAATTAGGAAATTAGGTTATGCTTTGAGGGATTCCCTGGTGACTCAGAAGGTAAAGCATCTGCCTGCAATGCAGGAGACCTGGGTTCGATCCCTGGGTGAGGCAGATCCCCTGGAGAAGGAAAGCCCACTCCAGTACTCTTCCCTGGAAAATTCCACAGACAAAGGAGCCTGGTAGGCTACAGTCCATGGGGTTGCAAAGAGTTGGACATGACTGAGCAACTTCACTTCCCTTTCCTTTAGGAAATTAGGTGGGCAAATCATACATCATGTTACATATGTGTGCCATAAACTTTTGTCAACATATTTGATGATATCTAATTTAATTTTTAATCAGCTGTTGCACATAAATATTATTTAAATAATTAAATGCATTTTTAACTTATAGCATTCACTCAGACAGTAGTTATTATAATTCAACCAACTTAAGTTACATGTGGAAAGTTCTTCTATGTTACCCTCATTCATATAATGAGAGTATAGCATCAAAAATGAGATCCAAATTAGATTGTAAGCATGTTTTTCTATTTGATTCCTGGCACCTAGATCAATTCCTGGCATGACAGTCAAACGATAAATGTTAATTACTGTTGTTTAAAACAAGGGGAGAAGTATGGTGGGGAAAGGTCTTGTGTAAATTGGACACTGCAACCTAATCCATTCTCTCCGTGTATGTTTAGAAGTTTTTCTAGAATCACTGCCCTTGCTTCTGCTAGAGCTTTCAAACCATTTCTAGCCTAGAATAAGAGTTAACCTATGTATATATTCTATGCTTTCTAATTCTCTGATGTCACAGATTCTGCCTATAGTGTTTGCCTTCTTCATATATTGGATGGATTCCCTAAACTTAATACTTACAGGACTTGGACATAATTTGAGATCACTCTGGATCCAATGGCCATTCATTAGAGACAGACATCCTGAAGGAACAATTGAGACAATCCTGTCCTAATGGTAAGATCCCCGCACTGTTCTGCCTGTATTCTCTCCATTCTTATTAGATAAACATGATAGCATTTCAGTCAGATTGGTTTCAGTAATAAAGGCTGATTCTAAGGAGTGTGTGTTAAGTATGTACTACCTCCCCAAGTCATATTAAATAGTAAAATCTTGTTAACTTTGTGGTGAACTACCTCTTAAACTCAAACAGAAGGTACTTTTTTTCCAGGATGACCATAAACACATCCTGAACTCTGTTAATTTTCACAACATTGCCAGATTACTGACCTTTACCAAAGATCATAAGTAACCACTGGATGAGGAAATACCCTGAGTGGAAGGGAGATTCTTAAGACTCCTAAAGTTCAGCTGTTACTTCAAGGGAAGGTAAGAGTTTGGCCTGTAGTTTTGCCTGCTTCACCTGCACGGTCACCTCTGGGAGTTGGTGATGGACAGAGAAGCCTGGCGTGCTGCAGTCCTTGGGGCTGCAAAGAGTCGGACATGACTAAGCGACTGAACTGAGTTAACCTGTAGGCAGGCACAGGCGCTCTAAGCCTAAAGCTTCATCATGACTCCTCTGGAATAGATTGAAATTTACATAGAGCACCCAAACTATCATGCATGGTAGTCTGATGGCTCTGGATTTACACAAGGAACCACATATCATCTTAAAATACTCTGTTAAATAAGACTCATGGCTGCCATTACATCGAAGTCAAATCAGTTTCAGTAAAAACAAGGAGAGGAACGTATTGACTTGTGTGATTGAAGAGCAGAGGGACAGATAACATGATATTCAGCATAGTCATCAGGAGTCATGCCGCCTCCCATCTCCATCTCTCAGTACTGTTTTTCTTTCTGTGTCAGCTTCATTCTGTCTTAAAGCACTATAGGCATCTTTCACATAGCAGTGAAGAGCACCCATCATGAGTGTTGGCCTCAATTCCAGCATTATAACACAAGGCTCAAGGGCAGAGCCAGCTGCCTGTCCAACTTTAACATAATGACTGGCTCAGTTGGGATTGCTTGCACGTTATTCAAATAATCATTATTGTCATAACACACACGGTGTATGTATGGCCAAATCCCACCTCCTGTGATCAGAAGTGTGGAGTTGTTGGTGATAACCCCATTAGAGCCACACAGAGTGGATGTGGATGTTTCCTCTCTACACAAGGGATGCCAACCAGCTAAAGTTTGTTATGCATACATTCACTTTAACTCTCTGTATCAAAGCCAAAGTTTAAAAGTAATAGCTAGAGTCACTGCCAGCATCATCTTTTCACTACCTCCTGGCCACATTGGCCCCCTCGCTGTTCTAAACACGTCATACACACTCCTGCCTCTGAGCCTTCACACTTTCACTTGGAATACTTCCCCCAAGAAAGCACGTGGTTATTTCCTTACTTCCTTAACATCGGTGTTCAAATATCACCTTCTCAGTGAAGATCACATTAAAATGGCAATATTCTTGCCTCTACACACATACACATCTAACCTCCCTACCCAGCTTTAGCTTTTTCCTAAGCATTTATCACTATCTAATAAGTGAAGAGGAACTAAAATCCTCTTGATGACAGTGAAAGTGGAGAGTGAAAAAGTTGGCTTAAAGCTCAACATTCAGAAAATGAAGATCATGGCATCTGGACCCATCACTTCATGGGAAATAGATGGGGAAACAGTGGAAACAGTGGCTGACTTTATTTTGGGGGGCTACAAAATCACTGCAGATGGTGACTGCAGCCGTGAAATTAAAAGACGCTTACTCCTTGGAAGAAAAGTTATGGCCAACCTAGATAGTATATTCAAAAGCAGAGACATCACTTTGCTGACTAAGGTCCATCTAGTCAAGGCTATGGTTTTTCCAGTGGTCATGTAAGGATGTGAGAGTTGGGCTGTGAAGAAAGCTGAGCGCCGAAGAATTGATGCTTTTGAACAGTGGTGTTGGAAAAGACTCTTGAGAGTCCCTTGGACTGCAAGGAGATCCAACCAGTCCATTCTGAAGGAGATCAGCCCTGGGATTTCTTTGGAGGGAATGATGCTGAAGCTGAAACTCCAGTACTTTGGCCACGTCATGTGAAGAGTTGACTCATTGGAAAAGACTCTGATGCTGGGAGGGATTGAAGGCAGGAGAAGGGGACGAGAGAGGATGAGATGGCTGGATGGCATCACTGACTTGATGCACGTGAGTCTGAGTGAACTCCAGGAGTTGGTGATGGACAGGGAGGCCTGGTGTGCTGCGATTCACGGGGTCACAAAGAGTAGGACATGACTGAGCAACTGATCTGAACTGAACTGAATATACCCTGTGGGCTTCCCTGGTGGCTTAAAGAATCCACCTGCAATGAAGAAGAAAAGGGTTCGATCCCTCAGTTGGGAAGATCCCCCTGGAAAAGGAAATGGCAACCCACTCCAGTATTCTTGTCTGGGAAATCTCATGGACAGAGGAGTTTGGTGGGACAGTTCACGGGGTTGCAAAAGAGCTGGACATGATTTAGCCACTGCTACTGCTGCTAAGTCACTTCAGTCATGTCCGACTCTGTGTGACCCCATAGACGGCAGCCCACCAGGCTCCCCCGTCCCTGGGATTCTCCAGGCGAGAACACTGGAGTGGGTTGCTATTTCCTTCTCCAATGCGTAAAAGTGAAAAGTGAAAGTGAAGTCGCTCAATCATGTCCAACTCTTAGCAACCCCGTACACTGCAGCCTACCAGGCTCATCTGTCCATGGGATTTTCCAGGCAAGAGTACTGGAGTGGGGTGCCATTAGCCACTAAACAACAACAATATACCCTGTATTTACTTATCTTACTATCTCAAGATCACAGCATATGAGAACAGAAACTTTTCTGTTTCATTTACTTCGTCTTGTATCTCCAGTACTTAGTACAGTGCTTAGCATGAATATTTGATGAATGAACAAATGATGGAATTGAGCAGGGGTGCCTTATCACTCTCAGTGTCAAATAATTTACACTATAGTATTACACAGGAAAGAGTATAGAACAGTACAGTCCATGAATACAGGCCTCATTTATCAACTTCCCTGGGCTACCATGGGCTTCCCTGGTGGCTCAGATGGTAAAGAATCCATGCCCAAGGCAAGAGACCTGGGTTCAATCCCTGGGTCAGGAAGATCTCCTGGAGAAGAGAATCACTCCCTACCCCAGTCTTCTTGCCTGGAGAACTCCATGGACAGAGGAACCTGGTGGGCTACAGTCCATGGGATTGCAAAGAGTCAGACATGACCAAGGAACTATCACTTTGACTTCTCTTTTGCTGGGCTACCACAGTTTAGTGAGTATGCCTTGACCTCTGTGCTGTGAAACTAGACCAAGGGTGGGTTTTCCACCGTTCTCTGGGATGCCTCTAGGTCAATTCAAGCCCTTTTTCACATCCTAGTTCTGTCTCTGCAATCTGCTGACCAAGGAGCTGCTTGGTTTCTTAATCCACACTCCTTTTCCCCACAAGGACTTAAATCCTCTTCTGAATCATATGACACCCTGCCTAGCCAGGAGGTTTGATTCTGACTCCCAATTCAAAACTGTTAGCCAGGGTACTACTTCAGCCAGACAGACCACCTGGCAAGGTGCTGCCCACAATCAGAGACAGAATGTTGCCAGAAAACAGGGAATACTGTTGCAACATCCATCTGCCAGACTGGATCCCCATCAGTATTGATTTGGTCTGACATTCCTGGACTTTGAGAATTCTGTTGCAAGGAAGGAGGACCCCCTTTCAGGGCCAAAGGGTGGGCTCTTGTCAAATACTCAGAAATGAATTGTCTGAGGAGACACACATGTGCTGACAAAGCGAGAGTTTTTTTGGGAGAGATTTTATTGGGAAGGCGCACCCAGTGGAGAGCAGAAGGGCAAGTGAAGCTAGGAGGACTGTTCTGTCACGTGGCTCACAATCTCGGGTTTTATGATGATGAGATTAGTTTCTAGATTGTCTCTGGCCAATCATTCTGACTCAGGGTTGTTCCTGGTGGCCCATGCATCACCCAGCCAAGATGGATTTCACTGAGAAGGTTCCTGGGAGGATAGTACATATGGACTGGTGTCTCCTATTGACTTTTGACTTTACCCGAATTCTTCCAGTTGATGGTGACTTGTTAGTTCCATGTTCCTTATCAGGCTCTGCTATCATAAAATAACTGATGCAAATAGTTACTCTGGTGCCTGGTCAGGCGGTGGTTTCAGTCAGTGTTTCCCCTAACAATTCCTTGTGTACCCTAAGATTTCCATTGCAGCTCCACAATAGAATTATTTTCTTTATGCCAATTCCTCCTGTTTCTAGCTTCCCTCTCTGACTAGCAGGCCTCATGGCAATGAATGCCTCATGCAGGCTTCCTAGAATACCTCTCAAACCCTTATAAGAATTAGCAAAAGTCTTTCATGCTTGGGCTTATTTCCACACCTGGGATCCCAACAATGTTGAAAGTGTTAGTTGCTCAGTCATGTACAACTCTTTGTGACCCCATCGACAGTAACCCACCAGGCTCCTTTGTCCATGTAATTGTCCTCGCAAGAAGACTGTAATGCAAAGCCATTCCATTCTCCAAGGGATCTTCCTAACCCAGGGATTGAACTCAGTTCTCCCACATTGCAGGTGGATTCTTTACTACTGAACCACCAGGGAAGCCCTCAAAGTTCAGAGTTGTCTGCAAATGTACCAACATACATATTCAGTGAAAAAAAGATGGACTATTTAATAAGTATTGTTGAGACAACTGGTTGACCATTTGGAAAAAAATAAAGCTGAATTCCTAGCAGACTCTTTTTATTAAAACAAACTCCAATTGTATGAAACATTTAATTGTGAAAAAACTTAAACCACTAGAATAAAAGATAGGTTAATTTGTTTATAATCCTAGAAAATTTTTCTAAACATAACACAAAGCTTAGAATGTTTAAGAGACTATTCAGTTTGGCCACTTACAAATTAAAAATCTACAATCAAAATCCTATTAAAAAGTCAAAAGTTAAAAGTTGGGGAAAATATTTTAAAAACATAACAGATAAAAGGTCAATGTTCTCAATAACTAAACAGTTATTATAAATCATTTTAAAGTAATAATCCATATAAAACATGATTTTTACAAAGTATATTTATTCTCTTTAATAATCAGGAATATATGAACTAAAAAAATAGCCTGCTTTTATAATGCCTACTTTGATGCTATAATATTTTGTTATTAGGAAGTAGTCCAGAGAAGGAAATGGCACCCCACTCCAGTACTCTTGCCTGGAAAATCCCATGGACGGAGGAGCCTGGTAGGCTGCAGTCCATGGGGCCGCAAAGAGTTGGACACGACTGAGCAACTTTACTTCACTTCCGTTGCAATTTCTTTAAAAGATAATTTTTCCACAGAAATATGAAAAATAGAAATGCACTCAACTTATGCACCAATCAAGTCCTCTTCTAGGGATATGTCCTACTTCCACAAGTGTGAAAAAATGTCTCTTTATGAGGGATTATTGTAACACTGTTGTAACAACAAAATCTAATTAGTGATCAATAAGACATAGGGGAAATAAATGGAATAATATGCCTCCTTTAAAAACAATCATTTATGTTAAGTATGTATTGATACAGGAAGACTTTCAAATACATTGTTTAAAAAATTTTAAGGCTTTAGAACAGTATTTTGAGTTAAATTGCAAACATGGTAACATATATACAAAACGTCTGGATGTTTACAATAAAGTGTTTTCTTATGGAGGCATGAGACTAGGGGATGGAGGCAAGCCTTAAAGCCTAATGCAAAGATCAACAAAAAATTAGGCGGGCAACAATTTCAGGCTACTTTGTTGCCTGAAACAACAAAGTCAAAGTTGTTGACCTTGTTCACTAATTTTTGTGTGACATTAACTCAAGAACTGGCCTGAATAGTCAATGAACAACCTGAGGAACCGCTCAAGAGATCATGAGCTAACCTTACTACACTGTTTGCTGCTAAGGTTTTAGAAGACCCATTGTCTTTTAGGTAGAAATATCTTTCAGATAGTCATTTTATCACGGTCGCTCTGTCTCCCATTCCAGCACTGATGAGTTTGAATGGGCTTTAAGAAACTTCTGAAATAAGATGTCGTTACGTAACTTCAATGAAACAACTCTTGAACACCTGTGTAAACTGTTTTGTTTTGTTTTCTTTTACTCTGTAAGAAATCTCTAAATTTTAATGACATTTCCTGCAGCTCTAGAGAAGGCGGAATGAATTACGAACTGTCTGCACCCTGAAAACCAGGTACTTTTTGAACGACATTTCTCACCCGCACTTTTCATTTCTGCGCAAGTGTTTTTGCAACAACCAGAAAGTGTGAAGAGTAAACCGCCCTGAAATCCACCAGAGCTTCGCACGTTTTCTTCTTCAGCTGAGCCTCAGGGCTCACACAGCTAGATATGTTTTCTCAGCTCTGAAAAACAGTTAAACAACCTCCCCAAAGCGACATACATGTCAAAGGCACAGTTATCAGGGCCAGGATGTGAAAAGCATCCAACCACTTTTCCCCCCGCTGCGGGTAACACCTGTCTCCAGCTCTTGGAACACAAAGAGTCTCTGCGGGAATCCAAGAGGCCATTGGAAACTACAATTCCCAGCAGGTTTAGCGGGAGCCGGGTCACGCACGCGCATTTCAGATCTTAGGATTGAGGTCCCGAGGTGGGACTTCTAAAAGACGAAAATGGCAGCGCACCGGCTGCGGCCGTGCGTGGGCAGGATGTTTGCGATGGGACCAGAGCTAGGGAGCGGAAGACGAGCTTACAGCGCGTTCCAGGCCTTCACGGAGGTTCTACGGCTGCCGAGCAAGCAGCTGACGAAGCTGGTCTTCCCGCTGCAAGAACTCCATGGGCATTTCGTCCCGGGCTCGAGGCCAGACCTTCACCTGAATATCTTCCACCCGAGCCTGGAGGACATCGCGCGGGCGGAGAGCTTCTTCACTGCCTCCGCCCGAAACCGCATCGAGTACCTCACCTCGGCGGTGCGTCTCGACCACGCCCCGGACCTTCTTCGCCCGGAGGTGAGCGCCGCAGCTGCCTGAGGGTACTGAGGGCTTGGGCCATGATTTTGCTGTAACCTATTATCAACTAGCGATGCTAGTGGTAAAGAACCCTCCTGCCGATGCAGGTAGACATAAAAGACACAGGTTCGATCCCTGGGTCGGGAAGATCCCGTGGCGGAGGGCATGGCAGCCCACTCCAGTATTCATGCCTGGAGAATCCCTTGGACAGAGGAGCCTGACAGGCTGAAGTCCATAGGGTCACACAGAGTCGGACACGACTGAAGCAACTTAGCATGCCTGCCTGCATTATCAGCACACCAGAGAGATTTACTAGCTTTGTATGGACGCGATATCATTATTGTAACAAGGTTTAATTACTTTGGTGAATAAGTGGGTGAAAGTCACTCAGTCGTGTCCGACTCTTTGTGACACCATGGACTGTGGAATTCTCCAGGCCAGAATACTGGAGTAGGTAGCCATTCCCTTCGCCAGGGGATCTTCCCAACCCAGGGATTGAACCCAGGTCTCCCGCTTTGCAGGCGGATTCTTTACAAGCTGAGCCACAAGGGAAGCCCAATTATTTTGGTAGTGAATATGAAAGACTTTAGAAGGCGATTAAAACATTTATCATTTTTGTTTTTAATTGAAGTAGGGAAAACATGCTGAGACAAACTGGAAAAAGTGAAGAATGCAAAAAGTAGAGTAGTTTTACAAATGAAGTGATCCTTATCAATACATAATTTTCACTCAATCTGAATTTACTATCATGTGCCAAAAAATCATATATAAATGGCAATAATCTGTAAGATTGTCTAAAACAGCTTCAGTGGAATTCAGTGAGTGTCCATTTTATGCATGTCCTGCAGTTTAATATTTTGTTCTGTTAAGGCTCAGTTCAGTTGCTCAGGCGTGTCTGACTCTTTGCGACCCCATGAATCGCAGCACGCCAGGCCTCCCTGTCCATCACCAACTCCTGGAGTTCACTCAAACTCACGTCCATCGAGTCAGTGATGCCATCCAGCCATCTCATCCTCTGTCGTCCCCTTCTCCTCCTGCCCCCAATCCCTCCCAGCATCAGAGTCTTTTCCAATGAGTCAACTCTTCGCATGACGTGGCCAAAGTACTGGAGTTTCAGCTTTAGCATCATTTCTTCCAAACAACAGCCAGGACTGATCTCCTTCAGAATGGACTGGTTGGATCTCCTTGCAGTCCAAGGGACTCTGAAGAGTCTCCTCCAACACCACAGTTCAAAAGCATCAATTCTTCAGCACTCAGCTTTCATCACAGTCCAACTCTCACATCCATACATGACCACTGGAAAAACCATAGCCTTGACTAAACGGATCTTTGTTGGCAAAGTAATGTCTTTGCTTTTCAATATGCTGTCTAGGTTGGTCATACTTTTCTTCCAAGGAGTAAGCGTCTTTTAATTTCATGGCTGCAGTCACCATCTGCAGTGATTTTGGAGCCTGTTTCCCCATCTATTTCCCATGAAGTGATGGGACCAGATGCCATCATCTTTGTTTTCTGAATGTTGAGATTTAAGCCAGCTTTTTCACTCTCCTCTTTCACTTTCATCAAGAGGCTTTTTAGTTCCTCTTCACTTTCTGCCACAAGGGTGGTGTCATCTGCATATCTGAGGTTATTGATATTTCTCCTGGCAGTCCTGATTCCAGCTTGTGCTTCTTCCAGCCCAGCGTTTCTCATGATGTACTCTGCATAGAAGTTAAATAAGCAGAATGACAATATACAGCTTTGACGTACTCCTTTTCCTATGTGGAATCAGTCTGTTGTTCCATGTCCAGTTCTAACTGTTGCTTCCTGACCTGCATACAGGTTTCTCAAGAGGCAGGTCAAGTGGTGGTCTGGTATTCCTTTCTCTTTCTCAGACCTCCATTATTGGTGATAACGGCACCATTGCGCTGGAACTTTTCCACTCGAACTCTACAATAATTTAAGAGTACATAAATCACTTAATGATTTGGAGACAGCATTGCTTTTCCATTTTTAAATTCTGGACTTTTGTGTAATTTCTTTTTAATTTAGTTTTTTTAATCTATATTATTTGATTTAATCTGCTAGAACATTTGAAATTTATACAGCATCCAAATCAGTTTATTTTGAAGGACTGACCACAGTTTTGCAAAATATATAGCACTGCTGGCTCCTGCTCACTAAATGCCACCCAGTTATATTAATAACCAAAAATGCCCTCTTATTAATCATAAAAAATGCCCTTACAAATTTCAAAAACACCCCCAGGGGGCGCTACCGCCCTCATTTAGAAGCACTGATTGCCATGTGTATTAATGGTTAGTCTCAGAAATATTTTGTTGCTTTCTACATTCACACTAAAGGAGAAAAGCTTAAATGGAACAAGAAAGGTCAAGAGAAAGAAATAATTATAATGTTGTAATAGTGTACTTTGAGAGTTTGTGGGGAAATGTGGTTTCAAACAGGAGTGACTTTAGAGCCAGTTTTGTTGAAACGCATGTAATTGTTAACTTCAAAAAGCTTTGAAAATATGGAATTCTTAATAAATGTTGCAGATGTTCTTGAGTGGCATATGTAATTAAAAGCACAGGTACAGATATAGATGTCTAGAGTTCAGTTTCCAGCTTCTTCACTTTCTAGCTGTATAATTTGGGGCCGGATATTGAGCCTCTCTTTGCCTCTGGTTTTATCACCTGTAAAGTGAGAAAACTTTTACAGTTGATAATGTTATCTGTCTCATAGGGATATTGTAAAGAGTAAATAAGAAAATAACAAGTGCTTTTAAAACCGTACCTGCCACACTAAAATCATTCAATATATAACAACTGTATATTAGAATTTGAAGGTTGACTAACCATAAGCTACTTTTTTATGGTTAATCAAGACTGAATAGTATTTACAGATTTTTACAGCTAATAGTGGGTTGGCCAAAAAGTTCATTTGGGTTTTTCTGTAAGCTGGTACAGTAAAACCCAAATGAACTTTTTGGCCAACCCAATACAATATATGATTTTATATATATATATATATATAAACTAGTACTCAAGTATTTTCTTTTTGCTTGTATAAGGTGTGTTTTATAGGCAGAAGCAATGTTGGAAAATCCTCTCTAATAAAGGCCTTGTTTTCACTTGCCCCAGAGGTTGAAGTTAGAGTCTCCAAGAAACCGGTATGTCAAAATTTAAAACATATCTGAACTACCTCTGAATTGACTAAGATGAAGAATAAATATGGGGGGGGGTTAGAAACCATAATTGCCAAGTTCCTAGAAAAGTGATTTCTTTCAAACAAGTGCTAATGTAATACATTTCATTAATGCCTGTGTATTTCTCTGAAGAAAACGGAAGTTATTTTAGTAACCTGGCCAGTATGTTGAAGAAATTTTCCTTGGTCCAGTCTTTTCTCAAGAGTTATTCCATTGTCATTCTATATTTGCTTCTATGAGAATGCTCATCTAGTTCTACATTGATTTTTGAAGGAAACAGCTTTAAGTGTATTTTTTTCCTCCTATAATCTTTTATACCTAGCTAACTCATATATATATATATATACACGAATCAGGCACTTCCCAGTTTACCCAGGGCCAAATTGACGTGCTTAATATCCCAGTCAGTTTGCTGTAATAGCTTTTTGTCATTTTCTCATTTCCTCTGCTTCCTTTTCCATAATACAGACTCTACCAATATTTAAGGAACCCTCTCCCCACCCCAGTTCCCCTCACCTTATTATCTATCCTTGGCAAAATGTTCCTAACAACCCAGGGCTCACTGCCCCCATTTCCTTACAATAGAACCCTTCCCTGAGGCTTCACTAATGTTTTCTTGCTCCCAGTTTCTTCACATAGTTGATTCCCTGATACTACCCTTGATGATTTTAGTCATTTGTTAACCCTTCTATCCTTATTCCCTTGTGTCCTGCCTCATCAAATGTCATAGTTCAACTCTGACTTCTAGGTAGGGTGTTTCCTTTCTGCTGTGAGAAGACAATGGAAGAATTATATTCTTGACATTTCTAACCTGTAATTATAAAGTTATTTTCCTATAGATAGACACATAAGTTGCCTGGGAACCTAAGCATCATTTATAAAACCTTCCTGAGTTCTGAACAATTGACTTTTAAAATTGTTTGTCATAATTTTTCCTTTTCTGATTAATAAATGTCCATGGACAGAAAACCACATGAATAAGCTATTTTGATCATCTTTACATTAATTGTAGTTGCACAGGTACTTTACAGTTGTACATGCTTTTTAAAAAAATGGCTTAATGAAAGCACCAAACCCATCTAATAAAACACGCCAATTGATTTTAGGCAAGTAATAGTCTAGCTACAGTATCAAACTTTGGTTTTTATGAAAACTTGTATGACTGACAGTAAGCGTTTAATTTATCCTGTTTGTGCCATAATTCATTTAAAGTGGAGATAATTCTTTAAAGTGGAAATATATTTTTCATCAGAGAATATCGACTAATGCAGCCATACTATTTAGACCAGTTCTCTCACTAAGAGAGAACTAATGAAGTAGGAAAACTTGAAAATACTCTGCCTGCGTATTTCTAATATGGATTTGAAGTTCTTAAATCATACAGATTCTCTTTAAAGAAAGATGAATTGGAAGGAGGAAGTAGGACCATCTAAGCTTATATCCAGCCGCTTCTCTTCTGTTTCTTTTTCCTGTATCGTCATCTGCATAGGGTTATCTACAGAATACTTTGATGCTCTTAATAAGTAATTATTGATTAACAGAAAATATTTTGAGTCATGAAATATACAAAGGACATATTTTAAGAAACTTATTTTTACATTTACTTTATCAGGGCCATACAAAGAAAATTAATTTTTACAAAGTTGGAAAATACTTTACATTGGTGGACATGCCAGGTTATGGCTATAGAGCACCTGAAGATTTCGTTGACATGGTAGAAACCTACCTAAAAGAACGAAAGAAGTAAGAAGCTTTTTTTTCTTATAATTGTTATATTTAACCCCTAAACATGTTTTCATGAATAGAACATTCTACACATGATGAACCCTTCAGTTTTATCAAATAACTTTTCTAGAAAGTGTACTTTATTCTCATAATATTCTGAACTATTTCGGAGGAAGGTATATACTGTCTGCTTAGTTTTTTTTCCTGTAAATTAGGTTAAACTTAAATTCAATTGTTTTCCTATATTGAGACTATAAGTAGTACATCAGCAGACTTTATTAATTTTTTATACCAAACTCTTAGCTGGCTATTTTTAAAAATGAAATTTGTTGGTTAATGTGGTGTTTACCAGATTTAAATAAACATCAGTAAATTCTGGTTATTCATAAAATACTTCTGACATCACAGCCTTGATAAATACTACTTTTATTTGTCTCCATAGGTAGTAGCCAGGTAGCAGGTCTATGTTTCAAGCATTGCAGAATATGTGGAAAAATTAATGTTGAACTTTTGAAGTATAAAAACATGTTTATAAGTAATTTGCTTGTTGTATCTTTACAAAGAAGCTAAGATAAAATACTTACACAAGAAAATACAAAATATAATGTGTTTGGTTTTGTTATCTGGTAGTCTTAAAGTAATATTTGAAGACTTAGACACTTTTATGGTAACTTTATAGTCATATGTTCTATATATGCTATTGAAAGAATATTAATGAATCTAGCTATTGAACATAACCAACACTGAGACCTATTGGAACTAGGATGGACTTCATGGTAAATTGAGAATTCCTTTTGCCTAAAGAAATTTTTAAATTTTGATCTGATAATTTTTCAAAAGACAATTTCTTAGTATAGTGAAGGTCGGGGTGGGGGAAATGAATAAGTATATTTTTCTTTGCTGTTAATCTTCATTTCTGCATTCCTACAGTTTGATGAGAACATTTTTATTAGTGGATAGTGTTGTTGGAATTCAAAAAGCAGACAATATTGCCATAGAAATGTGTGAAGAATTTGCATTACCTTATGTGGTAAGTATTTCTTTTGACTCATGGTTGCACTCAGAAATATGAGTTCCCTGTGTGTCTGTCGGTTTAATAAATGAGTAGGTCTCCTCCTCAAAAGTTAAAGGAGTACCTTTTAAAATGTCTTTTCAATTATTAGCCATTAATATTAAAATAAGTTCTGTGGTACTTTTATTCCCTTTCCTTCTCCTAGCTTTTAAATTCTTAAAATTATAGTCAAAGTTTTCTATTCATCTAGTGATTATAAATGCTTTTCCTTGTTTTGTTTTGTTTTTTTCTTTTTTATCTATTTATTTTTTTTAGTTTATTTAAATTTTTATCTTTACTTTATTTTCCTTTACAATACTGTATTGGTTTTGCCATACATTGACATGAAAAATACGGGACGCTTCACGAATTTGCGTGTCATCCCTGCACAGGGGCCATGCTAATCTTCTCTGTATCATTCCAATTTTAGTATATGTGCTGCCGAAGCGAGCACTGTTTTTTCTTTTTTAAATGACTATAAATATTTGCTAATACTCCTTAGTAGCTCTTTAACAGCAGCTTGACAGATAGTACTTATCAGAATATAAATGAAACTACAACTGAAAAATTTGCTAAACTAATTTGGAATTTAAGAACATCACAAAAATTTAGTAGGCTCCAGCACACAAAGGTAGGATGTTTATATTCTTAAGGAAAAGAAAATTTCTAATGAGAATATCTTACCAGTTCTTTCTGTTGTTTACCCTAGAATAGAATACAGATTGCTAGGTTGGTATCCTACCAATTTTGTTTTCTATGTTTTTCAGATTAAATGGCAATCTTCAAGTTCCTCTCTGAGGAACTTGACTATAATTTGGTTTCAAAAAATGTCAGAAAACCACTAAAATGTAGTGGTTTTGCAGTTTAATGCAAATCAAACCATTGTACCAGTCAAAAAGCTGTTTGTATTTGTGGAGTCATGGAATTCTTGGGGTTTGCAAATGCCCTTTGAAACATTAGAGATAATTTACAGTTATGAGGAGCCAAAGAATTGATAAACATAGTCTACATAGTAAAAAGAAAAAAAAAAAGGCCTGAATTTTCCCCAACCAGTTTTATTGATAATTTGATAATTCACTCCTAATTTGATATCATAGATATCATTTTGTGAAATCATATATTTTCCTCAGTTTTAACTTTAAGAAAATATTAGCCTTTTTCTTTGTAAAAGAAGTTGTGATAGAGGAATTAGGTATCAGCGTATTTCTCTTTATGAAGAAAGACTTTCTGCTTCTAACTCCTTCTGCCATTAATATTTTTTATGCTGTACAGTTTATTTATAATCATTATATTTTATTTTAATCATTTATATATTTTTATAACTGAAAAACATAAATGATTAGTCAAGAAATTTAATTTTATAGAATTTTCCTAGGAAAACTTCTGAAAAATACCTCAAGGTTTTTACTTTTTAATTAATTTTGTAATCATCACACCTTGACCTTTTTCTAGTATATAATTGTCTTTGAGTAAGTAAATTACTTCAAGTATTATATTTGCTGTTAACCCTAGTAAATTCTAGGGTTACTTGGAGTATAACTTTATTTAAGTTGGAATATAACTACAGTGGCTACAACCTACCAATAGCCTGATTTGTAATTTTTCCTTTAAATTTAACATATAAGGTAGAACAATTCAGGATTTTAAAAATGATTATAAATCAACCTAATAATACTTTTGTGTCTTAGACCACAAAATAAATAGTGATCACATGAAACATTTGGTGTATAGCAATGGCAAGTATGGCCCTAGGGTTCTTTTCACTGGTCTTGAATCCAAGATATTACGGCCCTGTGTGGTTAAACAGCAAACACACAGTGTATGCTTTAAGTATTGCATATATTAATTTATTTAATCTTTACAGCAGCTCCTTTAGAAGGTATTGCTTTTATAGATGAGGAAACAAGTACAGAGAGATTAAGAAACTTGCATAGGTCACCTAGTTGTTATTGAAATTTTGTAACTAAAATGTATAAAACTGTATATTAAGAAATAACAGTTGACCCTTGAACAGTATGGGAGTTAGGGGCACCCACCCTCCTTTCAAGGAATCCAAGTTTAACTTACAGTCAGTCCTTCCTATTCAAGGTTCTTCTCTATTGATGGTTCCTCCATATTGGCAGTTCCATATCCATAGATTTAATCAACCACAGATCATGTAATATTGTGGTATTTACTGTTGAAAATATCTGCATATAAGTGCACCTTTGCAGTTTAATCCCATGTTGCTCAAGGGTCAACTGTACCTTATTTCTAATGCTTAAATATTTGTTTTCCTACAGATGGTATTAACAAAAATTGACAAATCTTCCAAGGGACATCTTTTAAAACAAGTGCTTCAGATCCAGAAATTTGTTGACACTAAAACACAAGGATGTTTTCCTCAGTTGTTCCCTGTAAGGTAAGAGTTGAATTGTCTTTATGAACTAACATATAACTTTATGTGATAACAACCTTTAGCATTAAATCAGTGTTTCTGAAATTGAGGTATCCTTTTAAGATTAGGGGAGTTTGGAAGACTCTGCACTTAGCCATAATTTATTGGCTTTTATTTTGTCAACATTTTTTTTCCCTCCCCTCTATTCTTTCTTCTGTCTGCAGATTCTTGATGAATCTTCCCTATAGTATCTTCATGATCTTTCTACTTCAGCCTATTTCAACCCTAGACCACATCAAGCTGTAAAGGATAAGAATTTTCCTTTTAAAGGACCATATGTAAGGAAGAAATGCTTCATATAAGCTAGAATTAAGCATTGGTAGCAGACAGGATGGTTATTTCCTGAGCCAGCAATTTTTGTCAGATGTGGTTTAGCAATGAAACATGAGTTTTTACTTTCAGTGTACACTTTGGATACAGTAAGTAACCTGTATTATAGCAGAAATACAGTGCCACTCCTGTGTGATTTCCTGACTCTGACTTCTTTGTGGAAGGCACTATGATAGCTCCTACAAGAAATTACATGGAACTGTCCTCTGAACAGTCATTCTAGTTCCTACCGATCCAGATCACAATTGTCTGTATGAATATGCAGTCAAAGTCTGTCTTCATATATTTCTACAAAATGCTTTTCCCCCTTGACTTACATTTAAGTATTTATCCTGTTCATTTGTCTGTGTCTGATAGATACAGTGGAAACTCCTATGGGCAGGAATGAAATCCTGTTTATTCTTAGAGCCCGGAGCCTTGTCTCAGAAAAATAATTGCTTTCTTTTAAATGTTTAATAACAAGAAAATGAGACTTCAGCTAAAAAGGTAAAATAAACACAAGATGGGCAAATTATGGCTTAACAGCTGCATTTATTGGGGAAAAAAAAAGTTTTACTTGACTGTAGGCTGAGTTGAATAATATAATGAGGCTGGGGAAAAACTGATAAGGTTGTCTTTAGCTACAGTGTTAGAATTACAGTGTCCCAAACAAGGGAGTGATCAAATCGTAGTCTCACACTGCTTTAAGCTGTATACTCTCAGTTCAGTCAAGTCCTATTGTGGCTTGACATTAAGAACAGCTAGAGCCATCTGAAAACAGATGGTCTTGGGGGAGGTTATGTCACTAGATCATTCTAAAGACTTAATTGATCCACAGAGTAAGCATTTCTGTTTCACAGATACATTACAGGTCAGAGAAGTGAAGGGAGTTTCAGAGAAGCATTTGCTGATATAGAAAGAGCATGGACCTCAAGGGTCAGACAACCATGGTTTTGCACGGTTCCTCTGCTTCTTGGCAATAGCTTTTAAAGCAACTTATTTCATTTTTTGAGGAAAAATGTGATGGTTAGAAGGATTAAATAAAATATATTGCAACTGATATACACATATTAGCCACATAATAAAATTAGTTTCTTTCCTTCCCAAAAGTCAGTCAATGGCAAGATCAGGCCAACAACCTGAACTAACAGATTCTCAGTACTTTTTAGAGGTATTCCCTTCTTTAGATAGGCTGGCATTTTCTGCTGCATGACCTTTGAATCACTGTGCCACCATACTAAGTGACTAAGGTACTGCAGAAGCCACACAGTACTCAAAAGTCTTACGAATTGAGACACATACAAGAGGTGCCAGCTTTCAAGAACTTCAACGTTCAGGATACCACAGTGACCACATACAGGAAGTTGTCAGACTGTAGTTCTCAAAACCCAATTCAGATAGTAGAGTTATTTATACTCCTTGCTTTTATTTGCTTGACCAAGCCCCAGTACATCCTCCAAAAGGGAATTTGACCTAGTCATAGGATAATTATTATAAAATAAGACAGGTTTTATTTCCTCCTCTTCCTGTATGATATTGGTAGGAGAAAGGTGGAAGTGTGGGTAGACATGTAGTCCAGCAAGGTTTGGCCTTTAAGCCTGTTGGCAAAAGTTTAAGTGCTCCCCTTCATGTCTGAACTCTACCCCAGCTGAGTTAGAGAAGTAAAACTGACAAAAGGCCCCTAAAGTTTGATGCTGGGATCAATCTGTTTTTATAACTCATATGGAAGAAATATATAAGTAGGCACAATATAATTGCTTCTGTGGTTTTCATGCAAACGAGAACTGATTCTTAGGACAAAGAAAATCATGAATTGACAAAAATGTTGCGAAGGAGTTCATGGTGCCATAGCTAGTGTGTAGACTATCCAACTTGTGTCTCTTCTTTAAACCATACATGTGTAACTTCAGTTCTAGCTGAGAATCAGTATGGAGGCAGCTTTATCAAAGAGAATTAGCAACACAGCAGAGAATATTTTACCTGTTTTATATACACATATACACCGTGTGAGTGAAGGTCACTCAGTCGTGTCCGACTCTGCGACCCTGTGGACTGTAGCCTACCAGGCTTCTCTGTCCATGGGATTCTCCAGGCAAGAATACTGGAGTGGGTTACCATTTTCTTCTCCAGGGGATCTTCCCGACCTAGGGATTAAACCCAGTCTCCCACATTGGAGGCAAACGCTTTAACCTCTGAGCCACCAGGGAAGCCCCCATATACACCATACCTGCATCCATAAAAGTCATAGTGTCTTCATAAAAGTCTGTGTATCCCAAGAAACCATGTGTTCATTTCCATGCTGACAAATGGATGAACAGATATGGATAGATACAGTAAGACAGAGCAATAATAGACACAATAATGCTGACAGTGATTTTTTTTTTTAAATCATGAAAAGTCTGTATTATCATGGTAATTTAATCTTTGTCACAAAAAGAACAAATTAAAGAGATCAGAATTTTAGTCTGGGAAATAAAAAGCAAAATAGAAGATATTCCAATGGCATTTTTCACAGAAATAGAATAGCCTGAAAAACTATGTGGAACCACAGGTGACTCTGGATAGCCAAAGCAATCTTAAGAAAGAACAAAGCTGGAGGTATCATACTCCTGATTTCAAACTGTGTCACAAAAGCTGTAGTAATGAAACAGTATGGTATTGGCATAAAAAGAGATATATAGGTCAGTGGAACAGAATAGAGAGCTCAGAAGTAAACCCATGCAATATGAGTGGTTAACTTTCAAAGGAGTCAGGAATATACAATGGGGAAAGGACAGTCTCTTCAATAAATGGTGCTGGAAAAATTGGACAACCACATGCAAAAGAATGAAACTAGGTTACTATCTTACACCATACACGAAAATTAACTCAAAATGGAAAAGTACTTGAATGTAAGACATGAAACTATAAAATTCCTAGAAGAAAAGACGCTGTAAGCTCTTTGACATCACTTTTAAGTCGTGAGTATTTGGATCTGACTCCAAAAGTAAGTGGGACTATATTAAACTAAAAGTTTCTACACAGCAAAGAAAATTATCAACAAAATGAAAAGTCACCCTAATCAATGAAAGAAGAAATTTGCAAGTCATATATCTAATAGGGGTTAATATTCAAAATATATAAAGAACTCATACAACTCAATGGTAAAAAAAAAAAAAAGGATTAAAAAATAAACACAAGAACTGAATAGACATTTTTCCAAAGACATACAGATAGCTAACAGGTGCATTAAATGATCCTCAACATCACTAATCATCATGAAAATCCAAATCAAAACCACAACGAGATATCACCTCACACCTGTTAGAGTGCTGTTATCAAAAAGATAAGACATAAGTATTGGCATGAATATAGAGAAAAGGGAATCCTTGTGTACTGTTGGTAGGAATGTAAATTGGTGCAGTCCCTAAAGAAAACAGTATTGATTCCTCAAAAAAACTAAAAATAGAACTACCATATGATCCAAGAATTACACTCCTGGATATACATCTGAAGAAAATGAAAACATTAATTTGAAAAGATATGTGCACCTCCATGCTCGTTACAGCATTATTTTCAATAGCCGAAATTTGGAAACAAGTGTCCCTCAGTAGATGAATGGACAGAGAAGATGTGGTACTGTACAGCTGACCCTTGAACAATGTGAAGGGTTAAGGGTTCTGACCCTTACCCAGTCAAAAATCCAAGTGTAACTTATAGTTGACCTGCCATAGCCATATTTCCTCCAAATCCCTGGATTCAACCAACTGGATGTAACACTGTGGTATTTACCGTTGTAAAACATCCACATGTAAGTGGCTAGAAACAGATTAGATCCATGGTTTTCAAGGGTCATCCTGTACACACAAATGGAATACAATTCAGCCACCAAAAAGGAGGAAATCTTACCACTTGAGAAGACATGAGTGGACCTTGAGAGCATTATTCTAAGTGAAATAAGTCAGAGAAAGACAAATAATGTGTGATTTCACTTACATGTGGAATATTAAAAAACAAGCTCAGATGAGAAGAGAGTCATGGTTGCTAGAGGTAGAGGTTGAGGGTAAGAAAAAATAGGTGAAGGTCAAAAGGTACAAACTCCCAGTTATAAAATAAACCATGGGGATGGTGTAATATACAATATAGTTACCACAGTTAGTAATGCTGTACTGCATATTTGAAAGCTGCTAAGAGAGTAGACCTTAAAAGTCTTTTTTTTCACCACAAGAAAAAAAAATTGTTTACTATAAATGGTGGCAGGTGTAACTAGACTTACTGTGGTGATCATTTTGCAATATGTACAAATATTGAATCATTGTATCCCTGAAACTAATGTTGTGTGTCGATTATACCACAGTAATAATAACTTGGTCTGGAAAATAAGAAGCAAAATAGTAGATATGAAGTTTTTAGAATCATGAAGGAAACAGATCAGATGATATGGATCACCAGATTTAGAATATTGCAAGAGGTGCTGAGGAAGAGAGGAAAGGTAGGACAAATTAAGATATCCTGTTTCACACCTGTTAATAAATAAATTTTAAGTTAGGTGAATTCAGATCTGTTACTACCTCTGAAGTAAGGAAGAAAATGATCTTTTTTTTTCCCCCCCACAGTGCCATGACCTGTTCTGGAATCCATCTGCTGAGATGCTTTATAGCAGATATAACAGGAAATCTTAAGACTACTGGCTTCCAGTTTAGCTGAAGATTCAAAATTGTCTGTGCCAACTGCAGTTAAAGACAGAATTTCAACATTGTTTTAAATGTTGTGTATCTGTAATTTGCAGAAGAATCACTTCAGCTTTAAAACCTGCATATTTCCAAAGGAAGAATGAATTTGTGCCTATAGGGGCAGAAAGGTTTATACATGATTGAGTTATGCTGTTCATTAGAAGAGATACCAGCAGTTTTTAACAAACTGACTGACAAGACCATATAGAAGTCTGTAAAATGAAAATCTGTTTCCTACCGTGTAGATGATAGTGAGAGTGTTACTCAGTCGTGTCTGACTCTTTGTAACCCTAAGGACTGTAGCCTGCCAGGCTCCTCTGTCCATGGCATTTTCCAGGCAAGGATACTGGAGTGGGTAGCCATTCTCTTCTCCAGGGGGTCCTCCTGACACAGGGATTGAAGTCAGGTCTCCTGCATTGCAGGCAGATTCTTTATTGTCTGAGCCATCAGGGTAGCCCCTACTGTGTAGATGATGGTTTGCCATATTATTCATTGGGTTTTTGTCTTTTAAAGGAATATCTATTACTCTATTTTTTAAAATATTACAATGCACTAGGTAAAAAGGGGCTACTTTTTTGTTAAGCACCGATACATGGGTTGAAGGTAAAGTCTTATGTTATTGTTCAGTCACCAGGTTGTGTCTTGACTGCCACCCCATTGACTGTAGCGTACCAGGCTTCCTGGTCCTTCACTATCTCCTAGAGTTTGTTCAAATTCATGTCCATTGAGTCAGTGATGCTATCTAACCACCTCATCCTCTGCCACCCTCTTCTCCATTTACCTTCAATCTTTCCCAGCATCAGGGTCTTTATATGTATGGCTATAACTTATCATTTTTCTGGAGACCTCATTTGAATATAACAAAAATTATTCTTGATAAAATTTCAACCAGTCCATAATGGCAATACCACTTATTTCAGGCTGAGGTCAGTCACTTTCACAGGGTTCAGAATCAGAAGACCAGAATTCAAGTTCCAGTTCTAATATTTATTACACATTAGATGTTTCTGAACTTCTTTTGTAACTCTACCTCAGAAGCTATGAAGATTAAAATGTGAAAAGAACATCTATTTATTCTACCTATTTGTAAAGCAAAACCAATTCAAGTATATAGCAAAACTCATGGGTAGATTTATCACAGAATACATCCTGTCACAGAGGAAGTAACATTTTATCTAGGTTAAGACCAAAGAAGAAAGTTTTAGGTATGAAAGTTGATTTGCACAGGGCAAGAGAAAAAAGTTGATGGGACAGTTTATAAATGGAATCTTCCCATTAGGATTCAGAATGGAAAGATAAAGCCTTACTTTGGAATAATGTTAGTGGAAAATATTTTTATGAAGGTGTTACTGACCTAGTCATACAAGTGGTTTAGCTTTTCAGAGTGAGGCTGAATATTAAAATGTTATAGCAATACACTGGATAAAAAATTAATGCTATAAAACAACTTTTTGACTTTTAGAAAATTCAGTTCTGAATGTTTTCAGTTTTATAGTTAATACTACTAGTTTATTCTAACCAGCAGTGATTTAAACTTTAAGAAGGGGGGGGGGGGAACTTTAATATGGGCGTTCACCAAGTAAGATATATATTGATAGTAACAACAAAATTATCTTAAAAGTCATCTTTCTGCCTGCCAGTGTTACTTTACAGCTTGTCTTAGCCTTGGCTTTTGTTCTTCTAAAAGGAAGGTCTAAGAAAAAAGCTTGTGTCCAATAGTTTACTGGGGATGTGATTCCAGGGAACAGGAATGAAGGGGAAATGAAACAGATGGAAGGAAAGCCAATCAAGGAGGCAGTGAGTTGGAAACAGCATAGCTCTAGGGCTTGATCTTGAGGGATCTGTGGAACCTTATGAAATGTGCCTCTGAATTGTCTTTGAAGGGAGGTTAACAAGTTGTGTATGCCCAAATGCCAAGCAGTTCCTGTAGCTTGTCAGAGGCGAGAAGGCAAGGTGTAGTCATCCAGTCCTGCTTGAGACTGGTTATCATAGTAGTGGCTGCAGTAAGAGGCCAAGAAGATTTGAAATGACACATGAGAGGTCTACCACACTGCTCTTATAAATGACCAGAGTGTGTTAATGCCACCAGAAGGGATTAAATTGGTATTTACTATGATGATGCTAACAGTTATTTTCTAATCTAATTTGCTGGGTAAGTTATGGTTTTGTAATTTTAAGATTTCACTTTTAAAACTTAAAACATTTGAATTTGTTTGGGAAAAAAAAACCAGAATACTATGTTCCTTATTTTTACCAACTTAGGGACACATGAAATTCTTTACTGTTTTTCCCAGAATTTTAAGGGGCAGATGGGAAAAGGAGATAAACATACTCCAAATATATTAATTAAATAGGAAAAAAAAATGCTAGGCTTATAGTCTAATCCAGTTTCACCTCCTTAGACAATTCACTGAACCACTCTGTTGTATACAATGAAGGGTGATCTCCAAAGTCTCTTCCAGCTGTACAGGTTTATGATTATTGGACAGTAATACCACTTCAGATGGAGGAACTGAGCCCAGAGAAGCCTGCTGTTTGCACATGATTAGTGTCACATGCACACAGAAGCAAGACTGGGTCTTGAATCTTAGAAGCTGATGGCTATTTCTAGACTTGTCACGAAGGAGACTTCCTCGGTATTGTCCATGTTTTAAAGTACCAAGTAGCTATACCACTTGGTAGGAAACCAGGAGAAATATAAACTAATAAAAAGTGACTAGAGATTGACTTAGCAAGGCTTCAGGAAAGGGGAACTAAACCGGTGTTTATCTAACTGCATTTTGGGCTACTTGCATCAAAATCACCTGAGCCCCGTATTAAAATGCAGATTTCTGATCCTGTCCCCTAGCCATGATTATCAATCTCTGGAAGGGACTCAAAATCGGCATTTTAAACAACCCCACCCAGTGATTCTCAAGACATCCCTACAGTTTGAGAACCACTGGTATAGTAAGTAAGTGGAAAATATACAGAAAACAGACGAGGAAAGAAAAAGGCCAGATAAAGAACAAAAAGGAAACTTAAAAAATGGTAGGATGACTGAAGAAGATGCAGGATATACTAGGCATTGTATAAATTACTATATATAAACATAAAACTTGAAAGAAACCTCGAACTTCGCATCATTATTTGAAAATATGTAGGATTTACCTTCTCAGAGCAATTGTATGAGCAACATATAAATATCAGGTGATACCATCAGCACCAATTATAAATCTATTTTTAGCCTCTCTAGGCTGATTTTGTGTTTCCTTAGCTTTTTCATTTTAACTTTCTCACCTAGTTCTACTTTGTGTATAACCGTAAGTCACTCTATATCCTTTCTGGAAAAAAAAAATTTATTTGGAATCAATCACTAGCACCCAAATCAAGCTCCCCTATAAACTTTTGGACAATTCCAAAAGCACTTTAATATGCCCTCCAATGAGATAAGGTTAACAAATGAAGTGAAATAATGGTTGTAACCATTGCCTGCTAATACACTTAGTGGCAAAACTGATGATCAGTTCTAACATACAGAAGACAGACAGTACAGCTGTTAAAAGCTACAGACCTTGGTGTTCAGAAGAGCACTTAGCTACAGTGGAGCCATTAAGGTCAAAGTGACCTTCTAGGTGATTCCTTGCTACACCCTACCCCTGCATCCCATTTACCTAAGGCACAATATAAGTTTTACAAACCTAATTACTCAGGTCTTAAGTAAAAAACCGACTAATAGTCAAATATTTGTCGATTAAATGACACAAAGCTATGGTAAGCGTTTATTGAACTAAAATGAACTGCTGTACAGTGTTGTCCTAAAGCAGCTCCTCTGAGTCCAAGTGGTACTTGCAGACCTTCCCACATTTCAGCTGTTCCACTTAAAGCAGCAGAATACTGGAGCAACTGGTTAACAGTTTCACATATGAGCCTCTAAACTCCCATTAAAGCAAAAATATCATCAATGTCGTCTGTCTCCTTAGTGCTTCCTGATGTATTATGTTTATTTCCTTGCATCACTGTCCAAGAACCCGCCTCATTTTCATTGCTTTCTGTAAGCTTTTCATGAGTTTGTGTCTTCTTAGTTTGTACGACAGGATCTGAAATTCTCCTATTCAACACTTGCTTATTGTTAGGGTACAGATCAGTCCTACGAACAGTAGAATCTGAGAGTCTCCCTTTAATGACATCCGTAGCACTCTGAGTCCCTCGAGGGGGCTGCTGGATTTCCTTTAAAAGAGTCGACTGCAACCTTCTCTGTTTCCTTCCTTTCAGTGAAAATTTATTCTGTGATCTTCTTTGTCTCAGGTGATGCTTCGAAGTTTTCATACCTAAGCCATGAAGAAGGCAGTTGCAAATAGATGTTTTTATGCACTGTAGCTTCTTTGGCAAACTTTAAAGGACAGAAGAAATTAGATTGTTAAGATGCAGAAAAACATTCTCAAAAATTTCGTCTCCTTTTTACCAACTTCCAATTAAAATATATGTCCTATGCCTCTGTACAATTTCCAGAATCATAAGGAAAAACATGGAAATAGGAGCTTCACATCCAGTCTGTGTTTTCAGAGCACAACTTCCCTCTGATTTAGACTGGGCAAATGTGTCCCCATTACATTTCCACAGTAAAGTAGCTCCTTCAACTAGCAAGGCAGCTGAATGGTGAGATACTGCCATATTTCAGTGCCAGAGCTACTTCCTGGTAATTGCTCATCTATTCATAATGTAATAGGAATGGAACTGGGGAAAAGATGAGTTACAAATAGAAAAGTCACTAGGATGCATCTTCCCATTTCTAGAGTAACGACTTCATATTCACTATAATAACAGGAAATGAACAAGAAAAAAGGAATAAAAGTGAAGAGGGAGTTTATGGAAAATGGGAAGAGAAGACAGGGATGCCAGCATAGGCAAAATGACAGCATTCATATTATCTTCAAATCTGGGGATTCAGAACTCAAATGGCTGGTTGTGTTAGGTATTTAGGATATAGGATATACTGAGTAGGATATACTGCCACAAGGAGCACTGGTACCCTGCTAACTCCCTCACTCTGATAGTCAGAACGCAAATGATTAGCCTGAGTCTGTGCCTCCTACTGTACCCTCTTCCTTTTTAAACCAATATAGAACTTTGAGGAAGCCCATTTTAACGTAGTAATCCATGATCTCTGTTTCCAAACCATTCTGTCTTACTATAAGTGGTAATTTTTAAGTGAGGAGAAGGTAGGTGACTTCCCAACTGAAATGGAAATAGATGAAAAAAAACCAGAAGAATCAGAGGATCTGCACTGAGTCCAAGATCTCCAGCTCTAATTCCCTGAGTAAAATCCTCTTATTAACTCATCCATAAAATGTGAATACCACCACCTTGTGTCAGTTATTGTGGACATTAAGTAAACTTAAAATGTAGCACAAATATAACGTGTTACTGAAACATCAAAACAGGGCAGAATGAAAGAGCACTGCATTTTTGTGGGGTGCAGAATAATGGCTTCATCAAATAACCACGAGTTTGTTACCCTCTGGATTAACTTTTAGTTAGCATCTCTGCCTCACCTACCCCTGAGTTTAAACAGAATCTTGAACAGAACAGCTCCATTTTAAATTGAGCTTCCACTCTAGAGTATAATGTAAAAACCCTTAACTTCTCCCACAGCTTTTAGTCAAAACTTGCTATAAAACCTTCAGTATATATATTTTTTTTTTACTAAAACAGGTATTGTTTTTCCATAAATTTTTAAAGAAAATTTAACAAGTTGTGACCAAGTGACATCCATGGAAACCATTATAAAGCCCTGAATAGACACATGTCCATAAATATAGTAAGAAATTGTGGTGGATGCAGAGAGTGTTTCTTGAAGGATACGCAAAAAGTGGTCAGTGATCGCCCCTGTCAAGGGGGAATGAGGACCTTCATGGCCATTTGTGTCTCAAATTGTTACCACAGGCGTCTATTATTTATTCAATAAAAACATAAAGCCCTAAAATATCTAACTTCATTCAAGCAATACTGGCTCACAAAGATAACCATCCTTAAGCAGTGCTATGAATGTAGGCATCCCAAAAGGATGAAGCAATACATGGCGAGTCTAGCTCCTGTGAATGGAAACTACTCGACGCTGACTCAAGTCTGGTGTGTGGCCTTGTAGGAGGAAGCATCTTCTGCTCTCACACCCTCATCCCACTGAAGCTGCGGGCAGATCTCTCCTACCAGAGGCAGAACTCCATGAGGATTAAATCCGTCTTACACATAGTTGTATCTGCAGGTTAGCATACCACAGACACACCTGATACTTTTCGAATAAAAGGATGGAATGGTGAAGAGTAAATCCAATTGACCAAATTTACTTTCTCCCAATGATATATATATTTAGCTCTGTCCAATAAAAGTAGCTAACAAAACTGCAATTTTAGTCCCCAGGGTACTGGACATTAAAAAGGCTGACTATATATACTTTCGCCTTAAAAGATAACAGAAGAAGTAAAGGAATGTAATTTTTATAATATACCTACCTAGAGCCTTGAGCTTCCACATGTTTAAGCCGATTACTTTTAAGAAGTTTGTTACCCAGAAAGGTGGTCTGAACCTTCAGTTTTTTGCTTCTACACCACAGAATTGCCATTTGGATTTCTTCAGAAAGTTGTGTGAAAGTCTCAGCCTCTCGGAATCTTTGCACAAGACTTTTTACACAGGGAGTTCCTATTGCTTTCTGAGAAGAATGTTTGGTTGCCTTTAGTTTGGATGGAGAACATTTAAACTCAAAGCTCTTCTCCTGAAATATGGAATGAGAAAAATATATTGGATCTGTTACTGACATATAACAAGAGAGAGAAGTTGACTCACACACTATCAACATTTGAAAATGCATCTTTTTAAAAGAAGGAGAAAAGTTTTTTCCAGTTCCCTATGCTTTCTGTTTGTCTTTTTAAATTTTTTTGACTGTGCCACCTGGCTTTAGGGATCTTAGTTCCTCAACCCTGGGATCAGACTGGTACCCCCTTGCAGTGGAAATACAGAGTCCTAATAACTAGACTGCCAGGGAATTCCTTTCCTTTGCTTAAAAAAATTTTTATTCACTGTTCCTAATACGATTTTTTCCCTTCTGTGCTACAACAGATCCCATCTATAGCTAAATTCAGTTGTACACAAGTAACAATATAAATATTTACATACATATTTATTTAACCTGTGTTGCTGTTGTGTTTGTGACCCCATGGACTACAGCCTGCCGGGCTCCTCTGTCCATGGGATTTCCCAGGCAAGAATACCGAAGTGGCCATTTCCTTCTCCGGGGATCTTCCCCACCCACAGATCCATCCTGCCTCTCCTGCACTGGCAGGTGGATTTTCAACCACTGAGCCACCAGGGAAGCCCATTTAACCTACACATAAGAATAAAACTCCACGTAATTAAGTATTGGTCAAAGTCTATCTGGCCGGAGACAAAATCGCTGAAAAGCCCTTTTCCTCTAATACTGGACTACCACAGCTTGTTTTTCATCACCTCCTCAATGAAGGGTCATAAATGTTGTTGATAAATGTGGAAATGCAGATGACTGCTGAATGTATGCTAAAAATGCTTAACTGAGCAATATTTCCAATTCCAATTCAACCATCTTTTGATGTGGCACCTCTGTCTCTTCACCTTCATTTTTCTGCATGAAGTCAAGTTTGAATTTTATCAACTACTACTGTTTATTGAAATATGCCACCTACTAGGTCTGCTTCCATCTTGTGTTCAAAACTTCGTTTCTTGCAAATTTCTCATTCTCAAGAAGAACAAGTAACAGTAGTAGAAGGTAGAGACCTATCGATCTTTGTGTTGGTGATCCATAGAGGTTTGGCCTAAAAACACCCTAAGCATGTTGGTGCTAAATGCTAAAAATAGAATAGTGATTGGTCATAAATAAGAGGGATGCTGGAACCAGCTCACATAGGAACAAGTGATGGACTGCAGAAAGTTTCAGGAGTCACAGAGAGCTGTAGTTATTAAGAGAGAGCTGATAAAACTATTTGGAGACTGGTGTAATGATAAACTCCAGGAGACAGTTAAGGACAGGGAAGTCTGGTGTGCTGCAGCCCATGGAGTTGCAGAAAGTCAGACACAACTTAGTGACTGAACAACAAATAATATTAAATGACAAAGACTAAAACCAAACTGCCTGGTTCAAATCCCAGTTCTGCCCCATATTTGCTATCTGGCCTAGACAAATTTCTTGTCCTTTCTTTGCCTTAATTTTCTCATCCGAAACATGGAAAGAGCAGTACCTACCTCACAGGACTTTTGCAAGGATTATATGAGTTTACAAATATAAAGAGTTCTGAACAATGCCCGGCAAAGAGTAAATGCAGTATAAGTATTATGGTGATGATGACATCTTGCTCCAGAACTTGTAAACTGGACAAAATATAAATGCAAGCTGGAATCCTTGTAAACCTTCAAGAAAGTACTGACTTGTTAGAAAAGAATTCTTGAATAGAATGGAAGATATAGCCCATGAAGAAAACAACTTTGAAAAGAGAGTAAAAGAACTTCTTATCCGTGTCAGATCCAGAACAAACCGAGTTTACAGACACTGGCTGAGGAGAGGTCAAACGCTGACATCAGCTCTAACACTGACAGAAAGACAGAAATAGAAGCCCCATGATAAAAGATGATGATGATGATAGTGACGATGGAAGTACCTGACAACATCTAATATCAAGTAAGGGCTTATCACACTTGAGACTCTGTGCTGAATACTTTACATGTACTAAAACTGGCACAGCCCTATGAAGTGTATACTGTTTCTAGAAAATGGAGGCATGGACAGGTCAGGAAACTTACATAAGGTCACAAACTACTACACACCAAAGCCAGGACGCAAACCATCTGTCTGACTTCAAAGCCCATATTCTTAAGCTGCAGTATAATCCACTCCTATGGTGGAGCCTAGGACCATTTTAAAATCCTAGCAAAACCCTTAGTAAAATGTTTCTGAAGGCATTCTATTAACTGAATTAACTAGATGCACTCAGATCCCTTGGAAATGCCTCTACTCATTCAGAAGCAGACTGAGACTAAGATGGCACTATGCCTAGAGCCAAGGATAAAACCAGAAGTGAGAGTCAGCCTCTGTCCTAGGTAAGTGGCATCTACACTTAGCAGAAATCATAAGCTATTATTAAAATAAGCCAGACAAACCTGAATAGCTTTTTGTTTCAGCTGTTTGCAGAAAGCTCTCACATCAAATTCTGATGACTTTTCTGTGGAGATAGAGCACAGATAAAACAATTAGGCATACTATTTTCAAAACAATAAATTCTTAAGTACATGACAACAAAGGGAGTTAAGCAAGCAAAGAACTATGAAGATACAACAGAAAGAAATAACATGCTCAAGCTTAGAAAACACACATTATTAATAACACACGTCTCTAAAGATAATGTGAGTTAAAATTAAGAGAGTTTAAGAGAATGAGCCATATCAAAGCAAATTACCTTTTAAGATTTTCTTACTCTTTACTGGTTGTCCAAGATCCATATTATTCTGTATATTGATCTTCATTTGTTTAGCTTTTTCAGAAATTCTAAGTAAAGTTTCTTCACCCGACCTCTGTGATTGCTCTTTTGTTAAAAATAGTTTATTTAGCAGTTTGGTTACTCCTTTAGCTACAAAAGCTGTAGGCATTTTTTTCTTAAAGACTTCAAAATAGGGCTCTCCTAAAAATTCAACAATATCAGAAGGAAAGGTAAAACCTTTGAAGTAAGGCAATGGTTGAATCCTGGAGACCTCTTGAAGTAATCCAAACAATGGTTCATATAAAGAAACCAGCTTTTTTAAAACATCTTTATACAGAACCCTAGGGAAAGAAGTAAGAGCTCATGAATTAGCCAGTAATTGTAATTTGCAGATTACATAATAACTAACAGATTCAAAGCAGAAAATAACACCTATCAGTCTGCCACTATAGATTTTAAACAAAAAAATGCTACAGTGGATACTTGCAAAGAGCTAGATTTAGTCCAGCTTATACAGAAAAATCCAAGTACAAAATGTTATATAAAACCAAATACAGTACTACATGGAGAGAGATTTCAAAGGATGGGCACCAAAATCTTAAATGTGGTTTTATCTAGAGGATAAGAGGTTCTTTGAAAAGTTTCTTCAAATAAACATGTATTATTAAAATTAAAAAATCAAAGCTATTTTCGTTGTAGGGAGGAATAATACGGTTTGACATTGAGTAGTAATTCTAACATTACTAACATGATAATCATACTAACATATGGTAAGTAATTCTAACATTGTTAGCTCTAAAAACAAGCAGAATAAAAAAACAGGATGATTGAAAAGAGTACTTGAGATAAACAGATTAAGACAGAAATTAAGGATTAGAAATAATTTTTTCTTTTTTTGTTTCCATTCAAATGATAGCTAATCACAAATGGGCAGATTTTGAATCTGATTATCCATCAGATAAGCTCCATAATATATATTGTGAGATGCAAGGGAAATTCTCTTTGGTTTGCAACTAGTATTACCAGTGTTCTTTACATCAATAGCTATGGCTGGAACAGCAGTGGTGGTTCATGTGGAAGAAAGGAATTTAGAAAACATTAGGAAGGTCACTGCCATTAAGTATTAGAAATCTAGTGGCAGAAACAAATGAATGATACAGACTGCCCAGGAACACATTCATTTTAAATGGCTCAGCTGAATGATTAAAGGAACCTTTTTTTTTTTAATTCCAGCTGCTAATCCTAGGAATTCATTTGCTTAGTTAATGTGGAAGTGATCTCATGGATTCAGATTGAAAGCCTAGTCTTTTGACATAACTTAGCTTCCCAATAACAACACTTAGCTTCCTAATCCATCCCAGATAAACTCTGATCAAATGAAGAAACAGAATTTCTGCACCTTCAACATCCCATGGAAAAGCAAATATGAAAACTACTAATAAGAAACCTAGTCTGAGTTAGAGAAATGAAAAAGAAATGAAGGATTTCAAAGGTACGTACATACATACCATAACCTGCTCACGAGGCCAACCATCACAAGGTTTAAAATAATGAATTCTTGCAAACCTAGATGTTTCACAGTCAAGCTGAAGAATCAAGTTAAAGTTGGAAAACAGAATCAAAGAAATTTATGTTTTGTTGAGTTACATTTATGGGAAAAAAAAAACACAACGCAGAATTTTAAGGAGTTAAAGCCTTAAAATATGTTCTATGTAAGTCATTGAAGCTTTAACAAAAGTAATATACACTCTGCTAGAGGCTTAATAAATTTGGTTTCCAAGGATTAGCTTTTAAGATTAAGAATTTCTAACTGTCAGTGCCTTTAGGATAATACATATTAAATAGAGGTAGAAATCCCTGGCAATGGCTATTTCAGGCACTTCCCAGGAAGAGGAGACCAAAGAGCAAAATTTTAAGAACTTGCATAAATTATAACTCCTACTTTGAAAATATGAAAAACTACATACTCCCTAGCTTTCAAACAGAAATACTATTAAATTCATCCCTGTATGCATGCTAAGTCGTGTCTGACTCTGCAACCCCATGGACTGTAACCCGTGGGATTTCCCAGGCAAGAATACTGGAGTGGGTTGCCACTTCCTCCTCCAGGGGGTCTTCCTGACCCAGGGATCAAACCTGCATCTCCTTTGGCTCCTTCATTAGCAGGTGGATTCTTTACCACTGAGCCACCTGAGAAGCCCATTAAATACATCCAAACAACTGAAGTTCAGAAAAACGTTTTTTAGATGACTCAAGGATACAGAAATGTCTTGCAGCAACAGTCCAACAGGCGAAGCAGCAACTTGCAGGCTCCCAAAATCTTCATCAACACCAGTTCCACCACTGGTTGGCTGGGGATGACACATGCTTTGGTATTTATAGGCTGATTTTCACTTGACAAAAATAGAAAAGTATGTTACTTTCATTCTTAAATATAAAACACTTATATAATAAGTACAGAATTGCTTTAAGCTCAATTTGAGGTAGTTAAGCTTAATAATGACTCACTGAAGTTAACTGACACTTATGTTTCAAAATAGCTTATCATCACCCAGGTTTCAGTGTCACACTGTTCCTTCCCACAAGCCAACAGAGGGAGATTACCACAAATACCAGGGGCCCTTTATTAAAATAAAATTTGTACAGCTAAGGTATAATTGGTTATATTCAAACAATAATGAAGGAAGTCTAAAGCGAGGTCACAGCAAGACGCCAGGTTTCCAGCCCAGCACAAAGCCCATTACAAAGCAACTAGACTACTTACTTAGAAGAAAATGACTCTGAGAGATCTTGAATTGAACCTTCCAAATTCATGTTTTTCAAACGTTTTAAACACTGTTCAACCTGAAAGGGAAAGACCAGCTCAAATTCACATGTTTATGTGTAATAGAGACAAAGCCACGATGTGAACATGAAAACAAATTCAAAATTTCAAAGTATGGTAATACACTGAATACAAAGTATAGAAATACACAGAATACAAAGTATAGAAATACACAGAATACCATATTTTAGGGTAAAGAAACCTGTAGCCCAAAGCAGTTGCTTCTGGTTAAAAATTTTAAATTTATGCAGCCAAATAAATTTCTCAGATTTTGTCTTAAACTTCAAAAGATACACAAAACACTTTAGACAACTTGTTATATACTCATTTAATACATTCCCAATTAACTATTTACCACCACAATAAATAAATTGCAACTTTGTTCTTTTTATGATTCGGGGATTTTGATTATGCTCAGGTTATGACCAGTGACTGGATTTCCCTGGTGGCTCAGATGGTAAAGCATCTGCCTACAATGCGGGAGACCCAGGTTCGATCCCTGGGTTGAAAAGATCCCCTGGAGAAGGAAATGGCAACCCACTCCAGTACTCTTGCCTGGAGAATCCCATGGATAGAGGAGCCTGGAGAGCTACAGTCCATGGGGTCGCAAAGAGTTGGACACAATTGAGCAACTTCACTTTCTTTCTTTCTTTCTTTCTTTCTTACTATAGTCCAGGATGTGCTTGGTGCTATAAAGAGGACCAAAGTAAATGTAAGATTATTCTTCTCAAGATTGTATTAATAAACTTTTCTGAAAGTAACATGATTCTAATAGTGAAACTAATAAAACAAGACAGTAAATTGTTAAGTACTAAATTTCACTGTCCGTAAGCGCTGCAGACATGAGGATCAAGTGATGGAGGGCTTGGGCATTGTACACATACAGAACCAGGTAAGCAAAGGCTCAAAGGAGGGAACCAATGTGGTGAGTAGGAAGACTCAAAGAGTTCAGGCTGCTTGTAATACAACATATATGACGATGAAGACCACAGAGAAGCCTGAGCTAAGAAAACTGAAGAGGCCAGATCAGGAAGGATCTGCTAAGTTAAGCTAAGAGGTCTGCTCTTTATTCAGGGGACAATGGAGAACCATTAAAAATTAAGCTGTGTTTTAGGATGATTAACCTGGATTTGGTACATGTGAACATGCCACAGTAGAGGAAAGACTAAAGGAGGAAACATCAGTCAGAATTACAAGACAACAGAAAATTGACAAGGTTTTAAAATTTAGCCAGAACTAAAAGGGACTAGATACAGAGAAACTGTTAATTGATCAGTTAACCGGATGGGAGAGCAGAGAAAACAGAACACCAAATTTTTATGACTATACTTATTGACAACCTGGAAGCCAGGAGGAGAAATACGTAAATTCAATCTGAGATAACAAGTTTGGTTTTGGAGTTAAAGACTCAGGAGATAAAACCTGCTCCAGAGAAGAAAACTTAGAAAAAACCATAATCGCAAATCTTTCTTTGGTGAAGAAATCATCTTTTTTGCTTTAAGTAATGTGAATGGAAAACTAACCAAAGAACATGAATCTGTTTAAGGTTGGAGATTATGCCATACACCTAGCACAAAGCACAGTACCTGACACATAGAAAGTTTCAAAAATACTTGGAGAATTAATAAAATGAAAGAGCAAATAAATTAGCATATACAGAACTTAGAAGGCTCTATTCTGTGTATGTAATCCCTGAGCTAGAAGGACCCAATTTTGTCTTAAACTTCAAAAGATACACAAAACACTTTACACAACTTGTTATATACTCATTTAATATATTCCCAATTAGATTGTTTACCACCACAATAAATTGCAACTTTGTTCTTTTTATGATTTGGAGATTTTGATTATGCTCAGGAAAATTGTTTCTTAATCCAACATTTTGTTTTGATCAAATCACTCAATCTTTAAAGTAGACAAAGGAGTGGTAATTTGTTACAGATTGTATATAATGAAGAAATTTTTTCATAATTATCTACCTACTAGAAACAAGACTGGGAAAGAATCGAACATAGTTCTTTTCTAATACAGACTGTTTTTTGAAATGCTTTCAGGGAAAAAAAACTGAAAGCTCACATGTGATTGTGGGCTTAACACTTAAAAATCACAAGTGAAAGTGAAGTGAAAGTCACTCAGTTGTGTCCAACTCTTTGCGACCCCATGGACAGTCCACGGAATTCTCCAGGCCTGAATACTGAAGTGGGTAGCCTTTCTTTTCTCCAGGGGATCTTCCCAACCCAGGGATCAAATCCAGGTCTCCCGCACTGCAGGCAGATACTTTACTAGCTGAGCCACAAGGGAAGCCCAAGAATTCTGGAGTGGGTAGCCTGTCCCTTCTCCAGTGGATCTTCCCAACCCAGGAATCAAACCAAGGTCTCCTGCATTGTAGGTGGATTCTTTACCAACTGAGCTGTCAGGAAAGCCCAAGTAAATCACAAGTAATTTACTTCAATTTCCATAAATAACAAAAGTTAAGTGGCGGTGTGATCTCCATCTTCACCAAGTAAAAATGTTTTATCTTAAATACAGGGCTCTCGCCTTACCTGTCTGAGGGCCAAATGGGGCTTATGGCGCCCCATTCTGTTGTGATTGCTGTAAAGGATTGCACATAATACATCTGTCTCTGCGTCTAAGGTTCGGCTCTTCAGTGACAATGTAATGCGACAGCATTCTTTAATTACAGCTGCAATGCAAAGGTCTAATGCAGAGATATTTAGTAATAAGACTTAACATGCATTTCTACATTAAGTATATTATACAAAAAATACACTAAAAGAAGCATCTTTCCTTATCTGTTTTAAAGAAATCAATAACAATACAATCAGCTTCACCTGTAAGAACATAAGTAAACATTTCTAAGTATGTAAGAAATGACATAGGAAGGAAGGAAAATGGTGACAGAAGATATCAAGTTCGTGAAATCATTCAGAAAACATCTATTAAACTAGAATGTATATCATACCACATTTTATCGTGATTTTAATATTCTTTCATATGAATACTTTGCAGAGTCATTTAGGGTACACCAAACACTTTAAGAAAGTGGGGAAAGCCACTAGACCATTCAGATATGACCTAAGTCAAATCCCTTATGATTATACAGTGGAAGTGAGAAAAAGATTTAAGGGACTAGATCTGATAGACAGAGTGCCTGATGAACTATGGACAGAGGTTCGTGACATTGTACAGATGACAGGGATCAAGACCATCCCCAAGAAAAAGAAATGCAAAAAAGCAAAATGGCTATATGAGGAGGCCTTACAAACAGCTGTGAAAAGAAGTGAAAAGTAAAGGAGAAAAGGAAAGATATACCCACTTGAATGCAGAGTTCCAAAGGACAGCAAAGAGAGATAAGAAGGCCTTCCTCAGCGATCAGGGCAAATAAATAGAGGAAAACCATAGAAGAGGAAAGACTATAGATACCTATAGTCTTTCTTATCTACCTAATAGACAAGAAAATTCAAGATACCAAGGGAACATTTCATGCAAAGATGGGCCAATAAAGGACAGAAATGGTATGGACCTAACAGAAGCAGAAGATATTAAGAGGTGGCAAAAATACACAGAAGAACTATACAAAAAAGATCTTCATGACCCAGATCATCACGATGGTGTGATCACTCACCTAGAGCCACACATCCGGGAATGTGAAGTCAAGAGGGCCTTAGGAAATATCACTACAAACAAAGCTAGTGGAGGTGATGGAATTCCAGTTGTTGCTGCTACTGCTGCTAAGTCACTTCAGTCGTGTCCAACTCTGTGAGACCCTACAGACAGCAGCCCCCCAGGTTCCGCCATCCCTGGGATTCTCCAGGCAAGAACACTGGAGTGGGTTGCCATTTCCTTCTCCAATGCATGAAAGTGAAAAGTGAAAGTGAAGTCACTCAGTTGTGTCCGACTCTTCGAGACCCCATGGACTGCAGCCTACCAGGCTCCTCTGTCCGTGGGATTTTCCAGGCAAGAGTACTGGAGTGGGTTGCCATTGCCTTCTCCCGAATTCCAGTTGAGCTATTTCAAATCCTAAAAGATGATGCTGTGAAAGTGCTGCACTCAATATGCCAGCAAATTTGGAAAACTCAGCAGTGGCCACAGGACTGGAAAAGGTCCGTTTTCATTCCAATCCCAAAGAAAGGCAATGCCAAAGAATGTTCAAACTACCGCACAATTGCACTCATCTCACACACTAGCAAAGTAATGCTCAAAATTCTCCAAGCCAGTCTTCAGCAATACGTGAACCGTGAACTTCCAGATGTTCAAGCTGGTTTTAGAAAAGACATAGGAACCAGAGATCAAATTGCCAACATTTGCTGGATCACTGAAAAAGCAAGAGAGTTCTAGAAAAAATCTATTTCTGCTTTATTGACTATGCTAAAGCCTTTGACTGTGTGGATCACAATAAACTGTGGAAAATTCTTCAAGGGATGGGAATACCAGACCACCTGACCTGCCTCTTGAGAAATCTGTATGCAGGTCAGGAAGCAACAGTTAGAACTGGATATGGAACAACAGACTGGTTCCAAATAGGAAAAGGAGTACGTCAAGGCTGTATAGTGTCACCCTACTTATTTAACTTATATGCAGAGTACATCATGAGAAACGCTGGGCTGGAAGAAGCACAAGCTGGAATCAAGACTGCCTGTAGAAATATCAATAACCTCAGATATGCAGATGACACCACCCTTATGGCATAAAATGAACAACTAAAGAGCCTCTTGATGAAAGTGAAAGAGGAAAGTGAAAAAGTTGGCTTAAAGCTCAACATTCAGAAAACTAAGATCATGGCATCCAGTCCCATCACTTCATGGGAAATAGATGGGGAAACAGTGGAAACAGTGGCTGACTTTATTTTTCTGGACTCCAAAATCCCTGCAGATGGTGACTGCAGCCATGAGATTAAAAGATGCCTACTCCTTGGAAGGAAAGTTATGACCAACCTAGACAGCATAATAAAAAGCAGAGATATTACTTGGCCAACAAAGGTCCGTCTAGTCAAGGTTTTTCCAGTAGTCATGTATGGATGTGAGAGTTGGACTATAAAGAAAGCTCAGCACCAAAGAATTGATGCTTTGAACTGTGGTGTTGAAAAAGACTCGAGAGTCCCTTGGACTACAAGGACTTCCAACCAGTCCATCCTAAAGGAGATCAGTCCTGGGTGTTCATTGGAAGGACTGGTGTTGAAGCTGAAACTCCAATATTTTGGCTCCCTGATGGGAAGAGCTGACTCATTTGAAAAGACCCTGATGTTGGGAAAGATTGAAGGCAGGAGAAGGGGATGTCAGAGGATGAGATGTTTAGATGGCATCACCGACTCAATGGACATGAGTTTGGATAAACTCCAGGAGTTTATGATGGACAAGCAGGCCTGGCATGCTGTGGTTCATGGGGTCGCAAAGAGTCAAACACAACTGAGCAACTGAACTGAACTGAAACACTTTAAGTATGTTGAAGGTGGGACACTTTTATATACTTCTCTAATACCACTTAAAGAATATATTTAGAAAAGAGAAATCACTATAACAACTGGAAATTATATCTGACTAAACACGGGGTGCTTATTTAGCAAAACAAGATAACAGCCTCCTAGTCTGAAGAGCTGTGAATATAAGAGTTAATAGCGTTCTCTATGCTTCTTAACGGTAGCAGTAGCATCCTAAGTGGGAGTAACACAAAGGCAAACTTTACACATCACAGAGAACTTTCTTACTCTCCCAACTATTTGAGGCCAGAATGAGCTGCCTTGGGGGTGGGGAGAGACTTGGTGAATTTCCATGCTTAACAGGAATCCTGTTAAAAGTATTTCTGAACAGAGGAAGGGGTAACGTTAATCTGTAAATGGGGCAGGATGGATGGATAGAGAGGGGAATGTGATGATAAGTTATAAATATTTAATAACAGCTATCATCTGCAAGGAGATCCAACCAGTCCATCCTAAAGAAAATCAGTCCTAAGTATTCATTGTTAGGACTGATGGTGAAGCTGAAACTCCAATACTTTGGTCACCTGATGCAAAGAACTGACTCATCTGAAAACACCCTGATGCTGGGAAAGATTGAAGGCAGGAGAAGGGGAGAACAGAGGATGAGATGGTTGGATGGCATCACCGACTCAATGGACATGAGTTTGAGTAAGCTCCGGGAGTTGGTGATGGACAGGGAAGCCTGGCTTACTGCATTCCATGGGGTCGCAGAGTCGGACACAACTGAGCTACTGGACTGGACTGAATTGATCATTATTTACTATATCAGGCACTGTTCCAAATATTCACTTTATTTTATATTAATAATACTTTATATTATTACTCTATAATACTCACTTTCAGCAGAACTGCTCTACGAATAAAGTATTATTGTTATTCCCATTTGAAAATGAACTGAGGCCCAGAAACGTTAGACATTCCCTACTGCTCAACCCAGTTCCAGCAGAGGGAAGAGCCAGGATTCAATCCCTCAACCCAGTACTTACTGACTTGTGTGCGTGCCAAGTCGTTTCAGTCGTGTCCGACTCTGTACGACCCTATGAACTGCGGCCTGCCAGGCTCCTCTGTCCATGGGCTTTTCCAAGCAATACTGGAGTGCATTGCTATGCCCTCCTCCAGGGGATCTTCCCGACCCAGGGATCGAACCTGCACCAGGGTTCTTTCCCACTAGCGCCACCTTACTGCCCTACTGCCTAATAATCGCAATGCCATTCAAACACTGATAGAGCCCCATGAACAGTATGAACAGTATTGATAGAGCACGCTTTCCTAAACGACATCATTTAGATTCTCCCAAAGACCTGGCGATAGCTGCTGCTGCTGCTGCTAAGTCGCTTCAGTCGTGTCCGACTCTGTGCGACCCCAGAGACGGCAGCCCACCAGGCTCCCCCATCCCTGGGCTTCTCCAGGCAAGAACACCGGAGTGGGTTGCCATTTCCTTCTCCAATGCATGAAAGTGAAAAGTGAAAGTGAAGTCGCTCAGTCCTGTCAGACTCCTAGCGACCCCATGGACTGCAGCCTACCAGGCTCCTCTGTCCATGGGATTTTCCAGGCAAGAGTACTGGAGTGGGTTGCCATTGCCTTCTCCGGGAAACTAACCCCATTTTACAGATAAGGAACTGGGGACCCAGGAAATTTGCGGCTTAATCGCAGAGTGCTTGAGTGACGACCCGCAGCCCTTCAGAGGCAGAGCGCGGCAGAGACGGAGGGCTAACCACGCCTCTTGGTGGCTGAGTGAAACGTAGGGCTCTCAGGCAGCACTTTTCCCTGACACCAGTTGTGTCCGCCCCTCTCCCCCATTTCGGTGCGGTGCTGGGTCGCGAGCCTTCGGTGCCCCTGCCAGGCCCTGCGATAGACACGGTGGATCCAGCGAACAACCGTAAAGCCAGGTGCCCCCACGAGACTCCTTGGCAAATTCCCCAGTTCCTGACCCTTCGGCCCTTCCCAGTGTCCCGCGGGCTCCGGAAGTCCCGCCCAGCGCGCACGTGCGCCGGCCCCACGCCTCCTCCGGAAAAGCCTGCGCCCCTAGCCCGGCGCCTCACTCACCTAGCGCAGTATCCGGGTCCTGTACGGTCACTGCGCTACGGCTCCCTGCCTTAGGGATCCTCACCCGGTTCCACGGCTCCGGGCCTGGCCACAGCGTAGCCATCTTGGGAGGCAGCAGGCGGAGTGGGAGGGGCGGAGCTAGGCGAGACCAAGTGGAGGCACCGAAGGAGGGGAGATGAGCCGACGTCACCGGGAGGTAGAGGGCAAAAGGTGGGGCGGGGGCGGGGCCCTGGGCGGAGTCTTTCACGGAACAGTGGACTAAGTATGGTGAGCCAGAAACACGTGGTAGTGTATCAGAACCACCTGGGAGATTTGGGGGGCGCCCTATCCCAGTACTAAACAAATAGAATCTCGGAATGGGTTGAGGCTTTGTCCTTGTGTGTATGCTTCCCCATGGGATTCTGAGGCGCAACCAGTTTGGGAAATTACTTCAAGGCCTTTTACAGACGTGAAAAGTAAGACATGTAGTTGAGTTGCATACACCCTCATCTCCACCTCAGCCATTAGGAGAAAAGGAAGAAATGGAATAAAGAGCCTTATACAAAATGTACGTTTGCAACACAGAAAACTTAAAGAGGTAGTCAAGGATGGGGTGTGTGTGGGTGTGGGTGTGTGTGTGTGTGGGTGTGTGTATTTAGTCGCTCAATCGTGTCCCTCTCTTTGTGTCCCCATGGACTGCAACCAGCCAGGCCCCTTTCCGTGGAACTTTCCAGGACTGGAGTGGGTTGTCATTTCCTTCTCCAGGGAATCTTCCCAACCCAGTGATGGAACCCACATCTCTTGGGTCTCCTGCCTGAGTAGGCAGATTGTTTACCACTAGAGCCACCTTGGAATTGACCTTAGCCAAGGAAGCAGCAGCAAAACTATAATAGAGTGGAGCCCTTAGCACATGGGGCTGCTGTGTGCCATTACATTGTGCAGTGGTCAGTGGTCCTGCTCAGTCATTGCTTAGTGCCATAGTGGGCCTCTCCCGTAAATAACTATCAATGAGTGACCGTTAGTGATCTTGCCAGGCCTTTGGTTGGTGTTGCAGTGAGCCCCACCAACAAATAACCATCAATGAGTGACCCTTAGTAGGGGATTTAGCCAAGGGTCAGTGGAGTGTGGTCCTCAGGTAGAAAGTGAGGTAAGAGGCAGATCCTGTTCTTCCAGGGGGCTGGTCCAGCTCACCCTGCTTTGGGCCAGTGGGTGAACTAGGAGAGGGGGCAGGCAGGGAACAGTCTGGGGGTTGTGTCCCCCAGGGCTCCAGAGCCCTCACTACACCCAGTGGCGGGGCCCAGGCCTCAGGGTGGTGGTGAACCTCTGCCCTGTCTTCCTCTCTGTGATATAATAGCAGCAGCCATCTGCATGGGCTACATTCTGCAGGATTTGGGCCCCCTAACTGACATTTGTGTGGCCTGAGGAGTCTGAGGGCCAGTTGTATCCTGGGTGCCTGGCTCCCTCAGTGATGACCGCTGTTCAGGATCTGGGGACCTGGCCCTGAGGGAGCCACTAGCTGAGAGCTACCTCTTCAGCACTGGTGGGAGGACCCAGACTGGATACTGGACGAACCCTCCTGGGCAGGGTAACCAGCAGGCCTAGGAACCCCCTTCTCTTAGCCAGGACCTCAGAGGGTGAAGGCTGAGTCTTGAGACTTTGCCCTTTATTGTCAGAACAGAGAGTAACATTTGTTTGGTGGAGGTTTTTACAGGAGACTCCTTACCTGACTGTGACTGACCTCCAGAATAAAATATCTGACACCAAGAAGTTTGAAACTGACCATGGCCCTCCCCCTCCTTTTCTATAAAAGGGTTTTGCTGAAAGCTTTTGGGGAGTTTGGGATTTTTATGGCATGAACCACCATCTCCTTGCATGGCCCTGCAATAAACCTTTCTCTACTCCAAACTCCAACGTTTTGGTATTGTTTGGCCTCACTGTGCATTGGACACATGAATTTGCATTTCAGTAACAAAACCATGATCACAGAAAATTGGAGGCTGCTTGACTCTCCATCAACCCAATCTTCTGTCAGTGTCCAAAACAAGACAATATTCCAAGCTCTGCTGATCCTCGCCTCAATATCTTTCTGATACTTGATTTACTTCAGCTATGCTGTTGCCTGAAAGCTCAGTTGGTAGTTTCCTCCTGCAATGCAGGAGACCCCAGTTCAATCCCTGGGTTGGGACGATCTGCTGGAGAAGGGATAGTTACCCACTCCAATATTCTTGGGCTTCCCTTGTGGCTCAGCTGGTAAAGAATCCACCTGCAATGCGGGAGACCTGGGTTTGATCCCTGGATTGGGAAGATCCCCTGGAGAAGGGAAAGGCTACCTACTCCAGTATTCTATACTGTATAGACCTTGTGGTCACAAAGAGTTGGACACTACTGAGTGACTTTCACTTCACCTCACCCTGTTGCCACCTTACTTAAGGACCCCGCCATAATGTATTAGAGAGGCAGTTAGTGGGTTGTGAAGACAAACCAACAAGTTTCTGATTTTAGATCTGCCGTTTGCTAGCTCTATGATCTCAGGATAGTTAAACTAACTGCTCCAAATCTTAGTATTCCTGTAGGTAAAATGAAGATAAATACAAACTTGTAAAGTGCTCACAGTTAAAAAGTGCTTTAGAAGAGTGCCTGGCATGCAAACAGTATTTACCCTTAGAAAAATTAATATTGTTTTTACTGTTTAAATAACCTTGCCAAATTGAAATGCTTTGCATGCTCTCTGTACTTATTACTCTGTGTCATTTCCTTGAAACACAATCTCCCTCAGATCTTATGTCATTACCTTTGGGTAATTCTTCTGAACGTCCCATTCTCATTCCATAACTTGATGTAGAGACTCTCTTTATGTACTCCTTTATGTACATATGCCCTTTGTTGGCCTCTGTATTAGCCTCCTATTGCTGCTGTAACAAATGACTACAAATATGATAACTTAAAACAACACAGTTACATTTCTGGAGACCAGAAGTCCAAAATGGATCTCACTGGACTAAAGTTGGCAGGGTTGGATCTTTCTGGAGTCTCTACTGGATAATTCATTTTCTTTTTTCACCTTCTAGAGGCCATATGCATTCCTTGACTCATGTCTCCATCCTCCATTTTCAAAGTTGGTAGCATAGCATCTTCCAATCTCCTTTCACCCTTCCACCTGCCTTCATCTTAAAAGGACTCTAGTGATCAGATTGAGCCCACCAAAATAACCCAGGATATTCTCTTCATCTCATAATCTTTAACTTAATATCTATATAATATTTTGCAATGTAAACAAACATATTCATGGGTCTGGGGGCTTAGGATGCAGATATCTTGTTGGGGGCATTATTTAGCCTACCATAGACTCGCAGAATTTACCTCACTGCATTATACTGTATATTTGTACGTTTTCTCCAATCACATGTGAGCTTACTGAAGGTAGTTCTACCATTGTAGCTTATCACAATGCTTAGGTCAGAGTGTGGTGTTTAGTAGGACCTCAGTAAGTTCTTAACAGCTTTATTGAGGTGAAAATTTATATAGAGAACTGTGCATACTTAGCGTAAACATTTTTACTAGTTTGTTGATATTTACTGGCTAAGACACTAGATGATGCTTGAGTAGAGTTTCTGAAGGACAAGTAGAACTTTCCCAAGCAGATAAGAGAAGAAGACATTCTTGATAGAGAGATGGTAAACAACATGGGTTGGAAAAATCATTAGTCCTTGCTGAACCAGTATTGCTGGAACATGATGCATTCTGAGGAATTAACCTGGGAGTAGGGGTGTGAGGTCACAGACAGAATTTGGATTTACCCTGGAGACAGGTGATTCCCATACCTGGCTGATTGTAATAACCTGGGTAGTCTTTTAAAAATAGAAAAATTTCAGGCCCCACTTTGGAAATTCTTATTCATTAGGTCTGAGTAAGATTCTATGCTTTTTAAAAGGTCCTTGTGAAGGTGGTCTGCATTAGGGATCCCTTGTTGAAAGTGCAAACGGGACACCAAGTCTTAGGCTTGGCAATGCTGGTCACTTGCATCAGAGGAGCAGCACTCGGGAACCAGATTTGAAAATTAGACTAGAGGAAGGGGCATAATAATGTGATCTCTTACAAAAGCTGAAGCAAGACATGATTAAGGCCTGAATTCAAACACTGGGACTGAGGATGGACAGGATGACTTATTTAGATATCTAGTATTTGGGTATTTAAACACCTAGTATGACTTCCAAACTATTTGAGTTTGAGATGTGGCACCCAAAAGAACCATTTTAGGTAGGTAGCAGGAATCAGGAGATAACTTGTGATGCACTGAGTTTGAGATTGCCCATTAGGCTGCCCACAGGGTATGTCCAATTCACCAGTTAAATAAATGGGACTGTAGCTCAAAGGGTAATTTCTAAGGGAGGGAGTAGACATGATAAATATAGGAGAACGTTTTTAGAAGCTTAGAAGGGAAGACAGAGTCTGTGCAATAAAAGAGAAAAGCAGAATCAAGCAGTGTACTCAGTTCATTTCAGTCGCTGAGTCATGTCCAACACTTTGTGACCCCGTGGACTGCAGCATGCCAGGCTTCCCTGTCCTTCACCAACTCCTGAAGCTTGCTCAAATGCATGTCCATTGAGTCGGTGATGCCATCGAACCATCTCATCCTCTGTCGTCCCCTTCTCCCACCTTCAATCTTTCCCAGCATCAGGGTCTTTTCAAATGAGTCAGTTCTTCCCATCAGGTGGCCAAAGTATTGGAGCTTTAGCTTCAGCAACAGTCCTTCCAATGAATATTCAGGATTCATTTCCTTTATTCAGGGTTCATTTCCTTTAGGATTGAATGGCTGGCTCTCCTTGCAGTCCAAGGGACTCTCAAGAGTCTTCTCCAACACCACGGGTCAAAAGCATCAATTTTGTAGTGCTCAGCTTTCTTTATACTCCAACTCTTACATCCATACATGACTACTGGAAAAACCATAGCTTTGACTAGACAGACCTTTGTTGACAAATTAATGTCTCTGCTTTTTAATATGCTGTCTAGGTTGGTCATAGCTTTTCCTCCAAGGAGTAAGCATCTTTGAATTTCATGGCTGCAGTCACTGTCTGCAGTGATTTTAGAGGGCCCCCCCCCCAAAAAATAGTCTCTCACTGTTTCCATTGTTTCCCCATGTATTTGCCATGAAGTCATAGGACTGGATGCTATAATCTTAGTCTTCTGAATGTTGAGTTTTAAACCAACTTTTTCACTTTCATCAAGAGGCTCTTTAGTTCTTCTTCGCTTTCTGCCATAAGGGTGGTGTCATCTGTGTATCTGAGGTTATTAATATTTTTCCTGGCAATCTTGATTCCAGCTTGTGCTTCATGCAGGCCAGCGTTTCTCATGATGTACTCTGCATGTAAGTTAAATAAGCAGGGTGACAATATACAGCCTTGACATACTCCTTTCCCGATTTGGAACCAATCTGTTCTTCTATGTCCAGTTCTAACTGTTGCTTCTTGACCTGCATACAGATTTCTCAGGAGGCAGGTCAGGCGGTCTGGTATTCCCATCTCTTTCAGAATTTTCCACAGTTTATTGTGAGTCACACAAAGTCTTTGGCATATTCAATAAAACAGAAGTATGCTTTTCTGGAAAAAAAAACAGATGCTTTTCTGGAACTCTCTTGGTTTTTTTTGATGATCCAATGGATGTTGGCAGTTTGATTTCTGGTTCCTCTGCCTTTTCTAAATCCAGTTTGAACATCTGGAAGTTCACGATTCACATACTGTTGAAGCCTGGCTTGGAGAATTTTGAGCATTACTTTGCTAGTGTGAGATGAATACAATTGTGCGGTAGTTTGAACATTCTTTGGCATTACCTTTCTTGGGTATTGGAATGAAAAGTGACCTTTTCCAGTCCTGTGGCCACTGCTGAGTTTTCGATATTTGCTGGCATATTGAGTGCAGCACTTTCATAGCATCATCTTTTAGGATTTGAAATAGCTCGACTGGAATTCCATCACCTCCATTCGCTTTGTTCATAGTGATGCTTCCTAAGGGCCACTTGACTTTGCATTCCAGGATGTCTGGCTCTAGGTGGGTTATCACACCATCATGGTTATCTGGGTCATAAAGAACTTTTGGATAGTTCTGTATATTCTTGCTACCTCTTCTTAATATCTTCTGTTTCTACTAAGTCCATACCATTTCTGTCCTTTATTGTGCCCATCTTTGTGTGAAATGTTCTCTTGTATCTTGAATTTTCTTGAAGAGATCTCTAGTCTTTCTGTTGTTTTCCCCTGTTTCTTTGCATTGATCACTGAGGAAGGCTTTCTTATCTCTCCTTGCTATTCTTTGAAACTCTGCATTCAAATTCAAACTCTGCATATCTTTCCTTTTCTCCTTTGCCTTTCACTTCTCTTCTTTTTTCAGTTATTTGTAAGGCCTCCTCAGACAACCATTTTGCCTTTGTGCAATTCATTTTCTTGGGGATGGCCTTGATCTCTGCCTGCTGTACAATGTCATGAACCTCCATCCATAGTTCTTCAGGCACTCTGTCTATCAGATCTAATCCCTTTAATCTATTTGTCACTTCCACTGTATAATCGTAAGGGGTTTATTTAGGTCATACCTGAATGGTCTAGTGGTTTTCCCTACTTTCTTCAATTTAAGCCTGAATTTGGCAATAAGGAGTTCATGATTTGAGCCACAGTCGTCTCCTGGTCTTATTTTTGCTGACTGTATAGAGCTTCTCCATCTTTGGCTGCAAAGAATATAATCAATCTGATTTCAGTATTGACCATCTGTGTAGAGTCTTCTCGTGTGTTGTTGAAAGAGGGTGTTTACTAGGACCAGTGTATTAACCGGTGCAAAACTCTGTTAGCCTTTTCCCTACTTCGTTTTGTACTCCTAGGGCCAAATTTGCCTGTAGTCCAGGTATCTCTTGACTTCCTATTTTGCATTCCAGTCCGCTATGATGAAAAGGACATCTTTTTGGGGTGATAGTTCTAGACGGTCTTGTATGTTTTCCTAGAACTTTTCCACTTTTGCTTCTTCATCATTACTGGTTGGGGCGTAGGCTTGGATTACTGTGATATTGAATGGTTTGCCTTGGAAAGGAGCCAAGATCATTCTGCTGTTTTTGAGATTGCACCCAAGAACTGTATTTCAGACTCTTTTGTTGACTATAAGGGCTATTCCTTTTCTTCTAAGGGATTCTTGCCCACAGTAGTAGATATAATGGTCATCTGAGTTAAATTCACCCATTCCAGTCCATCTTAGTTCACTGATTCCTAAAATCGATGTTCACTCTTGCCATCTCCTGTTTGACCACTTCTAATTTACCTTGATTCATGGACCTAACATTCCAGGTTCCTATGCAGTATTGTTCTTTACAGCATCAGACTTTACTTCCATCACCAGTCACATCAACAACTGGGCATTGTTTTTGCTTTGGGTCTGTCTCTTCATTCTTTCTGGAGTTATTTCTCCACTTTTCTCCAGTAGCATATTGGGCACCTACTCACTGGGGAGTTCATCTTTCATTGTCATACCTTTTGCCTTTTCATACTGTTCATGGGGTTCCCAAGGCAAGAATACACAAGCAGTGTATTGTTTTGTCCTAATTTTAAGGATAGTGTATCAGTCAGGGTCCCACCAGTCAAAAAAAAAAAAAAGCAATAGGAAAGAGATTGGCTATAGGGATTGGATAGTCAAATCTAAAATCCATGTGAAAGTGAAAGTGAAGTCACTCAGTCGTGTCTGACTCTTTGTGACCCCACAGACTGTAGCCCACCAGGCTTCTCAGTCCATGGGATTTTCCAGGCAAGGGTACTGGAGTGGGTTGTTATTTCCTTCTCCAAGGGATCTTCCCAACCCAGGGATCAAACCCAGGTCTCCCGCATTGTAGGCAGATGCTTTTACGTCTGACCCGGGGAAGTCCCTAAAATCCATAGGGCAGGCAATCAGGCAGGAGCTGAAGCTGCAGTCTACAGATGGAATTTCTTCTCTTTTTTGTCCTCAGGAAAACAGTTCTGTTCTCAAGGCCTTTTAAACTGATGGGATCAGTTTTATCCAGATTACCCAGGATAATCTCCTTTACAAAAAGTCAACTGATTGCAGCTGATAATCACATAAACAGAATACCTTCATAGCAGCACCTAATCTAGTGTGATTAAATAACTGGGTACTCTAGCCTAGCCAAGTTGACACATAAAACTGACCATCACAGACAGGAAATGACCTCATCACCTAAATAGGCTAAGGGAAATGGGGCCAAAAGAGTGAGAGAAGCTGGACCTACTAAAGGGATGAAGAGGAGAGAACTGATGAAGGAAGAGCCATTAAGTATTCATTCAGCAGTTTTTGACATCAGCTGTTTGCCAGATACCACACTAGGTCCCAGAGGAGCAAGCAAGGGTGGGATCAAGTGCTCAGGTAGAGGGGTTGTCTTAAAGATCAAGAAATCTTGATTCTCTGAGCCAGGAAGATAAAGATAGCTTTAGACATGGTATTTTTGAGTTTTGGCAGGAAATTCCCCTGGAGGAGGGCATGGCAATCCACTCCAGTATTCGAGCCTGGAGAATCCCCATGGACAGAAGAGTCTGAAGGGCTATAGTCCATAGCGTTGCAAAGAGTCAGACATGACTGAAGCAACTTAGCATGCAACAGAAAGATGAGGGAGCCCCAGAAAGAGAGCTCCTATGGTGTCAGTGAAGAAGAATTTGCAGTCATTACCAAGAATGGAGGGCAGGGAGATGGATTCTGGATGAACAGTGGATATTTAAAATTGGAGCTCCCTTAGCAACCTAGATGTCCATCAGCAGATGAATGGATAAGAAAACTGTGGTACATATACACAATGGAGTATTACTTAGCCATTAAAAATAGTACATTTGAATCAATTCTAATGAGGTGGATGAAATTGGAGCCTATTATACAGAGTGAAGTAAGCCAGAAAGAAAAACACCAATACAGTATACTAACACATATATATGGAATTTAGAAAGATGGTAATGATAACCCTGTATGTGAGACAGCAAAAGAGACACAGATGTTTAGAACAGTCTTTTGGACTCTGTGGGAGAGGGCGAGGGTGGGATGATTTGGGAGAACGGCACTGAAATATGTATAATATCATATGTAAAACGAATCACCGGTCCAGGTTCGATGCATGATACAGGATGCTCGGGGCTGGTGCACTGGGACAACCCAGAGGGATGGGATAGGGAGGGAGGTGGGAGGGGGGTTCAGGATAGGGAACATGTGTACACCTGTGGTGGATTCATTTTGATGTATGGCAAATCCAATACAACATTGTAAAGTAATTAGCCTCCATTAAAATAAATTTATATTTTTAAAATTTCAAAAAAAATAATAAAATAAAAGTGTCTCTGGTAAATTGGATTCAGCAAGTGTCAGATCCGAACCCAGCAAAAGAATTAAAAGTGGAGCTTCCTTGAAATGGGGGATGAGCTCTGTATATTAGGGAGAAAGTAAGTATTTGGGGCCATGCTTTTAAATTTTTGAGTTTGCAAAGAAAGACTGCCACAGACACAAATTACATTGAAATAGAAACTTGTTCATCTCATTAGCAATTCAAGAAATACAGGTTAAAATAATTTCAAGGTATTGCCAAATAAGAGTAAAATGTATTGTGTCCCATTGTGTCCCTCTAGGGCTTCAGAAAAAAAATTTAGATAAGTTATCCTTTTTTGTTATAATCATGAAAATGAAAAGTGATATATTCACACGAGTCAGTGGTTTTCTACTATATTGGCAGTGGAGTTTTTTTCCCCACAAAAATCTTGACATAGAAATCAAATGTATAAAACAATAAAAGCAGAATTGAAGTGGTTTAGGATGCAAGGGAGAACTCAGCACCCTCCCATAAAGTCCTTCTGCCCAGACTCCTAGAAGTACCTCATAAGACACTTCCTAGGAACAGTTTGGATTCTACTCTTGTAAATAAAACATGTATTAATATGAGCAATTTTTAATGATACATTAAAATATTTTAAAGCAGTTTAGAAAACTATGTACAATGTGATTTCATGAAAAAATATGCATCCACATTGAGAAAGAGGTCTGGAAGGATCTAAATCAAGGTATTAACAATGATTATCTTCTCAGCAGTAAGATGGATATATTTTTTTTTCATCTAGGAGCTTGTTTGTATTTTCCAGTTAAAAGAAATAAATATGTGTTGCTATTGTAATGAGAAAAAAATTATTTTTAATGCTAAATAGTGTGTCAAACTCTTAGGATATGTGTGCATGTGTGTGTGTGTGTGTGTGTGCATATGCCAGTATATTCAGACACATACTTTTTGGCCCATCCAGCTGTGGTTTCTCAGCTCCAATCCCATGCATTGCTGTGGGATGCTGGGGCTGGGATTCTACAAGACCAAGCGGTGTTTACCAGCTGGCAGTTATAACAATAATTGACCACTAGAGGGAGATTGGAAGGCAGGAAGAGACGAGAAGGGACTTGTTCCTTCCTGTCTTATTCCTGACAATGTTGCCCAGCAGCAGCTCTTCATCCCCAATAATGGCTGTTGCTTCTAGTCTCTGACTCATTTTTACACACTTGCAGAACTGACACTTCAGAGGTGCTAGCAGCACCTGGGTGATGCTCTCTTGTCAAAGATCTGGGTCGCAATTCTGCAGATCCCTTCCTCCAAAAGTCTAAATTCTGGTAACCCCAAACTGGTAATCCCCTTTTTACTCCACCTCCAGGGGTTGCAACTGCTTTCAGCAGTTATCTCTGTGTTACCTCAGTGTTATACATGTGCTTTTCAGTTCTTAAACATTTAACCAATTTGTTATATTCTCTCTGGTGAATAGTATGATTCTGTTTTATTAGCAGGATTCTTGGAACAAGAAGTGGTCCTAGGAAACAGCCCCGAAAATGGGATTCTTAGGTTGATTTGAGCATGCCCTTAGCTTTGAACACGGTAGTGGTCTCTTTACCAAGAGGAAATAAGGTTTGAGTATCTATGATATGTTATGACATCATGCTTAATACCTGTGGTTGACTGGGATGAAATACCTTCTGTGGCCCTAAGGGGACCAAATGACTGTTATGGTAGCAAAGATGCTTCTGTAAGAAATGACAGCCTCAGATCATTAACTCTCAGCTCAAGTCACAGAGAATCAGAGAGTTTCCCATGGTTACTCTACACTGGATTAAACCAAATGTATTGATATGGGTCATTATATCAGTTACTAAAGCTCTTACAGTTAGAAGTGTATCTAATGATTTTTTTTTTGGTTGCCAGAAGCGTAAACTCAACTATAGCCTATGCTCCATGAAGATAAAATTGTGCCAGATTTTTCCTGGTACAATGTAGAAGAAGGAATCCAAAGACTCAGAAAGATCGGAATGGTGGAGTAGATATATAATCATCAACTTGCACGCCCACCTTCGACTACATCCTCTGAGAGTTCACTCCCTCCACTCAGGCATTGAGAAAGGCGTTAATGACAGGCTCTCAATGTCCTCACAAAGTTCTATGATGACTGTCTTCTGTAGGCTATGGTGATGGTAAAAGATACCACCATTGAAACTGGCTCCCTGATTTCAGTGAAGATGATGGGATCCCAGAATGACAAAGGCCAGGTGGCAACAATTAACTATAAGAGGCAAGGTGAGGGCATTTACTATAATGGGCAATCGAGATAAAATGTTAACCAAATTGTTTTGACTAGCAGGAATCTTTAGTAGTAGCTAACTGATCATGGTATCTATAGGAATTTATCAGATTGCAGCCTATTAAAATATTACTTCATTCAGAGAAGGAGAAATATCATATGACATCCCTTACATATGGGATCTAAAAAGAAATGATACAAATTAATTTACTTATGAAAGAGAAACAGACTCACAGACTTAGAGAATGGACTTGTGGTTGTGGGGGAGAAAGATGGGGGAAGGGATAGTTTGGAGTTTGGAATAGACATGTACACCCTGCTATATTTAAAACAGATAACCAACAAGAACTGTATAGCATAGGGAACTCTGCTCAGTGTTATGTGGCAGCCTGGATGGGAGAGAGTTTGAGGGAGAACGGATACATGTATATGTAATGCTGAGTCTCTTCACTGTTCACCTGAAACTGTCACGACATTGTTAATCAGCTATGCTGCTGCTGCTAAGTCGCTTCAGTCGTGTCCGACTCTGTGCAACCCCGTAGACGGCAGCCCACCAGGCTCCTCCGTCCCTGGGATTCTCCAGGCAAGAACACTGGAGTGGGTTGCCATTTCCTTCTCCAGTTAGTCAGCTATACCCCAATACAAAAAAAAAAAGTCAAAAAATATAGTACTTCATTTCTGTCGCAGTGACCAGAAACCTAATTTGAGCACCCAAATTCAGAGGAGACATGACTCCTTACTCAGTTTCCAGACTTAAACAAGTTCAATACCATAGAATCTCTTGATGAACAAGGAAGCTGGTACAAAGATGTTCCTGAGAGTCATTTACAGTGACAAAACTTTAGAAAGATACAATCATCATGTATCAGTTATCTATTGATGGTTAGCAGTCAACATATTCATGACTCAATCATTTTATTGCTTACAGTTCTGTGGGGTCAGGAGTTTTGCCAGGGCTCTGAAGGGATGTCTTGTCTCTCATCCACATAGTGTTGGCTGGGGGCTTTACTAGGTTTGGAGGACCCCAAAGGCCTCACAAGTCTGGCACTCCCATTGGCATGACTCAGATGGGCGAGGTGAGCTGTGATGGCTGGGTCTCCCTTTTGCCATGGTATTAGCAGGGTTCACAGTATGTCTGGGTCCTTGTGTCTCCTCCATGTGGTTTCTCTATCCACATGGCATCTCATCCTCTAGGGCCCATCTCCCCGTGTAGACTCTCTTTAAAGGATAACCTGAACTTCTTTACATGCAGCTGGATCCATGAGGAGCAAAAGCAGATGCTGTCAGGCCTCTTAGAGTCTGAACTCAGAAGTCCCCAGATGCCACTTCCATCACACTTTGTTGGTCAAAACAAGTCAGAAGGGCAGCATAAATTCAAGGAATGGGGAAACAGACACCAGCTTTTGTTAGAAAAAGCAGTAAAGGCATATTTCAAAGAGGTGTGGACCCAGAGAGACCCAATTCAGTCACAGGGTTTATTTTAAACAACCTAGTACATTTTAATAAACATTTCTTTTAAGAAATTAAGGTACATCCATACAGCGAGAAATGGAGTAGGCAAAATTGCTGTAACAAGAAGACTCGCAAATATATAATAGTCCAAACACAATAGATGTTTATTCTTACCCATATTGTATTCAACACACGATTATTCAAAATTGTAGTCTCCCTCCATCCTTTGACTTTGAATTCCCCTCAGGCCTTATCATCTTCTGCATCTAGCTGTAAGAAGAGATAACATAAAGGAGACACACTCGCCTTTTAAAAGCATTGGCCCAGGAATAGCACACATTACATTCATTCCTATTCTTTTCAGTTCAGTTCAGTTGCTCAGTCATGTCTGACTCTTAGGGACCCCACGGACTGCAGCATGCCAGGCTGAATTCACTGTTCTTACTAACTCCTGGAGCTTGCTCAAACTCATGTCCATTGAGTCGGTGATGCCATCCAGCCATCTCATCCTCTGTTGTCCCCTTGGATGGATGGCATCACCAACTACACCTAACTGCCAAGAAGCCTGGAAATGTAGCCTAGCTGCATGCCCAAGGAGAAGGAAACAGATTTTGATGAACAGCTAGGAGAATCTGCCACAATCACTTTTTAGGGATAGGCAATGACCCAGGGAAATGCTCACATGTTAAATGAATGAAAGAGATGATAAAACTTTGTATACACTATGACTCCAAGTCAGGGAAGGGGCAAAATGAAATGTATATCTGGAGTGAATATGATGCCAAGATTTTTATTTCTGGTTGGTGAAAGTACAAGTTTTCTATTCTTTTTATTTTCAGAATTAGGTTCAGTGAACACAAATCTTTTCCATAACATGACAATATGTTTAAATGTTAAAGTACCTAAATTATAAACTCAAAGCACTCTTTTAGCATCATGACTGACATTCAAGCTCTCTCAACTCCTAGAAGCTCATAGAAATGTAAAGAAAAAAAATGCCCATTGATAGATAGCATATTTGCCACTCTGTGTTCTGAAGCATTTAGGGACCAGCATACAATTTCAACACAGATAATTCCTAATTTAGAAAAGTCATTCCTCAGTCCATCCTTTGAAACTGAATGTATTCTCCACAAAGTGAAGGTAAAGCATGATGATTAGGACCGAGAGCTAGCCCACCAAAGCCAGTTTCCTCCAACCAATCACGATGTCCCAGCCATTGGTTCTCTAGAGGACAATTCTGGATTCCAGGATTGTTACAGAAAAGTGCATTCCACCATCAAGATCGAAATAGCAGGAACACACCTTCCCTCAGCTTGGGTTACCCTCACCCCCAGCAAGCTCTGGCAGCCAGAGTCAGAGCTTGTACCCTTCCCTGTCCCTAGAAACATTTGCTGCACCAGGTGGGAAGTGGAAGCTGGGATCTATTAGCAGTGGAGCCCCTGGCGTGATGGGAGCAAGAAAGTGGAGGAAAAGCAGGGCTCCGGGCGTCGGCAAGGGTGCCCATATGGCATGATCACATGAGATGCAGGATTCTGAGGGAGACGTGATGTCAGATCAGGATGATGGGGGAAAGGCTACAGACGTCTAGCGTAGGGAGGAGGTGCTTTCACCATTCACTTTCCCTCTCATAGACAGTGATGTTGAATACTTCAGTTCTCCATCCCAGGTCATCTTCATCCCAGTTCCTTCATTGTCCTCATCTCCAGTAACCTTCACATCCACTTCACTTCAGTCACATACTCTCAAGTCATATCCCAAATCTTGCTGCCATCCAGAATTATTCCATATCTGATGTCACAAATTCAGACGTTTCTTTCTGATGATAATGTCTTATTTTCTCAACCTTCTCACTCAAGTCACTCCTTACAAATCTGGTCTTAAGCCTCACTGGATCACCAGTCCTTAATCTCTTACTCTCTTCTCATCAGTACCCTTCCACTTCCACCCTTCTTTATATATAGCTTAGATACTCCTAATCCATTGCACACCAGTGTTATCAATCCGTCTCTCTGTTACACTTCCATCACATTTGCCTGGCCAATGTCCAACCCTTTATTGGACATACCCTTTATTAGTTCTATTCTCTGAATTTTCTGTAATTATGGGGAAGAAACACTAAAGTTCTCAGATAAGAGCTCTCTCAATAATGTCAAACCTACAATTTTACTTGTCCCTCCAACCATCCTATCTTCCATTCCTCCAGTTACAATGGATAAGGTGATCCTCTTCTCACCCAAGATGAATCCCTTCATTGTCTGTCTCCATCTAGTAAGAGCTTTTTCAGAAAAAGGATCATGTGTGCTTGTTAACGGCTGCCTTCTAGGACTTGGCAGAAGTAGGCATAAGAACAAGTACACAGTATTTATCAAATGAATAGCTTTGATGAATTCAGGAAAAGGTAGGGACAGAGGGAAGGAAATAAAACAGTTATTCCTCCTCTCTTATTCTGCTGTTTTTGGTTAGAAGAGAGAATAGTATTCTGAGAAAGAGAGCAGAATTTTCTCATACATAAAGGACAGAGGTTGATCAAGAATTGACAGTATCTGAACTGTTAATAATTCTTACATTGTAAAATTCACCTGAATGGCACCTATTCAGTTCAGTTCAGTTCAGTCGCTCAGTCGTGTCCGACTCTTTCCGACCCCATGAATCGCAGCACGCCAGGCCTCCCTGTCCATCACCAACTCCCGGAGTTCACTCAGACTCACGTCCATGGAGTCAGTGATGCCATCCAGCCATCTCATCCTCTGTCATCCGCCTCTCCTCCTGCCCCCAATCCCTCCCAGCATCAGAGTCTTTTCCAGTGAGTCAGCTCTTCACATGACGTGGCCAAAGTACTGGAGTTTCAGCTTTAGCATCATTCCCTCCAAAGAAATCCCAGGGCTGATCTCCTTCAGAATGGACTGGTTGGATCTCTTTGCAGTCCAAGGGACTCTCAAGAATCTTCTCCAGAACCACAATTCAAAAGCATCAATTCTTCGGCGCTCAGCTTTCTTCACAGTCCAACTCTCACATCCATACATGACCACAGGAAAAACCATAGCCTTGACTAGACGGACCTTAGTCGGCAAAGTAATGTCTCTGCTTTTGAATATGCTATCTAGGTTGCTCATAACTTTTCTTCCAAGGAGTAAGCGTCTTTTAATTTCCTGGCTGCAGTCACCATCTGCAGTGATTTGGGAGCCCCCCAAAATAAAGTCTGACACTGTTTCCACTGTTTCCCCATCTATTTCCCATGAAGTGATGGGACCAGATGCCATGATCTTCGTTTTCTGAATGTTGAGCTTTAAGCCAACTTTTTCACTCTCCTCTTTCACTTTCATCAAGAGGCTTTTTAGTTCCTCTTCACTTTCTGCCATAAGGGTGGTGCCATCTGCATATCTGAGGTTATTGATATTTCTCCCGGCAATCTTGATTCCAGCTTGTGTTTCTTCTAGTCCAGCATTTCTCATGATGTACTCTGCATAGAAGTTAAATAAGCAGGGTGTCTTGACACACTCCTTTTCCTATTTGGCACCTATTAGCTTCATATAATTTATTTCCCTGAGAAAAATTCTTCCTTTAGAATAAATTTCTGTCATCTAGAGTAATTTTATGTACAAATTCTATTCACCCTTTAATTCCTAGTTCAGAGGCCCCTTGTTTCTCCTCCCCCCAAAGCTGGAACTTGCCTCTTCCGTTTCTGAACTTGCATCTTGCTTTCTACCTCCCGCTCGTATGATACTGACTGACAGCAGTCTGCTTTGTTCTTGAGGCGTTTGTCATGAGTTCTCTAAGCAACTTCATGCAGGGATTGTGTATCTTCCCTCCTGCTGGCACATGGATTCTCAGTAAATATTGTAGAATAAATACTGAATGAATTAAGTAATGAATAAAAAGCCTTTCAATAAGAACCAAGTACTAGCCTGGCATTAAGAATTTCTCAATTCAAGAAACATGATAGCTCTAGGAGTCACTGGAACACATTTGAAAGGCCATGCATACGTATTCATACTGTGTTAATGAGGCATACTATAGTCTCCAAAAATCTTCCTTGATTATAAAAGGCATCCTATCAGAGGTTTTAATTTAAAAAACATGCTTCCACCTGATCATACTTTTTGAAAATGTTGGCATTTTTAGGTCTGTAAAAAGAAAGCATATTTTCTTTTAAAAAGTACTTCATGCAAAAGTCTTAAGGAGATTGCCTCTCACTTGTACTTAGAACTTTCAGAAGATATAAGACTAACATGTTTCATTTGAATTCCTGAAGTGAGTTTTGGTTTGGATTTTGATCTGAATGTATAGGTATAAATCCCAGTTTAGTGTCTGGAGGATATAAGGATTATACTTTTCCTGGTCATATACTGGTTTTCACTTTTTGGAAATGTATAAAAATAACCACTTACAAGAATCTTATAATTATCATGTAAAAATACATAAAGTGATGGTTGATGAAAAGGAAGAGTTTAGAGGAAAAAAAAGGGAAATGAGTCCCCAACAAGCAGAAATAAAAAGAGAGTGGAATTAAAGCTCCCGTTATTGAGAAATCAGACTCTTATAGAGCAACCTTTTAGACTCCATTCAGTATATACTTTTATTATAACATTTAGCTTCACAATAGAGTATTACTTAATAGCTTTAAGTGTAATTATTTCCCCATCTATATTTGCATATACACCTTGACAGCTTTTGCTGAGAAATCAAATTTCTCAGTTGTGGCTTCTTCAATATCTCATCTCTCCACCAGAGGGCAGCAAGAAGCTGTGACCAGATTACCCTCTAAAGGCTCCTGGCTTCATTAAGAAACCAAGCAGAACTTAATCTACAATCCAACTCGCCAGTGGAATCCTAGCTTTACAACTTCAGACAAAATGGAGACAAATTGGCTTATTCCTGGCAGAGGAGATTCAAATAATCAAAGGAATGTCTTACAGCAAAGTAGATACACATGATTTCAAGGCTTTACCCCTAACTTGGAAGCAAGTCATGTGACCTGAAGGCTTAGCTTTGGTCAGGAGTGGCATAAACCAAGTTCATTTTCAAGGAGCTGAGTCACTTGACCCCGGGAATGGCAAGACTTTTTTTAAAAGTTGATAATCAGATATATTTTTTTCTACATTAAAGACTCAGTGCCCAAGAACTGGTCTTGGAAAAAATGAAATTCTTATTCCTACTCTTTGACAGCCTTGAGGCAAAATTTCCAAGTCAAAAGGAAGAGTTTAGAGAAAATATGAGAAATGAGCTCCCAACAAACAGATATAAAAAGAGAGTGGAATTAGCCTTGAGGCAAAATTTCCAAGTCAAATTTATAAGGTGTATAGGGATTTGGTTGCTTGTTTTGCTTTCTTCTTTCTTGCCAGTTACCTCCTGAGAACTGGGCATGGATCAGTAAAATCCCTCTGCTGTGGCTGCCAGCAAGTCTGTGCCTGATTTGGCGCATTTCTGAGAAGGTACCAGAGCCTCTAGTGGAACATAACACCCTAGTACTAAGCCAGGGGACGGAGCCAAGCCACATTTCAGTGTCTGCCACTGAACCAAGCTGCAAGCAGGGGCCATCTTTTCTGCTCAAAAAGTTGTTACTGAAATCCTTCAAGTGTTTGCTTTTGCGACTAAACTGGTCAAAAAAAATGTTCTTTAAAATTAGGATTGACTTAGAAAGGAGATAGTCTCTCTATGCCCAAAATTTCCAAGAGACACATCATCTGTGCACCCAGATACACTCACAAAAACAGACATGCACACTTGCCAAGAAACAAAAAGTTCTCAGGAGGATCATGCTCCTAAGAGCTTTCTCTCTTTTATACCAGTATTTATTACTGCCTGTTCTCATAAAATCTACTTTGGGAGATTCTGGCATAGCAAGAATCTTGCCTCAGGGATGTGTAAGAAAACATGATCAGGCAGTAAGCAGATAAACAGTGACAAGGCACTCAACTGTGATCTTCCCAGGTAGTGCTAGGGGTAAAGAACTCTCCTACCAATGCAGGAGACATAAGAGTCATGGGTTCAATTCCTGGGTCGGGAAGATCTCTTGGAGGAAGGCGTGGCAACCCACTCCAGTACCCTTGCCTGGAAAATCCCATGGACAGAGGAGCCTGGTGGGCTACAGTCCATAGGGTTGCAAAAAGTCAGAAATGACTGAAGTGACTAAGCACGCATGTACTCAAGAGTGGTAAAGCCAATAAATGGAGTCACATCCAGCTCAGGGCAACTCTAGGATAAAAATTAAGGATATTAAAATCAACATTGAAAATCTCCCCATGAGCATGTAGGCATCACAAGACAGGAATGTTAAGTTCCTTGTTCTAAGAAGCAGCTCTTCAGTTCTTCGTTCTGTCTTAAGTGGCTAAGATGCTCAATATTTGTCAAGCGAATATTTAAGAAAGTTACCACATCAGAGACCAATATCTCCTAGAGAGTCCGTTTCAGATAATCTTTCTCCCCTTCCAGCATGAAAGCAAATTATGATTTCCTCAGTTGAACAAAGTTGAAAAGTTGTCTAGTGTCAAGGGACCATGTTGTATGCGTCTTTAACAACAGTCATAACCAGAGAGGCAAGCTGCTCAACCCAGAGAGCCCGTGTGAACAGACTGATTGAGTGAAGTTGCTCAGTCGTGTCCAACTCTTTGCGACCCCATGGACTGTAGCCTACCAGGCTCCTCTGTCCAAGGGATTTTCCAGGCAACAGTACTGGAGTGGATTGCCATTTCTTTCTCCAGCGGATCTTCCCGACCCAGGGATCGAACCCGGATCTCCCACATTGTAGACAGACGCTTTCCCGTCTGAGCCACCAGGGAAGTCCCGTGTGAACAGAGACTAATTGTACATCCTCTTTTTATTTGCTAAATCTGGCAACACTGCCCCAGAGAGAGTGTGAGATGGGAATCTTCGTTTATTCAATCGTGTGAACAGAGACTGATTGAATAAATGAAGATTCCCATCTCACACTCTCTCTGGGGTAGTGTTGCCAGGTTTAGCAAATAAAAAGAGGATGTACAATTAAATTTGAATTTCAGGTTAATAAATTTATCATAGGACAAAGACTTATATCCTAAAAAAAGAAACGTTCACTAAATAAAATTCAGAATTAATTGGGTGTCCTGTATTTTGATCTGGCAATTCTAATCTGCAGCATATACTTCCTGAGCAAAATAGTAGAAGAGTTGTCTGACCTTAAAATTGTGACCTTCCTCTCAGGTAACACAGGTTGTATTAATAATATTTTTTTAACTTCAATGTATGAATGCCACTGTCAACAATGGTGACATTGTATGGTGACAACAATGGGTTGCATTTAATTCCTTTAGGTGTGCCATGGAAAATTCCAGAATTTGGAAACATCCTTTAAACTCAAAGTTTTGAACACCACTAGTACAGAGTCTTTGGTAACCTATGTTCTTCGAGCTGAATGAAAGGTCTGCCCTATAACATTTTTCATCCCTGTACTTTGGGAAATAATTTTTGGGCAAATAACATTCAATATCACAGTAATCCAAGTCTATGCCTTGACCAGTAATGCTGAAGAAGCTAAAGTTCAATGGTTCTAGGAAGACCTACAAGACCTTCTAGAACTAACATCTGAAAAAGATGTCCTTTTCATTATAGGGGACTGGAATGCAAAAATAGGAAGTCAAGAAACACCTGGAGTAACAGGCAAATTTGGCCTTGGAATGCGGAATGAAGCAGGCAAAAGGCTAATAGAGTTTTGCAAAGAGAACACACTGGTCATAGCAAATACCCTCTTCCAACAACACAAGACTCTACACATGGACATCACCAGATGGTCAATACTGAAATCAGATTGATTATATTCTTTGCAGCCAAAAGTGGAGAAACTCTATACAGTTAGCAAAAACAAGACCAGGAGATAACTGTGGCTCAGATCATGAACTCCTTATTGCCAAATTCAGACTTAAATTGAAGAAAGTGGGAAAAACCACTAGACCATTCAGGTATAACCTAAATCAAATCCCTTACAATTATACAGTGGAAGTGAGAAATAGATTCAAGGGATTAGATCTGATAGAGTGCCTGAAGAACTATGGACGGAGGTTCATGACATTGTACAGGAGGCAGGGATCAAGACCATCCCCAAGAAAAAGAAATGCAAAAAGGCAAAATGGTTATTTGAGGAGGCCTTAAGAATAACTGAAAAAAGAAGAGAAATGAAAGGCAAGGAAAAAGGGAAAGATATACCCATTTGAATGCAGAGTTCCAGAAAATAGTAAGGAGAGATAAGAAAGCCTTCCTCAGTGATCAATCAATGCAAAGAAATACAGGAAAACAATAGAATGGGAAAGACTAGAGGTCTCTTCAAGAAAATTAGAGATACCAAGGGAACATTTCATGCAAAGATGTGCACAATAAAGGACAGAAATGCTATGGACCTAATAGAAGTAGAAGATATTAAGGAGAGGTGGCAAGAATACACAAAAGAACTATTAAAAAAAAAGATCTTCATGACCCATATAACCACAATGTTGTGATTACCCACCTATACCCAGACACCTTGGAATGTGAAGTCAAGTGGCCCTTAGGAAGCATCATTACGAACAAAGTTAGTGGAAGTGATGGAATTCCAGTTGAGTATTTCAAATCCTAAAAGATGATGCTGTGAAAAGTGCTGCACTCAATATGCCAGAAAATCTGGAAAACTCAGCAGTGGCCAAAGGACTGGAAAAGGTCAATTTTCATTCCAATCCCCAAGAAAGGCAATGCCAAAGAATGCTCAAACTACTGCATAATTGCATTCATCTCACACACTAGCAAAGTAATGCTCAAATTCAAATGTTGAAGCCAGGCTTCAACAGTATGTGAACTGTGAACTTCCAGACATTCAAGATGGATTTAGAAAAGGCAGAGCAACCAGAAATCAAATTGCCAACATCTGCTGGATCATCAAAAAAGCAAGAGAGTTCCAGAAAATCATCTACTTCTGCTTTATTGACGATGCCAAAGCCTTTGACTGTGTGGATCACAACAAACTATGGAAAATTCTGAAAGAGATGGGAATACCAGACCACCTGACCTGCCTCCTGAGAAATCTGTATGCAGGTCAGGAAGCAACAGTTAGAACTGGACATGGAACAACAGACTGGTTCCATATTGGGAAAGGAGTGCATCAAGGCTGTATATTGTCACCCTGCTTATTTAACTTATATGCAGAGTACATCATGAGAAACACTGGGCTGGATGAAGCACAAGCTGGAATCAAGATTGCCGGGAGAAATATCAATAACCTCAGATATGCAGATGACACCACCCCTATGGCAGAAATCGAAGAACTAAAGAGCCTCTCAATGAAAGTGAAAGAGGAGACTGAAAAAGTCATCTTAAAACTCAATTCAGAAAACTAAGATCATGGCATCTGGTCCTATTACTTCATGGGAAATAGATGGGGAAACAGTGGAAACAGTGACAGACTTTATTTTGAGGGGCTCCAAAATCACTGCAGATGGTGACTGCAGCCATGAAATTAAAAGACATTTGCTCCTTGGAAGAAAAGTTAGGACCAACCTAGGCGGCATATTAAAAAGCAAAGACATTACTTTGCCAACAAAGGTCTGTCTAGTCAAGGCTATGGTTTTTCCAGTGGTCATGTATGGATGTGAGAGGTCAACTATAAAAAAGCTGAACATCAAAGAATTGATGCTTTTGAACTGTGGTGTTGGAGAAAACTCTTGAGAATCTCTTTGACTGCAAGGAGGTCCTACCAGTCCATCCTAAAGGAAATCAGTCCTAAATATTCTTTGGAAGGACTGATGCCGAAGCTGAAACTGCAACACTTTGGCCACCTGATGTGAAGAACTGTTTTGAAAAGACCCTGATTCTGGGAAAGATTGAAGGTGGGAGAAGGGGACAACAGAGGATAAGATGGTTGGATGGCATCACTGACTCAATGGACATGAGTTTGAGTAAATTCTGGGAGTTGGTGATAGAAAGGAAGGCCTGACGTGCTGCAGTCCATGGGGTCGCAGAGAGTTGGACAGGACTGAACGACTGAACTGAACCTTTGTTTAGAAGGTTGAAACTAGGCTTAGGAAGTTCTGTGTTTCCCGAGTGATTTCCAGCCCAGTCATCTACCTCCTGATCATGAAGTGGTAATAAAACCCAGTTCTGAGTGGGAGAGGAATTCATAACACAACAGTGTGGGAGGAAAGGTATTGAATTAAGCAATGATAATACAAACTCAGTTTTTCCAACTTGAGTATGGCTTAGAAGATTTCTATTCACAAACATCATATATTAGTCCTGGACCAGAGCCAGGCTTTTGGGAAAACTCATACCTAACTGTAAGCTAAAGTGATCAGTTTCTGGTTACAGTCTCAGAGGCACCTAGTCTACCTGTACCCAGAGCTCAGCCCTTGTGCTTCACGGGTCAGTTCAGCCAGAAGGCTCAGGGGAGAACTTTGGGCACTTTGGATGGACATAGGGATGGGAGGTGAAGGAGTGGCTTGGGGCAGAGGTATTTAGCTGGTAATCAGGAAAGGGAGACATAGGAATGAACTCTTTTCCATAAGAAAATCTTTGTTCAGATGATCTCAAAGTTTAGTTACAGAATTTTATAAAGAAAATGTTCCTTTGTCACTTGTAAGCATTATTGCTTCTTATTGAACTGTACTATAAATGAGTACCATTGACTAAAAGGATACCAACCAAATGAATAAAAATAAAACTCTTACCTTCCTAGAAATCTCCATTATATCATATGGTGTTTAAGACCTTTCACAAATTAATGCCTATCTATCTTTCCAATCTCATTTCCTGCTACTTCTTTCTAAGACTGTCATACTCTATACCCCAGCGTTTCTGAGCCTCAGCATTATCAGCATTTTGAATGGGATAATTCTTTGTTGTAAAGAACTGTCCTGTGTAGTTCTTATTGTATTGTAAGATATTAGCAACATGTCCAGCTTCTACCCACTCAGTTCAGTTCAGTTCAGTCTCTCAGTCGTGTCCAACTCTTTGTGACCCTATGAATTGCAGCGTGCCAGGCCTCCCTGTCCATCACCAACTCCCAGAGTTTACCCAAACTCATGTCCCTCGAGTCGGTGATGCCATCCAACCATCTCATCCTCTGTCATCCCCTTCTCCTCCTGCCCCCAATCCCTCCCAGCATCAGAGTCTTTTCCAATGAGTCAGCTCTTCACATGAGGTAGCCAAAGTACTGGAGTTTCAGCTTCAACCTCAATCATTCCAGTGAACACCCAGGACTGATCTCCTTTAGGATGGACTGGTTGGATCTCCTTGCAGTCCAAGGGACTCTCAAGAGTCTTCTCCAACACCACAGTTCAAAAGCATCAATTCTTCGGCGCTCAGCCTTCTTCACAGTCCAACTCTCACATCCATACATGACTACCAGTAAAACCATAGCCTTGACTAGATGGACCTTTGTTGGCAAAGTAATGTCTCTGCTTTTTAATATGCTGTGTAGGTTGGTCATAACTTTCCTTCCTAAAAGTCCCCAATTCCCACCCTGCTGTTACCCTCCTGACAGCCAGATAATCTGGAGACATTGCCAAAGGTCCCCGGGGGACAAAATCATCTCCATCAGTCATCCTACCTGGGGCTAACTTACCCCACTCCCACTGAGAGCCTGCCTTCCTATGAACACATTTTCATATACCCTCCCCACTACACACACACAACACACACACACAAGCACACACACACACACACCCCTTTCTCCCTGTTACCTTTACCTGAAACATCCTACTTTGCCCCTTTCCACTGACAAACTCTACTCGTTTTTGAAAGCTGTAATCAAATGCTACCTTTCTGATAATTTTCCTTACAATTCATGCCAGCATAATTTCCCTTCCCTTCCCTGGCTGCCAGAGGCACTGCACACAATTTTGCTACTAGTAAAATTGTCTACCACGTGGAGTTGCAATTATCCCCTCCTGTCAAGAGAGTGAGTTTCTTAAGAGCAAGGTCCATAAGTCTACATTACCCAGCACACCGTGTGTGTGCCCCACCAAATACACACAGCACTCAAACAAGCTGAAGTCCCAAGTTACACCATTTACTCTATATTCCCTAAAGGAATACTTGGATTTTGATGCTTATCAAGCAGACTAAATTAGACTGGACCCCACTAAGACTTCTGTGCTTCAGCAGATCTGGATTACTCACCATTTTCCAAACATTCATGGTAATTTCTCATCTTTACACCATGGTTGAAATTGTTTTCTTCACCTGGAGGCTTCTACTCTCATTTCTTCCTGTTAAAATCTTCCACAAATTCCACTTCTACTTACAACTCTAGACACACACTTACTCACATGCGTATACTATGGCCTCCTCCTTCTGAAAGCATCATTGCCTTTTTCTCTTCCTTTCTCGTTCTTCTCATTCTCTGTCTCATTCCCAATGGTCTTCTCTTAAAGCTGAATTCTGCTTCTTGAAGGCAATGACTCTATCTTCCTCTTTCTGCAGCTGCTCATCAAGGGACTTGTACGTACCAGGCACTAATCAAGAATTTGTTTAATTGAATAGGAAAATCAGAAGTTATTTTAAAATACTTGGTTCATATCCTGAGACTAATGTAAGTGTTTAAAGAAAGGAAGGGGATTGCGACCCATCATGGGGAAGGTTTAGAAAGATGAATTCACCTGGGTCGGGAAAGAATGGAGGTGTATTACCAGGCAACCACAGTAGTACAAGGGTAAGGTAAAGCCATTGCTTTGATAATAACAAAGATGTCAGGAGTGATTTCAGAATGATGGTGTACAGGATTTGGTACCTAACTGGAAATGAGACAAGGGAGAGAGAAAAATGGAGTAAACATTATTCAGATCCTGGTTTTGGGTGCTGGGATGATGACAGCAACACTCACCAAAATATAAAGATTCGGAGAAAGGACAATGAGTGCAGCAGCTGAGTGTCAGTGAGCCACCCCAGTAGAAATAGAGCAGAGACAGTTAGAAAGATGAGCGTGAGGCTTACAGAGGCAAGGGAACCCAGTGACAGGGTTTGGGAGTCAATCTTGTAGCTGAGGCCGAGAGGCAATGTGGATGACTGAGGGAAGGGGTCTGTGACAAGAGAAGAGGGGGTGTTGGGGAAAAGGGGAAGGAAGAAGGCAGGGAGCACAACGTCGTGGAAGAAAGAACATTAGGGTTTCAGTGCTGCGTGAGTAGGTGAGAATGAGGACTGGAGATAGGTCAGTGGATTCGTCGATCTGGTGGTCTGTTGCCTCTTGAGAGATGGGACTCAGTGGGGTAGAGGGGCTGAACGCCAGATTAGTAGGAGGTGAGAAGTGAAAGAGCAGTGGGAATGTAATGACTGAGATAAAAGAAACCGATTTCCTCAACAAGTGTATCAGTAAGAGGAAGGCAGTTTACCACAACTGCTTGAGGGCAGAGCAAGGTTCAGAAAGGTTGTGTTTGTTTTTAGGTTGTGTGAGACTGGAATCTGTTTGTTGACAAAGGGAAGGAGCTTGAGAGTTAGATTTTGAAGTTATGAGAACAAAAACGTAATAAACAAAATCTTGGAGGAGGTGGGATGCTATTAGAGTCTCGGAGAAGGGAGGAGAAGAGACCTCTTCTTCTGAGAGAAAGTGGGGAGGAGCGAGGAATTGCATGGCTCGGGCAAAGAGGAGGGTGGAGGGGCTTCGTACTTTCTTATCCTCCATGCCTCCTCCATGCCTCCGTACTTTCTTATCCATCAGAGCAGGGGGTGAGTCAGTCTGTGAAGCTGGACATACCTGAGGACGATCCTGAGGCGCCTGTGTCAGGGAAATGACCGGAGACAAGGGAAGGGGGTGGCAAAGCAGCAGTGAGCTCTGAGGATTCCTTTCAGATGGTTGAATCTTTTCTTGGAAAACTCCTTACCTTTCAAACCCAGCTCAAGTGTTTCCTTCTGTGGCTCACCCAGCTGGAAACTGAACTCATGGGAGTCATACTCCCCCCAACCCCCAGACCTGCAACCTTTATGAAACTATTTACCTTGTTGTATTTCAAGTTTCATTCATTTGTCTGCCCCATCAGTTCTTAAGCTTCTCAAAGGTCATTATTCATCTCTGTATCCCTAGTGCCCGGCAACATGGCCAGCACGCACAGTCAGTGCTCAAAAAATAATGAGTGAGTGAATGAATGAGGGGACGGTTATGTGAATGAATGATATTTCCTCCCCTGGTGGAGGCTGACTTGGGCTTCCAATATATTAACTAGAGCAGAGAGAGACCTCAGGAGAGAGATTAGAGGAAAACTGCACGTGTGGATACGTGTGAAGTAAAGGCAAATGAGAACAAGAATAGCTGTGAAACAAATGTGGAACTCAAGTGGTTTTCTCAAAAGCCATATGCAGTCCTGAATAGCAGGGGAAACGAGTGGGAGGATGGAGAACTGAGTGAAAAAAGTAACAGGCCCAGGAGATAATTTACAGTTGGGAATGGAATGACTTCCTAAATCGTAGAGTGTGTGGTCCAGGGAGCACAGCACTGCAGATGCAGTTACTGTAAAAAAAAAAAAAAAAACACTCGTGACTTTTTTTTTTGGCAAAAATAAAGTCTGTTTTGAATCTGACAGTCTCTAGCAGCACATAACCTTGCCTTAGAAAGCAACAGCTCCATGAAACCCTCCTTCAGAGGGAATTCCGTTTAATGTGAAAAACAGTACCTTGCAACACTGGTGATGCTGTTTACTGAATCCCAACACATGCTTACAACCTTCCTTCTGGGTGGGTGTGATTTGTCTGTTTTACACACAAGGAAGCTGAGGCAAGGAGCAACTAGATGAGGAACCCAAGGTCACACACAAGTCATAGAGCCAAGATTAAAAACCAAGTCTTTCTTTTTGTTTTTTACTGAAGGATAGTTGATTTATAGCGTTGTGTTAGTTTCTAGTAAAGACCAAGTCTTTCCAACTTCAAAGCCCATATTCTTCCCACTATGTTAAGCAGATGCTCCATCAGAAAAGGGTAGTGTAGGGTCATCCATAGAATGACCATAGAATCAAGGCCAGCTTCCTGAGCACACCATCTGGTCAGGCACACAGGGGCCGGTGCTTGGAAGGATCCTATGCTTGTCTTCGTGTTCTGCTCTTGCTGTCTTGAAATTCTTGCCTTGCAAGAAGCCTTGCATTTTCATTTTGCACTGAGCCCTGCAAATTACGTAGACAGCCCTATGTAGAATCATAGAATGTTTGAGTTGAAAGGGCTTTGAGAGGTCATCCATTCTCCCCACCACTCATTTTAGAGGTGAAGAAACTGAAGCACAGAGAGGCAAACTGGCCGGCTTTCAGTCACACAGCTCATTGGTGGCAGAGGAACAGCAGAACCCAGATGTCCAGTGTTCTTCCTCTTTGACCACACAAACCTTCGAGAGCCTTTAAAGTTAAAGAAGGGAGGTTTCCCTCTTCCCTACAGGAGCTTATCTTTAGCCAAAATATCATTTGTGGCTGAGTTGGGTCAACTCATTTCACTCCTGGGCAAATGGCCCTGGGTTTTTCATAAAACCAAACGCACACAAACCTGGACGTGATTCCGACAAAACCACAGTGTCTACACTGTGGTAAAGAAACCTTTAGCTGAGTCTCTTACCCCACACCCCTCTCACTGGCTGCAATCTCCTTTCTTATGCAGAGGCGGCTGGCTCAGCCAGGGTCAAGCTGGGTCATGGCCAGGGCAGTTAGGGGGAGGCCACATTCAAGGACAAGGCCCAAACTCCTACCAAGCTGACCCCAAGAAGAGGAAGCATCCTGACACGGCCAGTCTCCATCCAGCGCCCAGGGTGTAGATGTGCTGTTTCTCTTAAATGGGTAGCACATTAAGTCCCAATAGCAGGACCCAGCAGAGCCACCCTTGGGCCAAGACAGAAGTGACCAAGCATGTGTAAGGGTTTATGTTCATCTCCTCTATGCCCATGTATTTGGAAGTTGCGCTGAGGAAGACAGTTCTGATTTTCAGCCCAGAAAACATGTATTTGCCTCAGACACACCAGGGCACGTGGCTCTGCTCAGGGCAGAGCTGGTGCTGAGAAGCATCTGAAACGTTTTGAAGGTCATGCGCATTCCCCCAGCATGAAGGAGTACAAGTGGAGCCCATGGAGGTCATCAAGGAAACTTGATTATGTTATAAAAGAGCTTCCATGTCTTGGCTGTTGTAAATAGTGAACGTTGGGGTGAATGAATCTGTTTGAATGAGACTTCTTGCTTTTTTTCTGGGTATATACCCAGGGGTAGACTTCCTGAGTCATATGGTAGTACTATTTCTGTTTCCTTAAGGAACCTCCGTACTGTTTTTCATAGCAGTTTCACCAATTTGCATTTCCAATAACAGTGTCTGCAGGGTCCCTTTTTTCCACACCCTCTCTACAAAAAAGTTTGTAGACTTTTTGATGATAGCCATTTTGACCAGTATGAGGTGATACCTCACTGTAGTTTTGATGTGCCTTTCTCTAATATGAATTTATTAGTGATGTTGTCTTTTCATGTGCCTGCTAGCCATCTGCTTTCCTGGAAAAATGTCTATTTAGGTCCTCTGCCCAGTTTTTGTATCAGGTTGTTTGTTCTTTGATGTTGAGTTGTATACATTGTTTGTATATCTTGGATTTTTACCCCTTGTCCATCACATCATTTGCAAAAATTTTCTTCCATTCTGTACATTGTCTCTTCATTTTGTTGATGGTTTCATTTGCTGTGCAAAAGCTTTTAATCTTGATTAGACCTCATTTGTTTATTTTTGCTTTACTTCCTTTTGCATTAGGAGACTGAGCTAAGAAAATATTGCTATGATTTATGTCAAAGAAACCCAAACCATTTTGAGTTTATTTTTGTATGGTGTAAGGGAATGTTCTAATTTCATTGATTTACATGTAGCTGTCCAACTTTCCCAACACCACTTCTTAAGAGACTGTCTTTTCTCCATTGTATATTCTTGCCACCTTTGAAATAGATTGACCATAGGTGCATGTGTTTATTTCTGGGCTCTCTAATCGGTCCCACTGAAATATGTGTCTGTTTTTGTACCAATACCTCTGTGTCTGTTTTGTGCTATTTTGATTACTGTAGCTTTGTTATATAGTCTGAAGTCTGGAAGTGTTATACTCAGCTTTGGTCTTTTTTTCTCAGGATTGCTTTGGCAATTCTAGGTCTTTTGTGGTTCCATACAATTTTTAAGATTATTTGTTCTAGTTCTATAACAGTGTCATGGGTATTTTGATAGGGATTGCACTAAATTTGTTGATTGCTTTCAGTAATATGGCCATTTTAACAGTATTAATTCTCTCAATCCAAGAGCATGGGATATCTTTCCACTTCTTTGAGTCATCTTCAATTTTCTTTATTGGTGTTTTATAGTTTTCAGCATAAATGCCTTTTATCTCCTTAGCTAAGTATATTCCTAGGTGTTTTTCCAATGAAATTTTAAATGTGATTATTTCTTAATTTCTCTTTCCAATATTTCATTATTAGTGTATAGAAAGCCAACCAATTTCTGTATATTAGCTTTCTTTCCTGTTGACTTGCTGAATTCATTTCTTAGTTCCAACAGTTTTGTGTGGAGACTTTAGGGTTATTGATATAGACTATCATCATGTCATCTGCAGATAGTGACAGTTTTATCTCTTTCCTTCCAATTTGGGTACCTTTTATTTCTTGACTGATTGCTGTGGCTAGGAATTCCAGTTCTGTGTTGAACGGAAGAAGTGAGAGTGACAATCCTTGCCTTGTTCTTGACTTTAGTGGGAATGAAACCATTTACCACAGATTGGGACTTGAACCCACGTGCCTGGGACTCAAACCCAGCCAAAACCCTGCTTGGAACTTGAACCCAAGTGGCTGGGACTCAAACCCACCCAAAACCCACAGTATCTGGTTTCAGGACCTAATGAAGCTCAGGTTCTTGATGTCTCATTGCAGAAAGAATTCAGTGAGAGAAAAAATGATATGTAAGAAGTGGATTTATTCAGATACAGAGAGACGCACACTCCACAGAGTACGGGCCATCCCACAGGGGGTGAATGCGGTGGCTGTGAAATATGGCATGGTTAGTTTTTATAGACTGGGTAATTTCATGTGCTAGTGAGTGGGAGGACTATTCCAACTACTTTGGGGAAGGGGCGGAGATTTCCTGGATTTGGGCACCACCCGCTCCTTGGTCTTTTAACAGTGCCTTGGAACTGTCGCGGCACCTCTAGGTGTGTCATTTCACTTGCTGCTTCAGGATCAAGGGCTAGTCTTGTCTGCCATCTTGGTCCCATTGGATTTTAATCAGTTTACGTTGTCCTTGGAAAGTTGTGCCCTGTCCCTTTCCCTCCTGTTACAGGAAGACTTTCAGCATTTCACCATTTTGTTGTGTGTGGGTTTGTCAAAAATCGCCTTTATTTTGTTGAGATATGTTCCCTCTGTACACACTTTGATGAGAATTTTTTATCATGAATGGATATTAAGTTTTGCAGAAGCCTTTTCCACAGCTATTAAGGTTAAGTCTTGTTTTTATCTTTCCTTGTGTTACTGTGGTGTATCACATTGATTGATTTGCATCTGTTGAACCAACTTTGTGATCCAGGATAAATCCAGCTTGATCATAGGGTATGATTCTTTTTATGTGTTATTGGGTTTGAATTGCTATTATTTTGTTAAGGATTTTGAATCTATATTCATCAAAGATATTGGCCTGTAATTTTCTTTTTTTCTCTTTTTATAATGTCTGTGTCTGATTTTGGTATCAGGATGATTGTGAATTGTGAAAGTCGCTCAATCATGTCTGACTCTTTGCAACCCCATGGACTATACAATCCATGGAATTCTCCAGGCAAGAATATTGAAGTGGGTAGCCTTTCCCTTCTCCAGGGGATTTTCCCAACCCAGGGATCAAACCCAGGTCTCCTGCATTGCTGGTGGATTCTTTCAAGCTGAGCCACAAGGGAAGCCCATGGTTGCCACATAGAATGAATCTGGGAGTGTTCTCGCCTCTGCATTTTTTGGAGTAGTTTGAAAATGGTAAATATAAGTTTTTGTGTGCTTAGTAGGATTCCCCAGTAAAGCCATCTGGTCCTGGGCTTTTGTTTGCTGAGGTTTTATTATAATTATTATTTCTGATTCCATTCCACTTCTACTGTTAAGTCTGTTCAAATTGTCTGTTTCATGTGACTTAGTCTTTGCAGACTGTCTGTTTCTAGATATTTGCCCATTTTGTTTTGATTGTCCAAATCATTGATATATAACTGCTCATAGTATAGTCTTATGATATTTTGTTTTCCTATATTGTGTGTATATATGTTAATAAGTATAATATCCTCTTCTTGTATTGATCCTTTTATCATTATATAATGCTCTTCTTTGTCTTTCTTTATGGCCTTTGCCTTAAAGTCTGTTTTGTCTGATACAAGTATTGCTATTCCTGCCTTCTTGTCATTTCCACTTGCGTGAAGTATTGTTTTTTATCTCCTAACTTTCAATCTGTATGTGTCTTTCACCTTGAAGTGACTTTCTTGTAGGCAACAAATTGCAGGTTCTTGTTTTTTTATGTAATCAGTCACTCTTTTTCTTTTGATCAGAGCGTTTATTGGTTGACAATTAGAGTAATTATTGATAGGTATGTATTTATTGCCATTTTAATCCTTGTTTCCCAGTTATTTTTATAGTTTTTATGTGTTGTTTTCTTATTCTCTTTGTTTTTCCTTTTGTGGTTTGATGATTTTCTTTTATAGTATGCTGGGTCCTTTGTTTTTGGTTTTTGTGAATCTGTGGTATGTTTTTGATTTGTGGTTGCCATGGAGTTTGTAGATGTTGATCCATAACCATATCTACTTGCTTTAAACTGATAGTCATTCAAGTTCAAACACATTGTAAAATATCTACAGTTTATAATTCCTTCTCTCATATTTTATGATTTTGATGTCCTATTTTAAAGCTTTATGATTATCATTTTACTGTTAATTGTAGTTATAATCAGTTTTACCATTTTAAAATCATTTTTCATCTATATACTTGCTTATTTAAGAGACCTTCAATCTTCACTATATGGTTGCCTTTCCTATTTTGATTTTACCTTTATTGTACATTTGTGCTTCTTTTCTGTTTACAGAAGACCTTTTAATATTTCTTTAAAGGTAGATTTTGTGTTTAAAAAATACTTGGTTCATATCCTGAGACAAATTTAAGTATTTAAAGAAAGGAAGGAGATTGTGACCCATCGTGGGGAAGCTTTAGAAAGATGAATTCGCCTGGGTCAGGAAAGAATGGGAGTGCATTATCAGGCAACCACAGTAGTACAAGGGTAAGGTAAAGTTATATAAAATAAAGTTATTATTACTTTCATAATAACAAAGATGTCATGAATGGTTTCAAAATAATGGTGTACAGGATTTGGTAGCTAACTGGAAATGAGACAAGGGAGAGAGGTTAGTGGGAATAAATAATATTTAGGTCCTACTTCTGCATGCTGGGATAATGACAGCATTACTCACCACAATATAAAGATTTGGAGGAAAGGACAATGAGTGCTGCAGCTGAGTGTCAGTGAGCCACTCCAGTAGAAATATAGCAGAGAGTGTTGGAAAGATCATTTTAGTTTTTGCTTACCTGATAAATCTTTTATTAAATTGCTCCTTCTATTGTAAATGATAATCTTGCTGAGTAGAGTATCCTAGGTTGCAGGTTTTTCCTTTTCAGGACTTTGAATATATATCATGCCACTCCCTTCGGGTCTGCAAAGTTAAATTGGCTGATAGCCTTGTGGGGATTCCCTTGTAAATAACTGTTTTTCTCTTGCTACCTTGAGAATCCTTCCCTTATCTTTAACTTTTGAAATTTTAATTATAGTATGTCTTGGTGTCCTTTTCATTATAGGGGACTGGAATGCAAAAGTAGGAAGTCAAGAAACACCTGGAGTAACAGGCAAATTTGGCCTTGGAATAAGGAATGAAGCAGGGCAAAGACGAATAGAGTTTTGCCAAGAGAACACACTGGTCATAGCAAACACCCTCTTCCAACAACACAAGAGAAGACTCTACACATGGACATCACCAGATGATCAACATCGAAATCAGATTGATTATATTCTTTGCAGCCAAAGATGGAGAAGCTCTATACAGTCAGCAAAAACACTGGGAGCTGACTATGGCTCACATCATGAACTCCATATTGCCAAATTCAGACTTAAATTGAAGAAAGTAGGGAAAACCACTAGACCATTCAGGTATGACCTAAATCAAATCCCTTATGATTATACAGTGGAAGTGAGAAATAGATTGAAGGGCCTAGATCTGATAGATAGAGTGCCTGATGAACTATGGATGGAAGTTTGTGACACTGTACAGGAGACAGGGATCAAGACCATCCCCATGGAAAAGAAATGCAAAAAAGCAAAATGGCTGTCTGGGGAGGCCTTCCAAATAGCTGTGAAAAGAAGACAAGTGAAAAGCAAAGGAGAAAGGAAAGATATAAGCATCTGAATGCAGAGTTCCAAAGAATAGCAAGGAGAGATAAGAAAGCCTTCTTCAGCGATCAATGCAAAGAAATAGAGGAAAACAACAGAATGGGAAAGACTAGAGATCTCTTCAAGAAAATTAGAGATATCAAGGGAACACTTCATGCAAAGATGGGCTCAATAAAGGACAGAAATGGTACGGACTTAACAGAAGCAGAAGCTATTAAGAAGAGGTGGCAAGAATACACAGAAGAACTGTACAAAAAAGATCTTCACGACCCAGATAATCACAATGGTGTGAACATTCACCTAGAGCCAGACATCCTGGAATGTGAAATCAAATGGGCCTTAGAAAGCATCACTACGAACAAAGCTAGTGGAGGTGATGGAATTCCAGTGGAGCTCTTTCAAATCCTGGAAGATGATCCAGTGAAAGTGCTGCACTCAATATGCCAGCAAATTTGGAAAACTCTGCAGTGGCCACAGGACTGGAAAAGGTCAGTTTTCATTTCAATCCCAAAGAAAGGCAATGCCAAAGAATGCTCAAACTACTGCACAATTGCACTCATCTCACAGGCTAGTAAAGTAATGCTCAAAATTCTCAAAGCCAGGCTGCAGCAATACATGAACCATGAACTTCCAGATGTTCAAGCTGGTTTTAGAAAAGGCAGAGGAACCAGAGATCAAATTGCCAACATCTGCTGGATCATCAAAAAAACAAGAGAGTTCCAGAAAAATATCTATTTCTGCTTTATTGACTATGCCAAAGCCTTTGACTGTGTGGATCACAATAAACTGTGGAAAATTCTGCAAGAGATGGGAATCCCAGACCACCTGACCTGCCTCTTGGGAAACCTATATGCAGGTCAGGAAGCAACAGTTAGAACTGGACTTGGAACAACAGACTGGTTCCAAATAGGAAAAGGAGTACGTCAAGGCTGTATATTGTCACCCTGCTTATTTAACTTCTATGCAGAGTACATCATGAGAAACACTGGGCTGGAAGAAGCACAAGCTGGAATCAAGATTGCCAGGAGAAATATCAATAACCTCAGATATGCAGATGACACCAAGCTTATGGCAGAAAGTGAAGAAAAACTAAAAAGCCTCTTGATGAAAGTGAAAGAGGAGAGTGAAAAAGTTGGCTTAAAGCTCAACATTCAGAAAACGAAGATCATGGCATCTGGTCCCATCACTTCATGGGAAATAGATGGGGAAACAGTGTCATTTTTCTGGGCTCCAAAATCACTGCAGATGGTGATTGCAGCCATGAAATTAAAAGACACTTACTCCTTGGAAGAAAAGTTATGACCAACCTAGATAGCATATTCAAAAGCAGAGACATTACTTTGCCAACAAAGGTCCATCTAGTCAAGGCTATGGTTTTTCCTGTGGTCATGTATGGATGTGAGAGTTGGACTGTGAAGAAAGCTGAGGACTGAAGAATTGATGCTTTTAAACTGTGGTGTTGGACAAGACTCTTGAGAGTCCTTTGGACTGCAAGGAGATCCAACCAGTCCATTCTAAAGGAGATCGGTCCTGGGTGTTCTTTGGAAGGAATGATGCTAAAGCTGAAGCTCCAGTACTCTGGCCACCTCATGTAAAGAGTTGACTCATTGGAAAAGACTCTGATGGTGGGAGGGATTGGGGGCAGGAGGAGAAGGGGACGACCGAGAATGACATGGCTGGATGGCATCACTGACTCGATGGACATGAGTCTGAGTGAACTCCGGGAGTTGGTGATGGACAGGGAGGCCTGGCGTGCTGCAATTCATGGGGTCGCAAAGAGTCGGACACGACTGAGCAACTGAACTGAACTGAACTGATGTCTTGGTGTGGGCCTGTTTTAGTTTATCTGGTTTTGGACCTTCTGTACTTCCTGTGTCTGGATTCTGTTTCCTTCTTTTCTTCTTCAGGTTTGGGATGTTTTCAGCCATAATTTCTTCAAATACGTTTTAGCTATTTTTCTCTCTCTCTCCTCCTTCTGGCATTATTATGTGTAGGTTGTCACATTGTATATTATCCTGTAGATCTCATATGTTTCTTTCATTTTTCTTTTCAGTTGTCTTTCTGTCTACTGTTCTGATCGGAGATCTCCATTTTCTGTCTTCCAGATCACTTTTTTTTTTTCTCTGTCATTTAGTTGGCTGTTTATTGCTTTCTGCCTTAGAAATTGAATTACAAATTTTTGACTGGTTCATCTTTATAGTTTCTAGTTCCTTGTTACAGTTATCTGCATTTATATTGATAATTTTTCTCAATTCAGTTGATATTTTTATTACCACCTTTATAAACTCAGGATTTGGTAGACAGGTGAGCTCTGTTTCATTATTTGTCCTTTCAGGGGATTTCTCCTGCTCTTTTAATTAGCACTAGTTCCTCTGCCTTTTAATTTTATTTAAATTTCTCTATTTATATCTCTATGAATTTTGGAGAAACAACTATCCACTGTGGTTTAGGAGTGTTTTTATAGGGGAGAGTCATCTCACATGCTAGTAAAGTAATGCTCAAAATTCTCCAAGTCAGGCTTCAGCAGTATGTGAACCGTGAACTTCCTGATGTTCAAGCTGGTTTTAGAAAAGGCAGAGGAACCAGAGACCAAATTGCCAACATCCACTGGATCATGGAAAAAGCAAGAGAGTTCCAGAAAAACATCTATTTCTGCTTTATTGACTATGCCAAAGCCTTTGACTGTGTGAATCACAATAAACTGTGGAAAATTCTGAAAGAGATGGGAATCCCAGACCACCTGACCTGCCTCTTGAGAAATCTGTATGCAGGTCAAGAAGCAACAGTTATAACTGGACATGGAACAACAGACTGGTTCCAAATAGGAAAAGGAGTGCATCAAGGCTGTATATTGTCACCCTGCTTATTTAACTTCTATGCAGAGTACATCATGAGAAATGCTGGACTGGAAGAAGCACAAGCTGGAATCAAGATTGCCAGGAGAAATATCAATAACCTCAGATATACAGATGACACCACCCTTATGGCAGAAAGTGAAGAGGAACTAAAAAGCCTCTTGATGAAAGTGAAAGAGGAGAGTGAAAAAGCTGGCTTAAAACTCAATGTTCAGAAAACGAAGATCATGGCATCCAGTCCCATCACTTCATGGGAAATAGATGGGGAAACAGTGAAAACAGTGTCAGACTTTATTTTTAGGGGCTCCCAAATCACTAAGGATGGTGATTGCAGCCATGAAATTAAAAGACGCTTACTCCTTGGAAGAAAAGTTATGACCAACTTAGATAGCATATTCAAAGCAGAGACATTACTTTGCCAACTAAGGTCCATTTAGTCAAGGCTATGGTTTTTCCTGTGGTCATGTATGGATGTGAGAGTTGGACTGTGAAGAAGGCTGAGCCCCGAAGAATTGATGCTTTTGAACTGTGGTGGAGAAGACTCCTGAGAGTCCCTTGGACTGCAAGGAGATCCAACCAGTCCATTCTGAAGGAGATCAACCCTGGGATTTCTTTGGAAGGAATGATGCTAAAGCTGAAACTCCAGTACCTTGGCCACCTCATGCAAAGAGTTGACTCATTGGAAAAGACTCTGGTGCTGGGAGGGATTGAGGGCAGGAGAAGGGGACAACAGAGGATGGGATCACTGACTTGATGGACGTGAGTCTGAGTGAACTCCAGGAGTTGGTGATGGACAGGGAGGCCTGGCGTACTGCGATTCATGGGGTTGCAAAGGGTCGGACACGACTGAGCAACTGAACTGAACTGAACTGAACTGTGTAGACTGTGTGTATCCAGTGTCTTTGGTGTGAGGTCTGATTTTGACACAGACACCAGTCATGTGTTATTTCCTCGGGGTGTGCTGCCCATTATCACTTAATGCTGCCCATTATCATTATCCCCCTTGACAGGGGATTGTTTGGTGCTGGGGGACCTGAAGCCTGTGTGGGTTGTGAGGCACGACTTCCTCTCTCTCTCTCTGCGCCTTGGCAGTTGCTGCCCTGCTGCGGGGTGTATGCTCCCCAGTTGTTGGAGTAGAAGCCTTGAGGGTCAAGCTCTATCAGGCTCTGACCCCCTTGGATGCATCCCCTTGGTGGGGAAGGTTTCTCAAGGAAGTGAGGCCAATGTGGTCACAGAGGAATTATGCATCACCTGTGTAGGCGTCTGCAGTTCTGCTCAGGTGTAACCCAAGGTCGCAACCCTTTCCTTGTTGTGCTTGTCCTAGATCTAGTTCAAGTCTGTGGTGAGGAGTGGGTAGGGCTAGACAATTCACTGGACTGGAACTGGGGAGTCAGAACAGGAACTGAAGGTGCTGTACTGCCACCTGAGATCTGGGCTGCCTCTGTAGCAGTCTTCTCCCAGGACATCTCTGCCCTAGATGCAGTGCTAAACTGTGGTGTAGAGTGCATGGGGCTGGAGCCCCCTCCCTTGGCTGGGAGAAGAAATACAAAGTCTCCTGTGGCACCGCTCGAGCATGTGCTGGCAGTGGCTGCCACCATATTACCTGGATCACACCCCACACCCCCAGGCTGGCTGTCTTGGTGTAGCTAGTCCAGGTCTTTTCCCATGGCCCAGTTGGTCCTGATCTCCCACCAGGCTGTGGTGTGGAGTGAGCAGGGCCAGGGTATTCACCCTGTTTGGACTGGGGATTTCAGCAAGGCAGCAGCCACCAGTTTAAGGCTCTCTTCACCCTGTCAGGAAGCTAACTTGTATGCATTCCTCATGAGTAGAGTCTAGGTTTCTCCAACCCTTCTGTCTGTTCCAGCAGTTCTCCCAGGAGCCACTGGGTCTCTGGTGGGTGCGGTGGTGGAAGCCACTGTGAGTATAGCCAGTGGATGCACGATTTTGTCTTGAACACATCTCTGCCAGCACACCCCAGCCTTGACCTGCAATGTCTGCTCTCGGCTGATCCAACTCTGAACCACCACTCAGCAACCTCATTGCCTTCTTTATTTAATCTTTGTAAGTTAGCCTAGTAGGAATCGTAAACCCAACACCAAACTCCACAAGCCAGAACTGTCAGGGTAAAGCAATATTAACCCATCTGAGCCAAAGTTATTGCACTTTCTCCAGCTCCACACTAATGAAGAAATGTGTCAAATGTTTATTCTGGAAGAGAAATTGAAATCAAGTTAATAGGAAAGGAGAATGAATGAATACATTCTGATATTGCCCTTCCTGGCTTTTGATGCTGCTAGAGAAAGCTATAAAACTTTATTTGTGCTGTTAATTTTCATACTTTCATGCTTACATTATGGTTGAAAGGAAAGTCACATCTGGCTCCAGATGAAACATCTCTGCCTAGAAAAGGAACATTTTGTCCCAGAGCCACCACTGACATGGCCCTGCAAAGAAAGCTTACACAACAAAGTTAAGGGGAAAGGTAAACAAGAGAACTGAAAAGAGAAAGAGCCCAACAGAGGAGGTTCTTTATTTATTAAAGCTTTGTGAAGTTCATATCTGACTTGCTAATAATAGATCGGTCTCTAAAATCTTCCTCTGACCTGATGGTCAATTCCCAGAGATGACCATGAGTTGTATTTTGAGAAGGAATCCTTGAGTAAATCACAGATTGACATGGACCACAGGAAAACTCCTATGCGAGATGGAATTCATGCTGCTTGAAGTTTAGCTTTAGGAGTACCTTCTGCTTTCTAAAATGCTAACATGGAATGTTAAAGTTGATTATATTTTCATGGGTATGTATGTGTGCATTAAAATTCAAAGTAGCACAATCAAGCACAGCAGGCTTGAACAGGCCCCTTCCTGGTTCATAGATGGCTGGTTATCTTCTCACTGTGTCTTTACATGGCAGAAAGGGATGAGAGAGCTTTCTGGGGTCTCTTCTGTAAGAGCACTAGGCCCAATCATGAGGACTCCACCCTTATAACCTCCTTACCTCTCAATGATTCCACCTCCAAATACTATCTATATTGGGGATTAGGTTTCAACATTTGGGGATAGAAGATTATCAAGTCATGATGAGGCTTGGTCAATCAAGGGCTCACTTGTGTTCCTGCTCCGTACACTGCAATGTATTGACATGGACTGATAAAAGAAATAAAAGGTTCTTACTTATAATCTCTGTTGGGCCAGTGGTGCGTTGGAATAAGCTCATGTTGCCTCATGAGAACAGGTTGTTAAATATTCAGGAAGTTCTCAAGCAGGTTGTTACATCATTTTTAACTTGAAATTGGCCACAGAAGTAATATTTATACCATGAAAATAGACAAATGCTACAAATTAGGGCTTTATTTTGAAAGAGCCAGTTTGTCAGCACAACAGTGCCAGTACCCATACAGAGACACTCCCCAAGTTGGAGATGATCAACTTAGAGTTAGAAGGAATATGAGAATTGACATGAGAAAGAATGAGTTGGCTCCTATAGAGCCAGCTTCCAGAAGAAGGCAAAGCCATCTGGTGTCTTGGGGAGGTTTCTGTTGAAAGTAGGACTTGAGTAAAGGGGAGGAAATAAACATCTGTGTTTTTTCCTAGCTAGTCTTAGTCACTATCCCCAGCTCATCCTTAACCAGAGCTGTCCCATCAACCTACTCAGTTTTTAGGAAAAGGCAGAGAGGAACACAAACAAAGCAAAGGAGATAGTAGAAAATGTGCTGAAGCATACAATCCATTGATTTCTCGAGATGGAGAGGACCTTGAAGATTACTCAACCTAACCCCTCAGTTCAGTCAGTTCAGTTCAGTCACTCAGTCGTGTCCGACTCTTTGCAGCCCCATGAATTGCAGCATGCCAGGCCTCCCTGTCTATTACCAACTCCCGGAGTTCACTCACACTCACGTCCATCGAGTCAGTGATGCCATCCAGCCATGTCATTCTCGGTCGTCCCCTTCTCCTCCTGCCCCCAATCCCTCCCAGCGTCAGAGTCTTTTCCAATGAGTCAACTCTTTGCATGAGGTAGCCAAAACTATACTGGAGTTTCAGCTTTTGCATCATTCCTTCCAAAGAAAATCCAGGACCGATCTCCTTTAGAATGGACTGGTTGGATCTCCTTGCAGTCCAAAGGACTCTCAAGAGTCTTCTCCAACACCACAGTTCAAAAGCATCAATTCTTCGGCGCTCAGCCTTCTTCACAGTCCAACTCTCACATCCATACATGACCACAGGGAAAACCATAGCCTTGACTAGATGGACCTTTGTTGGCAAAGTAATGTCTCTGCTTTTGAATATGCTGTCTAGGTTGATCATAACGTTCCTTCCAAGGAGTAAGCGTCTTTTAATTTCCTGGCTGCAATCACCATCTGCAGTGATTTTGGAGCCCCCAAAAATAAAGTCTGACACTGTTTCCACTGTTTCCCCAACCCCTCAGTTAGAGACATGGAAATAGAGCCCAAAATGTAAAACAACACGAAGGTTGCACAGAGAATGACACAGCCAGGGCTGGAACCACGTCTTGTCCACTACCCCTATTATGTGCTAGGTTCTGTGATGATTCCTAAATCCTTGCTTTTCCTACTGTCCCTTCCAGTGTAAATTAGGGAGAAGCTGAGTGGAATTAAAGGAAGAACCGAGACTCATTAATCGTTTTCTCCCAGACAGCACATTGACTATGTAATGTTTCAAGAAGAGTTAGGTTTATTGATTCCAACCACATAGGCCTGCCAACTTAGAAAAGGGATGTGTGATTAAAGAGCTGGTAATGAAGGTACTGTGTATGTACCATCTGGTGTAATTGGGGAAAAGGCATCTTTTTTTGCTAAATTGAGTTCCAAATTACAATTTCTTAAATCCCATCCCTAGGAAACTACCAAAAATGAGCTGGTGGTTTCAGTTCTTTCCAGGTGGAAAAAGGTTGATGTCATCCTGAGCATTGCCTCTGCAAGTGTCATTTATTCTGCCCAGTATAACTGGGCAGCTGAGGTAGAGACATCAGCTGGAATGAGTCCCTGAAACCAAACAGGCCCCTCTAAAGCTATTTACTACCTGTTAGGATTGCACCTCTCAAAACTGGGGAGAAAAACTGGTGCTGTAGATACCCTAGCTGAAACTTCTCAAGACAGAGGAAATGTGGTTCTGTACTTGCTGCCCAACACTTGTCATCAACATTAAACTCACATTGTATTTTAAGAAGAGAAGTTCTTATTAAGCTAGCATAAATACAGCCTTTGTGAGAGAACAATTCTATGCTGGTCCCCAGAGTGGTGGATGGAATGCATAGCTTGATTGATCCTCTGTCTCTCTGACTACATTGATCGTTCCAACAGAAGTAATAGGAGAATCAGTCCGCCTTTCACAAGGACTTTCCATAGCAAGATGATTACAGAGGTTTTCTTCAAAAGGTCATTTAGGGAGCTTGTCTAGGGGAAGATGAATTAGATCAGATCAGTCTTCAAAATGTTTACTTTGTGCCTAATAATCATATTGCTGAGATGACTTAAAAGACTAACTCATCATCCGTGGATAGTTGATCATAAAGCGGAATTGCAGAGGCATGGAGCAAAGCGAAACTGACCACTCATTCACACCACTCCGAGGACAGCAACCCATGTAAATGAGATGCACTGTTACATGATATGTGAGCTTCATAACAGTTCTGCTGAGTTGTATGGCAACCAACCATTCCAACTTGCTCAGGACTGAGAGGGTTCCTACAATGCAGAATTTTAGCTTTAAAATCAGGATAGTCTCAGATGAACCAGGGAGGTCTGGTAACACCCTTAAACTCCAGTTCTACCTATTCATAAAATGATGCATTGTGAAACTAAGACTCCAAGAAATTAAGAGACTTAACTCAAGATCACAAACTATCTGGTGGCAGAACCTGAATTGGTTTCCCAGTCTGATTGAAAGACGGGACTGTCCTTTCAGTGGCCTATAAGGGGATTTATATTTATTGACAGAAAAAGATATGAAAATATTAAACAGGTGGCTGCTTCCTTGTAGACCTCCATGTTGGAAGCCTATTTAACAAGACAGCAGGCTTAAAAACCAGGTTTGGATGAGGAAGATTTCCTAAATTTCTCTGGGAGTATTAAAAGCTCAAATGATAGTGTATCTCCCCAGAGAAGGCAATGGCAACCTACTCCAGTACTCTTGCCTGGAAAATGCCATGGATGGAGGAGCCCGCTAGGCTGCAGTCCGTGGGGTTGCTAAGAGTCAGACACAACCAAGTGACTTCACTTTCACTTTTCACTTTCATGCATTGGAGAAGGAAATGGCAACCCACTCCAGTGTTCTTGCCTGGAGAATCCCAAGAACGGGGGAGCCTGGTGGGCTGCCGTCTATGGGGTCGCAGAGAGTCAAACACGACTGAAGTGACTTAGCAGCAGCAGCAACAGCAGTGTATCTCCCATATTTTATAGATAACACAATTTTCTAGTATGAAGACTAGATCAAGAGTTTTCTGCGACTAGTCCTGCTTTATTCTTGTTATCCTGATGAAAAATTAAGAGTGACTTTTTCTTTGTGAGAAAAGTCCTTGTTTGGATGATAAATTGTACAGTTCTCCTAGCTAAGAGGCTTACCCTTCCATAATAGAAGGAGAATGTAATATACTGAAAAGAAAAGAAAACCCACTCTTCACAGCTGAGAAATTGTAAGAAGAAACAAATAGATGAATGAGAAGAAAACAAAGGTAGATAAAGTAAGGTTTCAGGTAGCCAGTAGCTGGATGCTGGTCTCAGCTTATATTGGCTAGCAAGGTCACTTTTTAAATTCAGATGTTTTCTAAGCAGGTTGTTAACTCACTGATAGCCTGAGATCAGTCATGATGGGAGTATTTACACCATAGCAGCAAACACTATAAACCAGGGCCCCTTTTTTCCTCACAGACCCAGTATACTGGCTCCAGAGAACTCATTTTCTCTGTCACTCTTCACTCACTCTTTTAAGCACATATGTACACAGACCATGAGCTGAAATGGCAGGGGTACTTCAGAAACACCAATAAGTTGAGTGAATTCTAAGGAGAGAAATCTTTATTCCGGTTCCTCACTTGGGGCTCTGGAAGAAGATGACTTCTTATGCTACTCCTGATCAGCATGGGATGTGTTACTTTAATGTGAACCAAGGGATATAGTGTAGTTGAGCAGAAAATGAAAAAGTGAAAGTGTTAGTTGCTCAGTTGTGTCTGACTCTGCAACCCCATGGACTGTAACCCTCCAGGCTCCGTCTATGGAATTATCCAGGTAAGAATACTGGAATGGGTAGCCATTCCCTTCCACCAGGGAATCTTCCCAACCCAAGGATCAAACCTGGGTCTCCTGAATTGCAGGCAGATTCTTTACCTTCTGAGCCACCAGGTAAGCTTAGTTGAGCAGAGAAAGCATATAAATTTAGCTTTCCTAAGCCACCTTCTGACTACTGGAAAAACCATAGCCTTGACTAGATGGACCTTAGTCGGCAAAGCAATGTCTCTGCTTTTGAATATACTGTCTAGGTTGGTCATAACTTTTCTTCCAAGGACTAAGCGTCTTTTAATTCCATGGCTGCAGTCACCATCTGCAGTGATTTTGGAGCCCAAAAAAATAAAGTCTGACACTGTTTTCCACTGTTTCCTCATCTATTTCACATGAAGTGATGGGACCAGATGCCATGATCTTCGTTTTCTGAATGTTGAGATTTAAGCCAATTTTTTCACTCTCCTCTTTCACTTTCATCAACAGGCTTTTTGGTTCCTCTTCACTTTCTGCCATAAGGGTGGTGTCATCTGCATATCTGAGGTGATTGATGTTTCTCCTGGCAATCTTGATTCCACCTTGTGTTTCTTCCAGTCCAGCATTTCTCATGATGTACTCTGCATATAAGTTAAATAAGCAGGGTGACAATATACAGCCTTGACGTAGTCCTTTTCCTATTTGGAACCAGTCTGTTGTTCCAAGTCCAGTTCTAACTGTTGCTTCCTGACCTGCATACAGATTTCACAAGAGGCAGGTCAGGTGGTCTGGTATTCCCATCTCTTTCAGAATTTTCCACAGTTTATTGTGATCCACACAGTCAAAGGCTTTGGCATAGTCAATAAAACAGAAATAGATGTTTTTCTGGAATTCTCTTGCTTTTTCCATGATCCAGCAGATGTTGGCAATTTGATCTCTGGTTCGTTTTTCCAGTAGTCATGTATGGATGTGAGAGTTGGACTGTGAAGAAAGCTGAGCGCTGAAGAATTGATGCTTTTGAACTGTGGTGTTGGAGAAGACTCTTGAGAGTCCCTTGGACTGCAAGGAGATCCAACCAGTCCATTCTGAAGGAGATCAGCCCTGGGATTTCTTTGGAAGGAATGATGCTAAAGCTGGAACTCCAGTACTTTGGCCACCTCATGCAAAGAGTTGACTCATTGGAAAAGACTCTGATGCTGGGAGGGATTGGGGGCAGGAGGAGAAGGGGACGACAGAGGATGAGATGGCTGGATGGCATCACTGACTCAAAGAATGTGAATCTGAGTGAACTCTGGGAGTTGGTGATGGACAGGGAGGCCTGGCTTGCTGCGATTCATGGGGTCGCAAAGAGTTGGACACGACTGAGTAACTGAACTGAACTGAAGCCACCTTCTATTACCCATGGCATGTAGAACTCAAATGTGGCTAAGAATCTGTTTGGAAAACTTGGCAAAGAGGATATGCCAACTTGGGGAGGAATGATAGCACAGAGGACTGCCCGGATCAAGGCCAAATATAGGTCTTAGCTCAACTAAGAAAAATCACAGAAACTAAGAGAAATCACAGATGAGGCAAGACTGCCAACGATGGTTACAATCCCCAGAGGGGCCCAAAGGGACCTAAGTAAGCATTATGCTACTCATCATCATGAATGCCTGAAAGCCTAGTAGTGACCAGCTGGACAAAGGACATCACTGTGGGGCCCAGAAGAGCAGAGGGCCTATAATAGTAAGCATTTGTGTGTGTTCAGTCACTCGGTCATGTCTGACTGTTTGCAACACTATGGATTGTAGCCCACCAGGCTCCTCTGTCCATGGAATTTTCCAGGTGGATCTTCCCAACCCAGGGATCAAACCCATGTCTCTTGCATCTCTTGCATTGGCATGTGGATTCTTTATCGCTGGCACCACCATCAACTCTCCCCAGTATATGTCTAATTTTTTTTCCTGACTGTTGCCCTTAGTAACCCCAGACCTAAGGTCAGATACAGAAGTGTAGCCTTAAAGGGACCAGCCCCCATGACTGTGCAAGGCCTTATCCCTGTCATAAGTCCTTTACTCTCTGTCACTCATGGCTCTACTGCTCAGAACAAACCCCGACTAACATGGAAATTATTAATACTGGAAGTGGTTTCAGAGAAACATAGCTTTAAGGATGTGTTCTCTGAATTGGCTTTGGGGTTTGGGGAATTGTTTCCTTGATCTGGTTAGATCGAAAGGCATGGATTATTCTATTTCCAGTAGTAAAGGAAATGCTGGTAGCCCATGACATGCTAAGGCAGCACTTATGTTATCACTTACCACCTGAAGGAGTGTATAGTCAATTGTCCGTAGAAGTCAAGTCTTCTTTGTGACAAAGAAGCTGTGTCATAGAACATTTTAGTAAAAATAAGAAGTATAATGAAGCTAGTTAGATGCTTCTTCGCATGGCAGAGAACTTGAAACAGAGAAAAGGGTGAGTTTGGGGCTTTAAATTGCCAACTCACATTTTAATGTGGACAGATGGGCAAATCCTGACCTTAAACTGCTAAATTCTACTGAGTCTTTTTTGCAGGAAGGAGCATTTCTTCCTCTCATTTCTAAGGAGATTAGTCTCCCCTCACCTGAAGGACCTGAAATGGAAAATCCTGAGACAGTTGCCTTGAAGAAGACTCTGACCTTTCAGACCTATGTTCATGTATTCTCACTACTTCTAGACTTAGAACCAGACTCAAATCCCAGCAAGCCCATGGGTAATACACAGAGTTGATGACATGAGAGGATACAACATACACGAAAAGAGTTGAACAATTTTGCCCATTTTTACTGCCAAAACCCTGAGGAAATGTATGGGACTGAATCCTAGGGGTGATGGATCAGACTGGAAGGATTAGAATGCTGGACACGACCTAACGCATTGTGATGAGTGTCAGTAGAGATTCTGGATTCAAAGTACTAGCTCAAGCAGCCAAGAGCATCTGGGAGGAGCTCTGTTGATTGAATTCTGGAGGCAAACTTGGCCTATCCCCAATAAAATGCCAGAACTTCTTTGATACACTGTAGAGCAGAGGTTTTTAAAATACAGTCCACTGAACCTTGGAAGTCCCCATCACCCTGTCACAAGGTCCATAAGATCAGAACTATTTTTGTAATAATATCATGATGTTATTTGTCATTTTTTAATATGTTGGTAGTTCCACTAATGGTGAAAAAGCATTAGGGTAAAGATGCTAGTATGTAAGCAAGAACCAGGCAGGATCACTCCGCTATACTAGTCATTATATAGTCTCCACTGCCACACACTCACAATTAAAAGGAAAATATCAGTTGCACTTAAGAATATCCTTGATGAAGTAGTAAAAATATTAAATTTCAACCCTCGAATGCACATCTTTTCAATATTCTGTTTAATGAAGTGAGAAGTACATATAAAGCATTACAGTTGCCTGAGAAAGAGCCCTTGTATGACTGAGTTACAAGTTGAACTAGCCAGTTTTTTTCTCATAGGATACCATACTTTACTTGATAGCATGACTGACAGACAAATTATCAACATTTTCTTAACATTTTCATGTCACTTCAGTGAAAACAGGTGGCAGAATTTGTTAACAGTAAAAATTTGAAAATTCCATTGAAAGTTAGAGTTATGGAAATTTGTATCTGCCACCCTATGATCAACAGTTTTTCAGTTTCTGATATTAACAAATGTAGTTTTTAATAGTGTAGAGTAAAATGTGTCAACATTTAGAAGCCTTCAAATTCAGTGAACCAATATTTTGCAAATGATGTTACAATAGCGTAAAAGATCCATTGAAAGTTCAAGATAGACCAGTGGATTTTAGCCAAGTAAAAAATGTTTCATTGATGAAATTTGTTTCATACTCTAATGAACATTTATCAAGTTTTGGTGTAGCATCAAAAGAATATTTTTAACTCAGTTTTAATTTCTAATATGATATAGAACAGTTGATAAATCCCAAATAAACAAAAACTCTTTGGAGTTCCCAGTAATTTCTAAGGATGCCAGGGAGTCTGAAATCAAAAGTTAAGCTGCCAAAGAGAAAGGTTTCCAAAGGTTTAATGAGATCTGAATTCTAGAATGGATTTATTCTGTAAGACCTGTGCCTTCCAAATGTGTCCCCCAAGAGAGTCCAGAGGACACTGCTTTTACCAAGATTGCAAGAAATATATTCATTAAGGGGACACTAGCATCCTTTATCTGCTCTGTATTGCCGTCTAACTGTTCTGCCTGAATTCAGTGGGGTGATAGGATCCAGCAATGGCAGGAGCTAAGTGGCAATCACCAAAGACAGGTGGATATAGTTACTATAATGGGCAACAGAACCGAAACAATAAATAGAAGCATTTGAGCCTCAGAGGTCAAAGGCATTGGTTAGTCGATCATGGTGTCCCTAGAACTAAATACTGTAACGATGGACAGTCTACTAAAGACTATTTGATTTGTAAAAGCAGAAAAACTCTAGGTTTGTTCAACAGAACTCTGGCTTGAATCACCACAATAGAGACTTGCAGCCCCTCTTTCAGTTTTTAGACTTGAGCCAGTTCACAAATCCAGAGCCCCTTAAATGAAGAGGCTCTGAGCCCTCTTGAGCAAATCCTCTTTACACAGTCAAAAATGTATATTGTAAATTATCTTCCTAGATGTCCCTTCCTAAGAAGAGGCCTGTACCCCAGCTCTCCAGGGATTTCAAACTGTCCTAATTAGTCATTAGTTTTCCATCCAAATCATTCCAGGCTAGCAAATCATTGCCTGATTATGCAAGACCCCACCTAGGCCAAGAAAGGGAACACAGGTCTCTACAAACACTGGGCGCCACAGCATCCACAAGATCCATGCTGCGCCACCCCCTACCTTTGTGAGCGTACTTTGTGTCTGCCTCCTCTCCCCCACATCTCTCTATTTCCTCTGTGCACTCTTGCTTCTGCCTTGTCTCTGCCCTCAAGGTCTTTTTCTGTTAGCGTAGTTAGTGGCAGTCTGTCCCAGATGAGATGGATGTCTTATATATTTGGAACTGAGAAGGTACAGGCAAGATATCTAGACCATCAATGTCATGTCTTTATCAGCCTCAACTTCACCTTCCATCCCTAAGTAAAGCTGCAAGATAAGAACCTTCCAGCTTATACAGGACTTGAGGGTCCTGCTGTAGTCCTACTAAAGGGCTGGTACTACATCTCTCTCATGAAGCAACTGGTTTATAGGAGCTCAGGAAATGTGTGCTGACTGAATGGGTGTGTGTTCATTCTCGATCTTGTTGGATGTGAGTGTGGTAGAGATCAGTGCCCAGAGCACCTGAACACTACACATTTGTAGCTGGAGAACCCCAACTCCATACCTCATATGAGAAGGTAGAGTACATGTATTTCTAAATTAAGATCGAAAGATATATACCTAAGTATATAGCTAGGATATATAATGAAAATAAACTGAAATTTCAGCCCCCCACACTAGGGCCCTCAGTTCAAGTCTTCTATAATCTGAGTTTTCGATGCCACTGAGGATATATCCCTTTAAGTATTGAATATTTTCATTGAACTATTTTGAAATTATAGATGTATTTATTTTCATTTGCTGTATATTAATATATATATATATACTTTCTTAACCAGAGCCTGTTGCACGTACTTCTGTATGTTCTGAACATGAAATTACGACATTAAATATGGTTTAATGTAGTAGTCTAGTTCCTGTAGCAGTTGGATATGTTCACAAATTAGTCAAGGGTAAGATTCTGTCTCAAAGAATAATTCTCTATGTAGGCACGGAAATGAACTAAACATCCTCCTAATTCTTGACATTCAGGCCAACAGTTGAAGGCTATGTCTATTCTGTCTATGCTGTGGCTGCCTCATGTCAGGCACTGTGCCAGGCACTGGGTACAGAGGAGTAACAAGATCTGGAAAGAGCTCTCGGTCCACATGGAAGTTTCTTTACGAGACAGAGGGTGGGAAGGAGTCCTGGGAGCCTTTTCCTCCACAATCAGTTTGTCTTCTACCTCGTCCAAATGGAATTGTGATCAAATGTCTTTTCCAAGATTCTTTTTCATTGTTCTGTTTTTCTTGGAGAAAAAGTTTTTGTGTCAGCAGCAGCAGCCACCCTTTCGATGTGTTGAGTGCTTATGCTAATCAGTAATCTGGCACCAGTTTACTGATTCTTTTGCCTGATTATTTATTATTTATAGAGTGTGGTAAGTGCAGATGGCATTTTGCAAAGCACAGAACTGTGAGAATGAAACCCCAGCCTCAAGGCATTGACTGTCTGATTTAGACATAAACAAAACACTGAATAAACAGACATCTTGTTGAGTTGATGTAGCTGTAATGGAGGAAAAAACTGGGAGACCAAGAAAAAGAAGTGAGGTTTATAGAAGGATGTGAAGGGAGAAAAAGGAGCATGAAAAGTGTGAGCCATTTCAAGAAGTATATTAGCAATATTACCAAACTGAGATGTTAAAAAAGAAACAAAAGGAGCAAAGCAAAACTGAGGACAGAGTCCCAGGAGAAAGGTCTCAGTGAAATTTCCTGGTAGCCTCTTTTGGTTGGAGAGATGAGAGGCAAGGATGTCCAGGTGAAGAAACCTTTAATGATCCTATAGAAAGGTGACAAGACCATGGACTCTAGTGTTTAATATCTAGAGAGAAAGAGAGAAAGATGGCAATCAAAAGTGTGAGAAGACTTGGAGGGAGTCTTAATGCAAAAAGATAGGAAAAGAAATGGACAGTTCAGAAATTAGTTTCCAACGTGTGCCTAGGGAGATGGCCACTTCCATTAACTGGCCATCTACACCTGATTTTAAGTTTTTAGGTTCATAAATTTCCTCTTATTGATTCATCCAAAGATGATCCTACTTGCAATATCTTATTTAAATTAATGAAATTCACAAAAAGCTCTTACATAGACATGAATTTAGTTGTATTGATTCTGAGTGGATGATATAGGTTGAAACTAACTGGGTGGAAAAAATGAACCACACAAGGAGTAAGCATAAGAGGGATGGAATGGCTATTGATATCAAATAAAATAGACTTCAAGACAAAATAGTTCCAGAGATAAAGAGAGACATTTCATAATAATAAAAGGAGTTTATCATACAGGAAGGCATAAAATAAGAAGTGAAAATATACAAAGCAAAAATGGATGAAATGAAAAGCACAAATAGACAAAGCCACAGTCATAGTTGGATATCTTAATTCATTAGAACGAATTTCTATTTCCTTTCTCAGCAGTTTCTAGAACAAGACAAAAAATTAGTGAAGACATAGTTTATCTGGACAATACTATTGACCACCTTAAATGAATTGTTTTAGAACACTTCACCCAACATCTAGAGAACTCACACATTCTTTTTAAAAATAGGTTATAGTTCTTACCTCAACGTTTGTACAGGTTACCTGTAGAATAAATTTTGCCTATAATGCAGCAGGACATTTCAATATCATTCAAATCTAAAGTCTCTGCATCCAAAGTGATTATAGTTTACCTTACATTTGTTGCAATCTTTCTGATTTTCTGGTAGCAGTTCTAGGTTCCCAGGTAAGACCTGAGAAGTACTTTTATAAAACCTACAAATTTTCTTTGAGGGTGAATTATTTTCAAAGACTATAGTGCTAATGTTAATTTCTTCTATAAACAGAACATTCGTTTTCTAGCACCAGTGAAGAAGGAATTCATAGGGCCTGGACTCCATTTTAGGCCTGTTCATGCTGATCATGCTCAGCCACCTTTCCAATGGACTCTGAACTCTGTGTTTAGTGCCTATGAAAACAACAACAGAAGGATAAGACCCCCTCCAGACAGGGGAACCTTGAAGATCGTATCTAGGTTACTCATCGCCTAAGAGAAAACATACACTAATCACCCCTTCCTCCAGACAGGCCATAAATTTTTCCGTATCAATCGGAGTGTAACATCAGGTTTATTGATTATTGGCTAATTGTTTGACTGTTTGAGCACATGAGCACATAGCACATGAATGATGGGGTTATTGGGGTTGTATTTTCCTTGGTTTATGTAAGTCTCAAGGAATTTGGGGTGGTGGGTTCAGACACGTACACATGGGGTATAAAAGGTTTTCACAAATGCTGGTCGGGGTCCTTGGCTAAGAGGAGACTCTGCCTTGGGCCCGCCGGTGTAATAAACTGCACTCCACTATCTGCATTGTCCTTCTGAGTGAGTTTGTTTCCCGGAACGTGTGGCTACAACACCATAATGAGACATTCTGTGCCTGAGTCCTAGAAGTCCTGGGTTCTTGTCACTCCCTACCACCTCTGCAAACACACACACAACTTCCTAGCTGTGTGACTTGGGACACGTGACCTCTTTAAGCCTGACTCAGTTTCTTTATCTCCAGAACTCTTAGTTAGGACTATAGTGAAATTCAACTGATAGCCTGTAGGAAGCTTTTTTATAAACTATGAAGTATTATCCAAATATGTAGCAGTATTTCCTTTCTGCTAATATTAGTTGTGGAGAAGGCAATGGCACCCCACTCCAGTACTCTTGCCTAGAAAATCCCATGGACGGAGGAGCCTGGTAGGCTGCAGTCCATGGGGTCGCTAAGAGTCAGACACGACTGAGCAACTTCAGTTTCACTTTTCACTTTCATGCATTGGAGAAGGAAATGGCAACCCACTCTAGTATTCTTGCCTGGAGAATCCCAGGGACCGGGGAGCCTGGCGGGCTGCCATCTATGGGGTTGCACGGAATCAGACATGACTGAAGTGATTTAGCAACAGCAACAGCAATATTAGTTGGGATAACTATTCTCCCAAGAAAGGGAAATTGGGATGGGGTATCCTGCTTTTGCCTTTGAATACATGTGTGTCAAGCCTAGTATGAGCAGAAGTTGAATCATGAGAGAAGAAAGTCAGGATTGCAGGGTTTATTTGGAAGTAAGACATGTGAGAACATTAGATTTCATACCACAGGAAAGATTATAAAAGGTGTAATGGGCAGCTTTTTAAGTTTGCACAAGGAGACAAGGGGAAAACCTGAGCATGAAGATAAGAATTAAACATATGGAAATTTTGTTGAAGGACATGTTGGATGACATTGGTCTTACAGAAAGATGGGTAGATTTCAGCTTAGGAATGATGAATTTTAGACCTTAGTCTACCCTGAAATTTCTGAGTAACTAGAAGTTTCTGAGTAAACTTGTACTAGTGATTTAATTTCTCCAAACCAATTTCTCCATCTGAAAGCTGAGGGTAATAATAGAGGCCCCCTACTACTGTCCTGAGGTTTGATTAATGTTTACAAAATGCTCTGAGCAATTTGGTGGGATAGGGTTTTTAAGAATACAGTGTATTATTTAAAAAAGTGAAAGAACATTATTAGAGAAGACTTGGGGCATCTCCCTTCATGTAGCATTTTCATGAGATTCCTTTTTTTGTCTTATAAGGAAAGAAAACCAAGTTGGAGATGACTAATTCCACAGGCTAATCTCTTCCTTTAATGTTCTCTGGACACACTCTTCTCCTAAATGAGCACATTGGGGTATTGTCGTTTGGATTTCCTCATGAGTATAAATGCATTCTTTCCTAGAAATACGATAGTGAATTTTGAGAGCTGCTGGCTGTGGTCCCAGCAGTCAGATGTTCTTGATCCCTGGCTTTACCTTGGGCTTTGTGCAAATCACAGTGCTGTTCAACTTCCTCTCCTCATATGTACAAGTAGAATAAAAACACCACTCTCTGGGAGGTCAAGTGAAAATTAATTAGCTGTGTTTTCTTCAAGTTCCTCTCCATTGATATTTCAGCACTCTCTGTGTCATTAATTGGAGCAGTGCTTTCAGACATGACTCCTCTCCCGTGACCACAATGTTGTCAATGGAAAAGGATACGAAGGAATCTGGGAAGTTTACTAATCACCGCAGTTGGGGGATTCTGGTGACATTTCCTACGCTTTACATTTTAAAAAGGCACAAGAGACTTTTGCTAGATCTGTTAGATACTTTCAGCTGAGTGTTAGATTAAAAACACCAAAAATTTTATTTCTTTTCTCTCTTTTCCCCTTTCTTTATTTGTTGATACTTATTTCTGAATCTCTCTGGATTATACTCTTTCTCTCTCTGTTTCTCTCTCATTTCCCTAAGTTTTAGGGAACTTATGAAAATGAAAGTTTAGCTGAGTGTTTTGAGTTAGCCATCTCGCAGCCTTGCTGGGAAATAAAGCACTTTTAAATACGAGTGTCAGCCAGCTCATTAGCGTCCTCCTCCCCTTACCTCTTTTGCATTGGGTCACTAACAAGTTACAATGTTTTTCTCTTTCCTCTCCAGTCGCCCTTGTTTGGGGGTTTTGTTCTCTTCTTCCTCATTTCTGCCTTGCTTGCTCCTCTTAGAAGACTGGATTGCCCCCGCTGCCACCACTGTCATCACTCCCCAGCAGACAGAAAGGCTAAAATGTCAAAAGATGCCTCAGTTGCCTCTGACAAAAGTGCAGATCAGCTCTGAAAAGGAATAAATATGATAGGGGGCACAATAATAACAGTGTGCACTTGTTAACTACAAAAATCCAGCAGGAGCTGGGGGCAGGGAGGGAGGGACTGTGGAGAATAGAAGCTGCCCGGGCATGAGCCCCGGGGAAGGAGTGGAGGAGGGTCCTCCAGCAGCAACCATCAATTCTACGGGCTGGTTTTGTTTTGTTTTGTGAGGTCTGAGCTGAGACTCAGCTGATGGGGCAGGGGGTTGGCCAGGGGGTGAATAAGGGATTTTACCCAAACCAGTGACTCTGAATGGAGGTCTTGGGCTCCGTTGAGGGGGCCTCGGCAGTGGGAGCTTGAAAAGAGGGTCTTTGGGTTATTGGGGTGGGTGGGAGTTGAGTGGGGGCTGGGGGGGGAACATTTTGAGGTGGGAGGGGTAGGGAGAAGAAGGAAAATAGCACAATAATGGGAAAAAGGAGGCCAGCTTCTGAGCTCTCATTTCTGACAATGAGTCCCATGTGGTTCTCTTTATCTCGGCCATTCAGGAGTCAATAGAGAAAGCTTTTTTTTATTTTCAACTCTGAGTGCACGGCCACCCCCACCTCCCATTTCACACACACACGCGCGCACACACACCCCTAAAAGTGTAGGACACAGAGCAAGATACTAGAAATATCTGAAAAACTATTCCCTTGGCTGCAGATTTGCTGCTTTTCTTGTCCCCCGGCCAGAACTAACATGTGGGACATTCAGCCCATAGTTATTCCTGCCACAGCACTGCTCATCGTCTCCTGGCGTCCCCACACTCAGCCTCTAATCCTTCTTTCCTCTATCAGGCACCCTTCGTCTCCTCCTTCCATGGTGTCCTTGGTCCTTGACTCCTTAGGAAGACATGAGTCATACGATGACAAGTAAAGCAGAGCTCCATGATGGAGCCATGGTTACATTTAACCAAAACAAGCAAAAAAAAAGATGGGAGCAAACCCAAGCCTAAACTCTAGACTGGTTTAGTGTAAAGAAAACAACAGACAACAAACAACGTTGTTTTTGATGGCGGACTTCTGTGAAATGGTAATCCCCAGTTAGCTAGACCCCTACAAATTTGTCCTATGACTAACACGGAGGTGACTGGAGCTTGTGAAGCTAATCTGATAGAAAACAATTTGTCCAGTTTTCAAAGAATATTGTTGTGGATTCTCATCGGGTATGGGAGTGAATAGGTGCAACATTCTTAATCAGGGATGGACGTTTTAAAAATATAGGCTCCAGGCCTCATCTCTACAAGATTCTGACTCAGCAGCTCTGAAAGGGGCTCAGGGCTTGTGAGTTTCTGTGTGTGTGTATGTGTGTGTTGGATCAGAGAAGCATTAGTCGAATGATAGTCACCAGGCACTAGTCCAGTGCTGGGCAGATGGTTGATTTCTTGACTCACGTTCATCTGACTAGGGGAAGGCTCTCTGCTGCCAAGCAGTGTGGCTGAATGAAAGAAATGGGAAGGAGGATCATTTTCATTAGCAAACAGTGAAGATAAGGGGAAAGGAGTAATTGAAAATAACAATAAAATCAAGCAATTGTTCAGTGCCACACAGTTCTGCCAAGAATTAGAAGGGAAAGGAGACTCGGTTGTCTTCAGTTACTTGTCCAAGGTCACACAGCTGGTGAGTTGCAAAGCCAGAATGCCTCCCCAGGCGTGCATGGTCTGGACAGCATGCTCTAAAGTGGGAGGACACTCCAAGAGTGGGATGGGAGCGAGGGAGCGCTGGGAGCAGATTTCTGCATGGCTGGGAGGAATGCTCCTAAGGGCTGGTCATGCACCCATCTGTGAAGTGGCTCCTGGGTAATGCATTTCTCATCCAGGGCTCCATGGTGATTGTCCATAACAATACTGTATTGCATATTTGAAAGTTGCTGGGAGAATAGAAGTTCTCATCATGAGGGAAAAAATCATGACTACATGGAGTGATCAGTTCAGTTCAGTAGCTCAGTCGTGTCCAATTCTTTGTGATGCCATGGACTGCAGGATGCCAGGCTTCCTTGTCCATCACCAACTCCCAGAGCTTACCCAAACTCATGTCCATCAAGTCAGTGATGCCATCCAACCATCTCATCCTCTGTCATCCCCTTCTCCTCCCGCCTTCCACTTTCCCACCATCAGGGACTTTTCCAATGAGTCAGTTCTTCGCATGAGGTAGCCAAGGTATTGGAGTTTCAGCTTTATCATCAGTCCTTCCAATGAATATTCAGGGTTCATTTCCTTTAGGATTAAATGGTTGTATCTCCCTGCTGTCCAAGGGACTCTCAAGAGTCTTCTCCAACACCACAGTTCAAAAGCATCAATTCTTTGGCACTCAGCTTTCTTTATAGTCCAACTCTCACATCCATACACGACTACTGCAGAAACCATAACTTTGAATAGATGGACTTTTGTTGGCAAAGTAATGTCTCTGCTTTTTAATATGCTGTCTAATTTGGTCATAACTTTTCTTCCAAGGAGCAAGTGTCTTTTAATTTCATGGCTGCAGTCACTGTCCACAGTGATTTTGGAGCCCCCAAAGATAAAGTCTCTCACTATTTCCATTATTTTTCCATCTATTTACCATGAAGTAATAGGACCAGATGATATGATCTTTGTTTTTTGAATGTTGAGTTTTAAGCCAGCTTTTTCACTCTCTTCTTTCACTTTCATCAAGAGCCTCTTTAGTTCTTCTTCACTTTCTGCCATAAGGGTGGTGTCATCTGCATATCTGAGGTTATTGATATTTCTCCTGGCAATCTTGATTCCAGCTTGTGCCTCATCCAGCCTGGCATTTTGCATGACATACTCTGCATATAAGTTAAATAAGCAGGGTGACAATATACAGCCTTGATGTACTCCCTTCCCCATTTGGAACCAGTGTGTTATTCCATTTCCAGTTCTAACCGTTCTTTTTTGTCCTGCATACAGATTTCTCAGGAGGTAGGTCAGGTGGTCTAGGATTCCCATCTCTCTCAGAATTTTCCATAGTTTGTTGTGATCCACACAGTCAAAGGCTTTGGCATAGTCAATAAAGCAGAAATAGATGTTTTTTCTGGAACTCTCGTGCTTTTTCAATGATCCAGCAGATGTTGGCAATTTGATCTCTGGTTCCTCTGCCTTTTCTACAACCAGCTTGAACATCTGGAAGTTTACCAGTTCACGTACTGTTGAAGCCTGGCTTGGAGAATTTTGAGCATTACTTTACTAGTGTGTGAGATGAGTGCAATTGTGCCATAGTTTGAACATTCTTTGGCATTGCCTTTCTTTGGGATTGGAATGAAAACTGACCTTTTCCAGTCCTGTGGCCACTGCTGAGTTTTCCAAATGTGCTGGCATATTGAGTGCAGCACTTTCACAGCACCGTCTTTTAGGATTTGAAATAGCTCAGCTGGAATTCCATCACCTCCACTAGCTTTGTTCGTAGTGATGCTTCTTAAGGCCCACTTGACTTTGCATTCCAGGATGTCTGGCACTAGGTGAGTGATCATGTCATCGTGGTTATCTGGGTCATGAAGATCTTTTTTTTTTTTTTAAGATCTTTTTTTAAAATAGTTCTTCTGTGTATTCTTGCCACCTCTTCTTAATATCTTCTGCTTCCGTTAGGTCCACACCATTTCTGTCCTTTATTGAGCCCATCTTTGCATGAAATGTTCCCTTGGTATCTCCAATTTTCTTGAAGAGATCTCTAGTCTTTCCCGTTCTGTTCTTTTCCTCTATTTCTTTGCAGTGATCACTGAGGAAGGCTTTCTTATCTCTCCTTGCAGTTCTTCAGAACTCAGCATTCAGATGGGTATAGCTTTCCTTTTCTCTTTTGCCTTTCATTTCTCTTCTTTTCTAAGCTATTTGTAAGGCCTCCTCAGACATGGAGTGATAGATGTTAACTAATCTTATGGTGGTGATCATTTTGCAACATAATGTTATGTAATTTAGACTTTTGCTATAAGTCAATTATATCTCTGTACATCTGGGCAGAGAGGGGAGAGTAAATAATTTTCTTAAAGACCTCCAGATTTCTCATCTCTCACAAATCTCATTTCTTCCTCTTAACACAGCTTGCTCTGCTGGGTGAAGTATCCTATGCCAGGCATAGAAGGAAGATGAGTACTGCTTTTACCTCTGTCTGAGCAAGGAAATGAATGTAGCTTTCAGGTCTGCCATACATGATGAGGAAATCACAGTTACCCTTTCCTTAGCTCCATTTTCATTGTCTTAAAGGTGCAGCTGTGTGACTTGGCTATGAATACTGGGGAGAATGTGAAAAAAGGTAGGAGAGGGGACAACTTCCATCATGCCATCTGGCTGCTACTTAACCAGCTATCCTCCAACCAACTCTCCACAGTGTTTGAAGTCCTAATGCACAGTGTGGATGCACTCGCTCACAGGATGCAGATGTGCTTATCCTCTCCCTCTAACTACACTAAAGCACTGCCTCGCCCTTCTGCACCCCTAGCATGTGCAAGCCTAGTAGGGAGCATATGCTACTGAGTCAGTTTGTTGGATTCCCAACAAGTACCTTTTAAGGTGGAATGCTCAGAGTGGATGTGTTCGCCCAGTTGACCATTCTGATTCATCTTCCTCTTGTTGGCATGATCTGGTGTCTGATCATTCCAACTGAGGTGTTTTAAGTCTGTATGGACTCAGCCAATTCCTTCAGTACTGCTTTTAGCTTCTTGCACTCTGGTGCCCACTTCACTTTCCCCAACCTGTTGTGTTACTTCCACACACCTGAGTCAAGTCCATTGTCTTTAGGTGTGTATCTGTGCTTACTTGGCATATTCATGCTCATCTCAACTGTTGTTTAGCAATGCTTCTTGTTCATCTATTGCTAATTACCTAATGCAGTGGTCCATCCAAACCTTTCCCATCCATCTACATTATCTCCAGACCCAGAGCTTGAAAGCAATCCCACATGCTACTTTATTGAAGTGGTGGGGCCCTGAGGAAACTGAATATGCCATCTCTGTACCCTTGTTCTTTCAGATACGTGGAAACAGAGTTTTTTGGCATTATTTTTTGTTCAGAGGGATTTTTTTCAATATTTATAGTACTCCTTTACCAATGGTCCTTTCTCCTTCAGGCCTTTGCCTCCTCAAATTCCTGTCCCTCTGCAGTTTTTAGATACCATCAAATTTTCATTCCTTTTTTTCCCTTCTCCTTAATCAATAAACAAGTAAATTTAATCACCACTATAATAAAAGGCAATAAAAGCATTTGACCTTACATTCCCCTTCAGTTTCCATGCTATTTTTTCCTTTAAAGGATAAATTCTAACTTTGTTATGATTTGGTCACTCCTTAATCTTTTGTCATCTCGTTTCCTCCCTTTCACTCTAAGTGAGTGAAATAGCAACTGGACTATATTTACCAAACTGGAAAGAGCAACAAGAACTTTGAAGAGTCTTTCCTTGATCACGTCGTCCCCATGCTCGGTTCTCTGCTGCATTTGATATTGTGGCCATGCCCTCTTCCCGTCACTTCTTTAATCCTCTGTGTGCCTATGTTTCTTCTACTACTGCTGTTTCTCCATCCAGGGCACACATACAGACGTTTCCTAAGATTCTCAGATTCTGCATCTTTTCCCTCGGCGATACCTTGCACTTACAAGCCCTGCTTATGACTACATCTCAGTGGGGTCACATCTCAGTGGGGTCACATCTCAGTGGGGTCACACTGTCATACTTCCAGTTGCCTATTAGATTTTTCTACTTGTTCATCTTACTATTACTTAAAACTTAGGCTATCTCGAGTTGAATTTATTTCCCCCCCTAAACTGTTCATTTTCCTATTCTACTAACGTCAAGCCTCAAAGTCACTGCCTTACCACGAACTCTACTATCCCATCAGTCACTAAGACCTATGGCTCCTTAGATCAACCCTCAGTCCTATCTATTCAGTTCCCTTCACCACCATCCTAATTCTGGCCCTTAACTCTGACACTTTGACTGTCGAAATGAATCTATTAAGATACTTTTAATAAAAATATTTTCAATCTGTTAAAATTTATTTTTCTACTCAATACGTCCAGCAGTTCCATTTAATTTACAGAATCAAGCCCAACCTCTGTCCACTCAAGACCTTTCTTAATCCAATCCCAATGCTGTGTTCCCACTGTTTCTCTCTTTACCATGTTTCCCTTCAACAAATACATCACTCCAGCAAGCTGTTCTGATCATAAGCTCTCAAATGCTTTATTTTCTCTTGTATCCACACAGTTGTTTTGTCCTTCCTGAGGCACTCATCCCTCTACTTCCATCTCTGCTGGCCTAACCTTCCTTCAGATTTCAATTCAAAGCTTTGTTTTCAGAATAGCTTCTTAGACCATCTAAATCTAAATTCATTTATTCTTTCCTTAAAGGCCGTTTAAATCTCATAAATTCCTGGAAGCTTATGAAATTACGTAAAATTACATTTTAGACTTAAAATGTTGCTTAATTTTTAAATTGTCTTTCTAACTAGATTGTCCGCTCCATTCGGATCTGGATCCCCAACTGATACCACGCTCAGACTTAGGAGATACTAACTATTCTCTTCTGAGTTTCTGTAGATTTATAAACATAAGTTGCCTCTGTAAATTAAGTTCCAAGTCTATGTGTTTATGAGAGCAAACATCTTTGATAGGATTAACTATGTACTGGTGGGGAGATTTTGTTGTACTTCTTTTCAAACAAAATCTTATTGATTGGCTACCAATGGAACTACATGTACGTTACCCCATCCTTTCTTTTTGCCTTTTCTTTAGCAGGTAGAAAAGAAGCAAGGTAGATAGCTAGTCATATTCTCTTTCAAGTAAACTCATTTTTTTTTCATTCAATGGCTAATTTCTTTTTTTAAGCTAAAATAAGTCCACTGTTTAAAAGAGAGAAAGAGAGAAAAAGAAATTTTGTAATATAATCTGGCTCAAATATGTTTAAAAAAATATGGAAATTTATACCAGACAAACAACTTTAGTATATCTAGATCATGAGTTAATTTACTGTTTCCTAGCACCACCTACACTCATTTACCAAAAAGGAAAGATATGAGAATCATAGATATAAATACATCTCTTTTCTTTATGTGAGGAATCAAAATCTTTGTTAATGAGACTTCACTTCTTTAATTCAACTTAGAGTCAGTCCATCTTCACAAAGCTCTCTTCATTTCTTGCAGAGTTGATGAAGTAATTAATGTCTTGCCACTGAATCAGAGTGTCGGTACACCAGGAGCAAAGCCTGCACCTGAGAGCCTGTGAGAAACGCAGACTCTCAGGATGCCGCTCAGAAGTGGCATCTTCCCAAGATTTCCAGTTGGTTCACATTCACATGCAAGTTTGAAAAACACTAAGATAAAGCAGGCTTGATAATCAGACAGCCTTGGAAATTCATCTCAAATGGCGTGAATGGCATGCTTGTTTCTACAGGAATCTTAAAGCAAATATGTGGGTATTGATGAACTGACAATTCAGGATACCTCATCTTGCAGACCAGAGTGATGAATAACGCCAGAGAGACCTGAAAAGACATGCCCTTCCTCTTGGGCTCAGGGAATCCCTCCAAGATTTACAGTCTGCCCTCCAGCCCTCACTCATTTCTGTTACTTTATTCTCCTCCTGGACCTTCCTCTCTGCCTTTCTACAGATGTCTGGTTTAGACAGGCTGGTAGTGAGCTCCTGCTGCTACCCTTTGGGTGCCTCTCAACACCCTGAATGAGACCAGGGTGCAGGAGGAGAGGAAGAACCTGAACATCTGTGTCATCCAGAAATGAACTGTCCCCAGGAGCTTTTTTCTCTAGTAGAAGTATCCCCAACCTCCGGGATCTAATGCCTGATGATCTGAGGTGGAGCCCGTGCTTGAATGGGCTTGAATCATCCTGAAACCATTCCCCCCTGCCACTCTGGTCCATGGAAAAACTGTCTTCCATGAAACCAGTCCCTGGTGTATTTATTTTCTGTTGGGATCTGTTATTTTCCTGATAGGCTTTTCCTAAGTGTATCTTCATTTTGAATAGTAAAGAGAGGAAAAAAAAAAAAAAAGACTAGCATTCATATAAAAGAGCAGAAACAGCAAACCAGGAACAGGCAACCCATTTTGGTGTGATGCTGGGTTCTCCTTAACCCTGAGAGCCATCAATGACTTGCAAATGATTTTTTACTAGTACATTAATTTTCAACAAATATTAAGAGCTCCTGCTTGTGCCAGATGCTATCCTATGGGTGCAGGAGTTTTGGTGAATGAAACAAATTCTCTGTCTTTCCACTGTTGATATTTGGTGTGGGTATGAAATGAAAGAGAGAACAAAAATGAGTGAAACAGAACTTCTAGCCTCAAGTCTCCAGCGTAAGTGGAATGATACAGGCACAGATATGGGGACAAAGGGGGAAATGAGGGAAAGTACGGACTTCCCTGGTGGCTCAGATGGTAAAGCGTCTGTCTACAATGCAGACCAGGGTTCGATCCCTGGGTTGGGAAGATCCCCTGGAGAAGGAAATGGCAATCCACTCCAGTACTATTGCCTGGAAAATCCCATGGACAGAGGAGCCTGGTAGGCTACAGTCCATGGGGTCGCAAAGAGTCGGACACGACTTAGCGACTTCACTTCACTTTAGAGGAGAGGAAGGCAAGAAGTAGAGACGGAAGTCAAAAAGACATGGACGTGGTAGGAGATGCCAGCCACCGCCATCATGGTGCAGCGGGCTCCCACCCAAGTTCTGAGACCAGAGAGTACGTTTCTTCTTCAGAGGGAGGAAAAGATACTAATCAGAAAGAGGCAAAAGAGGCTTTTAGTAACAAGAAACCTTCTGAAGAAAGGAAGTTAGGAATCAGATTATAGCAAAGATATAAGTCAGAATTGTAAAGCTCAGTAATTTTCATAGATTGTAAGAAAATGTCAGAGCCTTCTGCTCTGAGAGTTCTCACAGTCCTTTGCAACAGTCACACAAACACGTTGGGTGTGAACATAGGATCCTATGTGTACATGATGTGTGTTGGGATCGTGGGGGGCGCAGTGCTTGGGCAGAAGGAAAGAAAGAAGGGAAGGCCATTAAAAGCCTTGCTGAGAAAGGTATTTCTTGTGCACAAAAAAGAATCAGGCCCCTCGCTCCCTACTGAGCCCATTTCTCCTGCCTTTGCCCGAGCTGTCAGGCATGAATCCCTGTAGCATTCCGTAACTAATTGACAGTAATGGGGGCCATTGGGAGTCTAAGAATACATGGCATTGCCCGGCATGCACTGGCAAAAAGGGGGGGCTACCTCGGGGGCAGCTGTGGGGGAAATAAAGGCTGTCTTGTAAACTTCTTTTAATGTGAAGGTAGGAGGTAGAACATAGGGAGGAGAAGATTTAGACAAACTTCTACTTTCGCCTAAAAATAAAAAAGTGATAAATCCCCTATCTTATCCTGAGCTAATATCCCAGGATACTAAGTTTGCCACAGAGAAGAAACAGATGGAATTTCAATTAACCTCAGGGCCCCCTGTGAAATCTATATTGTACCCTCTGGATTTACAACATATTGTAATGTATGACTGCAGGCTCTGGAGATTCCATCGCAAATCAACCCTCTTTATTCCAGGGATTCAGAAAACAGCTACAAAGACCCACTTCAGAATCAAAAGTGGCCAACTTTTTACAACTTCATCCTCAGAGTTTGAAATCAAATTTTTATTTTTACAACAAATCTTATTTATGTGCGCGGTCTCATGTTTGTTTGTTTGTTTGTTTAAGAGGAGACATTTATTTTTTCCTTCTATTAATGATAATGTTCCTGTGCCAAAACTGTTTAGCCCAAATAGAAAATAAGGGGGAAAAATATACCATTATCACATCTTCAAGAATGATTCACCACAGACCTGCAGTATATTATCTCCCAAGGATTTTTACCTTTCTAGAATCTAGTTTTTAATAGTCAAAATAGTCAAAATAAAAGCAACTACCTCTGCTATGAATAGCACATGAAGTTGGAAATATTGAAATAACTTTTTTTAGAATTCCAACTTGTTTTTCAAAGCCAGAATTATTTATCAGGTACTTGTGTGTGCGCGGTCTCTCAGTCATGTCCAGCTCTTTGTGACCCCATGAATTGTAGCCCATCAGGCTTCGCTGTCCATGAAACTTTCCAGGCAAGAATATTGGGGTGGGTTGCCTTTTCCTACTTTAGGAGCTCTGCCCAACCCAGGGATAGAAACTGTTTCTCTTGAGTCTCTCCTGCATTGGCAGGCACATTCTTAACCACTGTGCCATTTGGGAAGCCCCTTATCAGGTACCTACAGACTTACAACTTTGATTTTGCTTTGCTTTTCTTATATTATTGGCCTTGCCTGTCTGTATTTGTTTTTCATTTCACAATTAATATTTGTATAAGCATTCAGCTTTTCACACACACAAAAAGTTTTCACATTGACTTTGGCTTTTTGATAAGTTTTCAGTATATTTTTCTCAGCATAGGGCTTTTCTCTAAAATTGCACTTCACCTCAAATCTTTCATGACCTTCTGCAGAGATGAGTTTCTTCCGTGCAGTAGTACAGACTCTTCCTCTCCAGGTTGCTGCTCTGTTGTCCAGCATCATTTTATAGAAGATTTTCCCCTGAACTCCTGGGGAATATCTCTAGGCATCCAGATAAGCAAAGACCTGTGCTTTGAGAAAAAGTCATTTTGGAGAACTGAAATGTATCTTTTTTAAAAAAAAGACTAGGGGTTGAAATGATGTGAAGGGTCTTCCTCTCTAAGGTCACAACGGGAAACTGAGAACCAGAGGGTTGTCCTTGGAAACACTATCTAGGGACTCAGATGCTGAGAGCTGGAAGGACTAGGGAAGAGATGACATTTAGGCAGCAAAGAGATTGTGTGTCCCCACTTTTCAGTTTCATGGAAGTAAATAAGCAAAATCCAATGAGGCAGTGCCAGGGACATTCCTCTCCAGATGGTCAGGAAGGCAGAATTCTCAAACAAGCTGCTGTTTTTCTCTACCAAAAGCATAGCCTTGGAGAATTACATCAGGGAACCTTTCTTTTTCCCTTCATCTACCAATGTGTAGCTCAGCCAGTAAAGGCTATTACATGGTGAGGACATCCACATCCAGCAGAGAGCCTCCATGTGGCACAAGGACTCTTGAAGGGGCCACCAGGAATGCTTAAGAGACTGATCAACCCACTCTTCCACAGTCCTGGAACAGGGCTTCAAGGTTGGAAGAGATTCCTTGTAATGAATAAGCCCCGATTTCTAGTGATGTTGGTTTATCCCCTTAAGCCACTCTTTAATCAGATATATATGTTGATGTATAAAGGATGTTTCTCAGCCTTTAGAGCTTGTGGCCAGATATCAGGTTTTCTTTTTTTTTTTTAATTAATTTAATTGGAGGATAATTACTTTACAATATTGTGATGGCTTCTGCCATACATCAACATGAATCGGCCACAAATATACATGTGTCACCCCCATCCTGAACCACTCCCCACCTCCTTCCCCACCCTGTCCCCCTGGGTTGTCCCAGAGCACTGGCTTTGGGTACCATGCTTCATGCATGGAACTTGCCCTGGTCATGTTTTATATATGGAAATGTACAGGTTTCAATGCTATTCTCTCAAATCATCCCACCCCTAATCCTACATGCAGGGCACCAAAGGAGACACAGATGTAAAGAACAGACTTTTGGGCCCAGAGGTATCAGATTTTCTGATGGCCTAATCATTTGCAGAGATGAAAGTGACTTATCTTTTAAAACATAGTCAGTATGGTTCTTCATTTTTCCTTCCCTAGCTTCTTCTCCAAGTCAGCCCTGAACTCTGTACTATTTAAACTTATTTAAGACTCCCACAGTTATGTTTGGCAACTTTACATTTGGCCCTTATGTTTGTTTTTATCTTGTTAATTTCCTATTCCAACACCAGCAGAAATTAAAGCAAAATAAAGGAGAAGGAAAGGATAATGTAAGAGGTGTTCTGAAATCACCTAGTTTAAACTTCATGATCAGATAAAGTGGGAAAAGAATCCAAAGTAACTCAACTGAAAAAAATATATGCTTGATGAAATTTTTTGCTGTTATTTTACTTTTTCCTTGTGTGTTTTCTGGGTTAGTTTTATTATTTCATCATATCTTCTCCTGAAGACTCAAACCATGATTGTTTTTAATCTCTTTGCTGACCCAAAGAAATTGAGTACACTAAATCAAACAAGCTTTCTATTAGATCTTACACACTAGTTTCTTCCAAAAATCTTCACTGACAAGACTTTCTCAAAGGTATCTATTCCTTTCTTTGAATTTTTTTGGCATTTACATTTATAGACAGCAACTCATCACCAAGCTTTTGTTTATTAACTTGGCTTGAAATTGTTCTCTATTTATTTAACTGGGACACAGCTTCAAAATCAAGTTCCAAGGAAAATGACTATTCTTTTTCTTTGCAGATTCTGCAGAGCCTGATTTTATAGGTCAGACAGTTTGCTGAGCTGAATTAGGGAGAGTGCTATATATAAATAATTTCCCTGAAGTATGGTTGCTGAGCCCTGAAATGATTGGGAAACTGGGCCATGAAGACAAAGTATCATAGTGAGAAGAGCAAAAGCAGTGGTCTGGACTATGCTGGATTCTGGCAAGTAGAAAGATAATCTTAGCTGAGGATAGGAGCCCAGACAGTAGCAGACAGAGCTGGAGGCCACCTTGGGTGCCTCTGTGGTGGTGGGACCAGAGGAAGACTGTGAACGGAGGGTATTGGAAGATGTTGAAGTTAGAGACCAAAGTAAGACTGGATTTTCTCTAAACAAAAGAGGAGACATTTTCTGTAACATTTGTAGAGGAGAGTCCAGGAGAAACATCTGCACTGAGAATGGAAAGCCAACCCATGAGACACCAGAGGCGAAGATGTTCAAAGCATTGATGTGGCTGAGTGACTTGCCAGGAACGTTTGCCTGGGCTATTATGACAAAACTGATTCCAGGATCTCATTTTTGTGGTTTCAACAACTCTTTGTCCGTTCTCTGCAGATTGCCCTCTTTACCATAAGTATGAGTTTTGACCTTTCATTCTCTTTATCTTTGAAAGCTCCAAGGAAATCATTGTTTAAGGAGGATCAGACTCTGCTTGTGAGAGCAGAATCACACCATGTGGATTGTTCTGAGCTTGCCACCAGCACAGTGGTAATGACAGCCCCTCAGAGATAGTGTTATTTTCTGTATATTAGGAAACTTTTTTTGTCTTCAGAAGTCATTTCCACCTGTCATTAAGATTGATAAAATAAACTGGCATTCATGTAGGATCTTTGTAACAAGCACTAAAACTCAGTTTTGACAGAAGAATATCTTTCTCTCTCTTCCTCTAATTGACTTTATTTTTTGAACAGTTTTAGGTCTACAGAAACACTGAATGAAAAGTACAGCAAGTTCATATATACTCTCTTCTTCCCCATTCCCTTACCTCCTTCCCCCACAGTTTCTCCTATCATTAACATCTAGTATTGGTGAGGTACATTTCTTGCAACCTATGAGCCAATATTTATACTTATTTTTTAACTAAAGTCCATAATATATACTGGGGACTCCCAGGTGACTCAGTGTAAAGAATCCACCTGCCAGTGCCAGAGATGCGGGTTTGATCCCTGGGTCGGGAGCATTCCCCTAGAGGAGGAAATTGCAACCCACTCCAGTATTCTTGCCTGGGAAATCCCACTGACAGAAGAGCCTGGTGGGCTAGAGTCAGACACAACTGAGCACACGTGCATATATAGTATTTTATATATTAGGACTTTATACATCCTATGGGTTTTGACTAATGTATAATGAAAAGCATCCACCATTACAGTATCAAACATAATAGTTTCACTGTCTGAGAAATCCTCTGTGCTCCCCCTATTCATCCCTCCCTCCCTCCCTCTCCTCTAACCCCTATATCACTGATATTTTTACTCTCCATAGTTTCACCTTTTCCAGAATGTAATATGGTTGGAATTGTACAGTATATAGTATCTTCAGATCGACTTCTTTCAGTGAACAATATTCATTTAAGCTTCCTTTATGTCTTTTCTTGCTTTGGCTTTTTATCACCAAATAATATTCCTCTGTCTGGATGTACCACATTCACCAACTGAAGGACATCTTGGTTGTTTAAAAGATGCTAAAGCAACATCTTCAAAGCAGTATCTGAAGCAACATCGTCCAAGCTGTTGTAAGCAACAACTTCAGACCTTCCCTGGTGGCTCATTGGTAAAGGATCCATCTGCAATGCCAGAGATCACATGCAGTGTAAGAGGCATGGATTTGATCTCTGTGTCAGGAAGACCCCTCAGTAAGGAAATGGCAACCCACTCCAATATTCTTGCCTGGACAGAGGAGCCTGGAGGGCTACAGTCTATAGGTTTTCAAAGAGTCAGACATGACTTAGCAATCAAAGATCAACAACTTCAAAAGCAAGCCTTTCAGAATTCTCTATCCCTACATTCCCCTATCTGGCTCACTGACTGGCTGGCTCCTAGCCTTTGGGAACTGACTGCTCACAACTGCTCTTGTTCCTCCAAGCTCAGTGTGGCAGAGGTTAAGGTCATAGTTATGTCCAAATAGCCAGATGGCTAATTCCAGCCCAAGGCAAGATGAGCTCTAAGGTGTCACCATTGTGGAGGAGAAACAGTCTCAGCTGACCCAAAGGAACCTATGCCACCTCAGCCTCTGATCCTTGGAATTTGGATTTCTTTCTGAGAGGTCATTTGGAGATGCCGTTTCCAGCCACATGCCACAGACAGACCACTTTCATCTTCTGAACCCAATTCCCAACTAGCTAGATGCTGCAATTACAACCCATCCTTAACACTTGCCCACCTGTGTGTTTTTAAAACCTGCTTCAGCCTCAGAAAGATAATCATCCAGTCCTATTTATTTATTTATTTGGCTGTGCCAGGTCTTCATTGTGGCATGCAGGATCTTAAGTTGCAGCATATGGGATCTTTTTTCTTTTTAGTTGTGACATGTGGGATCTAGTTCCCTGACCAGGGATCAAAACCGAGCCCCCTGCATTGGGAGCACAGAGTCTTAGCTACTAGGCCCCCAGGAAAGCCCTTTGTTTTGCTTAGAAAAGAGATTCTTATGTTACCAAACCGAACCTGGGTCTGCTCACCTACTCTACACAGCAAAACTGATCTACTGACGCCCGTGGTCAGGAAGGAAAGCACAGCGCTTCCTGCACCAAGCAAGGACAACGGGCAGTCATGCTCAAAAGACCGGAATTCCCCAGTGTCTTTCAGAGAAGGGTTTTTAAAGACAATTTTTGGAGTAAAGGTTTCAGGGGGCACGACTATCATCTTCTTGGTTGGTGGTAAGGTAATAGGATGATATTTCAGGATTCTTAACTGCCAACATTTTGGAGCCAACCAAAAGCTTGGGGTCTACGTGCTTGTGGTCAGCATGTGGTCACCATCCTCCACCTGGCTTGGGGGTCTTAGTTTCTGCAGAACACCTTAAAGATGTGTGTCAGACTGTTATCGATGTTCCTGGAGGAGGAACTAGGACTATTTTTTAAGCTGTCATTACTTTTCTTGTTTGACAGCTTTTCCTTTGTTTCTGCATTCCCTCACTTTACTAACTAGTTAACTGCTTCAGTCTGCTCTTTGGAACTCAGGGAAGGCCTAGGAGACTAAATAAGTTCTTTTTTTTTTTTTTTTTGGCCAACAAGAATTGGGCATACAGAAGGGCTTTTGTACCTGGGAGAACACCATAGGGTCCTGCTTGATTTTAATCTTCTCTTTTCTTTGATACTCACAGATATTCCTGAGCGTAACAGGGGTGAGACAAGAAAGGGAATAAAGTTTTAGGTAGAGAGGTTCATTATAAACTGGGCAGGGGAACTCAGTTTTAGGGGGACTCAGATCCAGTCAGAACCATCCACTTTAGGTTCCTCCCTTGAGTTCCTATGTTGTCCTCTTGACTTCCACATACACTTAAAATGCATTTGGGGTTTTTTCCCATGAACGTGGGGGCTTCCACAGCAAAGTTGTAGAGGTGGTCTCTCTTCTCAGGCTCCCCTCTGGGCCTCTTCCTTTCCGCCCACCTCCTGGTGCCCTTGTGCTCACCACAGCGCCACCCTCAGCACTCACAGGACCACTCACAACCTGCTTCCAGGCTCTCTAGTCACCCCACTCATTCCAAGAAGTAAAGGGCTGAAAACAGCTTAAGCATTTTCAAAAAGGGACTGCTCGGGTCAGCCAGGAGTAGAGTAGATACGTGAAGCTTCAAGACACCTGGCCCCATCTCAAGGCGGAGACAGCAAGGCTCTCCTGAGATGGGGTGAAAGGAGGCTCCAAACCCCTTAAACAGCTTCCTCTCTAGGTTAGCTCCTCACTTAGAGCTTCCTGAACATCTCCTGGAAACTTTCTCATCACGTAACTCACCTCTCGAACATTCCGTGAAGGGAGTCCATTTTCAGTTTTCTTGGCATGATTCTTCAGAGTCCGCTGCCTTTGGAGTTCTTACTCTGCTGTCGTTCAGAGATGGTTCCATGCTGGGTGTCAACACAGTGGACTTCTTCCAGTCAGGCCCAAACAGCCTCTCTCTACTTTGTTTAACTTTCTGGGAAATGTGGCTGATGGCACTTAACATGAGAGTACCCAGAAAAGTGCACCTTAGCACCAGAGGAGAGGCATGGGTACGTGTATGCTAAGTCCCTTCAGGCATGTCTGACTCTTTGTGGCCCCACGGACCGTACCCTACGAGGCTCCTGTGTCCTTGGGATTCTCCAGGCAAGAACGCTGGAGTGGGTTGCCATGCCCTCCTCCAGGGAATCTTCCAGATCCGGGGATTGAGCCTGCATCTCTTAGTCTCCTGCTTTGGCAGGCAGCTTCTTTACCACTAGCATCACCTGCATCAAAAGCAGTGAATGGAGGGCAGGAGGAAGGGGGCTTTTTGCAACAGTAGCAGAAACTGGGCATGGAATCTTGGCAGACCTGAGGAAGAAGGAGGAAGACAAAAGATGAAGAAGCAGGGAGGGCGAGTTGAGTGAGATGGTTTAATCATGATGTATTTTGCGTGCCAGGATCTCTGTGGGTATGGACATAAAGAAGTCAGTCTGCTCTCAAGATCTGGTTTGGCAATGAGAAACAGTTCTCTGTCATTCAAATGGCAACACTGGGTTTGAATTGGGAGAAAAACCATTGATTATCCTATCAGAAAACTCCTGAGTCAGCACTGCCTTGTTTCATAAACAGAATAAGCAAAGAAGTGCTCTGTAACATTTGCACAGTGTCTTTCATGTTTGCTGAGACGTACTTCAAGCAGATTTACCTGTATTACCTCTCTTTAGGGAGGTATCTCTATCTTAAATAAGAGCCAGTGAAAGCAAGAGAAGTTCAGTGACTCGCACAAGGACATGTGACTAGTAATTTTCAGAGTCTTGGTCCAGCTGTTGCTAAAGCCTGTTCTCATGCTATGTAGGTGATTGGAATTCAGCCGCCCTGCTCACCTACTCCAAACTCTCTTCCCACCAAGAGAACAGTTGTTCCTGAGGTAGGAGCTTGAAGTTTAAGAATTAGAGGTATATCCTTTATCTAAACATTTTATTCATCAGTAAATTTCTGCTGAGAGGGATGAGCCTTTAAAGAATTTAGCATTAATGGCTTCCTTACTGAGAATATATTTCTGATTTGATTGCGTGCATGTGGGATGAGTAGCAGTCAGAAAAGGGATAAAATGAGAAATACACAGAAGAAAGAGGCAGAGATGGAAGACACCCTGGCTTACTCCTCAAATTTTTGTGGGTGCTCTGCTACCTGGGAGAAGCCCTGGCCCACCTAATTTCTCTCTCTGTCCAGGGAACATGAAGATAACTGGCCCGCTCACCCCAAAGGATCAGCAACTGGGCAGAGGCCAGAGAGGAGAAGGCCGCAGTAGGAGAGGTGGGGGTGGGGGCTGGTAGGGTGGAGACAAAGGGGGAAGTAACTTTTTAAATAAAAAATGATAAGTGATGAATAGAATGGCTAATCCTGGGGAGCCCTGAGAATGCTGGACCGCCAAGCAAGGGGCCTCTCTTTTTTTCACTTTCCTTTTTCTATTCTTTTTAATTTTCTTTTATTTAATTTCGCTGCAGCACGTATAATCAATTATAGCCTGAATCAGAATAAAGGGAGGGGAAGCACTTTAATTCATAAATCAATTTTATACGGTCATCAGTCAGGTTGTGAATGCAAATACCTCTGTCGGTTTAGGTTATTCAGAATTAATTGACTCCCACCGGGCTGGGCTGCAGATGGAGAAGGGCTTTCTCACAGAGTCTCCTTGGGCCCAGCATGGGGGCCGCCGGCTTCCTCCCTTCCCCCTCAGGCCCTCAGCCACCCGTCCATGCTCCTTTACCCTCTGGGCCCCAAACGTGGAGATGATGGGGGTGGGCATCCAGCAAAGAGCTGGGTGGGTAAGAGCCCAGAAAGATTGTTTGAAGAAGGAAGGGGATACACAGAAAGATGAAAGCCCCCAAACAAACCCTCTTCAGCCCAGGCCCTGCAGAGACACATTTATGTGATTAGAAATCCTTAGCTTTCAAGGGTCTGCTTGTAAGTTCTCTTGAGCTTCTTAAATAAGAAAGAAAAAAGAAAATAAACAGAAAAGCCTGAGCCCCTGTCCCGAAGCTGAAGGAATATCATTCAGAAACTGCCCAGTTGCAGGGGTTTGTGCGGCTGCCAGATTCGAGCAGCCGGAGAGCAGCTCAGGAGAGAGGGCAAAGCGCCTGCAAGGCCAGCACAAGTAAGGGCAGGGCCCTGTCCAAAGCACCTGAGGCTGATCACCTGGGACAGCCCTGGATAGGGGAAACAATGAATGGATCTGGTGTAGGAAGGACTGCGGTGGCCTAGCGGGACAGCACCTGTTTCCTAAGTTCCCAAGTTAGGGTCTTCCATCACAGGAGTTGATTCTAATGTGGAAAAGACACACACCTATCCACTCATATACTCAACATACCCTGCTCTCTACTTCTCAGCTAACTATACCCCTGGGTATATTGCTCCAAATCAGATTATTTCGTGGTTTTCACCAGTGGCCCCCATGTTAGACTCACCCAAGGAGTTTTTTGTTTTGTGTGTTTTGTTCATTTGTCATCTACAGTCCATGGGGTTACAAAGAGTTGGACATGACTGATGACTAATATTTTCACTTTATTGCTGATATTCAGGTCCAATCTTAAAGATTCTGCTTTAATCAGATCTTGAGTAAAGTATGTTTTTTGTTTTTGTTTTACTTTCAATAAAGTTGCAAGCGAGTCCAATGTACAGATAAGAATGGAGCCACTGAAGTATCTGAGAGCCACCTCCACCCCCAGGCTCCAGGCTCTCCCCACTACCCAGAATGGTTCTCAAAGCATGGCACATTAGAATTGTATGGGCAGGAAATAAAATGGCAAGGAAAAAAATAACAAAATAAAACTTGAGGTTATATATGTTGCAGATTCCTTCATCCTCTCCAGACACAGTGAATCTCTGGAAAATTATATAATTTATACAAACTCCCAGTAAGTATGCGGACCACCTACTGGGGCAAAGCACCAAGATATCAATATCTGGCCTATTTTTATTTAAAAGCAAATCCTGGCCTCCTCTCAGTTGGTAGACATCACATTTTGCCTTCATGTAACAGTGCTGTGTTTGTGGATTTTGCCAGAGAGCTCTCCTGAGAGATCCAGACCTGAATCTACATGCAAAGGAAAGCAGTCCATTTGGTGAAATGATCTTAAGGTGGTGGTTGTTTAGTCGCTAAGTCATGTCCAACTCTTTTGCAACCCCGTAGACTGTAGCCTGCTTACTTTGCCTCCTTTCCCAGGCAAGAATACTGGAGTGCTTTGCCGTTTCCTTCTCCAGGGGATCTTTTCAACCCAGGGATTGAACCTGCATCTCCTGAATTGGCAGGCAGATTCTTTACCACTGAGCCACTTGGGAAGCCCCATCTTAAAGACTGCATGTTCCCAAACATGGGTTCTTAATCCACATTGAGCTTCTGAAAAATCAGATGCAAGCTCCTTTGTCCATGGAATTCTCCAGGCAAGACTACTGGAGTGGGTAGCCATTCTCTTTTCCAGGGGATCTTCCAGAGTCAGGGATCAAACCCAGGTCTCCTACATCACAGGCAGATTCTTTACCATCTGAGCCACCAGGGAAACTCTACTTATTTTTTAACCAGCACTCAAATAACCAGCCCTAGATCTTTAATACAGACCTCAATCTTTTGATTGTATGCAAATAAGCCATATTTATTTATTTTAAAAGGCTAAAAGAAATTATTGGAAAAATGTTCCAGTTAGACATTCATTTGCATGGCCATATGTTATTGGAGGCAATAAAACTACCTTTCTTTAAAAATCTCAGTACCTCAGGCTTCATTCCCAAGTCAGACTAGACTTCCTCTCCCAAAAGTCTGAAGGCCTTAATGGAGATTAAATGTGTGTTTTCTCCTGCTGTACTTAGCCAGCAGCAATGAGAAATTGGGGGAGGGCGTGGGTTCAGAATGAAAGGGCACCTTGTTTGCAAAGCTCCATGTTTTAAGGTAGAAAATGAAGACATCCATGTGAAGAAAAGAAAAAATCCTCATACCATTAAGGCAGTATGGCAGGGTGATTAAATACACAAGCTTCAGAGTCAAAACTGCCCAGCTTTGAAACAACTGCACCACTTACCTTAGATAAGACATATAAGCTGTGTGCCTCAGTTTCTTTCTATTTAAAGTGGGAACATTAGTGGGAGCTACCTCATACAGTTGTTGTGAGGATTAAATGAGATTAAAGATCTAAAAAGCTAAGCAGAAAGCAGGCCCAGTAAACGGCAACACATATATTGACTGAGAGAAAGCAGGGATGAGAGGTTTCTGAAGAGTGGATCACAGGGCCTGTTGGTCTGACTTGGTCCTGCCAGTAGTATCAGCATCCCTGAGAACTTGTTAGAAATGTGAAATGTCCAGCCCCATCCCAGAACTCCTGAGCAGAAGCTCTGGGGGTGGGACTCAGCACCCTGGCTGTTAACAAGCCTTCTGATTGATTCTGAACCACACTAAAGGTGGAGAACCATGGGTGAGTGAAGGGCTGGAGCCTTGACAAGCAATCAAAGGGTTCTTAGGGTCAAGCAGTTTGTGGAAAAGAAAGAGGCTGGACTCGACTCTCTGCCCCACTCTGCTGCTAGGTTAGAGCAGCAGGGAAGTCTGAGGCTCTTACCCTAGACGTGTGCAGAGAGGGCAGCTCTGCCAGGAACAGGGGCCTGGAGGGGTGGTCTCAGCCATGCTGCTTTGAGATGCCAGGGGAGTTATCTTCTCCCCAGTGCTTTCCTTCTCTTACAATCGGATTCCCAAGAGCCAGAAGGGGAGATGGGGGAAAGGCAGCCTGAAGGGGTGGAAACAAAGGAATTTGGAAGCCATCTGTATAAAGGTAGTTTTTTAAAGGTAGCCAAAAAAAGAGAAGAGAGAGAGCAGTCCAGGTGTTTCAGAGAGAAACCACATATTCCAATCTACAAGAGGCTAAAGAAGGAAAGCAGGCACAAGTAGGAGCCCAAAGGGGTAGTTAGAATGCCCTGTTAAAGATTTCTGCTCCTTCAGTTCCACAAACAATAACTGAACAAGTATTAGGTCCCAGGGACTCTGCTAGACTCTGAGAGAAAGAGATCATAAGACACAATTCCTGCCCTCCAGGAGCCTTTGAAGAGAAACAGAAGAAAATAGAAAAACTGTGCACATTCCTTCCAAAATGACATCTGAAGAAAAGAAAACAAAGCAGCTCCCAAAGTTTTTTATTAAACATTTGACTTAAATTTGAGATTTGGAGTTCAGCAAAGAGGCAGAATGCAAATTATCCAACCCCTCACCTTTACACACACATACATGCACGCATGCACACACACACACATACATGCACGCGTGCACACACCATGTACACACACTTCAGTGGTGGTGGTCATGTCCTTGTAGAGCTGACCATTGAAGGACTGGCCTGGCTGCTGCTGGCCCTGCCACTGCACTTCAATCTTGATCAGAAAAAACACTAGAAGTTCATTAAAGAAACAAATCCTAGCAGTTTCTGGTACGTAAGCCAACTCCAGCCTACCCTCCCTTCAATGAGGTAAGGGTAAAGGAATCTGACAAACACAGATTTAATTTCCTGTGAAAGGCACAGGGGTTTAGAAACTAGGAGAGGAGCAGGATTTAGACAGATGCATCTTGTGTTTTATCACACGTGACACATAAAACCTTTGTATTGTGTTCACCAGGGCCCCTTGCTTTCATCCATCCTTGACTTGCACCACATCCTGTCTGAGCCCAGCCCTTCAGCTCCGGCTCCTCGGGGAAGAGGAGTTAGGGCAGCTTGGTTGGTGTGGGGGCTGGGACTTAGGTCACATGCTTCCCAAAATATCTGTCCTGTGGCCACTTTCCCAGGTCACTGTCCCACCTTCACACTTTCTCTAAATGTGAGCTAGTCAGTTATTGCTGCTGCTGCTGCTAAGTCGCTTCAGTCATGTCTGACTCTGTTGCGACCCCATAGACGGCAGCCCACCAGGCTCCCCTGTCCCTGGGACTCTCCAGGCAAGAACACTGGAGTGGGTTGCCATTTCCTTCTCCAATGCATGAAAGTGGAAAGTGAAAGTGAAGTCGCTCAGTCATTAGGCTGAGGTATAAAGAAGACTCAAAAAGGGGGGCCCTGTTGCTATTTTTCATGCATCAGCCCCTAGGTGCTCCTGGAATCTGTTCTCTTGCTCCCTGAAAGAAAAAATGAGTTTTTATTCCCTGTCAGCCCTTCGCAGATATTTATTTCCCAAGTCAGTTCCAAACAGCCAAATGAATTTTTCAGAAAAACCACAGCTGGAGTGTCAGGGTCCAGGTAACAATATTAAAATAATCAAGAGAGGAAAAAAATCTCAGAATCCATTGGATGTTGTTTTCAAAGTTTTCTTCTGGGCATCCTTACATGCTTAGGATTATTCTTTGTTTCCCTTCTGTTGTTCTCCTTGGCTATTTCCTTCGGCCACTTCTCTTTTCTTTCTCTATATTGCTCCCCAAAGCATAAGCTATATGTCTGTGATGCTGAACAACATCAATTCTGAAAGTTTGGGTTTTTTTTTTTTTGTTTTTTTTTTCCAAAAGAATGTTCCTTAGACAAAACACAACCCTGGCCGCAGCTGGAGGCTTCTTGGATTTCTGTGCCTTGTTTTCATGCATGGCCCCTTTCATGAAACCCGGGGGAATTCACAGGGGTGGGGTGAAGGGAAAAGAGAAGGAGGAGGAAGAAAGGCGTGAACCTTTACACCCAAAGTGGGGCTTCAGAAGAATTTACAGCCGTCTTTTCTGGAGACCGTTAAGGTTTTATTGCCCTAGTACCAGCAGTTACAATGCTCCATGGAGCTCAGAGCTGAGCCCATGCCAAGGATCCCCTAGCTCACTAAAGCTGGCAAGAGGCCAATAGTAAAGCAAGTTCACTTCAAGAAGAGAGGGAGCTAGCTTAAGTGGGAGGTGGGCTGGAGGAGAGAGAGAAACCCAGAAAGTAAATAAGGCATTATAAAGTCACAGCTTGGCTCTGCAGTCAAACAGCACTGACTTTGGGTGACTTTTCACTATTTACTAGCTAATGATATTAAACAAGCGATTTAACCACTCCAAGGCTGAGGTTTCCAATCTGTAAAGCAGAGCTCATAACAGCACCAAGCTTATTGAATTATTGTGAGAATTAAATAAGATAAATCCTGCAGAGTTTAGTATCGTGCCTGGTTCACAGTAAGAGCTTAATGTATATTATTTTATACTGATAGTGTAAATAATGACATTGCAGGAGAGGAGAGGCCAACAAGGTCACACTTTTTCTAAAGGTGAATGTGTATAATGAGACATAATTTCTTTCTTACCTCTAAACATTCCCTTCTATGGCAATTCTCCTAGCCAAGCCTGCTGGATACCTTAGGCGTGAGGGGAAAGACAAGTAAAAAAGAAGAGAAGTGAGAAGAAAAAGAAAAGATGATGATAGCAAAGCAGATTTATAGGCAGAAACAATTGGGGAAAGACATGAGAGAAAACTAGGTGAGAGAAAATAAAATGGAAATTGTCAAAGGTGGGAAGAAGTCATTCAGCTGGACACAGATTAAGCAGGAAAGGTGGAGAAGAGGCAGATGAGTCTGAAACGTGCAGGGTGTGGTTTCCCAGCCGTTGTGTCCTCTGGGGAGGTTCAGTCCAGTCACTCAGTCCTGTCCAACTATTTGCGACCCCATGGACTGCAGCATGCCAGGCCACCCTGTCCATCACCAACTCCCAGAGTTTAACCAAACTCATGTCCACTGAGTCCATGATGCCATCCAACCATCTCATCCTCTGTCGTCCCCTTCTCCTCCTGCCTTCAATCTTTCCCAGCATCAGGGTCTTTTCCAATGAGTCAGTTCTTCGCATCAGGTGGCCAAAGTATTGGAGCTTCAGCTTCAGCATCAGTCCTTCTAATGAATATTCAGGACTGATTTCCTTGAGGATGGACTGGTTGGATCTCCTTGTAGTCCAAGGGACTCCTAAAAGCCATGAGCCTGTGGGGGTTTAAAAGGAACCCAAGCAGCGGAGCAAATCTTCCTGCAGAATATGTAACCCGTCTGCATACCTTCTGTCAGTCACAATTCCTCCTTCACTGCCCTCCCTGACCTCTAGCTGCACAGCTTCGTACCAGAAGACTTCACTGTCATCCTGAAAGAAACTGGGCTCTCCAAGAAAATGTTTGGCATTTTGTGCTGTGAGTGCCTCTGCTGCAAAGTGTAGGATTAAATTATCCTGTGCCTGGAACTTGCTGAGTGCTCCACAGTGTTTGTTGAATGACTGAGTGAATGAATGAGTCATGTTGAGGCAGACCTGTGTGACTGCTAAAGGCTACAGGGTTTCTTCCTTGGGAGTGAGGGTGGTGACATGTTCCAGAATTAGCACTGGTGGTTGTACAGCCTTGTGAATGTACTAAAATTGCTGAATTGTACACTTTAAAGTGGTGAGTGTTGTGGTATGTGAATAATATCTCAATAAAATAAATATAAAAACAAACTTCAGCCTTAGAGAAAAAACAGTCACAAGCTTGTCTTCCAATTTGCTCTTCACACTGGGTCCTCTTCCCATCCCTTTGCTCCTTCTCAGAACATAAAGACAGAATGACTACTTTAAAAAGTCTTTTTCAAGTTTTCCTTGGAAAACTTGTTCGCATGGAATCTAAGTGAGTCAAGGATGGTCAGATCTCAGAGGAATAAGGTGATTGTAGGAGGGGCACAGCCTCCTCTGGAACATTTCTCTAGGAACTGTGTGAACTGTGTTTTGTGCTTGAACTCAAAGATTCACTCTTTTAGCAAACCTCTTCATATTGTCCCAGCCACCGAGATTCAGCCGCTAAGAAATTCTTGGAAATCAATGGCAGTGTTACCCCATCTTAATGTATGTTAGCCTTTAGGTGCTTTTATGAAACACCTGATCTTTGCTGACAGTCAGCGACATTCAAGTGAGCAGAAATGATTTTCCAGACGGGCTGAAGTAGAGCAAAGTCTAACCACAGATTCTCCTGTTTTTCAACCTCCCCACGCAGGGTACCTATATACACAGAGACATCTTCCTGGTATTGGAAGTTACTGTTTGCTATGGACACTTCAGTTTTGTGAGATAGTGTGGTTAACTTCTACACAGCACAGTTCTCAAAGGACTTTGTGTGGAGCCTATTTCAGTGGCTTGTTTAGTACTGGCAAAGGAAACTCCTAAATCTTAAGTACCATTTAACACATCAGTAGCAGACTGCTTAGACAAACAGGATTTCAGGTTTGGGGCTGCTGTCTGCTCCATCCCTATAAATTAAAGAGGGAATGAGTCCATACATGTCTGCATCTCACTCTAAGGTTTCGGCCAAGTACTGTCTTTTGTTTCAAGTTCCTTCTCCAGCATCCAACCATGAATGAAATAAAAATGGGCAAAAGGGAAATGCTACTTACTCAAACCTAATCTTGAAGTAAACAAACGTCAACATCGTCATTCATTCAGAGGCTCTAAGAGTTTCTGGAAACTCCACCCAATCATTCTCTATAACTTGTCACAACTCACTGAGAATCTCAGTTACCAAGCCTCCAAAGTGGGATTTGATCTCAATCTTGGGTCCCTTAGTTGTCACTACCAAGGCCCCCTTTCTTATATTTTTTCAGTGATGTCATCAGCCAACCTGAGCCTCAAATCCTTGTGAGTTCTCAGTGCTAAAAACTGACATCATCATCAGTTAGGGAGTTTGTTGAAAGTTAAATGTATGTTTAAAGTTATTGAAGAAAAGCTTTCAGAGCCACTGTTTTTGTCTTGTCCTCCACCTTTTCAAGCACCCCAGATTGGAGTTTCTGACCAGATAACCGGTGAGGCCCTTCCCTGCTTCATGATTCTTGGTCTGGCTTGCTTCAGTTAGTATGATCATTTATACATCGCAGCCTACTTCTTTCTTTGTCCCCCTTGGAGTACAGTTTAAGGTCATGCACGTTGCCATGTGCTCCTCTGTTTTGTTGCTTCTTTTTGCTGCCCGGTACTACAGGGTGGGCCTCCACTGTACTCTCTCTCTCCAGACCCCTGACACCGCAGAGAGCACCAGAACAAGCATCCTTGGGCCTATCCCCCATGACATATTGTAAGCACATCATTGGGATAGTATGTCTGGGGATAAAATTGTTGAGTCATTAGGTTTGTAAGTATTTATTTGACCAAGTAGAGCCAGATTGCTTTCCAGAATGGCTCCACTATCCATATTTCATCAGCAGCAAACGAGGGTCCTCTGAGCCCTTATCTAGCTTTCTCATTTTACATTTAAGAAAAGGAAGCTTAGCATGAGTGGTTCCTCCTCCCTGACCAAGAAGTAAATGTAGCTAGAGGTACCAGACTGGCTGGACTATACCAAGATGCCTCTGTGGCCACGTGGAAAAATCATGTGGTTTTTTGATCAGCATTTCCTCAGTCATTTAAGAATGCCCCTCACTGTCTTTGGACATCAGTGCTCTCATCCCTTATTTAAAGGAGTAATGTTTGATGATGTCCAGGGCTCTTTCCAAATCTACAGTTCTCCAACTGTGAATACCCTTTTGTCTATCACTAGCAATTGCCTCCAATGGCATTCAGGTGTGTCTGTAGGCTTCAAGATGTTGGAAATAACAGACTGTTCTTTGTACCTTTTTTTCATTAAGTATTGAAAGCATGTAAGGGATAACCCAGCACCCACACTCAATGTAATAATCCTTTCATATGAATCTCCTCTCCCAATCTCCCTGCACCCTTGACTAAGACAATGCCCAGAAATAAAAGACAAAGTACACAGTGTACTTTTGCAAAGTCCAAGAGTATGTTAGATTAGACTTTGTTCCAGTCTGAACAGTATTATTTCCCCTGTTCTAGTGAGGGATGGGTCACATTATTTCTAAGGCAGAGTCCAAATATGGAAATAATATCACCCAAACTAGGAGAAGCCAAAGGTCCCTCCTCAGGCATTTACTGAATGAGGATGGAGAACTGACATGAAGTTGGGGGTCACTTAGAGCGCTTTTATGGCTGACTGGTCACTCCCCACTTATTTTTCTCTGTGCCCAATGAGGTTCTGCAGACTCCCCTGGCTTCCAGACACTGCCTGAGAGGACCATCAGAGCATGTGCTTGAAGACCAGCCTCACTAGGATTCACTTCTGACAGCTCTCTCAGGAAGACCAGCACTTCTTGAGCCTCATAGATGGACAGTTGCTTTCCGCCAGCAATCTCCACATTTAAACCTCTCAGCCCCTCCCCATGTCACATTCTTGTCAGGTTTCCAAATCCCAGAGACCTGGAAAGGCTATAGTTTGGACTGAGTTTCAGCTCACCATTTTCTGGAAGAAAGAGATGAAGTGAACCACTTGCCACAGAGGGAAGCTCCGGGATGAGATGTCTCGGGTCCTAGCCTCTCATCCTCTGAGCTGGCATCTCCTGTCTCCTGAGTCTGTATCATTCTACTGTGAATACCCAGTATACCTCTGTCTATCCCGAGGTTGTAAAGGGCAGGGTAGGAATCTTACCGAGGGATATTTAACTAGATGCTCATGTGTAATTCAAACAGCTTGTTTTCCTAAACAAAGGACACTGGCTGGCTGTTTTGCTCTTGCCCCAGTGAGCCTCTTTGTCAGCAGCAGGATTCAATCTTCTCCCTTCAATGGCCAAGTTGGGAGATTTATTTTACTTCGCTCTGGCCCAAGTTCTGCTTTTTGGGAAGAGCTGCTAGGCCAGTTTGGATCAGCTCTCCTGGGACCTGGATGGGAAATTCAGTATAAGCCCACACGGAATATTGTTCTGACTTAGCTGCAGGATTAGAGTTCAGAGTTGCAATGTGCTACAGGGTCATTGCTAGGACACGTGGGGCCCTGCGCCACTCGAGCTGGTAAGGGTTTCTCCAAAAACAAAAAAACCTTGCCACTCAAGTTTTTCTACTAGGTAAGGGGAGTACTCAAGTCTGGGGCTTATTGCTTTCCTTTTTTTTTTTTTTTAAACAGTAAGTAATAGAACATTATAGTGGAAAAAGCAGTGACCAGGGAAGTCTGGAGTTCATTGAACTCACTAACTGAGATAAGTGAACATTATAACCAGCCTCATTGGTTCATGTCAGTGCTTTGACAGAAAGAGTTTTGATACAAAACATTTTGTGATTTTTAGAACTCCTTTTCAGATGTGGAAATTGCAGATAAAGAATTATGGAGCTAACTAATGGGAAAAGCATAGTAAGCCTTCAGCATCAGAAAGATAAAGATTCAAATCCTTTTAGGCTGATTTTGGTGAAGTCACTTAACTCTCTGAGCTTCAGTTTCCTCATTTGTGAAAACGAAGATTATCATCATCACCTTGTAGTATTGCTTGGAAGACTATGTGCAGCATAGGATAATTTTCTTTTTTAAGATAACTGTTAATTTTAGGATATGTGAAGGGAGGCAGGGATGAACTAGAACAGTGAAGTGCATGAAAAAACAAGAAACTTAGATTTGGAGAGGGCAGTTTTCCATGTGGAAAACCTTAATTTGAGAGTGGAAAGGAACAAAAGAAAGAAGAGTCTGAAGAATGAAAACTTGCTGGTGGGCTAGGTGGATTCTAGGAAGACTGGAGCCTCTAACGTAGGTGCCTTGAGCTACCAATAACCAGACTATGGCACATTGGAGCTAAGGGATGGGCATAGGTTCAGCAGGAAATGTTGAGACACTTCTCACAGGGACGTGCCTGTTAGATCCATAAAGAACCAGTCAATGTGTCTTTCAGCATCAAGCAGGTTTGTCTACTAGGAACACCTGGCTCTTACTCATCTGGATGCATGTCTACCCTATGATTTCATTGCACTTGGAGCCAGGTGACTAAAGTCATAGTGCACAAAACCCCCCAAACAGAAGTGCAAGTGGTAACAGTTGTTCATGGAGTACACGTCTCCCCAAAGTGCCAGACACTGGGGTAAGGCATTTTACATCCGTCATCTCCTTAAATTCTCACAACACCATGAGGGATGCATTATCTTCCACATCCTATAGATGAGGAAACTGAGGCTCAGAGTGGTAGAGCTGGAACTCACCTCTAAGTCTGATGGATGGCACAAATCACCACAGTGCACTTCCTTACTACTGATAGCAAGAATTTTACATGAGAAATCCCTAAGCTCTCAGACACTGGAAATGGAAGGCTAAGTGGTGCAGCTTTTGTGGGAAGGACTTCGGCCCCCTTCACCACAGTATTTTCTCTCGGCCAGATCCCAGATCCAGGCTGATACCCACTAGGCACGGCAGGCACAGGGAATCCACAGTCCTTCTAAGGACCTGCAGAAATGTTTTAATATGTCATAAAATCAGAAGAGAAAAACAAAATATAATTTATTGTATTCAAAGAAGTTACAAATGATCATTTTTAATATTTTTAGCGGAGAAAGGGGCACACAAAAGGCCCATGAAAACCATAATGTGGTCCCGCCTGCTTTCTTAAATAATCTAGAAAGTGTATGGTGTGTAATTGCAATCCTTGTATAGCACCACTTCCTCTTTCATTCATTTGGGGTGTTATATCATTCTAGAACTCCTTAAGTAGGAAACATAATTTTCTTGGCAGGCAGTTCTTTTTGGCTAACATAAAAGTTGATACAAATATGTCCAAATACTCAGTTATACAAATGTCAACAGATATTTAATGTTTAATATTTATAAGCTATACCCAAGAAATGTGTACCCCAACTTGTCCGTGGACATAAATTCACAAGCGCCAGGGAGCAGCCCTAGAACCTTTGCTGTAAATATAATCACATGCACGCACACGCGTGTGCACACACACACACACACACACTTCTCCAACAATAAATAGACAAGAAGCCAAGAAGATCAAATTACTATCCCATGAACAGTTAAAAAGAGAAAATCCCAGATTTAGAGTCTAATCTGCGGTAGGTAAATAAAGGAGCCAGGGCCCCAGGAGTGGGAAAAAGGATGAGGCTGTGTAGATTGAGCCAGTACATTTGTTATTATTTTTCAAGGTCCAATTCCAGAGAACTTATTAATGATGACTCTCAGAGTTTCCCCAGTCAGGCATCCCTTGCTCTTTGAGGGATTCCAGACCTGCACAGACCAGTAGTAACATCAGATTTGAGAACTGAGCTGGGAGTCAAGACGAGAGGGGGAAAGGGGAGGAGGTAAAATCTTTGTGAGGGGTTCCGTAGTTAAAAACAAGTTCAGAAACAGCTGGAAAGCCAGAGAAGAAGCTGTCTCCTCAATTAGACCCCTTTCACCTCTTTCTTTCCCCATTCCACCCACAATTCTCCTCCCTCCAGAGAATGTACCCAGGCAAAACAGTTGAAAAAGATTATCTGCCCTGTTCTTCAAAGCCAAGTTATTTTTGGTTAATTGGGGGTGAAAATGTGAGGCAACCTCTGAGCAAAGACACCCTCAAGTCCTGTCTCTTTGGAATCAACAAACCCCAAACCCATACCGATAAGAAGATGTGTACTCATAATGAGGCCTCAGGCTTCAATATGATTTCTGTAATATTCATTTATCTAGAATGTTGGGAGATTTAGGAGTTCTGGTTCACTAATTCATTCCACAAAGATATAATGTCACCTATTGAAATAATAATAATAAAGTAATAACTATGTGATTGTGCTAAGTGAAAATTATGGCACTATGCTAAGTACTTTATCTGCAATGATCTCATTTAATCCTTGCAGCTCCATGAATTAGGCGCTGTTATTATAGAGAAGGAATTTTACAGACAAGGAAACTGAAGCTTGGAGATGTTAAATAATTTACCCGAGTTCTCACACCTAGTAAACAGATCCAGTGCAGGGCAACTCAGATCTCTTGTTATGTAGTTTACATTGTGTTTTTCCTCTTTGCTATTCGTAGTTTAGGGTTCTTCCCAAATTTTAACTGCTAGAAACAACGTGGCAACGTACTCTTTGCACATAAAGCTTTTCTCTTATTTTTGCTTTTTTTAGAATGAATTCACAAAAGTAAAATGTCTGGATTAAATGGTTTAATTATTTGTTGGCTCTCACTATATATTGCCAAATTGCAGTTTTTAAATGTTTTGCTCACTTACACTGGGAATACCACCATACAAATGACCAATTTTTCTCAAATCCTGACACTCTCTATTTGCAGATAAGATTTGGCTACTCTCTGACCACCATTCGATGATCAGTTCCAAAGTTTCTCAGGAATTCTATTTTCATGGTCAGTAGCATCCCAAGGCTGTGAAAATGCTGGATTATACCAGGCTCTATGAAGGCCTACTACCTCTTACCCCATCTCCCCTCTGTTGGCCAATACCTATGATTCCATCATTAGGGACTCATCCATTCAACTTAAGGTTTAGAGTTTTTCTAAAACATTCCCTGGAAGGTTTTACTTTTAAACGGCTATCAGCTGTTTGTAATCTGTTGTGAACGAAAAGAACCAGATTATTTTGAAAAGGGAACAAAGCAGGGGACAGGGATGGGAGTTCTGGGGGGCATGGTGTGGGAAAGGGGGTTTGGGGAGGGACTGAGAACCAAGAAGAAAGAAGGTGCAAGGCTGTTCACTCCCATCCTAGCCAAGGGTACACTTTGTTTCTCCCTTCTAGTGTTGTACAAACGAAGGTAGTTTTCGTTCATTCCGTTATTCATTCATTCCACAAAAAATATTTTTGAGTGTTTACTGTGATGTAGACAGCATTGCAGGTGCTAGAGGTGGATATATTTGTGAACAAAATAAAGTCCTTGCCCTAAGAATGCGTACATTTTAGTGACAGGAGACAGTCAAACAGATAAACATACAGTATGTCAGGAAGCAATAAATGCTATGTTTTATCTTTAAAGAGGAAAATTGTCAGAAACCAGTCTCTGACAAGGACTCTGGGGATAGATAACCTGTAGACTCAAGGGTTTGGGGCATGTATGTGAGACTGAGGGATATGACAGGAAAACAGAAATTACAGACAAATCAGTAGCTAACACAAGGCAGCTTTCTGACTCTTATTAGACAGTGCTCTAGACCCACACTTCATCACTCCCAACAAAGATCTGTGATTTTAGGCGCCAGATCCCTCACTTGGCTGTGAGAATGTGAGGGATGTGTGTAGATAGGGTATTATTGCTCTGTGTCTAGATCCAGCATATTGTTCTATAGCAAGAGCACCAGAGCTCTTGCAGGCTTCCTTCTGAAAAGTGCCTTTGGTAAGAAGGCTGGGAAGCCTTAAAGGTTAAGGCTCTCCCTAACCTGCTGCTATGGAACTTCGGCCAGGCCTCTAATTGCTCTGCTCTAGGCCTCAGTCAAGCCCAATTAAGCAAAATGACAAGTTCAGACTCTAGAAAGAAGGTCTCCATGGTTCCTTCCAGCCTTAGTCCTTGTCTTCTACCTCAGCTTGCATTTCTGCCTGTGAGCCTTCCAAGTAAGCAGCAGGATTAATCCATCAGCTCAGTGGGCTGGGAGAGGAAGGGAGGCAGGCAGAAGAAGTATCAATGGTATTGCACTCCAGTGAGCACTGAAGAGGCTCCATTCATGGACCAACAAAACCTGGGAGAAGCCTCAGACTTAATCAGCCAAGGAGGCTCCAGCAGTAGGAACAAAGGAAATCACAGCCTTATTTTGCAATCCAGGCACAGCTTCTGTGTGCTCCCGGAGACATGAGCCCCCCAGCTCCCCCAGTGCACGTGCGTGCACACACACACACACACACACACACACACACACACACACACACACACACACACACTGTGGGATTACAGGTTTCCAGAAGGAAAGGGGAAGACAAAGAGGCAAAGATAATGCACCTGAAGAATTAGGTGGTAACTGATAACAGAGCCTCATTTTAATACTACCTTTTAGACCAGGCTCTAGGAACACGTATAGCTTAATTTTATAAAATTGAGATCATTTTTACACTGAATAACCAAGAAGCACTTTGATGAGGCTCAAAATAAAACTCATGCATGAAAACTTTTAGGGTCCTGAAGTAATTTACATTTCTTAACACACTATGGCAGTTGCAATACTTTATGCCATGCCTTTCCATAGAACCCTTAGCTAGGCATTTAAAAATATTCTAGCGAAGTAAGTTGGGAATATGCATAGTCCCATTTTATAAGTGGGAAAACTGAGGTTGTATTTCTTCTGTCTGCTTATTATGCCTACAGTGTGCTGCTGCAATCACCTGGGCCAGCTTCCTCCACAGGCAGGATCCTTGACCCTGAATGGATGGTGGTGAGAAGGAGCAGATTGTTACCACCCTTCCATAGACAAGTGCCAGAAGGAGGATGGACAATTAGGATGCCACACAACCAGTAACTTTCTTGGAAGTAGGGACATGACACTACCCTTCTCCATGCTAATCTAAATGCCACACTGTCTTTGTCAGCTGCTAAACTATCTGGGAGATTATATCATTAGGATGACTCACACAATTAAATGATTACATGTTTTTGTTTTGTTTTATTTTGTACTCATTTTTTTAATTTGACCTTCTGCTGCCCTATGCTATCATAAATTGCATCTTTCTGAAGGCAAGTTTGCATACATAAGTATATATTAGTAGCATTTCAACTTATGGGCATTGTCTTTTAAAGGGGGCTGGAACAGTCTTTTGTGGGGTCTTCAATTAAGATATTTGCTAAATAGCTTTAGGGCAAATTTTTTTGGCTGAAAACTCTAGTAGGAAAATGAAAAGAATTCTGCAAGCAAAGAATGTAGCTTATTGTGTTCAGTTATTTTTCCACAAGGAATAGGTACAGGATGTGAGGTTAAAAATCATTGTTATGACCAGTAGGTGACTGACATGGTTTCTTTCTTAAAAATATGATATCTGTGACCACAACTGATTGTAGGAAAAACCATGGAGATGTTTCTCTTCATCTATTTTCCTTTCCTGTGCTCCTCTCCCTACTAGTGGTTTGTTTTTGCCTATGAATTTGGTGGGCCTTGTCATTCCATCGCGATGTCTTGATCTCTGCCCTACCCTTTGATGTTTCCCCTGAGTAGCATCTCCTACTTGGGAGCAAATCCATTCCCCCGCTTCACTACTTTCCAGTCCAGGTATGACTTCATAATAATTGGACAATTGCAGGCATATCCCAAGAACAGGGGATTTTCGGGGCCAAGGAGCTCCATGAAGCCCTCTTCTCTAGTTCCCTGTGAAGGGTCTGCTCACTGGTTAAGTATGGCCCCTTCAGACTTCTCTTCTCTGCTATCACAGAAGGAGTCAAGACTCTTGACAAGGCTTGTGAACAAAACAAAGGAAGCTGTTGCAGTTGTAAAGTTACTCCCTGCTTTGGTGGCATCTATCATTAGAAGGGATTGGAGGTGTTTTGCACACAACTGGCACATGGTAAGCACAGTGTATATCTTGGCAGAGTTGAACAGACTGCCAAGAAAAAGAGACTACCCTCCCACCATAAAACTCCAGCAGAAGTTGGCTAGTGTTAGGGAGAGTGATCCTTAAGAGGTGTCTAAAGCTCACAGGAGGCAAGAAAAATCTGCTTGTAAGCCTTGGAAGGGTTAAAATATGTCTTTTGTGGAGAGCATGGATGTTCATAGGGTAGATGATGAAGTGGGTGAGCCATGGGGCTTTTTGTCACAGTCAAAACCATTTGAGAACATTGGATAAAAGTACAGTCATGCCAGGAAGCAAAGGGATGGCCATTGTCTTTGAAGAGCATCTTCTGTTGCACCTGAAAATGGGCAGCTCAGTGTGTGACACACAGGGATGCAGAGAAGGTCCACAGATGGCCTTGGTCCCAGAGACTCATCACCATCCTTTCAGGTTGTGAATCGTGATTCTCCTGGCATCATTAGAGTGGCATTCCACACCCCTAGAAGCTGACACACAAACCCTGTGTGCATCCAGATATACACACACACGCACACGCACGCATGCACACACATGCAAACACGATGCCAGTTTGTTAATTATTTGTTAATAAATACAACTGATAAAGATTACTGGTCATTCCCTTTGGCCTGATCAGCACATTCCTTAGGAATGAGGCATATGAGTTCAGTTTCAAAATCGTGTCTCCTTGAAGAAGCTTTAGGCACTCTCACAAGGTTAGGGGCCAGGAGAACCACTGTCCAGTGCCTGTGCAAGCTTCCTTCTCCTTAACTCTTAAAGCTAATCATTTTCCCTCTCCATCCTACTCCCCAGAGAGATGCATTCTATTCAGAGTGGCTCTTCAAAGAGTGTGCTTTCAGTTGGCTGGGTTCTGAGTACTGTCCTACTGTCTGCTTCCCTGAATTTCCTCATAGTTCACTTGACTGGCATCTTAAGTATCCCAAGCATTTTGTCTCACGTATTTAGGGATGATATCCTGGCTTACTTCCACAGGTATCACAATCACATCCATTGTGTATGGACTTTAGTAGTTTAACTCTTATAGCAAACTGTATTTCTATGGTCCCAGAAGACACCTTTTGTGGCCTCTAGGCCCTCCAATGTCTTCTAACCTGTGATCTCCCAAACTCTCCCAAGTGACAGCTCCTGGGGCAAAGAGAGGGATGCTGAATGGGTGTATTCCATCTACCATCCCTCCTCTGACTTAGGTGTTCACCTTGACCTCTTCAGTGAAGCTGGCTCGAGACATTCTTACCACACTGCCCATAAAGAATTGGAATGAGAGTTGGCTGAGTCCCTTAACAGCAACGTTTGGAACAGCAGTAGAATCAAATCAGAGATGAAAAAGCAGCTGCAAATGAACATGTGTGAACTAAAAAGTTAGCAACCTGGACCCTACAGCAGGGCAGAGGGCAGAAGTTTAATTCTCCTCTCTCTGGGTCAGTTTATTGGTTGTAGCTTTCAGGATGGTCCCAGCTCCTCAAGCCTCACTCATTAGCAAACATCCACTAGCAACCTCCAACGTGCACAGTACAAAGTGTGGGTGTAAGATGAGTAAAAGGTGAACAAGACAGGGTGCATACATTCCGGGAACTTATAGTCTAGTGAAGACAGAAACGCTGGCTTCTTGGCAAGCGGTTCCTGGAATAAGTTATGGGATAATGGCTGGCAGGAAGGAGAAGGAACATTAGGAATTGCCTGGAGAGGCGTGTAACCTTGCAGTCCTTCCTGTAAGCACACGCTGTTTTTCTGCACTGTGAGCCCTGTTCGCCTTCTTCCTCCTTCTCCTGCCCTCCCACTCTTTCCTCCTGTGGAGTCTGGCTGTTCTCCTGACTGAGGGCTGCTGAGCTGCTTTCCAGAATGAGTCATCTCCACCCACTCCCACACATAGAGCTGTGCCCCCTCCAGGAAAGGAACAAAGATCTTCAGAGAAAGCTCAAGTTTGAGCTGGTATATTTACTTATTTTAAAGAGGTTAGAGAGTGAAAACTCATTTGAATATGAGTGAGTTTTGACACTCCTTTTTAAAGCACAAAGATGTGGTAAATTAAAAAAAAAAAAATGTACCTATCCCGGTATCATGAAAGCCCCAGGCCTAGATACTTTGAACTAGTGAGTGAAAAAAAGCTAGGAAATAAACTAGCCTCATTCAAAAAGCCAACAAGGAGTGTTGTATTAATTTCAGCTATAGCTCAGTCAGTAGAGAATCTGGCTGCAATGCAGGAGACCCAGGTTCGATTCCTAGGTCGGGAAGATCCCCTGGAGAAGGAAATGGCAACCCCCTCCAGTATTCTTGCCTGGAGAATCCCATGGACAGAGGAGCCTGGCAGGCTACAGTCCATGGCGTCGCAAGAGTTGGACATGACTTAGCGACTTTACTACTAAAGTAAATTCTAAAACCAAGTGAAATGTTCCCAAAACAGGCATCCCTACAGATTCGATTGTTCATAAAATGGTAATCCAAGATATTATGAACTTGACAAGTATTTACCACCAGTCATCTTAGTGAGCACTGTAAATACTGACAATCTCAGTCCTCGTGGTTCCTTGATGTTTCTTCAAAGTAAAAGGCGTAGTTTCCTGAAAGTTCTGTGCTCTCTCTCACTCTCTTCCTCACCTTTCTTTCTCTCTGTCCCCCTCCCCCAACTTTCTTTCAGTTTCGCTCCCTCTGGCTTCCTCTCTCTCCCCACACTGGTGATAGTCATGGGGAGAGTCTGTTGGCAGCTATTAAACTAAAGTCCAGGCGCTGCTTTGTATCATCTATAGTTTGCAGCCTGGTTGTATTAGTCAGGGTAGACTCAGTTATGCTGTAAGTAGCTAACAACTCCAAAATCTTAGTAGCTTAAAACAACAAAGTTTTCACTCAAGCCACATATCCATTACAAGTTAGCAGGGATCTTTGCTTTTTGTATCATTTAGAGACCCAAGCTGATGGAGCAGCTACCACTTTGAATATTGCTGGTGATTGTGCCGAAGGAAAAAGAATACTCAGAAAAGTCTTAAAACAGGCTTCAGGCTCCAGCCTGAAAGTGTCACATGTCACTTCTGTACAAAATTCAAAGGCAATATAATTAGTCACAATATTCACATTCAGTCATAAAGAATCCAAGAAGTTAATCTTAACTTCATGCCAGAATAGAGAAAAACAAAATATTTGGCATACAGCACTATTGACTACCACAATGGTGTAATGGTGCTGATCCAAACCCTAAGATACGAGGTCACTGGGCAATTTCAACTTCATCATCGTAAATGTTGCCTCCTCAACCTTAAAGGAAAGTAGAAAAGGCACAGTTCCCACTAGGGCCTTGGAATAATCTTATCCCAGGGTGATCTTTCATACCACTCTCTAGCCATGTCCACAAAAGCACGCACACGCACACAAAATCGAGATAAGGAGGGACAGGGAGTTGGGAAGTGGGATGGTTCTCCAAAGGGATATAAAAAAAGAAAAAAAAAAGAGGGAGGAGGCTAGGGTAATGAGGGAGGAGGCAAGGGTAAAATCCAATGCAGAGATTTTAGAATCAGACAAATTGGATTGGATTTACATCCTGCTTTCACCATTCATTGTCCATGTGAACTTGGGCAAGTTTCTTGACTCTTCTGTGTCTCAATTTCCTCATCTGAAAAAATGGGACTAATAAAGCTAAACTTACAAGTTTATTGTTGGGAAACACTGAGAGAAATCATGCAAATCCCTTAGCCCAGTGCTGGTAACTGGCAAGTCCTCAATAAGTGAGAACCATTATTGTTAGTGTTAGGATTGGAATAATAAGCAAATATCAGTACAATGTCTAAAAGAAATCATGTAGCAAATCTGAAGGATATTTAAAATTTTTTGCCTTTTCCTTGAGATGCTCTACTAAGTGTCAAGAAAAAGAATGTGAAAGAGATATGCACAAATAACAACAAATAATGCACTTGGAGAAGCCAGGGGTATGATATAGCAGGTACGCATTTCCAAGCATATAGTCCTTGGGAATTTCATGTATATAGCACTCCTAAAGTTCTCCTAAGATTCGTGTGTCTACTTTAACCTTATATATTTATTGAGAGCCAGTTATGCATAGGCACCTCCAAATATCATTCCATTAACCATTGTGATAAACCCATCAGCTCAGATTTGGATCCCCATTTTACGAATGGGTTAAGAGCACAGCCTCTGGAGTTAGACGGCCTGGATTAATATCCAAACTCTACCAACAACCCGCTGAGTGTCCTCAGGCAACTTACTTTAATGATTGCTCGTCTGTAAAATGGGAATAATAATTACATGTCACCAATATGCTGTGTTAATTTGATGAGATAATGTTTGTAAAATGCTGAGCCCAGTGATAGACATGTACTAGGGGCTCAATGAATGTTAGAATCACCAACTATGAGGAAGTCAAGTCTCTAAAACCATAAGTCCCTTGCTCGAGATCACACAATTAGTAATTAGGAAAATTTAAAATCTAGTCTTTCCAAATCCAAAGCACATGTCCCTGTGTTTAACCACATAATTTTATTATTTACACTCAAATAATTGCCCTTAGGACTGCATTAATCTTCTGAAATTTGGGTCCAGCAATTATCAGGCATAGTTGCAGAAAGCAAGAAAGTGTGCAGTGGGCAGACTCTAACAGTGAGAATAAGTAAATGGAGTTACTCTGTTTTCAGTACTGGTCCAAACTGGCTCATAAAGATAATTATATTCTAAGAAAGGGGGGGAGTTACTTCAGAGTTTTAGATTACTTATTATTGAGTACCTGCATCTGTCAGGCTCTGTGCTAGTTATTTCCCTGTTTTCTCATTTAATCTTCACACCGACCTGTGAAGAAAAGTACATACTTACTTTCCTTATTTTACAGGGAGGAGACTAAGATTTAAAGGTTTAAGTAATTTACGCAGGGTCACGCAAGTGGAAAATGGCAAAGCTTCTGAAAGATGAATTAGGTTGACAACTACCTTTAGTAACTGAAAATGTAATCCCATTTTAAAAAATAGTCAGTATGTTCCCACATCATCAGAGTAATAAATGGTCATCACAGAAAGTCTAAAAGTAGTGCAAAGTGCAAAGAAGCAGGAAAGATTATCCCTAACTCTATCACTCAGAGTCAATCACTGTTAAGTCTTTTAGTATAGTTCCTTCAGGTCTTTTTTCTGTGTTTCTTTTTCATTATGTAGTTGAGATCATACTACAACAGTTTGCAATGCTGTTTTTTAAGAGATCAAGAATGAATTCAGCAGTCGTTTCTAGTTAATACAATAACATCTTCAGTTATAAGAATTCAGGAATAGATCATTATAGCTGCCATTTATTGGCTATGTCTCTATGCCTGGCACCACACAAAATAGTTTTGACTAAAGTATCTCCTTGTACCTAAACCTATTAAGTAGGCATTAAATAATCAAAACAGATATATAGAACAGTCTTTTGGACTCTGTGGGAGAGGGAGAGGGTGGGATGATTTGGGAGAATGGCATTGAAACATGTATAATATCATATATGAAATGCGTCACCAGTCCAGGTTCGATGCATGATACTGGATGCTTGAGGCTGGAGCACTGAGACCACCCAGAGGGATGAAACAGGGAGGGAGGTGGGAGGGGGGTTCAGGATGGGGAACATGTGTATACCTGTGGTGGATTCACGTTGATGTATGGCAAAACCAATACAATATTGTAAAGTAATTAACCTCCAATTAAAATAAATAAATTTATATTAAAAAAAATAAAAAACCAAAACAAAACACTGCCAGGCTATGGCCTGTGGTCACCATAAAGTCTCTTCTGTTTTCCATCCCTTTTCTATCTGCAGCACAGTGAGGCTTGATGCCCACGATGATGACCACAGTGATGACTCACAAGCATCACAGATTAAAAGGGTTTAACTATACTTCCTTCCCTCAGCTTGGACAGTCCCACACTTGAGCACCCCAGCTTACAGGACCACTCAGTGGACATCAGAAACTGGAAATGAACCGCATCTCCCTAATGTTGCCTGGGTCATATTCCGATTTCCTCCTTTGGGCAATTGTGCTGGCTCTACTGTAGCCCTCTCGTCCCTGAGAGGGATGAGATCTGAACTGGGATCTAAACTTCAGGACTACTTTTTCTGCAACCCTCAGAAACTTCCTTAACTAGACACAGACTGAGTGGAAAATGGACTACTTTTGAAGGGAGTCACTGGCCTGTGGGATAGGAAGAAAAGAGAGAAAAGTCTTTTTGAGATTAATAAAAGTGCTCTCAGCAAAGTAAAATCTGAAAATACCCTCCATGTGGTATTGACCCACGTGGTCATTGACATGACCCCTAAGGGTCCTAAAGGGAGATGCTAGGGGAGGCTCTGGCTGCAAAGATGCTAAAGGTCAGGAGTGGACTTTCAGGGCTTGTTGCTTTATGTTTAAAGACTAGGTCTGTGTTTTGATAAATGAACTTGCTAATAGTCACCACTTGAATTGTTGCTTCCAGCTCTGTTTGTTTTAAATAAGGAGATTCAGCCAGTAGTAATGGGAGGAGCTGCAAATGACTTCCCTACTTGGGAGTGCCTGCTTGTTTTTCCATCTGCCTGGGCATGCTGGATGTGCAGGTTACACTCACAGACTCATACATCTGAGGAGAGAGCCTAAGGGAGCCCTCGATCTGTATATTTATATAGGAGGTGTGCGTTAATATATGAGGGGCACTCAAGTATCAAAATACTTAGGTAACCATGGGTGAAAAGAGGAAGTCTGTTGCAAGAATTTAAATATAGAGAATACACAGTTTTTCATATATTCATTTCATTCTTCATTCATTTGACAAACCTTTATTGAGCACCGTCTATGGGAAGCAGTGTGATTTGCTGCGAGACGTGCTGTTATATCTAAAAGATGGGAATTATTCTTCCCCTTTCAGAAGCTTGCCATTTGATGGGGGTACTATCTGATCATGCACTGAAGCATACAAATCACCCACAGAGAAAGATAATGCAGGAATGCTATCGAAGGTAGGTGCTGTAGAAATCCAAAGAAGCTAATCTTCACTGCTGGCTCAGAAGACATCAAGAAAGAGAGGCAGAGGGGGAACTGAACAGCAAGTATGGACAGGCAAAGAAAATGGTCTCATACCCTGAGAATTGTAAGCAGACTGGTTTATCTGGAAAGTAATCACACAGGAAAGTGTATTGAAATGAAACTGGAAGCTAAGGGTCAGGTTGGGAAGTACCTCCCAAGGTTTGAGAAATTCAGGAGATAAGGGTGACATTAGAGCAGAGGATAGCTCTTTACTTTCTGAGTGTCTGCTACGCTAGCAAGCTATCACTGTGTGTTAAGGAAATAAGTTCATACAGAATGTGGCAAAGTTGTGGAAAACAGCCTCGGAATAAAAGACAGCTCTTTAAATTGAATCAATTAAGAAAATTCAACTATGCTTATTTTTTCACCATGGGCCACTGGAAAGGTCATCATAAACATTGATATAGCTAAATTTTCCTTACTCCAACCCCAAGGTCACCAAGGAAGCTTACAGCTATAATGTAGGTCTACAGGAGAGGAAGGCTACCTTGGTGAGCTACCTGCCACTCTGGCCTTGCATGTTGCTTTCTTTAGATCTTTGTGAGCAGGAATAAGTGTCCTCAGTGGGATCTGCTCTTGGGACACTGGCTGAACCTTTAAAGCTTAAGACTAAACCCTGGACTTTGCTGAATTCACCACAGTCAGTGGCCCTTTCTCAAATTCCATGTGGGCAGCTCACCAGCTTTCCCTCTGGGCCTCCTGAGGGAATACCTCATCATTCAAGATACTCAGTTTCAGGTAATGGAAAAGTTTAGTTTATAGACCCGACTGTGTATGGCATATGTAAATAATCGAGAAGTGAACAGAATAAAATACCCTTACACTAAAAGACCCTAAATGTTTACTTTTTTTTGATGATTCGAGAACTACTTCCTCAAAACATCCAGAAGATATTAGAACTCTTAAGACACAACAGAACACAAATAACCTAATGGAAAAAAAAAAAAAATGGGTAAGATCATTGAACAGGCACTTCACCAAGAGGATATCTGGATGACATTGGAGCACATAAAAAGTTGTCAACAGCACTAATCATTAAGGAAATGCTGATTAAAACCAGATAAGTTACCACTGATTATAATGGCTATAAGAAGAAAACCCTGACAATGTCACATGCTGACAAGAATGCAGAGCAACTTGGACTCTAGGCATTGCAGGTAAGAATGCAAAAAGTTTGCCAGTTTTTTTTTTTTTTAAGTTAAATATGCACAAACCATATGATCCAGGAATTCCATTCCTGGATATTCACCCAAATGAAATGAAAACTTATTTTCACATAAAAATGTGTATCTGCATGTTTATAACCACTGTAGTCATCATCACCAAAAACTTGAAACAAGCCAAATGTCCTGGGAAAGATGGAAAGCAAAAGGAGAAGAGTGTGGCAGAGGATGAGATGGTTAGACACCATCACTAACTCAATGGACACAAACCTGAGAAAACTCCAGGAGATAGTGAAGGACAGAGAAGCCTGGCAAGCCCCAGTCCATGGGGTTGAAGAGTCAGGCATGACTTAACAACTGAACAACAATAAGCAAAAGTCACTTCAGAATTTTACAGTAATTTAGAGGCCACAAACATTATGATCAATTAGTGTCATCAGGTGGTACCATAGACAAATATGTCGTATGTTTTCTTCTATGTATTAAGATTCCAGATAAAGAGAGGATTTTATGCTACCACAAACATCAGAAAATGTGCGAGCTGTTCACTGATGCTTATGTTATCCATGCTGTGTATGTCTGAGTGCGCTGTGTCTAAGCATGTAGGTACTGAGTATGAAATGCAGGTTTTGAAGGAGCGGAAGGGTGGAGTATGTGAATGGGAGGAGCACAAGAAGGTCTGCATATAGAATGAATGAGAGTCTCTGTCAGTGCTGGCTTCATCCCCGGGACAAAGTGAGGCAGTGCCTTCATACGTGTTGGAATTAAAAAAATTTTAATTACAGCTTAAAACCATTGAATGTCTTTTAAAACTGGTCTCTTTAGGGGTGCAGGAGGTACTGTTTTTTAGATGAATTTAAGAGAGTTGACAGACTTAAAGAACTGGCAGGACAGGAGCTACTGCCAGGGGAAGCTAACTCCTTACATGGGTGCAGTCTCTGTCATTTGCTGTCCTCTATACACAAGCGCTTGACTTGGTGTGACCCAGCCTCTCCACTCTGAAGCAGCAAAAGTTCTTCGGCTGCAAATCTATCTCCCTAATCCCAAAAGTGCTTGTTAGGCATGGGAAAGCCACTAACTGGATTAAAAGAGGCTTAAGTTTACCAGCAGGTGGCAATAGAGGCAATTGGGTCTCCGGAAAGATTAAATTTCTATTACTTTATAAACCAGAGATGGAATCTTCAGAGGTTGATTGGGCCCCAGTTTCACTTCCCCCTGCCTAGCGTATCACAAGTTGGAATTGTTCAAGCCAGAATACTATAGCCAGACACATAAACCTTTCCTCCCTGAGCTGCTGCTCTACTCTCTTTGCTGAGTGTCTCCTTTAAGTTTGATGTATTAACGGAAAAATTAGAAATAGCAGCAAAATCATGTTTAGTATCATAAACTATATTTACTTGTGGTTCAGAGAAGCTTGAAAGGTGAAATAAAACACTGCTTTCAAATATAACCTCCTGACATTATTAAATAAGCTAACCCAAACTCGCAAAGAGCAAAGATGAAGCAATCAGACTGATTTTGAATGTCAAAGGGACTCCAAGTTTCTAAGCGAATTTCTCTGACCTTTGTTAATTCCTTTCACACAGGAGAAAACCTGTAGTTTTCAATGGAAAAATGAACTTTTTATTCATACACTGTAATTTCAAAGGCCAGTGGAACAAGAGAGTATACTGTGTTTCCACTGGACAGCAAAGTGTTGCAAGAATGTTTCACCTGACTATTCTCACCCTGAAACTTACCAACTGTCTGCACGTCTTCCTGCTGTGCCAGCTTTTTCTGGTTCTCTCCCTGCGGAGAGGTTCCTAGCTCCTAGTTTCATCTCCACAGTCTATCTGTTCTGTGGTTCCTCACTCCCTTTACGGTTTTGTTTGTTTGTTTTAACAATCTCTCTCTTATGACTGAAAGGAAATTTGGAATACATATTTAGAAAAATAAAAACTATGCTGTATTTCTTGGTAAGGCTCATTTCAATTTCGTATTTCTAAAAACCAGAAATAAATTATCTTTTCATTTATTTAACTTAGTTTTTAAATATATCATGTGATTCAAAATTCTAGTAATACATCCTTTTATAATTCAAAAGGATGAAAGAGGATTTGGTGGTTCTATAGCAATTATGGGAGGAGAATATTGCTGATGAAAATAAAACTGGAAAATGTGCCCCTGAAAAAAAAAATCCAATGATACAAACAGGTAAAAATGTTCTTTCATACCCCTTCTCCCAGTCACACAGTTCTCTTTTGGAGCACCTCCAAGCCAGGCTTCAGCAATACGTGAACCGTGAACTTCCTGATGTTCAAGCTGGTTTTAGAAAAGGCAGATGAACCAGAGATCAAATTGCCAACATCCGCTGGATCATGGAAAAAGCAGGAGAGTTCCAGAAAAACATCTATTTCTGCTTTATTGACTATGCCAAAGGCCTTTGACTGTGTGGATCACAATAAACTGTGGAAAATTCTGAAAGACATGGGAATCCCAGACCACCTAACCTGCCTCTTGAGAAATCTGTATGCAGGTCAGGAAGCAACAGTTAGAACTGGACATGGAACAACAGACTGGTTCCAAATAGGAAGAGGAGTGCATCAAGGCTGTATATTGTCACTCTGCTTATTGATGAGAAACACTGACACTGGGCTGGAAGAAGCACAAGCTGGAATCAAGATTGCCAGAAGAAATATCAATAACCTCAGATATGCAGATGACACCACCCTTATGGCAGAAAGTGAAGAGGAACTAAAAAGCCTCTTGATGAAAGTGAAAGAGGAGAGTGAAAAAGTTGGCTTAAAGCTCAACATTCAGAAAACGAAGATCATGGCATCTGGTCCCATCACTTCATGGGAAATAGATGGGGAAACAGTGGAAACAGTGTCAGACTTTATTTTTTTTGTCTCTGAAATCACTGCAGATGGTGACTGCAGCCAGGAAATTAAAAGACGCTTACTCCTTGGAAGAAAAGTTATGACCAACCTAGATAGCATATTCAAAAGCAGAGACATTACTTTGCCGACTAAGGTCCGACTAGTCAAGGATATGGTTTTTCCTGTGGTCATGTATGGATGTGAGAGTTGGATTGTGAAGAAGGCTGAGTGCCAAAGAATTGATGCTTTTGAATTGTGTTGGAGAAGACTCTTGAGAGTCCCTTGGACTGCAAGGAGATCCAACCAGTCCATTCTGAAGGAGATCAGCCCTGGGATTTCTTTGGAAGGAATGATGCTAAAGCTGAATCTCCGGTACTTTGGCCACCTCATGCGAAGCGTTGACTCATTGGAAAAGACTGTGATGCTGGGAGTGATTGGGGGCAGGAGGAGAAGGGGACGACCGAGGATGACATGGCTGGATGGCATCACTGACTCGAGGGAATCACTGACTCGATGGACGTGAATCTGAGTGAACTCCAGGAGTTGGTGATGGACAGGGAGGCCTGGCATGCTGTGATTCATGGGGTCGCAAAGAGTCGGACATGACTGAGCGACTGAACTGAACTGAACTGAATGCTATTATTTTCTGATAAATACTGCCAGAGACATTATATGCATTTATAAGCAGTTAAACCTATATATTTATGTATGTACATATGTATATATATGTGTGTGTTTATACATTCTTTATTTTTCTTATTTCTACACAAATCATAGCATACTTTTATACAAAAGCACCCTACTTCTGTTTTATTACTTACCTGAGTTATCTTGGCAATCATTCCCTATCAATCCAGAAACAATTCTGCTGGGGATCTCTAATGAATCTCAAGAGGTTCCTGTTTCTGAAACGTTTGTTTAGAGGCTGCATACCCTTTTCTCCTTATTTCCTGTTTTCCTAACCATTTATTAGGCTAAGGCTCCTTAGAGAAATATCATGCTGGAATTTTTTTCTTCCAAAGGGGGAAATAATTCTAGAATTTGACAGTAGTCATCAAAGTAACCAACCAGGTTCAGATGGTACAGAATCTGCCTGCAATGTGGGACACCTGGGTTTGATCCCTGGGTTGTAAAGATCCCCTGGAGAAGGGCATGGCAACCCACTCCAGTATTCTGGCCTGGAGAATTCCATGGACAGAGGAGCCTGGCAGGCTACAGTACATGCGGTTGCAGAGTTGGACACGACTGAGCGACTTTCACCTTCTTTGACATCTTTTACTTCATAAGCTCTGTCTCTCAGTATTGGCGCTGATTCTAGAACACGCCCATTGTTCCCTTTGAATCAGCTATCACCAACTGATAATTATGGGCAAAATCTCCAGCTGAAACTGGTAAAATTCACAGGGCACTCCCCATCACAATTCAAATAGATTCCTCAAAACCACTTCTCAGAACTAAGCAATATCCTACAAGTAAAGAAGCACTTCAAGGCATAAAATCTATAATAGAGGGTTACAAAGCTCAAGGCCTCATTATCCCTTGTACTAGTCCCCGAAATACTACTATTTTACCAGCAAAAAACCAATAAAAACTGAGAGTATAGGTTGTCCAAGACCTTCAAGAAATAAACATTGTTATCCTTCAACGCCTTATTGTTCTTAACCCTCAATGGAAGCAAATTATTTTCTGTAATTGATTTATGCAGTGCATTCTTTAGTATTCCAGTTGATAAAGCTAGCCAATGCCTTTTTGCCTTCACTTGGGAAGAAAATTCACTTGGACAGCAGTTCTTCACTGTTGTATTGAGAGTCCTTCCTATTTCTCACAAACTCTGAAGGCTGCTCTGGATACTATAAAGTTCCCTAGATGTTCTACTTTGTTGCAATATGTGGGTGATTTGCTTCTTTGCTCTCCTCAAGCCTCCTCACAGGAAGACAGCATACACCTGCTAACGCTTTTAGCCCTAAAAGGACATAAGGTCGCATAAGGTTGCCAAAGAAAAATTGCAGTTTTCCCACATCCAGGTCTGATATATAGGGCATCTGAAACTAGAACAAAGGCTACACCTAGATCCAGGTAGACTTCATGGTTTCCTAAGTTTCCCCAAACCCCAAACTAAGTACCAACTGCAAGGTTTCTCAGGCTAGTTGCTGAAATTGGATTCCAGATTTCTTTTTTACAGTCAACCTCTGTGTGTGTGTGTGTGTATGTGTGTGTGTGTGTGTGTGTGTGTGTGTGTTTGTGCACGCTCAGTCTCTCAGTCATGTCTGATTCTTTGTGACCCCATGGGCTGTAGCACACCAGGTTCTTCTGTCCACAGGATTTTCCAGGCAAGAATATTGGAGTGGGTTGCCATTTCCTCCTGGAGCCAAACCTCTCTATGTTTTTACTAAATAATAAAAACCCAACCCAATTTTATAAGAAGAACTGGACTACATAGCTTTTAAGACCATGAAGGAGAGTTTGATGAATCCATCTGCCCTTTGGCATCCCAATTATTAGGAATGCCCTCATATTTGAAAGGAAGGGAGTGCCCCTGGTACACCTACCCCAGAACATGGAGACCACCACTGAGCCATAGGGTTTTCTAGCCAGCAAATGAACCCTGTGACATGGGGATACATCCTTACCTGGCAGACTCCTCTTGAACTTTATAATGATCAAAGAACCCATTTTACTGATCAGGTACTTGACAAGTCAAAGTTGTTTGTTAAATTTCCAATAAATACCACAAATATGTGGGAAAATGCAATAAAAATAGAAACAAATTTCCTTACTTAATATGATTATATTCTTTTCAGCCCAAAGAGCACTAATGGGCAAACATTCTCCCTCAAATCTGAAATGAGAAAGATATCCAAATTATCACTGTTATTTAACTTGTACTGGTTCTGGTCAATAAACTTAACAAAATAAAGAAAATAGAGTTTGCATTAGTTTGCTAGGGCTGCCATAACAATATACCATAGACTGGGAGGCTTAAACAACAAATTATTTTCTCACAGTTCTGGAGGCTAGAAGTCCAAGATTAAGGTACAACTGAGTGACTTCCCTTTCACTTTTCACTTTCATGCACTGGAGAAGGAAATGCCAACCCACTCCAGTGCTCTTGCCTGCAGAATCCCAGGGACGGGGGAGCCTGGTGGGCTGCCACCTATGAGGCAACAACTGAAGCGACTTAGCAGCAGCAGCAGCAGCAGCAGCAGGGTCAGTTTCTGGTGAGGTCTCTCTTCCTGGCTTGCAGATGCCTGATTTTTCATTGCACCCTCATATGGCATTGAGAGAAAGAGAGCAAACTCTCTGGTGTCTCTTCTGATAATACAATAATCCTATTGGATCTGGGCTTTCTCAACCCTTATGACTTCACTTAATCTAAATTATTTCCTTAGAAGCCCCATGTCCAAATATAGCCACAATGAGGACTAGGCCTTCAACGTACGTTTTGGAGGACACATTCAGTCCATAAGAGAGACATACACTATGGAAAGGAGATAAAATGATCATTATGGAGTCACAAGGTTCCTCTGTCTATGGAATTTTCCAGGCAAGAATACTGTAGTGGGTCGCCATTTCCTACTCCATGGGATCTTCCTGACCCAGTGATCAAACCCATGTCTCTAGTGTCTCCTGCATTGGCAGGCAGATTCTTCACCACTGAGTCATTTGGGATAGTGCACAATATGGTTATATACCCTCCAAACTTAAGTGACTCTATTACAAATAATGTAAAAATTCACTGAGGTGGTGAGATACACCCTGGGTACAAAAATCAAAGCTATATAACAGTAACCACTCAGAAGAGATAGAAGGAAAGATCCCATTGAAAATAGCAGCAATAAAAATAAATAAAAACAC